>NC_135804.1:15830882-16507132 GCF_964213995.1 Mustelus asterias | reverse complement strand
TCATTTTTGTTTGTACAATTGGATGTGTTGTTGAATAAAGCTGTTATGTAAAGGTTTTTGTTGCTGACATTTATTTCTGGGTGATGCCCAATGGAATGCTGTAATGGGGCATCAGAGATGTGTGATGGTGGAGAATGCTGGGTCCATGTTGACCATTTGTTTTAGTGGAAATGTGTTATGAATGTGCCACCAGGTTCAAAGCCACCAGCATTTCAAAAGGTATTTCACAGGGGAGTGAATCCCAATAATGGGTTTGTAGACAAACCAGGCGAAAAGCTTGCCCTGATAATACGAAACAGTTTGGGTAGACGATTGCACCACTCAGGGAAGGCATACATATGTTAATCTTTTAGAACTGCAGAGGCTATGAGGCAGACACTCAATACACAGAAAGAAACATCAAAGGGAAACAATAGTAGAATTGGCAACCTCTTTGTAGAAGCGGGGTGGGGTGGCAGGGCAGGTTTTACATCGAGCAATCTGTAAGCTGGTTCTAGCTAGCAGCCCAGAAGCAAGAGTGCAGAAACCTTTGTGAAGACAGTGAAATCATATCTTCGCTGAACCAGGAAGACACGTTCACCAGAATACTACTCAAACATATACAGTGCGGTAACTACAAGCTGGCCTTTACTTATAGACCTATTGGATTGGCTGTTGTTTGAGAAGAGAGAAGTCCTGAAAGAGTTCAGATTTCGAAATGTACTTTGAAACAAAAAAGATGATTTCTACTTAACCTGTGTGGGTGTGTTTAGTAGTTTCTTGTATGTAATTATATGTCATTATAGTCCTGTTCATGTGTATACGTCTATACTTAATTGTTGTGATGATAGTAGGCAGTTGCTGAATAGATATTGTTTCTTTTATGCTTAAGGGGAATGTTTAAAGATTCAATGGGTGATTCTTCCAAAAAAATTCTAAGTGCTGAATTGACGTGAAAAATGGTTTAATTCACGATTGTTTTTTCAGTGGGAGTTCAGACTCGAATCTCCCACACTCTGTGCAATGCAGAGGTCACAATCGTGAATATCATCAAAAGCTCAAGGGGCGCGGACTGTTCACACCAGAGTGTGACAGTTCTGGAACTCTGCGCACGCGCAGTGGCCCTGATCTGTCAGTTTCCCTATTTGTTAGCCAGCTCGATCGCTGGCCAGCCTGGGATCCCCGCAGTCCTGCCCCACAAATGCCCCCCCCCTCTCACAGCCTGATCATGGTCCCATGAGCATCCCGGGACAGCCCTGAGCACCCCCACACCCCTCGTAGCGCCTCAATCTCCAGCAACCCTCTCCAGTGATGATCCCCCCCCATGCCCCCACCCCAGCAAATCCCCCACCCACCCCAGCAGATTCCCCCCCCGCCCGCCATGGGAGGCAGACACCCCCCAGGAGGCAGATACTCCTGGAAGACCATTCCCCCCCCAGCCCACCCTGATCGCTGGCCTTCCTCCAGCCCCGACCAATCCCCATGCAGAGTGGCAGCGGGATCCCTACTCCCACGATCATCCCTAAGCCCCATCCACAAAAGGCCCCAGCCCCTTGGCACTGCCCGATGTTCAGTGAGCAGTGCCAAAGTTCCCCCCCGGGCATGGACACTTTGCCCCTTGGGCAATGCCAGGGGGAACAGGCTGGCACTGTCAGGGTGCCCATGCCCTGGGGCACCACACTTGTCCGCCCGACCCCTGGGGGCCCCAATTGCCCCCCTTCATTCCAGCGGATTTTCCCACTAGTTCCCCGAAAGTGGGGAGCCACTCTAAACCCCGTCGGAGTGAATTACTCTTGGCGAGGTGGGAGGTGCTATCAGGCCAGGAGAATTCAGTCCCAGACCTGATAATGACATTTAAATTAGATTACAAATAGATTAAAATCACTTATCTAGTCTTCCTGCCGGTTTCCAGTGTGGTCTCGGCCACGCCTGCTCTCCAGCGGTGGGAGGCATGCACATGTCGGAACACATGTGCGAATCCTGCGAAATGGCTGGCATGCACATCTCCCAACCCGATGTCCCAAACAATTAGTGGGTCGCAATGGGAGAATCAGGCCCTTAGTTTTTTTCCGCAGGCAGTTGGTGTGTCTGGGAAAGATTTAGCTCAGATGTTGGCAGAGCATAATCATGTAGTACTTACTTAGGGTAGAGCTAATGGATTTTTGTTTACAAATGAAGAATTCCCCTGGGGTTTTTGATTAGGTTGACTGACAGGGTCCTGTGATTATATGATTAATGGGAGGAGCTAGATCTGTAACAGAGGAAAACAGTTTTTTTTAGTTCTGGCTAGAATTTGTTTGAAGACAAAGTTTGTCTACAAGCTGCTGTCTCTCCACAAAGTGACAAAGTGTCTCTGACAGCTTCAAGACTGCCTACACTCATTGTAGAAAATATATTTATGGGTGCAAACTGTATTTAAAATGGCATTTTAAGTCTGTAAGAGGAATGTTGTTTATTTGGAACTGAAAGGGTGATAAGTTAGAAATTAAACCTGTTTTCTTTCAATTTTTAAAATATTGTTCAACTGTTAATAGTTAAGCTGCTTCATTTGTTAGAGTTATATTTAAACTGTGTTGTTAAATAAAGTTTGTTTTACTATATAAAAACCTGCTAATTTGTCAGTAGAATTACACCTGGAGCGAAACTCCTATCCTCACATTGATGCCAAAAATAGAAAAAAAGTGTTGGGGCCTAGTCTGGCTTCCTAATGTAATTTGGGATTCTGGTCCAGGGCCATAACATGTAACAAATTGTCTTTAATAAATGTTATACTATGACTATACTATAACTCATGCAGACATGGAGAGAATGTGCAGACTCCATAGAGACAGTGACCCAAGCCGGGAATTGGACCTGGGTTCCTGGCTGTGAGGCAGCAGGTTATGTGAGGTCAAAACAGCACTGAATCCATAGAAATGACTGGTGGTGAAGCCCAGTGAAAGGACATAAGGCCTCCTGTGTGTCATCTGCAGAGGTACAAAAAAATAAAATTCACACCCTACCTGTTGTAAGGGGGTTCCACAACATAGAATCATAGAACATAGAACATAGAACATAGAAAGCCACAGCACAAACAGGCCCTTCGGCCCACAAGTTGCGCTGATCACATCCCCACCTCTAGGCCTATCTATAGCCCTCAATCCCATTAAATCCCATGTACTCATCCAGAAGTCTCTTAAAAGACCCCAACGAGTTTGCCTCCACCACCACCGACGTCAGCCGATTCCACTCACCCACCACCCTCTGAGTGAAAAACTTACCCCTGACATCTCCTCTGTACCTACCCCCCAGCACCTTAAACCTGTGTCCTCTCGTAGCAACCATTTCAGCCCTTGGAAATAGCCTCTGAGAGTCTACCCTATCCAGACCTCTCAACATCTTGTAAACCTCTATCAGGTCACCTCTCATCCTTCGTCTCTCCAGGGAGAAGAGACCAAGCTCCCTCAACCTATCCTCATAAGGCATGCCGCCCAATCCAGGCAACATCCTTGTAAATCTCCTCTGCACCCTTTCAATGGCTTCAACATCTTTCCTGTAATGAGGTGACCAGAAACCCCACAGTGCAGAAAGAGGCCATTTTGGCCCATCGAGTCTGCACCGACCACAATCCCACCCAGGCCCTACCCCAATATTCCTACATATTTACCCACTAATCCCTCTAACCTACACATCTCAGGACACTAAGGGGCAATTTTAGCATGGCCAATCAACCTAACCTGTACATCTTTGGACTGTGGGAGGAAACCGGAGCACCCGGAGGAAACCCACGCAGACACGAGGAGAATGTGCAAACTCCACACAGACAGTAACCCAAGCTGGGAATCGAACCCAGGTCCCTGGAGCTGTGAAGCAGCAGTGCTAACCACTGTGCCACCGTGCCACCCAATAACTCTCTGAATAAAGCAATCTCTCCTTATTTCCTCATTAGATTTTTGAGAAAACTTATGCCTCTGTTTCTTCATTCTTCAAAATGTGAAAATATTCTCTCCACATCCACCCTCTTGAACCTACGCAATGTAGCAAATCTGGCTTAGTTATTGGCAAAGAGGCCTCTTTAGGCCTTAATCAGAAATCTAGTAGGAGGATGTCCTATAAAGGTTGAATAAAATAAAACGGGCAGGGGAGGACTTAAACCCTTCAAATTTGCAAGTCCTTTTTCTTTATGTTAGGATTAGGAGAAAGATGAGTGCTGTGGCAGAAATCCCTGATAAAAACATGCTGTGACTTGATAAGCTGAATGAATGTGTTTTGACTGGATTTGACTAAGATTATGGAACTAAGGAGGGTAGAATGAGTTGAGGCATGGATTAGCCATGGTTTAATTGAATGGCACAACAGCTCAAAGGGCTGAGTGGCCTAGACTTGTTCTGATGTTCAATTTTCCCATCGCATTTGGCAGGAGATGGGTGATGGAATGGGAGCCAGGGCCTGACTTCAATTACTTTGGTGAGCTGCCTGCAGCTAGCGCCAGGAACCCAGGTCCAATTCACGGCTTGGGTCACTGTCTCTATGGAGTCTGCACATTCTCTCCATGTCTGCGTGAGCTATAGTATAGTCACAGTATAACATTTATGAAAGACTATTTATTACATGTTAGGTTCCTGGATAAGGGTGAGAGGGAAATTGAGACTTGGGTAGGGAGAAACTGGGAATGAGAGGACCAATTTAAACCATAAATGCTCTTTCGGGCCGGACAAAAAAATCTCATGGCAGTTTCTGCCACTTTTTCTGAGTGGTTTGGAGTGGCCCCTTTAAGGATCGTTGCCTCAGCCACTGAATGGTGCTTTCCGATCAATGGAAAGCCAATTAGGCTGCACAGGGGGCAGCACAGTGGCACAGTGGTTAGCACTGCTGCCTCACAGCTCCAGGGACCCGGGTTCGATTCCAGGCTTGGGCCACTGTCTGTGTGGAGTTTGCACGTTCTCCCCGTGTCTGCGTGGATTTCCTCCGGGTGCTTCGGTTTCCTCCCACAGTCCAAAAATGTGCAGATTAGGTGAATTGGCCGTGCTAAATTCTCCCTCAGTGTACCCGAGCAGGCGCTGGAGTGTGGCGACTAGGGGATTTTCACAGTAACTTCATGGCAGTGTGAATGTAAGCCTACCTGTGACTAACAAATAAACTTTATTCCACATGTTTCGTAGGACCTCTATTCCTTCCCATCTGATTCGATATGTTGCTCGCCTCTTGACAGACATATTTCAAAATTGCGTTGGGCTCGTTGGAGGGAGAAGCGGGGTCCATTTAACACCATGAAGACTGGACTAGTGCCATATCATACCTACCCAAAAACTGGGATGGAATTTGAAAGGAGCGCAATCATGCCTTTTGATTCATGCTCTCTCGTGATCAATTTTCACTTTTAAACATGTGAGCAAAAGCTTTCCATTGATGGCATAAGGTTTGCTTCAAAATTAACATTTAAAGTCCCACACCTTGTGTGAAGAATTATGTTTTACATACTTTATTTTCAAGCGTGTCACGTGATCCCTGATAACTTGATATCATGCTTACATAAAATTCTATTCCCTTCCATCTTACTGGATGCGGTAACCAATTTAAAATCAATTGCTCCCTCCGTTAAAATTGTGGTTAAATGATGCACTTAAATGCATTAAACTCATTCACTAATAGCACAGTGTAATTTCAAGGTCTTTGTATTTCATTGAGAAGTTACAACCTAATCCCCAAAGGCCAATGTGAGTGGCTTCTGGTAAAGGTACACAATAGATGCCAACTTTAGTTTACTAAGTAAGCACTTTTGTAATTTGAGGACCAGCGGTGGAATTTATTTTGCTTGTGTTAGCTCCAGTTATTGACAAAATCAATCATGTAAAAACTCTCGATGTTTCACTTTCAAACAATTGGCTTTAGAGGATCTGCTAGTTGCCTTGCACAATATTAAATGAGTTCCAGCAGTCGCAGTACCATTCCCAAAGGGCATGAGTGCACGGCACTAAACTGCTCATAAATTTGACACTAATTGGTGCAAATTCAACAATTTCGCTCAATGAGGCCACCAGGATTGAAAGTGTAAGATAAGCAAATATCTCAGAGTCCAATGGGATGGGTGGTGATTTCCGAACCTTGAGGCTAAATCACATTGTCAGGGCAATGTGAAGGAATCATTGTCTCATCTGTCACTCCTGACCCTGGGTTTGGTCAATTCTGTAAGTGGAGGTAAAATGAAAGCATCTTGAACCTCTCAACCTTCACCATGAAGAGTGCATTAAATAACGCTGCCGTAACTAATCATTTTTTACCCCAATACTTTGATGAACTATGTGAAAGTTGTGACTTATACCAGCATTTAGCTCCCCAACTTTCAGAAGGGTCATTCAGAAACACAAGCTTTTCTTTCTGACTCAGTTGCTGATAGACTTGCTGTAAAATTTTAGCATTTCCTGTTTTTATTATTTTGTTAACCAGGGGTTGGGGGGCAGTGAGGGGGGGGAGGTGGGGGGGGGGGGGGGGGGCTAGTGGGCGGGGGTAGATCGGAAGGAGATTTGGAAAAATAATAAGATTAGCAAAAGAAAAAAATGTGATTCTGCACAATTTTCCATTTCTATTGTGCTTGCTAGCTGTGACAGAGAAGTGAAAAGCTAGCTGTTTGCAAGTTTACGATCAGTACATTCAGCACTCAAGGTGTTAAGTGTTACTTTGTGTGAGAACTGGAGTGCACACAGTAATGTATTGTTGCTTTAATTTAGCACAAGGCGCTTTTCCTGTTTAGTCTGGCAGTGCTTTGCAATTAATTTACCTTTGAGCTGAAATGCACTTTGGGAATTGTAGTTTCGTTCCACCCGGGCCATGTGGGTTTTGTAGTTTCGTGTTACAGTGGTTAGCAACTTCCTGCTGTTAAAATGTTTAATTATGGTATTAGGATCGTATTAGGCTGGGTACATGGCCCCACATATTTCTGGTTCTTGATGAAAAGTCTTCACCTTTCACCTTTCACCTTTCCTTCCTGTCCCTCCCCACCTGAGTGACAGGTGCAGAAGTTTCAAACTCGAATAGCAAAAGATGGCGGAAGCACTAGAACAAATGGGATGGACAAGTCACAGGTCCCGGAGATGACCAGAATTGTGATGAAACTTAAACCTGGAGGCTTCATCATCAGACTTACACCCACACTTCAGCCATTTTTTGGCCAACACATCCATCCTTTCTATACCAATTGGAAAGCAAAAGGTCTGGTTGTGTCACAGCTTGGTATGGCTCTTGCTCTGTCCAAGACCGCAAGAAACTACAAAGGGCTGTGAACGAAGCCCAGTCCATCACTCAAACCAACTTCCCACCCATTGACACTGTCTACACTTCCCGCTGTCTCAGAAAAGCAGCCAGCATAATTAAAGACCCCACGCACCCCAGACATTCTCTCTTCCATCTTCTTCTATTGGGATAAAGATGCAAAAGTCTGAGGACACGTACAAACTGACTCAAGAACAGCTTCTTCCCTGTTACCATCAGACTTTTAAATGGACCACCTCGCACTAAGTAGATCTTTCTCTATGCCCTAGTTGTGACCGTAGTGCTGCATTCTGCACTCTCTCCTTTCATTCTCTGTGTACCTTATGCTTTGTCTATATAACGCGCGAGAAACAATACTTTTCATTGTATCCCAATACAAGTGATAATAATAAATCTAATCTAATCAAACCAAAAGCCTGACTGTCAGCATTTTTTTTCATCCATTTTTCAATATTTCTCAGAGGTGATAGTGCAGTGATATTGTCACTGGACTAGTAATCGAGAGATCCAGTGTAATGCTCTGGAGACCTGGGCTTCAATCCCACCACGGCAGATGGTGAAATTTGAATGCAATAAAAATCTGGAATTAAAAGTCTAATGATGACCATGAAACCATTGTCGACTCTCCTAAAAAAACTATCTGGTTCACTAATGTCCTTTAGGGAGGGAAACTTGCTGTCCTTAGCTGGTCTGGCCTACATGTGACTTCAGAGCCACAGCAGTGTGGTTGACTCTGAGTGTCCCTCTGAAATGGCCTAGCAAGCCACTCCATTCAAAGGTAATTAGAGATGGACAATAAATACCAGCTTGGCCAGCAACACTCACATCCCATGAAGGAATTTAAAAATATCTACTTTTATGGGCGGCACGGTAGCACAGTGGTTAGCACTGCTGCCTCACAGCACCAGGGACCTGGGTTCAATTCCAGCCTTGGGTAACTGTCTGCGTGGAGTTTGCAAATTCTCCCTGTGTCTACGTGGGTTTCCTCCAGGTGCTCCGGTTTCCACCTACACTCCAAAAGTATGTGCTGAGGTTAATTGGCCATGCTAAATTACCCCTTAGTGTCAGGGAAATAAGTAGGGTAAATATGTGGGGTTACGGGGATAGGGCCTGGGTGGGAGTATTGTCAGTGCTCGATGGGCAAAAGGGCCTCTTTCTGCACGGTATGGATTCTATGATTCTATGTCTGGTAAAGAGAAATGTTCAAAGAAAAGGCCAAAAAAACCTGTCCTTTTTAATGACCTGGTGATTTCTTTCACCAGGGTTGCACACAGCAGTGTCCTGGAGATTGACATTCAATCCAGAATACAAAAGCAGGGATGTACTTCTGAGGCTTTATAAAGCACTGGTTAGGCCCCATTTGGAGTATTGTGAGCAATTTTGGACCCCACACCTCAGGAAGGACATACTGGCACTGGAGCGGGTCCAGCGGAGATTCACACGGATGATCCCAGGAATGGTAGGCCTGACATACGATGAACGTCTGAGGATCGTGGGATTATATTCATTGGAGTTTAGGAGGTTGAGGGGAGATCTGATAGAAACTTACAAGATAATGAACGGCTTAGATAGGATGGACGTAGGGAAGTTGTTTCCATTAACAGGGGAGACTAGGACGCGGGGGCACAGCCTTAGAATAAAAGGGAGTCACTTTAGAACAGAGATGAGGAGAAATTTCTTCAGCCAGAGAGTGGTGGGTCTGTGGAATTCATTGCCACAGAGGGCTGTGGAGGCCGCGACGTTGAGCGTCTTCAAGACAGAAATTGATAAATTCTTGATTTCTCGAGGAATTAAGGGCTATGGGGAGAGAGCGGGTAAATGGAGTTGAAATCAACCATGATTGAATGGTGGAGTGGACTCGATGGGCCGAATGGCCTTACTTCCGCTCCTATGTCTTATGGTCTTATGGTCTAATTCCTGGAGATGGTGAGACAATTCTGGAGCATTGGTAATGCTGAACAACACAAACAATAATGAGGATTTCTTTCAAGAATGTGCTTTGAGTTCAGCTTCAGAAGTCTAGCATTCAGCAGCTGGAAGTGAGTGTGGGTGCTCACTTCATATGAAGTTCAGAAAGAAAACTATCAGAAAAAAAGGAGAAAGGAGTCCACAATTCTGTTTTTTTTTCCTGTGAAATGCTTCTCCGCTTCCAGTTTTAGTAACTGCCAGAAAAAAGTGTGATTGAAATATAAATCATCCTGAAAATGACCCAATCCCACTTCTAAATGCGGTAGAAATTGCTGTATTCTAACCTTTGCATTATCAGGGACCACTAACTGGAATGCACATTAAGGTGCCTGCTGTCTGACTTTCCCTCGACCCACCTGTTCTAAAAGATAAATGCATACTCCACAGGCAGGACTTTACGGCCTCGCTCGGGTGAGACCGGAAATTCCCACCTGAAGTCAACGGAAATTTCCGTTGTCGAGCCCTCGCCCACGCCGATTCCGCTGTTAGGGAGGGAGTTCCAGGATTTTAAGTTAGTGACAGTGAAGGAACAGTGATATAGTTCCAAGTCATGAGGGGAACATGAAGGTGGCGATGTTCCCAGGCATTTGTTTCCTTCATCTTTCCAGATGGTGTGGCTCATGTGTTTTGAAGGTACTGTCTTGTTTTGAAGCCTTACTGAGTGGAATATGTCTTACAGGATTGGACGATCTCTTTATATCGAAGTACTTGGTAATTGCTCTACAACATAGAATCATAAAATTCCCATAGTGCAGAAGGAGACCATTCAGCCCATCGAGGCTGCACTGCCAACAATGTCACCCAGGCCCTATCTCTGTAACCCAATATATTTACCCTACAAATCCTCCTGACACTGAGGGACAGTTCCATGTCCAATCCGCCCAAAGTGCACATCTTCAGACTGTGCGAGGAAACCAAGTGGTCCAGAAACCCACGCAGACACAGGGAGAACGTGCAAACTCCACACAGACAGTCACCCAAGGCCAGAATTGAACCCCGCTCCCTGGTGCTGTGAGCCAGCCGTGCTAACCACTGTGCCACCGTGCCACCATATCTATATACAGGTCTCATAGATTTTCACTAGTAATACGATGAGGCTAAAAGCACTCATCGTTATTGTGGAATAAATTGGACAGCCACTTCTGGAGTCTGCACATGCACATTTAAATGCAGAAATAAGGAAGTTGCTGTCCGATTCGCCCTGTGCTTCCACAAGTTTCATTCAAAAGGCATAAATTTGTGGTAATTGCCCGCCAGATACCCACTAAACATGCCACAAAAATTGAGGACAGGTGAATTCAGGTGTAAGTGAATTTTGAACAGTATGGTAAGTCCTAATTACTGCCAAACTGTCAGGCACTGACAGTTTTACAAATGTGGAGTCTCATTCCTTCATAATTTAATCATTGTTGGAGATTTTTAAGATCATTGTTTTTGACTTCTTCTTTCTGCTGTTTCCTTTATCTTGATTCCATCTCTGTTTCTCTCTCTTCACTTAGCTTTCTGTACACAATTTTACAATTAATTAAAGATACTAACTACAATCTGTAAAGCTATGAGAGGATTTTTTTCAGTCTGATTGGATGAATAGCCACACTATTATGTGCATTACTCGAACATGCCACAAATACCCTTAAGAAAGTGCTGCTCTGTATCAGAGGCCATAACAATGCAAATTGCCACTCAAAAGTCCACAAAACGTTTGTGAGCAGCTGTAAACTATTGAACAGTGAACAGTAAGTTAATAAACAGTGAGTGTCATTCCATTGCTGCTGATTGCAAAACCTGGCCCTTTGTATATTTCTGCATTGTACTCCAAACCAGAGCAACTTAGCTAACAAAGTCCAAGCAACTCAGTTCCTATTTGGCCACATATTCATATAGTCCAGTTTTTCCTGTTTGAATTTTATGAGCCAGAGATTTTTGGAAAGAACTTTGGTGGATAGAATCCTATCGATAACTTTCAGATCGATTTGGTGCCTTGTAAATGAATTGTTTTAAGCTTTAAACTTTTGTGGCAGCAAATTGACTTCAGAAGGACAGGCACAGACATTCAATCATTTAAGGACACTAAAATGCACATGACAAGTTGATTATTGATTGATAAGTTTCATGGCTATAGTATAAAATTGTGTGAGTTCCATCCCTGTACTACTAATCTTTCACTGTATGTTAACCTGCACATGGACAATTTCCCCTCCAGTCATATTTATATGAAGCTATTCAACTTACTACAGTGCAATCATTCACACAACTTCATAACTTTATAACAGCTCGGGAGTGAAAGGTATAATATAAATGCTGTTTAATAACGTTAAGCACTACTTTAAAAGTTAGGAGGGGTGAAGATTGTCTGACTGGACTTTCAACTTCAACTTCCCACATAACAGAATGAAACCTTGGGTTGTTGGGGGACGCAGAAATGCATGTATTTTTGAAAAGCTAATTGTTTTCAGACATTGTAGCTTCCAGAACAGGAAATCCAATAAAGAGCAGCCTTTGTGGTGGGTTCGAAGGTAAAATTACACTGCACATTACATAGGAAGTGTGCATAGTGCACTTACAGAATACAACTGGAAAGTTATCTCAGATAATTGAGGTACTATGCGCTGGTAGGTATTTTATTTTAGCATTGCTTTTCCAAAAATTATTTTGTATCTATTTTTTATCATTTCATTTTCAATTCCGAATGCTGATTGATTTCCTCATATATCTTCTCCAGCCAGAGGCAGAATGGGGACAAAGGCGGGCAGGGGTGGGGGGAGGGAGGTGAATTTGTGTTTTCACCTTTGAAAAGTGGTGACTGAGAGGTGACTTCACAGAGGCATAAAACTGTCAGCAACTAAAGATAAAATATATCCATAATGCAACTTCAAATTTATGTTTTACGGTAGGCTAATAGGACGCACATTTAATCCAGTGAAAGGCAAATTTTACAATGGTGGCAGGGAGCTGTCGATCACACAAATAGCGATCAGCTTATAGAATGGAGCTCTGGGTAGGAAGCAGACACTCTGGGGGGAATTCTCACGTCCCGCCTGCCACAGGAATTGTAGCGGGTAGGGGGGGCGAACCACGCAAATCACCATTGACCTCGGGCAGGATTCTCTGGTTTTGGGACGTGCGCGGCCAGAGAATCCCACACTGTGAGTTGGAGGAAGGGAAGCCTCTTTCTGGAAGGCTGAACAGGAGACATGCTTAGTGAAGATCTGCATTGCATTGTGAGGCCACAGTAAAGGTATCTGCCATCCTACTTAAGATGACAGACACCTCCTGCATGGTTCCAGTCATGTCCCTCATAGACTCAATTGAGAGCAATACTGGAAACTCCATAGTGGAGAGCCACTCTTTCCATGGCAGACATTCACAGAATTACCTGTGAAGGCAACCACTGCAATAGATGATCTTTGTCTGGTGAAGAGTGTGCATGTCCCGCCCACAAACCTTGCAATATTGCTGTTGTACCTCTATCATTTTCTTTCTCAATGATTACCCACCCCCCCTCCCCCCGGATTCAGCATCTGTGTCCAGTTGAGTCACGCGTGGAGAGGATTGCATCCCTCACCTGTGTCTGTCAGTGTGTCCTTGTAAATTGTGAACCACCGCGTGAAAATCCGACAACGGTCGGAATTTTACCGGCACACCCGCCCGAGGCTCGTAAGATCCCGCCCGAGGCCAACAGAGAATGCCGTTCTGCAAGCCTTGCCCGCCCTGTTTCCAGGCAGGCATGCTGGTAAATTTCCAGCCGTCTAACTAGACCCACCAGGCTGCTAATATTTGTACCAATGCATGCTGACCACTTTTGTCCTGAATCAATGTGGACTAAACTCTTATTGTCTCATCCAAAATCTACTTTGGCACTGGCCTTGCAAATAAATGACTCGACATTGTGCCATTTGGGTCTGTATCATGTCCATCGCTGCAGCTTGGAGAGGGGAAACTCCAAAGGGAACATTTATTTAGCAATGTAGTTGAAATCTGATGTTCCAACTTGCGAAATCTTCTTCTGATCTTTGTGCACACACATCCCCATGCCCTTCTGTCCTACTCAGAACACAAGTTGAGTTAATATTGGAGCCTTAACCTTTCCTTGTGGGAGCAAGACAAGCACTCTCGCTCCTTCTGCCTCTGTTTTCAATTGATAGGGAAACACAATTGCTTTTCATTCTGGTACAGTTACATAGAAACATAGAAGCTAGAAGCAGGAGTAGGCCATTCAGCCCTTCGAATCTACTCTATCATTCATTTTGATCATGGCTAATCATCAAATTCAATATCTTGATCCCCTTTCCCCCCATAACCCTTGATCCCTTCAGCCCTTTAGAGTTGATCTAATTTCTTCTTGAAATCAGACAACATTTTGACCTCAACTACATTCCGTGGTAGTGAATTCCACACATTCATCACCCTCTGGGTGAAGAAATTTCTCCTCACCTCAGTTCTAAAAGATTTACTCCTTATCCTCAAACTATGACCCCTAGTTCTGGACTCCCCCACCATTGAGAACATTCTTTCTGAATCTACCCTGTCTAACCCTGTAAGAATTTTATAAATTTCGATGAGATTCCCTCTCATTCTTCTAAACTCCCATGAACATAATCCTAACCGAATTAGCCTCTCCTCATATGACAGACCTGCCAAACCAGGTATCAGCCTAGTAAACATTCGCTGTACTCCCTCTATAGCAAATCAGAACCTGATCACACCACAGGTTCCCCCGGGTGCACAATTGAAGGAGGTCCCCACTTGCTTCAAGCAGGTGTCCTTGCAACCTGCAAGAAGAGTAGTTTACTGGAAGACAGGAGCAGCAATGTAGGACATTGACATGGAATTCACCCAAACAATTTGTGTTTCAAATCTAAAACAATGGAAATAAATTCCTTTCATTTTCAGCACTTCCATTTGTTTACAATTAATGTTAAAGTGAGTTTATCATGCACACACACTAGTATTTGAAGTGGCAGTACAAGTTGCGAATGCCGGTTGAAAATACATAAGGAACATTTGGTTTGATCCAAAGAGGCATTAATACTATTATGGTTCAAGTCAGAAACTCCAAAATGTTTTATGGAGCCTGCCTGGATCATAAGTTTTACACCTTGAATTTGGCTAGGATTAGCATGATGCGTTGCAGCTCGAGTATGATGCAAATGACCCACTAGGGAGCTTTTATCAAACAAAGTTTAACTAAGAATATAATTAACATGTATGAAAAGAAAATTATTAATAACATTTATCAATTACAAGCAAAATCAAAATAACCACAATAATGTATAACCCTTAACAAATATATCTAAGATATTCCAAGCAAAACCAAAACCTTCCATAGACTAAACCCTTTAAAAAATTTCTACACAGTGAAGTCTTATGCTCACGTGATACTGGAATTGAATCCTTTCGTTGAAGAATTGAAAACTCTTAGTCTTGTAAGTTCTAGTAGTTCTCTTGACGCACCCAGAACAGTTTGAAGTCAGAACAGCTTCCCAGAACCCCAGGTAGACTCGGGCCAAGCCATCAACAGCTGATTTCCCTCTTCAGAAAGGCAAGGCCGTACTTTCAGATGACCAGCAGAATTTCCAAAACCAGGGAGAGAGAGAGACTTCTTTTCAACTTGATGCCCCTTCTAAAACCAAAATCTAATCAACTCCAAACTGAAAATGGAAGAACTTTTGTCACCTGACTTGCCAACCAGTGTTTCTCCTAACAATGCAGAGTCATAAACATCCCAGTAAAAATAAACAAACCTTCATTTAAGCAGCAATAAAAGGCATATCCAGTCAAGCCAGCAACAATGATATCAGCTAAGGCTGTGAGCTGCAGAGAGCATGATTTTAAAAAAACTCTCTTAAAGATACACTAATGTCACAAATTTAAAAAAAACGTGCTAACCCACTGCAAAACATTGCCTCAGCCTTAGCTTGAGTCTTGTGTTTAATTCTGGGCACACACTTTAGAAAGATCATAGAGAGGATGCAGAAGGGACAACTGGAACACTACCAGGATATGAGGGACTTCAGTTTTGTGGAAAGACCAGGGGAACTGGGATTGGTCGCCTTAGAGTGGAATGGTTTGGAAGAGATATTCAAAATCTTAACCCGTTTTTGACAGAGTAAATGAGAAACATGAGGCGACATGAGGTAAATGGTGTTTCCTCAACACACATAATGTCATGATCTGAAATGCACTGTCTGAAAGATGGTGGAAGCAGCTTTGAAAGTAACTTTTTAAAAGGGAATTGGATAAGACTTGAGCGAAAAACATTATGTGTTTTCTTCAGTGTGATCTTATTCGATGGAACACCTTTGAATCTATGGAAAGATTCCAAGGCATTGCAAATAGAAATTGAATCCAAGCCAAAGAAGGAGGTGTTAGCAGAGGTGACTAAAAGTTTAGCTGAAGAAGTAAGTTTTAAGGAAAGTCTTAATGGAGGGAAGGATTTGGATTGGAAATTCCAGAACGTTATGCTTACTTGACTGAAGATATGGCCAGCAACTGAGGGACAAAGAGAGACAAAAGAGATAGCCTGAATGCTAATTCCCCAAAGGGCATTTGTAATGGTTTGTTTCTGAGATTGAAGAGCATTTCATGCCAATTCCACTTTGTATTTCAACGCTTTATCGTGTACACACCCAGCTAAACAATATTTCCATACATGAATCATGCAGTGACTTCATCTTCATTCTGACACCTTCTTGAACATTAATGATCAAAGGTGAAAGATATTTGTGTTCACACCTGGTTGACAGGTAATTTTCTAATGTCTAATTTTTTGCTTGAGTCTGTTACTCAGACTCAAATAATACCATAAAAGAAACACTCTGGCAGGCATTATTGTCCAGTTAATTAATTAACTTTTGCCACAGACCTGATATTTCTTCTTCATTCCAGATTAACCAGTTTTTGCTGCATAAATTGATCCCATTAATGCTAAAACAGGAAATCATGATAACTTGTAAAATCAAGGAAATACAATAATTGTGAAAGCTGGTTGTTGTATTTTTTTAAAAGAAGCTCTTTTAAAACAGAGACTGCGCAGCAGTAGAGACAGTTTGGCTCAGTTGATGAAACAAGTGCTTTTTGATGAGCCGAGCAACCCTGCAAACAAATGTTTACCTACGGCAAGTTGGTAACAATGGAGAATAGAATGTCAAGTGTTTGAGTTAAATATTAGAGTTTCAAAAGTAGGAGACAAGGCTTGAACTTTATGGTTATATTCTAAAAGAACAAAGAACAAAGAACAATACAGCACAGGAACAGGCCCTTCGGCCCTCCAAGCCCGCGCCGCTCCCTGGTCCAAACTAGACCATTCTTTTGTATCCCTCCATTCCCATTCCGTTCATATGGCTGTCTACATAAGTCTTAAACGTTCCCAGTGTGTCCGCCTCCACCAACTTGCCTGGCAGCGCATTCCAGGCCCCCACCACCCTCTGTGTAAAATATGTCCGTCTGATATCTGTGTTAAACCTCCCCCCCTTCACCTTGAACCTATGACCCCTCGTGAACGTCACCACCGACCTGGGGAAAAGCTTCCCACCGTTCACCCTATCTATGCCTTTCATAATTTTATACACCTCTATTAAGTCTCCCCTCATCCTCCGTCTTTCCAGGGAGAACAACCCCAGTTTACCCAATCTCTCCTCATAACTAAGCCCCTCCATACCAGGTAACATCCTGGTAAACCTCCTCTGTACTCTCTCCAAAGCCTCCACGTCCTTCTGGTAGTGCGGCGACCAGAACTGGACGCAGTATTCCAAATGCGGCCGAACTAACGTTCTATACATCTGCAACATCAGACCCCAACTTTTATACTCTATGCCCCGTCCTATAAAGGCAAGCATGCCATATGCCTTCTTCACCACCTTCTCCACCTGTGACGTCACTTTCAAGGATCTGTGGACTTGCACACCCAGGTCCCTCTGCGTATCTACACCCTTTATGGTTCTGCCATTTATCATATAGCTCCTCCCTACATTATTTCTACCAAAATGCATCACTTCGCATTTATCAGAAGTTGGACTCACAAAAAGAAGGCAATTAAATATGACTTCTAAAGAGGCTAGTTCAGGTAAAGGAAAAGCAAAAGGGACCAAACAGTAACAAGTACATTACTAGGAGGGTGAAACAAAAAGTTATTGTGTGCATCATCCCAGGAACATGGCAACATTAAATTTTCCATTTACTGGTTGGGGTGTGGAATGGACTGCCTGCAGTGATAGTGGAGTCAGACACTTTAGGAACATTTAAGCGGTTATTGGATAGGCACATGGAGCACACCAGGATGATAGGGAGTGGGATAGCTTGATCTTGGTTTCAGATAAAGCTCGGCACAACATCATGGGCCGAAGAGCTTGTTCTGTGCTGTACTGTTAAAAAAAATAGAGGCAACATATGACCCAATCACATTGTTTTCTTGAAGTACATATAACAAATCACACTGGGTATGAAATAGACATAATGCAATAAACAAACACTTCATTAAGCTGATGCCATGAAATATAATTGATTGCGTCACAGAAGCTGATTGGAGAAGCTGAATCTTACATTTCAATTAGCAGCTCCTTTCCTTCATTAAGATGCATTCTCAGTTCCATCAGAGGTTGCTGAGTTTGAAGAGGACTCGGAACCGAACTTTCAGCTGGAGTTGTTAACTTTACATGCACTCATTAGTGTGTGTTCAGATAGTAATGGCCTCCATGTCTTGGAGAAATGAACAGAGGATCCGTCCTTGGGAAGATCACCACTATTACAGAATCAGAAAACAATGGGAGTCATGCTGAATTTGTACATAACCTTACTTAGGCCACACTTGAAGCACTGTGTACAGTTTTGGACCATCTTTGGAACAACAGAGAGACAAAGGCAGCGAAGAGGGATCCAACACAGAGGACATTTCACTTGCTGTTGAAACAAAGTCAACATGGCTGTGTAGTATGTGGGCAGGTATAATTTAATTGGTTCAGCAGGCAGCTGGGACCTTACTGTCTCTCCATTTCTCAATACCAGGGACACTGAATTTCTGCTGATTACCAATGTGTCCTTCTCTATGATGCAGTGTGTGTTTTGCAGATGGCTTGCTCTGGTTTGCTCCCTCCCTTTGGTCAGCTGTGCTTTCTTCTCTGACAAGGAGAGAAAGACGTGAGCTATGAGTGAATGGCATCTGTTCATCCAATGGATGGAGTCCATTTAGTGAGGGTAACTATAAGGGGGAGGCATGACATCCCGCAAGGGTGAGGGTGACTAGATGGTGGATGGATAGATGGGGGTATAAACAAGCGTACATAGGCAGAGAAGAATGGATGCACTTGGGAGGTAAGTGGGTGTGAGAAGTGATGTGATAAAGTAGGCTTGAGAAGACAGAGTGAGCAAGCAAGGGTGACGTGCATGGCAGGGTGTAGACAAATGTACAACTGTACTTATCTTTCCTTCTGCATGGAGTCCAGGAGCATGGCGCCTGCTGCTGACCTCCTCCCTAACCTCTAACCTTCTTTGTCTCAGCAGCAGGCTTCTTCCTCCCATAGCAAGAGAATCTCTTTCCTTCTCTTCACAGGTTCCCTATAGCACCTCCACAGGGTATCACTGAAAGGGGCTCACCCTTTGCCCATCGACTCCATTCTGACCCGTGTCTGACAACCATCTACAATTTCTTCAATTAACATTACATAGAAACATAGAAAATAGAAACAGGAGTAGGCCATTCAGCCCTTCGAGCCTGCTCTGCCATTCATTATGATCATAGCTGATCATCAGTTTCAATATCCTGATTCCCCCTTCCCCCCATATCCATTGATCCCTTTAGCCCCAAGAGCAGTATCCAATTTCTTCTTGAAGTCAGACAATGTTTTGGCCTCAATTTTTGGAGGGCCGAAGGGCCTGTTTCCTGTGCTGTACTTTCTGTGGTAGTGAATTCCACACATTCACCACACTCTGGGTGAAGAAATTTCTTCTCATTTTAATCCTAAAAGGTTTACCCCTTATCCTCAAACTATGACCCCAAGTTCTGGACTCCCCCAACATCGGGAACATTCTTTCTGAATCTACCCTGCCTAACCCTGTTAGAATTTTATAAGTTTCTATGAGATCCTCTCTCACTCGCAGTGAATATAATCCTAACTGATTTAGTCTCTCCTCATATAACAGACCTGCCATCCCAGGAATCAGCCTGGTAAATCTTCATTGCACTCCCTCTGTAAAGAGATGAAAAGCAGATGCTTTGTCAAGGAGGTAGAGTTTATGCATCGTGCTAAAGGAGGAAAGACAGGTAGTGAAGTGATGAGCTTAAGGGAGGGAATTCCAGGCTTAGAGCCTCAGCAGGTGGAAGCCACAATCACGAAAGAGGGAGCAATTAAAATTGGGAGTACACAAGCAGAGGACATCCTAGAGGGTTGTAGAACTGGAGGGGATCATAGAGATAGGCAGGGGAGAGACCTTGGAAGATTTTGGAAATAAGGTTGAGAATTTTGACAGCAAACTGTTGCTGCTCTGGATACCAGAGTTGAGATTTCATTACTTGGGTTCACATCATGATTGCTTTTGTTAGTTAGAAGGAAACTTTGAAATAGAATGATAATGAGGTGGCTTGAGTTAAAAAGTCATTGTCAGACACACGGTTTACTTCAGGGTAAATGGTCTATCAAAGCTTCCACCCTCCGTTCCAAGTATGTTGCAAAATTAAATTCAGGCCCATCCATTCTTTTGCCAATCGTAATTAAAATAGAAATTACCATCTATGCTGTTTTCATTTGTATGCTGCTTTAAAACCCATTGACCTGTTCAGAAACATTGCTGTGTTAACATAATGCAGAGAGGAATTTGGTACAAGCATGTTAAAAACACTTCCACAAAAACACCAGAGTTTATAATTCTTACCCCAATTTTTCTGATATGTACAACAGTAACTTTGCAAACATTCAATCTATTTCCTTGTCAACTCTTAACTCACATCAAGTCCCTTACATCCATTTGTTGGTCTAGTTGGTCGATGTTGACTCTCGGTCCAACAATACCACAACTTTAAAATTCGCATCCTTGTTTAAATCCTTCCCTAGCCTCACCCCATCTCTTTTCTCTGTAACCTCCTCTAGTTCAACAACATTCAAAGATATCGGCTCCCCTCTAATTCTAACCTTTTGTGCATCCCCTTTTTATTGCCGCATTATTAGCACCATACCTTCAGTCGATTAGTCCCTAAGCTCTGAAATTTCCTCTCTAAATCCCATCATCTCTCTGCCTCTCTCTTTCTTGACACTCTTTATAAACTACATCTTTGATCATTTGATCACCTGTCATCACATTTCCTTTTAGACCATAAGATGCAGAACCAGAAGTAGGCCATTCAGCCCATTTAGTCTGCTTCAACATTCAATACGATCAGGACTGTTCTGATACCATAATCCTCAACTCCACATTCCTGCCTTTTCCCTCATAATCCTTGATTCCCTTACTGATTAAAAATCTATCTCAGCCTTGAACACACTTAATGAGCCAGCTTCTACAGTCCTCTGTGGTAAAAATTCCACAGATTCACTACCCTCTGAGAGAAGAAATTCCTCCTCATCTCATCTTAAATAGATAACCCCTTACTCTGAGATTTTGCCCTCTGGTCCTAGACTCTTCCATAAGGGGAAACAACCTCTCAGCATCTACCCTGTCAAGCCCCCTGAGAATCTTATATGTCTCAATAAGGTTGTATCTCATTCTTCTAAACTCCAGCGAGTACAGACCCAACCTGGTTAACCTCTCCTCATAAGAAAATCCCTCCATATCTGGGGTCACCCTCGTGAACCTTCTCCGGACTGCCTCCAATGCCAGTCCATCTTTCCTTAGATAAGGGGGATAAAAACTGTTCACAGTTCTGCTCTTAAAGTTGCTTCATGAATGCAAGCTGCTGTTGTTACATTGCTATTTAGCCATGTCCAATCACCTCAGCTTTACTCTTTCTCTCTGAACACTCGGGATTTATCCCACTGTCTCACTAACCTTACATTTGGCCATCTTTTCCCTGGTGTCTTGTTGAAATCTTTTGTTCTGTCAGAAGCACTCTACACTTGTAATTTTTTATTGCAAGCCATTGATCAAAATAATCAAACTCAGCCGGTAGAGCAGGAAAAACTGTCCAATGTTCTTCAGTGGAGTGCGTCTGCCAAGTGTCTGGGTAGCATGCCCGATGAAGTTTTCAGTTATGAAATAAATACTTATTTTCCATCAAAAACGACACATGGACTGCAGCGGTTCCAGAAGGCGGTTTAGCATTACCTTCTCAAGGGTAATTAGGGATGGGCAATAAATGCTGGCCTAGCCAGCGATGATCACATCCCAGGAATAAATTTTTTAAAAGCACATACACCTGCAGTGCGCATGTAGCCTCAGCTGTGATGGGGTGCTGCTTTGCAAGTCATTACTTTGTCTCCCTGCCCATTCGCTTCAGTTTAATTATCTTTAAAAGTGCTTTAAAAATGCAGAAAGAACCTATCATCACCTCCCCCTAAATAACCCTCCTTTTGGAAACTGCTTCAGGCTGGATTTTTGTGCATTTGGAATTGGGGAATCTGTTTTCACTTAAAGGTTTTTTACCAAGTGATAACCGCAGGAATTAGAATCAGATTGTGTTTACATTTCGAAAATTGGCTTCTAGACTCACAGCAATCGAGTAGAATTTGCTGCTGTAACTTAGATCCAGTAAAGAAAGCTGATAATCTCCCAACAGTGGAGAGTGAAGAAAAGCCTAGAAATGTCTCCATTTTAAACAGAGAGGGAAAGTTAGACAAGTAGAAGTTTGATTTGGGTGGAAAAAGCAATCAAAAATCTTGATGATGTCCATGAAAACATTACTATTCCCTCCCAAGTTTCAATGTACTTTCTATTTTATATGTGATACTGCTAAGCTACACTTCCTTTCTTAAATTTCTGATGTGCCATAGCTGGCTGCACTTCGAATCCCTACAGTGCAGAAGGAGGTCATTCGGCCTATCGAGTCTGCACCGATTACAATCCCACCCAGGCCCTATCCCCATAACCCCCTGCATTTACCCTAGCTAGTCCCCCTGACACTAAGGAGCAATTTAGCATGGCCAATCCACCTAGCCCTTTGGACTGTGGGAGGAAACCAGAGCACCCGGAGGAAACCCACGCAGCCACGGGGAGAATGTGCAGACTCCACACAGACAGTGACCCAAGCCGGGAATCGAACCTGGGTCCCTGGCGCTGTGAGGCAGCAGTGCTAACCACTGCGCCGCCCAGAGATTTACCAAACTTCTACCAAAAGTATGTTTTCAAAATATACATTTATTCTATCGTGGGGAAAAGCTCATTGAAATTATTGCCTCATCTTTAGATTCTTGTAGTCCCAGTCAATCATAAATGAGTTTCAATATATTTAAGAAGCGAATCAAATGTGGGGTTTTCTTGTTTACATTCATTGCTGTGTCAGGGAGGTCACAGAGGGATTGCAGATAAGGAGTGGGGACTTCATCTTTTTCTTTCTGAGGAGAGAAAGTGCAGGATAAAAAAAAGTAACAGAAACAGAAAATACTGGAAAATTTCAGCAGGCCTGGCAGCAAATGTGGAGAGAGAATAGAGCCAACGTTTTGACTGCTGGAGGGTCATCTTGACTCAAAACATTGGCTCTATTCTCTCTCCGCAGATGCCGTCAGACCTGATGAGATTTTCCAGCATCTGCAGTCATTTGCTCTGTCCTTGCGTGAAAGAGAGATGTGGGCCGGAATTTTCTGGCCGTTCACGCCAGCGGGATTCTCTGGTCCTGTTGCAGTGAACAGAGTTTTGGCTAAGCGCCCAATTCTCTGCTTGCAGCGGTGGGAGGGTTGGCGGGGGGGGCGGTGTGAATGGCTGGAATGTTCTGCCCGTGGACTTGCTTGTGTACCGGGTTTCTGATGATGAAAAATGCTATCGACTTGTTGCATATGGCTCTCCGGGACCCCATGTTAATAGCTAAGAATACAAGAATTGGAAAGACACCAAAGATGTGCGGGTTAGGTTGATTGGCCATGCTAAATTGCCCCTTAGTGTCAGGGGGACTACCTGGGGATAGGGTGGAATTGTTGTCGGTGCCGGCTCGATGGGCCGAATGGCCTCCTTCTGCACTGTAGGGATTTTATGATTCTATGATTTTATGATTACCACTCACTGAATGTGCTGTTAGTGTGTGACCGCAACAAGAACTTCAACCTGGTGAGTACCACTTTCCTGGCAGCATCCATGGCACCTTTATGCCGCAGCCATCCACATAACTGAATGTTTTTAGGGCTCCAAGGTGTGCAAGAGGTTGGCTGATCGGTGACAAGGGCTACCGCTCCTCACACATGGCTTATGACTGAACCTCTTATGCCATCCCACTATGCAAGGTCAGAGGGCTTTTAGTGAAAGCTACGGAGTCACCCGCAAAAAAATTGGTCTGCTTAAGCAATGGTTTTACTGCTTAGATTGCTCAGGGAGATCTCTGCATTATACACCCAGGAGGGTAAAATATTGGTTTTGGTGCAGCATCCTCCACAAGCTTGTGTTTCTGAGAGCACTGGGATTCGAAGGACTCCTTGAGAGGAGAAGGAGGATGAGGAAGAGGAGGCGGAGGAAGAGGAAGAGGAGGAAGAGACCTGCAAGAGACAGGGAAGAGATCACCTCCACCACTTGCATTAAATCAATCCTGAAATGACTGACTATTTCCAGCAGACATGGTAACTGTATAGACTCTAACCACAAGGCTTTTATCTATTGCCTTTAGGATTCTTATTTCCCCTAGCAATACATTGCTTTACATGTTTATATATGATTCCTTTCTGAATTATTATAACACAGTCATCAATCCACTTAAAGTAAAAGTGACTCTGTTAGGTGTTTCACTGCCAGGGGAAAGGATCCCCTTAATGTGAAAGCAATTTCTCAAAGTTTTCCCAGGTTGAATTAAACACTTTCTTCTCTATTAAGATTGATGCCCATGAAATCTATATGCCTTTGCTCTTTGCAGTTCAAGATGTGCGTTAATGTCGCCCTGAGAGTGTGAGGAAGTACAAAGAGCCATACTGTACCTTATTCGAAGAATAAACAAAACCTGAATATATGGAGTCTGGTATTGTCAGAAGTGCCACCTTATGAATGATATGCTAAACCCTGTTAAAATTCAGCTGGATGTAAAAGGTCCCATGACATTATTCAAAGAACAACAAGGAATTATTGTGGTTTCTTGACCAACATTCATCCCTCGATCACCACTGAAACAGATTCACCGGTCATTCATCTCATTTGCCCTTTGTGGAATGTTGCTATGCTGAAATTGTTGTAACAACAATGATTAACCATCAAAATTCATTGGATGTGATGTGCTTCGGGCTACGTTACAAATGTAGAATATAAATATAAGTTGTGCAAAATATTCCATTACACTATTTTAAAGAAGAAAATGGAAGATCTCTCGGTGTCCTGAACAATATTTATCCCTTTGCCAGCATTACCAACAAGCAGATTATCTGCGCATTATCACATTGATATTTTGGGAGCTTGCTGTGTACAAATTGATTGCCCTGTTTTCTATCTCACAACAGTGATTACACTGCAAAGTAATTACTCCATTGTAACATGCTCTCACGAGGCCATGAAAAGCATTATGGAAAGGCTCCTCTCGTTCACAATGTACACAAGTTGCTAATTCAGTAAACTAAAGACACATTAAAATTTGAAATAAAGTGTGAAGCTCTATTCCTTAAAAAGAGATATAGTTCGACATCAAAATACTAGTTTCCATTGGTTGGGCTATATGGCCTAAGTTTTCTAACTCTATGCAGTGATGCTGAAACAGATTTTGAAAATACAGTGAGTAACCTCTGAGCCAATGACACTGGACTAGTAATCCAGAAGCACAGTTCCAATCTCACCATGGTGGCTGGTGAAATTTAAATTCAATTAATAACATCCAGAATTGAAAGCTAGTCTCAGTGATAGCGATTATTATCAATTGCTGCAAAATGTCCTTTTAGGGAGGAAATCTGCCATCCTTACCTGGTCTGGCCTACATGTGACTTCAAAGCCACGGCAATGTGGTTGACTCTTAACCATCCTCTGAAATGGCCTAGCAAGTTACTCAGCTGAAAAATAGTTAGGGATGGACAACAAATTCCTCTCTTCCCTCTACATGTTTTTTCTTTCTCTTGCATTTTTTAGTTGCTATTTTAGTATTTCCTTAATTTCTCTTGTTCAAAATGAGTGTGAATGCATTGCATCTTGCCCATATCCCACTTTACCAGTTTCAACAGATTTTTCCTTTCAAACGTTAAGTTGAAAGTGCTTTCATTTCCTTGCTTTCTAAGACTCTGGGGTCAAAACACCCATTTTAAATGTGGGAGGAACATCAAAAATATGCCCCTGATGTACTCTGATTAAAGAACAATGCTCAGCACTGTTTATGATTCCTCAGATACTGAAAAAGCTCATGCCGGTGTGCAGGACAAGATTCAGGCTTGAGCTGACAAGTGGCAAACAACATTTGTGACCCACAGTGCCAGGTAATGACCATCTCCCACCAAAGAGAATCCAACAATCTCCCCTTGACATTCAATGGCATTAGCATCACTGAATGCCCACTACCAACAGCCTGGTTTACCATTGACTAAAAACTGAACTGGGCTAACCATATAAATAATGTGGCTACAAGAACAGGTCAGAGGCTAGGAATCCTGTGGTGAGTAACTCATCTCTTGACTACCCAAAGCCTACTATCTACAATTCACAAATCAGGAGTGTGATGGAATGCTCTCCACTTACCTGGAAGAGTGAAGCTTCAACAGCACTCAAGAAGCTTGACATCATCCAGGACAAAGCAACCCACTTGATTGACACCCTATCCACCATCTTTGATATGCACTCCCTCCACCACCAACGCATAGTGTGTATGTTCCATTTACAAAATGTCCTACAGCAACTCAACAAGGTTACTTCAACAACACCTCCACCACCTAGAAGGTCAAGGGCAACAGATTCATGAGAACTCCATCATCTGCAAGTTTCCCTCCAAGCCAGACACCATCCTGACTTGAAACTATATCATCTTTCCTTCACTGTCACTTGGTCAAAATCCTGGAACGGCCTCCTTAACACCATGTGGAATGCGATGATTCAAGGCAGCTCACTGCTACCTTTTCAAAGGCAACTGGGAGTGGGCGATAAAAGGGTTGGCCCAGCCAGCAGTACCCATACCCCATTAAAGAATATTAAAAAAAACAACCATCTCAAATATTAACAAGGCTGTATAATACCAGGTTACTCTTTGGTGCAATTTTTGGACATCAAACAGGGTGTCACTAGCACTAACATCATAAAGTCTGGATAGGAACAGGTGGTGACTGGGATACACTCAGAATATCTTTCTTCATGACACTTAATGACATTGCGTGGTTTAACACTATTATTGCAAACACACTTCCCTCACAGTTTTCACATTCCTCTGGGTTTAGCTCTCCCAGATGCTATCATCCAGAGTTTAATTCCTCATTTAGTATCACATGTTTGCCAGGACTTTGCCACTGCAATGTACAATTTTGTTGCCTCATTATTTTCATAAAAGAAAGACAAGCATTTATGTGGCGCCTTTCGTCACCTCAGGAAATCCCAATGTGCTTTACAGCTAATCATAGAATCATAGAAACCCTACAGTGCAGAAGGAGGCCATTCGGCCCATCGAGTCTGCACCGACCACAATCCCACCCAGGCCCTACCCCCACATATTTACCCGCTAATCCCTCTAACCTACACATCCCAGGACTCTAATAGGCAATTTTTAACCTGGCCAATCAACCTAACCCGCACATCTTTGGACTGTGGGAGGAAACCGGAGCACCCGGAGGAAACCCACGCAGACACGAGGAGAATGTGCAAACTCCACACAGACAGTGACCCGAGCCGGGAATCGAACCCGGGACCCTGGAGCTGTGAAGCTGCAGTGCTAACCACTGTGCTACCGTGCCGCCTAATCTAATAGTTCTTAAACCTTTCACTGTTAAAATGTAGGAGCTGCGGCAGCCAATCTGTACACAGCTGCTCCCATAATCAGCAAGGTGATAAAAATGCCAGGTAATCCCTTTTGGTGAAGGAGGTCGATGGGGAAATCCTGGCGAGGACACCGGGGAAAACCTCCTGCTTTTCTCTGAGCAGTGCCACAAGACCTGTTACGCCTACGTAAGACAGCCGATGGGATTGTGGCTTCACATCTGATCGGAAAGATAGCATAAGCGACAGTGCTGCACGCCGCCTTACTGCAGTGAAGTGACAGGTCCAGATTGTAGCCGGAATTTTACTGCCTTGCCTGCCCCAAAATGGGGCGGGCGAGGTTCGCAGAGCGGCATTCTCCATTGGCCTTGGGCGGGATCTTACGAGCCCCGGTTGGTGAGGCGATAAAATTCCGGCATGTGTGTTCAAGTCTCTGAAGTGGGACTTGGACCCATGAGAGGTCAGAGTGCCAGCTCTGAACCATGGTATTTAAAAGAATAATGTTGTGATGGTTAAAATGGAGTTGATCAAACCAAAATAGCCCAGTGACAAATGGCATACATTTCACTAAAACACAAGTTTAATGTGCGAAAAACATATTTAAATACTGTACAATCACACATTGACTACTTCTGAAGGATAATCACTTTATTGATGTAAGAATGACAGCATTTAAAGCCAGCTCCCAGAAACAGCAATCATACCTGAGATTACACTCATCACTACAGCTCAACCAACTGCAGTGAACAGTACAAGAAAATCAGAACAAGCTCTTCCAGAAACAATCTGGTGAAATTAATCCCTGTACACGCAGCTCAGTCATTAGAAAATAGTTCAAATTGCAGTTTTGAAAATTCCTCCTCATTCAATCTAATTGATTTAATTATCAGACATCAATTAAACTACCATTTGATTAAACACCATTACACCATTAAACAGTTAAGCATAATCCTCTCATCATCAAAAGGCCACACACACAAACTAACATGGATGTACACACACACGCAGATATGGATGCACACGCACATACACATACTGACATGGATGCATACACACGCACACACACTGATGTGGATATAGACACCATACACGCAGGGAACATGGACACACACATAATGACATGGATAAATACACATGCACACACTATACACACGTATGGGACATGGACACACACACACGTGCATACTCATATGGATATGGGTACACACACACAGACACAGAGTCATATACATTTTCCAGCACAAGATAACTATAAAGAATAGGAAGCAAGACAAATTTTTCCCCTCCCTAACACTTGTCAGTTAACAACTTTTAAAAGAACTGTTTAAATATAGTGAGTAATGGGATTGTTCATTATCAGGACAAACTAGCGGTATTAGAAGTGACAATTAAGTAGGTTACCAAATTGCAACCTGGGTATAAAACTGACATTTTGGATCAGCTGTCTGTTATAACCTCCCAATGGAAGCCTCAAAATGACAATCGGGCAGTTTATATTAAAGGTGGCTGATCTACAATATCAGGGCAGCAAGTTTCATTCTTCCAGTTACATTCTATTATTCAACTGAGATTCAGAAACCATTTAATGGTGTTTTTAATATATATAATTAATCTCTATCATTCAATCATTGGCATGCGTTTAAAAAAATGACATGCATATATTGAAAAGAATACTCTTGTCACAATATCAGAGTTGAATCATTATGTATTGTGGATTGCTTGTCTAAACATTAACTTGCATTAAGCTAACTCTGCAGTGCTGCAGCTAGTGGGATGGATGTGAATGATAAATTAACAACAGTGGTTAACCAGTATATCACTAGGCAAAGTACTTGATAGACCATGAATTGTGATCTGCTTTGTGGGGTTTATTTTATCATGAACAAAACATATATTCACCAATTTAGAAAATAGTTCTGTTTTGGATACATGCTCTATATTGGATATATTGGCGCTGCCTTTCACAAAAATAAAAGCAAGGGCAAACAAAAAACATTTTCAAGAACAAGAACATTCAGTAGAATAAAAGATCGAAACGCAACAGGAGGAAACCCACACAGACACAGGGAGAATGTGCAAACTCCACACACACAGTGACCCAAGCCAGGATCGAACCCGGGTCCCTGGCGCTGTGAGGTAGCAGTGCCAACCACTGTTCCGTTGTGCTACCCAAATGGCATTTTATTAAATTTCTTACGAAGCTGAACTCCTTAACTGGAAATTCTCCTGTTTTCTTCAGTCTTCCTCAGCGAGCTGAAGTGTTAGGCCAGAGACAGCATGGAGCAATTTGAAAAAACGCTCCTCTGCCCAAAGTCTTCTTAAGCTAACCAAGGCTGGAGCCAACATTGCTCCACCTGGAGAAGCTGCCTTCCACCCAAAAGAGAATGCTTCCTCTCAAGACTCTGTTTATATATCTTATTTACAAACATGAGATATTCCACACTTGGAATACTGTGTACAGTTCTGGTCACTCTGTTAGAAAAAGAATATTGTTAAACTAGAAAGATTGCAGAAAAGATTTATTCGGATGCTACCGGGATTTGATGGTTTGAGTTATAAGGCGAGGCTGGATAGACTGGGACTTTTTTCCCTGGAGCGTAGAAAGCTGAGGGGTGATCTTATTATAGGAAGTACCTCAAGATACGTGAGCTGCAAATATTGTGATCCTGTACAAGAATAAGGGTGACCGCAATGACTGTTACAACTATCACGGCCATTTTCGGGCCTTGGTAAAGGAGGAACTGGTGCAGAGGCAGGTGTGGATTGCACTACTCACCTTATGCCCAACTTTACCAAGTTTTTGCACCCGAAAACAGGCGCAAATTGATGGTAAAATCGGTCCCAATACATTCAGTTCCGTCTTCCAAATCATTAATATAGAATGTGAAAAGTTGGGGTCCTCACACAGATCCCTGCGGAACCCTACTAGTCACTGACTGCCAGTCAGAAAGAGACAGATTCATGCCAACTCTTTGCTTCCTATCTGCTAACCAGCTTTCTATCCATCTGAGGATGGTTGACATTGACTGGAGATGGGGAAATAATGTCACCGGCAGTCATGATCTCTGACTGTTTAGAGGATTCTTAGAGGAAGCAGGGAGAAATAAAAAGCTCAGTTGGCTGTGAAGAGAGCCCAGAGAATACGGGTCAGCGAATCCCACACCTTCTCAGACCACTGTCTTCATTCTGCATTTGCTGAAGCAGACATTGCCATAAGGGTGCTTCTGAGCCACACCAGGCAATATTTGACACAGACACCACCAAGGTGCAAAGATTTTCACAGGGATTTTCACAACAACTACATTGCAAGCCTACTTGTGACACTAATACATAAACTTTAAACTTTAAAAGATGGGAGGCTACCAAAGGAAATAACCATTGATGACTTGGATGTATTTTAAATGTCCCATGGTGCACTTGAAAGGAGAAGAAGAAGTTTTCCTCTGGTTCTAGTCATTCTTTCATCTGCGCCTTCACCAAAACATGCCCATTCAGCCCATTACCACGTGGTCATGTTCAAAATGGCTGCCGGGTTTACCTGTACAGTAATAACAGTGCCAGTGTTTCTAAGTGGTTTGTTGTATGTGATGGGCCTTGGGATGTTTTTGAGCCGTGAGGAGGGGCTATATAAATGCAAGTTCTTTATTTTTGTTGACTGGAGAATTTGTGGATGTGTGAATTGGGTGTATGCCTGAATTTCTGAAATTAATTCTTCCCTGTGAAGTTAGCTGCACAATAGGTGAAGATTTATTTCTTAAACAGTTACTGCCCATAACATTTACAACATGCTCCCAGTGGCTCAAGAGCTATTAGGGGTGGGTTTAGAGCTTGCTGCCTGGGTGTAAAACTGGCTTCACAGGTCAAGGGGAGGCGATGGCCTAGTGGTATTATCGCTAGACTATTAATCTGGAAATTCAGCTAATGTTCTGGGGACTCAGGTTCGAATCCCGCCACGGCAGATGGTGGAATTTGAATTCAATAAATAATATCTGGAATGAAGAATCTACTGATGACCATGAAATCATTGTTGGAAAAACCCACCTGGTTCACTGATGTCCTTTAGGAAAGGAAATCTGCTGTCCTTACCTGGTCTGGCTGACATGTGACTCCCAGAGCCACAGCAATGTGGTTGACTCTCAACTGCCCTCTGAAATGGCGTGGCAAGCCACTCAATTCAAGGGCAACTAGGGATGGGCAATAAATGCTGCCCAGCCAGTGACGCTTATGACCTTGGAATGAATTTTTAAAAAATCAGAGCGAGCAGCTAATTTCCAGTTCCAATGGAATCGATTCAAGTGAATATCAAATGGCTTCTCTGATGGACAGCCAATCCACGGTATTAGTTTTACACCCAGATCGCAAGTTGGAAATTTACCCCATGGTGCCTCTTTCTTCACAAAATTTAACTGATTGGATTCAATTTATTAACAGAAGAGGTTATTTCAAGGAATAAACAGGGTGTACTCAATATGCTTTGTTAATATAACATTTTTTAATGTTATGTTGTCGTATTCTTAAACCACATCTTCACTCTTACTCAGCTGTCTGGTTCTGTTCTGTGGACAGGAAGCAGGCTTAAACGGGAGGCTTAAACTCTTTCCCAGTGACTCAGTTGCTGAGTGTCCCACCTAGACTGGAATTGAGACATTCAGAAGGCTCCAGGTTTAATCCTTCGACACATGTGATTTGCGAAACTAGCTGATCCCAGCCAAGGTATCAGTGGAGGTGTTGCAATTGGCCTAGCACTTTTGGGACAGTAAATGGAAAAACATTCGTCCTGATTCCCATTTTTAACAGCTCTAGTGCCTGTCCTGGAAATTGCCTGTGTGTGGCCTTCGTGTGAGTTTCAAATTTACAAGAAACAGGCCATTTGGCTCAACAGACCCAGTGCCAATGTCTGGAGTTCATACGGACTTGCTCCAACCGTTTTTTATCTAACCCAATCAATATGTCCTGCTATTTCTTTCTCCCCCATGTGCTTATTTAGCTTCCCCTTACAAAAATGCCATTCCCTCCCCGTGGTAGAATCATAGAATCATACAGTGCAGAAGGAGGCCATTCAGCCCATTAAGCCTGCACCAACCACAATCCCATCCAGGGCCTATTCCCATAACCATTTACCCTAGCTAGTCCGCCTGACACTAAGGGGCAACTTTAGCATGACCAATCCACCTAACCCGCACATTTCAAAAAATATTTATTAGTCGCAAATAGGCTTATATTAACACTGCAATGAAGTTACTGCAAAAATCCCCCAGTTGCCATACTCCGACGCCTGTTCGGGTACACTGAGGGAGAATTTAGCATGGCCAATGCACCTAACCAGCACGTCTTTCGGACTCTGGGAGGAAACTGGAGCATCTGGAGAAAACCCACACAGGCATGGGGAGAATGTGCAGATTCCGCACAGACAGTGACCTAAGCCGGGAATCGAACCTGGGTCTCTGGCACTGTGAGGCAGCAGTGCTAACCACTGTGCCACTGTGCGAGTGCCACATTCTTAACAATCGGTATTTATATAACACCATTGAAGCAGTAAAGGCACTTCTCAGGAATGTCATCACCACCTTTGTCACTGAACCATGTAAGGAGATAATTGGACAGATGACAAAAAGCTTGGCCCAAAAGCAAGGCTTTAAGGAGCATCCGAATGGAGGAAAGTGAGGAAAAGCAATGCGGGGGTTTAGGGAGGGAATGCTAGAGTTTAGGGACTTGGTAGCTGAAGGCACAACTTCCAACGTTCGAACAATTTCAACTGGAGACCCTCAGGAAGCCAGGATCGGAGGAGTGGAGGGAGATGTCTTGGATGTTCGTAGGGCTGGAGGAGATTACAGAGATAGGGGCTGCATTTTCTGATCCTCAGTAAGAAGCCTAACAACACCAGGTTAAAGTCCAACAGGTTTATTTGGTAGCAAAAGCCACTAGCTTTTGGAACAGGCTGTTCCTTCGTCAGGTGGGTGGGAGTTCTGGTCACAAACAGGGCACAAAGATACAAACACAATTTATGTGAATAATGATTGGAATGTGAGTCTTTACAGTTAATCAAGTCTTAAAGGTACAGACAATGTGAGTGGAGGGAGCATTAAGCACAAGTTAAAGAGATGTGTATTGTCTCCAGACAGGACAGCTAGTGAGATTTTGCACATCCAGGCAAGTTGTGGGGGTTACAGATAGTGTGACATGAACCCAATATCCCGGTTGAGGCCGTCCTCATGTGTGCGGAACCTGGTTGTCAGTCTCTGCTCAGCGATTCTGCGCTGTCGTGTGTCATGAAGGCCGCCTTGAAGAACGCTTACCCGAAGATCAGAGGCTAAATGCCCGTGACCGCTGAAGTGCTCCCCAACAGGAAGAGAACAGTCTTGCCTGGTGATTGTCGAGTGGTGTTCATTCATCCGTTGTCGTAGCGTCTGCATGGTTTTCCCAATGTACCATGCCTCGGGACATCCGTTCCAGCAGCGTATCAGGTAGACAACGTTGGCCGAGTTGCAAGAGTATGTACCATGTACCTGGTGGATGGTGTTCTCATGTGAGATGATGGCACCCGTGTCGATGATCCGGCACGTCTATGTCACACTATCTGTAACCCCCACAACTTGCCTGGATGTGCAAAATCTCACTAGCTGTTCTGTCTGGAGACAATACACATCTCTTTAACCTGTGCTTAATGCTCCCTCCACTCACATTGTCTGTACCTTTAAGACTTGATTAACTGTAAAGACTCACATTCCAATCATTAGTCATGTAAATTGAGTTTGTGTCTTTGTGCCCTGTTTGTGATCAGAACTCCCACCCACCTGACGAAGGAACAGCCTGTTCCAAAAGCTGGTGGCTTTTGCTACCAAATAAACCTGTTGGACTTTAACCTGGTGTTGTTAGACTTCTTACTGCGTTTACCCCAGTCCAATGCCAGCATCTCCACATCTTTTCTGATCCTGCCAGCCAAGGCACCTTTTGCTGATTCACCAAATTTTCCGACCTGCCTGTAACACATTCTGCCATGGGCAGGACCTGAAAATCCAGGCCAGAGAGAACAAAGAACAAAGAACAATACAGCACAGGAATAGGCCCTTCGGCCCTCCAAGCCTGCGCCGCTCATGTGCCCACTAGACCATTCTTTTGTATCCAGCTAAAGAACCTGTGCTTTAAAGAGGGGGAGAGACCAGGACTAATTTGAAGTCAAGGATGGAAGTGTTTAAAATTAAGGCATTATTCAACCAGGTCCTGACAGAGAGCAGCAAGTACAGGGATAATAATTGAATGGGACATGTGGCAAGTTAAAATATGGGCAAAAGTGTTTCCGATGACTTGTGGATGGCAGAACATGGGAAGCTGGCCTGGACTGTGTTAAAACAACCAAGTGTAGAGGCAACAAAGGTTGAGAGGAAAGTAGTTGCTTCCGAATTCCCTATTAGATTTATTAGTAACTATTGTTTATATATGGCTCTGGTTTTGGTCCCACATGCAAGTGGAAATAAACTTCTCCATGGGTGGGATTTTCCAGCCCATCCCACCAGTGGGATCTTCTGGTCCCGCCAAAGGTGATCCCTATGGCAGTGGATTCTCCAATCTTATCCATGACAGGACCCATTACGAGTGAGAACGGAAATTTTGGCACTCCACTCCAGCTAAAACTCCATCCATGTCTTTCCTTTCAAATCTTTTAATAATCTTGAAGACCTTTTAATTATCTTGACGAAAAAGACTTAACAAGGCTCCTTCGATAGTACCTTCTAAACACCCGACATCTACAACCTAAAAGGACAAGGGCAGCAGATACATGGGAAAGTGATCATCTGGAAGATCCCCCCCAAGCCACACACCATCCTGACTTGGAAATATATTGCCATTCCTTCACTGTCACTGGGTCAAAGTCCTCGAACTCCCTCTCTAACAGCACTGTAACTACGACAGATGATCTGCAGTGGTTCAAGTTGGCATCTTATGACTACCTTCTCAGGGGCAATTAGGGATGGGCAAGAAAAGCTTTGGCTTAGCCAGCAAAGCCCACATCCTGTGAAAGAATAAAAAATTTTAAAAATCAGGCCACTTCCTCATCTCTTTTCTAGAAAAAAGAGCACCTGTCTATTTAATCCTGACTGTTTTAATCTGTAAAAAAAATGGGTTGATTCAGCTGTGATCACTTCACATTCGAGCAGCCTACTTTTTCTCACGCTGTCCTCTCATATGTGAAGAATGGTCATTTGGGGAAGACAGCAAAAAGGCTGCCCTATGCTTGAGCAACTCTACCCCGGTATAGTTCAATATCCTCAAGAGATTTTCCTTAGACCTTCTCAGTCTTTAGCAATGTATCCTTCTGTCTACGAAAAGGGGATAAGCATGAACCACGGATGCCTACATAGTCTCTCTGCGGCAACAAAAATTTGCATTCATGTTGCACCTTTAACTTACGAAAGCATTTCATAGGGCAATGGGGAAACTTGATATTGGGTCAAAGAAGCTGTGATTCGGAGGGGCGATCACTATTTAGTTAGTGAACTGGTTTAAAAGAGGGTCTTAAAAGGACAACGAGAGGGAGCAGGGCAGAAGTTGCAGAGAATGGAACCCAGCCATGGGCACTAGTGATGGAGCAAAGGGAAGGAACAATGAACAAAAGGAATGCAGATTTGTGGAGTACATTTGAAGATGGTGAGGTTATAAAATTAGGGGATGGCGAGGCTGTGGAAGGATCCAAACACAAGAAAGAGATCTTTAAATTTTAGATATTAAGTTACTGGAACTAATCTTCCTGTATGGTCAGACAGAAGAGATGATGTGGAGATGCCGGCGTTGGACTGGGTAAACACAATAAGGAGTCTAACAACACCAGGTTAAAGTCCAACAGGTTTATTTCGTAGCAAACGCCACTAACTTTCGGAGCGCTGCGCCTTCGTCAGGTGAGTGGGAGATCTGCTCATGAAAAGCAAACAGGGCATATAAAGACACAAACTCAATTTACAGAATAATGAATAATGATTGGAATGCGAGTCTTTACAGCTAATCAAGTCTTAAAGGTACAGACAATGTGCGTGGAGAGAGCATTAGCACAGGTTAAAGAGATGTGTATTGTCTCCAGACAGAGCAGATCTCCCACTCACCTGACGAAGGAGCAGCGCTCCGAAAGCTAGTGGCGTTTGCTACCAAATAAACCTGTTGGACTTTAACCTGGTGTTGTTAGACTCCTTACAGACAGAAAAGGGCAGGGTACTGACTGCAAAATTGTAACTCATGATGATTTTCCTTCAATCCTATTACCTGGGCCCCTCTCTCTTCCATAGAATCCTTACAGTACAAAAGGAGGCCATTCGGCCCATCGAGTCTGCACTGACTCTCTGAAGGAGCATCTTATCTAGACCCATCACCCTATCCCCATAACCCCACGTATTTACCATGGCCGATCCGCCTACACATTCCTGGACACTGAGGGGTAATTTAGCGTGGTCAATCAACCTAACCCACACATCTTTGGACTGGGGAGGAAGCCGGAGCACCCGGAGGAAACCCACACAGACACAGGGAGAAACTCCACACAGACTGGAATTGAACCCAAGTCCCTGGCACTGTGAGGCAGCAGTGCTAACCACTTTCCATTCTGTACTGCATCCATCAAAGGAACTCACCAGGACTGTTGATTTGCAACTTGAGGATCCTGAGGGCATTTGCATCATTGAGGTTTGAGTCTGGGTTTGCTCCTGCCATGGCATAGAGCAACAGCATAGAAAAACATCTGGAAAATATTCCTGCAAGCTCTCTTTTTTGATGCAAGTACACACTGGGTGATTAAGACAACTGAAGCTTTGGCAGCAATTTTACCCTCACTCACCCATAATCAAACAGAGACCAAGTATTTTGCAGGTAGCGTGATTTTAACTCCTTTGAAGAGTAATACTGAGGAAGGACGTGAACTCACCGGAAGGGGTGCAGAAAAGGTTCACCAGGATGTTGCCTGGGATGGAACATTTCAGTTATAAAGAGAGGTTGGATAGGCTTGGGTTGTTTTCTCTGGAGACTGAGGGGTGACCTGATAGAGGTGCTCAAGATTATGAGGGGCATGGACAGGGTGGATAGGGAACAGCTGTTTCCCTTAGTTGAAGGGTCAGTTACAAGGGGACACAAGGTAAAAGTGAAGGTTGGAAAGTTTAGGAGAGATTTGAGGAAAAGCTTTTTTACCTAGAGGGTGGTGATGGTCTGGAATGTGCTGTCTGGGAGGGTGGTGGGGGCGGGATGCTTCACATCCTTTAAAAAGTACCTCGATGAGTACTTGGCACGCCATAACATTCAAAGCTATGGGCCAAGGGCCTCTTCTGTACTGGAGTATTCTGTGATTCTGAGGCTATAAAATCAGTGTTCCACCTGATCCCATGCCTTTCGCATTCGGCAAGTCAAGTTAAAATGACCTTTGAAATTTTAATTCCAATTTAACCCAACAATATCTGGCCTGGTGATGTGAAGCTGTAAGAGTTTTAACAACACCAGGTTAAAGTCCAACAGGTTTATTTGGTAGCAGATGCCATTAGCTTTTGGAGCGCAGCTCCTTCGTCAGGTGGAGATGCTCCATCTGACGAAGGAGCAGCGCTCCGAAAGCTAATGGCATTTGCTACCAAATAAACCTGTTGGACTTTAACCTGGTGTTGTTAAAACTCTTACTGTATTTACCCCAGTCCAACGGCGGCATCTCCACATCATGTGAAGCTGTGACATGGGAATATACAGCAAAGGGCAACAAAAGCCAATAATGGATTTTCAGATGATGAAAATCTTGAGTCAGGGAAATTAGGAAGGTATTGGAATCATTAACTTCTGTACAGGTTGAGAATTTGTATATCATTTCCATCCCTCTTAACATGTTTCACTCCCAATTGGACCGAGTGAACCCGACTGTGATTGTAACCAGCCATTGGGAATGAGCATTCCTGAATAAAACGTTCAATTTTGTTTTTAATCAGAGTGCCCGCTAAATTACAAATGTGCTTGTGTTCTGTTAAGAACGAAATTACTAGTCAGTGAACTGTTCCATTTAATTTCGACACTAGGTGGTGCCCTTGTACATTGACAAGTTAGCCCATGATCGCCATATGAATGTTGCTAAATGGGTTCAAATCAATCCAATTCTTTAAAGTGCACACAATATATCTGTTGCTACACAGGTTGAATCCAGAAGTTGACTACAAACTATGGCTCGCTGAAACTGTCCCTCACAGGTGGCCATCCAGTCCATTGTGGCAGCTCTTTCTTCAGCCAGACGCATTTTTTCCCCCCTTCAGATTCCCTGGCATTTCCTGAGCATGCTTTCCGTGGTAGGTGAAGTAAAACTTGCTGTTAAACTGATGGCTGCATCTTTCTTTTTTAGCACACACCAGTGCATGTCAATGAGCTCTTTCTAAAGCGCAATCAGGACCTTTCCTCTCATTGTTCAGGGCACACAAATCCCAAACACCCTGAAAGGGCTGCATGGCAATCAGTGATGTTGTCGTTGTTGTTGGGGGGGGGGTTGACAAAAATGATGTGCTGGCTCCAGGAGGCAGCGTGTAATGAGGTTGTTGACTTGTTGACTAGATGTCTGTCTTTCATCCCTGTCAAAGTCTTAGCCCAAAGGAAATGGGCAGTATGGTGAGATCACGAAAAAATAAGATATGGAAAGAACATTTTTTTGTAAAGGATTACCGTCTCCTTTCTCTTTTGAGGAAAAAAAAATTGTGTCCAGTAGAAAGAGGAAACAAATAGATGGATGTTTAGCCACACAGTCACACCATCTTTGGATGCCCTCATAACGCGAGCACTTTATGTACAGAAAGTCGAGGTGACTTTGTTATTCAAGGTATTATTTCAACCTAAATTCACTCTGCATTAAAATCTTGCTTTATTTGGCTGATTGGATTAATTGGTTGAAGTAAATTCGCTTATTTTTGGAATGTTAAAAAATAATAAAATGTAATCGGCTCTCATTAGTTCAAACGATCGCGTCTTTAAGCTGCAGTATATTTTTCTTTCGCAGGTCAATGTCACATTTTTCAAGTTTTACTATCGGTGTTCTCTGTACACTTGGCTTTATTTGAAAGTAGGATCTCCAGTTAATAAACTGGAACTCGACAATAAATAGTGTAAAAGCTTTTCAAAGGGAATTAATTAAAAGAATGATTTGGAAAAAAAAATTAAATCATCGCCAATGTGAGGGTAAAGACTTTAGGGCGGAACGTTTTCTGAAAATTAAAGTCCCCATTCCTGTAATTATTCCCGCCTGATTAAATCACGCTTTACATTATTCACACAACATCTTACATTTCCCCGGTCTCGCTTTCGAAAATGGACAAGATTTTAATTCACTCAAAACTCATCCACTTACACAGAGTTAGAATTGGGTGCCTGACTTGCATGTGTTTTTGCTATTCGATTTAATTTTAGAGTGTGCAGCCAACAAAATAAATGGTAATATATAAAATGAGCATTTATCACTGGCTTTATTAAGAAGATGGATTTGGAACAGTTAAATTGGGAGAGGTGTCTGTCAGGTTGCTGGTGTGATATTGCTCATTTTACACGTTCGATCAACATTTATATGTTGCCTTGTCATGTCCTTCAGAACTGTGCTTTAAAAGGTGCAGCAAAAGATGGCCATTTAGCTCGCTGTGTTATTATTAACTGGAGCTGTCCACCCGACCTTTCTCCAATATAAATTTATATTAATACTTTTCAAATATTTAAGCCCCTGAATTATATTGTATCTTCTGCCTCAACAACCAAATAAAATCTTCCGCTTTTTCAAGAACACGGACCGCACTTGTTAAAAATTCATTCATGGGATGTGAATGTCATTGGTTGGGCCAGCATTTATTGCCCATCCCTAATTGTCTTTTAACTGAATGATATTGCATTGGAGCCACATGTAAGCCAGACCAATTAACGACAGCAGATTTCCCTCTCTGAAGGCATTATTGAATCAGATGTGTTTTTGTGGCAATTAATTTAAGGTAAGAGGGGAGAGATACAAAAGGATCCAAAGGGGCAATTGTTTCACACAGGGTGGCGAGTGTCTGGAACGAGCTGCCAGAGGTAGTAGAATTGGAAGGTACAATTTTGTCTTTTAAAAAGCATTTAGGCAGTTACATGGGTAAGACAGGCATAGAGGAATATGGCCCAAATGAGGGCAATTGGGACCAGTTTAGTGGTAAAAACTGGGCGGCATGGACAAGTTGGGCCGAAGGGCCTGTTTTCATGCTGTAGACCTTTATGACTCTATGACTTCATGGCCATCGTTAGACTTTTAGGGTGGGAATTACCACACAACCTGCCACATGTTTCGCGGCGGCGTGAACAGCCAGGAGGTTCCGGCTTTAATTCCAAATTTTTAAAATTGAACTCAGATTTTGCCATGGTGGGATTTGAACCTGGGTCCCCAGGGCATTATCTCTGGATTATTAGTCCAGTGATAATACCACCACACTACTGCTTCCCTGCTGTGCTTTTCTAATTCATACACAATGAATTTCTTTGAACTTAAATGACTTGTTATGAGGGCAAATATGACAATCATCTTAGACATTGAAATGCATAGACAAAGAGCCTTGAACTCTGTTAATCTGTTTTTTTGTGGTGTTAGGTTTAGTGGTGTTAAACTTCCCTTTTTTTAATCTTCCAATGGTGCCATAAATCAGAAATAATAGATACTTAATAACCAGGATTTTGCCAGGCAATGTGAATCTCGCTCAACAATTGAAGATTCAGCGGGGAACCCCTATACTTTTGTAGAGGAAACCTAACAGAATCTAATGTCTTTGGCTGTGTTGAGGCCTCGCCACGATTCAGGTCTCCAATGGGATAAGTCCCATCTGCTGAGAGTTGTTGGCTAAAGAGTTTATCATTGCTGCTGGTGGGAGGGGAGGCAGCTCACAGAACTGCTCCCAGTTGAGGCCCAGGATCATGGAGGGACTGCAGGCCACAGGTGAGTGAAGGTGGGAAGGGACATGGATCTTAGGGTCGAGGGAGGAGAAGAGAGGAGGATTGGGGGCAGGGGCAGTGGAGCTGCTTTCAACGGCCACCCCCCTGCCAGGTGCTTCAATTGGGCGCAGGGTGCCTGATAGTAAGGGATCAACTCCACCCACTCCCACCTCTCCCCGCCCAATAACACCCTGGGAGGCTGCTAGCAGGGTTGTGGGAATCTTCTGTCGGAAACTTCTGCGGCCTCCAATTAATCCCTGAACCGGCACTAAATTCTGATTGAGCCACATTGAATGTATTCAAGAGGCGGCTAGGTATAGCACTTGGGGCGAATGGGATCAAAGGTTATGGGGAGAAAGCAGGATTAGGATATTGAGTTGGACGATCAGCCATGATTGTGATAAATGGCGGACAAGGCTCGAAGGGCCAAATGGCCTCCTCCTGCTCTTTTCTTCTATGTTTCTATAGGCTCAGGGATAATGGGTGTCAAAATAAAAGCAAATTACTGCGGATGCTGGAATCTGAAACCAAAAGAGAAAACGCTGGAAAATCTCAGCAAGTCTGGCAGCATCTGTAAGGAGAGAAAAGAGCTGATGTTTCGAGTCCAGACGACCCTTTGTCAAAGCTTTGACAAAGGGTCCCTTTGACAAGGGGTTGACAAAGGGTCATGTGGATTTGAAACATCAGCTATTTTCTCTCCTTACAGATGCTGCCTGACCTGCTGAGATTTTCCAGCTTTTTCTCATAATGGGTGTCAATTGATTCATTAATGATGCTAATCGATATCCTGCGGGTGGGAATCCCGGGTCAGTCCCTTCCACCCTCCGACTTAATTGGGGGAGGTTTTGCCGTCACTGAGAGACTGGCTCCTACAATTCGGTGGGCCTGTCCATCACATTTCCCGCCGTGATGGACTGCATATAAAACCAGCCCAATATCTTATTTGAACTAGTCCAATTCCAACAATGCTCAGTACTGCACTGAAGTGTCAACCAACATTGTGTTAAAGTTCCAAAATGGGGCTTGAATTATACTAATGATCACAAATAAGAAAAATATCGTGGCCAATTTTCTGTTTGGCATGTTTTTATCTACTAAGTATCTTTATTTGCTAAGGACCATTTTAGATGAAAAATTGGTGATTTTTTTCCAAAATCTCAAGATCAGAGACAAACCTAAATTAAATTGTATGCAGGCAGACCAACAAAATATTTACAACCAGATTAACAGTGCTATTTAAAAGGGAACAAAGATCCCATGAAAACTGCAACTATACCTGCAATTTGAAAATAAATTTCTGAGTAATTTTATCGATTGGTTTTTGTGACACCCATTGCATTCCCTCTCCGTTTGCAATGTAAGGAAGCAAATCCTGAACAAAACATTGCGGGGACACATAAGGAGCACAGAGAAACAAATATATGAAAATTACAAGGTAACCTTGTGCAGTGCTTTTTCTGCCAACTATTCTCCACGTCAAAGCAATGGGAGAGATGGTTTAAATCGCTGATGATGTTGAAATGGAATACAGATTTTCTAAGGGCAATTTTCATCACCTTAATGTCGGCATGCTGCTTATTATGCTGAAGTGAACTTTAATGAGTGAACGGTCAGATTCAGTTACAAAGTGACTCAGACTATAGGTGCAGCTTTGCTGGATTGCTGTAATTGCTAAACCACATTTTAAAATGAAATGTTTTCCCCCAAAAATATGACCAAGAATGGCACTAGCCCATTTCTCAAGCAATTAACCCACTTAACAACAGTGTGGAGAGTTGGCTAATGGGTATTACATTCCCTATATATATAAAATATATATATATATATCAATGGCAAATTTAAGGATTTCTGTCATCCATGTGCACTCAAAAAATGTCTTGTGCAGTTTAAATAAAATAAACAATGTTTACATAGAAAATATTCAATCGCTGTCTGAAGTAACCCAGTGAAGAATTCCTATTATATTGAAATTATCCTTTTTTTCTTTCCTCCCACCACTTGTTAGGACACTGGTGATTCCCAGTCATTATTCCAACTTGGAGAAACTTCCCTCTCATAGTTCACAACTCTGAAATAAAGTTAAAGTTAAGTTAAAGTTTATTTATTAGTTACAAGTAGGCTTACATTAACACTGCAATGAAGTTACTGTGAAAAAATATCAGCAAAGGAATATTAGATGTGACAGGGAATAGTAAAAGCTGACAGCTTATCCCTGGCTGGAAAAAAAATGTATTTGATCATTCAAAAGAAATCCTACCTAGTAAACCTCGATGAATTTCCAAAATCTCTTTCCGTGCCATCTGTCCGAGCAATATGATTTTTTTTTACAATGCACATTTAATCTTAGTGCTGATAAAGTTTGAGCTGGTGCACTTGTCGCGATTGTGGAAGCCTAACACAACAAAGAACAACAGCTGTTCAGCACTCTGGGGCAGAAGAACAAGTTCCCCGTTCAAAAATATTTCAGCTCAAATATTCAGTGTACAGTAAGTAAATGATAACTTCAAAGATAACTTCACAACAGCCAAGTGCCACATGAAATATTTCTTTTTCAGGAAACAGAGTAAGGGATGCGTTGGATGAGGGGAGGTGTTGGTAATACAAAAATCAAAACTGACATGAATAGCCTTTATTTGTTTTGGATTCTTAACTTGTCTGAAAGTTACTGACAATCTTGCGTGAAAGAGTAACAAGTAGGGTGATTGAGGGATTCAGGTGGTTTATGCAAAACATGTTCACATGGACTATATGTCCAATCTGAACTGTTTTTCATTTTTAACTGCACGGTGAGCATTGTTTTAAAAATAGTTTAAAATAAGTAGCTGTTCACGGAAGGTATCCGTGGTATAGTTCATGCAAAATGCCCAACATCTTTGGATACAAAAATTAAAATAAACAAGCCCTGAGTTTGCTGCCAGAGAAAACGTTTCTTTGGGTTTATTTGAAGATTCCACCACCTCAGGAGAGGGGGATATTTTCTCTCGCTCTCAGCTACACGGTTATAAATTGTTTCTTTTTTTTCGCTCCTTATTTCTCCTGTGATTTTTGGAACTGGCTCAACTGAGCTCCTTCGGCCAGTTTACCTAGTGTACCGCTGCTGGAAGATTGCCAAGAGGATGCTGGGAAAAAAATTGATGCCCGCTTATTAATTTTCTTTTTGCATGGACATTGATACCTCTTGGAAGAGCTGGGGAGGAAAGTTGCATTAATGCAATGACTATAACGAGAAAATGTACCTTAGTAACTGCCTCTGTCAATCTGAGTATTTGGTTTAGAATTGGGGAAGTAAGGCTATGCTACAATAATAATTTCTTTGGAAGCTGGGTGAAGTGCAATCCTCCATTACTGCAAAAAGGGTTTATGTGAAGATTATGATTCTGGAGTACTTTTGAAGCAGGAATTAAATAATGTGTTAAGAGAAAAAGCAGTAAGCTCGTATTCACATGGCATTTTTGTCGATGTTAGAATATATTGGCTTAAACATCAGCAATTTCTGCACCTATACCCATGGACAATAATTTTTTTAACATGCTTCAGCAAGATTTTCTATTCTTTTTGAAGTTGCATAGCACTATTTAAGGTAATTTTTTTCCCCCCAGTTCCAAGTCTGTGGTATAAATCGCAAGCAGCAGTCTGCACTCATGGTGGCCTAGAATCCCTTACCATAGCTGAAAACTCATAAAAATTTATCCTGCCTGTTGTAGTTCTTTTCTTGGATGAGATATGAATTGAGGCCACCCTCCCCCCCACCCCCCCACCCACGATCAATTTGACATGAAATGTTCTGGGGCACCATTCAAAGGTCGGGGAGTTCTGTTGGTGTTCTGAATCACAGTTAACTGCCTAGCAACACCATCAAAGACACCATCATTGCTTGTTATTTGTCATTTTGAAAACATGCTGTGTGCAAATGAACTGCTACATTTTCTGACATGACGACAGCAAGTGTACTGTTATTTATTGGCAATGATGTATTTTGGGACATTCTGTGGATGTGAACGGTGCTATGTAGATGCACATTCTTTCAAGTCCTCACAGTCTGAAGTATATTTAGTCTGAATTGTATTTAGTCTGGAGTATACTTAGTCTGGAGTATACTTTATGGGTGCACATTCTTTCAAGTTCTTTCCTTAGTCCGAATTGTACTTCAGAATTTTACCTCCTGCCATGGGAATCGGAGCGGGCGAGGGGCAGAACATGGAAAGGTTCATTGAGCTCGGGTGGGATGTTACGGTTTTGGGATGAGCGAGGCCATAAAATCCCACCCTTATCCTAACTCGGAGGTGGGTGGCCTACTATGATGTAGTAGTATTGTTGCTGGACTAGTAATCCAGAGGTCAGGCTAATGCTCTGGAAGCCTGGGTTCAAATCCCACCACAGCAGATAGTGAGATTTTAATTCAATAAAAATTTGGAACTAAAAGTCTAATGATGACCATGAAACCATTGTCGATTGTTGTAAAAATGCATCTGTTTCACTAATGGTTTTTAAGGAAAGAAATTTGCTGTCCTTACCTGGTCGGACCTTACCTGGTCGGGACTCCAGACCCACAGCAATATGATTGACTCCAGCCAGCCATGCCCACATCGCATGAACAAATTTTAAAAAACTATATAGATGCACATTCTTTCAAGTTCTTTCCTCAGTCTGAAGTATATTTAGTCTGGAGTATACTTAGTCGGGAGTATAATATATAGGTGCACATTCTTTCAAGTTCTTTCCTCAATCTGAAGTATACTTAGTCTGGAGTATACTTAGTTTGGAGTATACTTAGTCTAGAGTATACTATATAGATCCACATTCTTTCAAGTTCTTTCCTTTGCCTGAAGTACGCTTTCCCTCCAATGTACAGATATCGTTTTGTTACAAAATGTAATAAATTTAAACCCCACAAACACTACAGAACTATTGCTTTTGTCACTAATTATATGGAAATGGCTTCATAAGAATTTTGAGTGAAATAGTAAATGTTCTCCAAATGTTTACTTATACCCTTTTCTAACCATTGCGAGCATGAATACATTAATGATGTCGCTACGTGTTAGTGGTCGGAGCTATTCTTTCCCCACTGTGCCCATAAATGGTGAAGTAGGGGGTGGGGAGATTTATTGCTGGGTTGTGTCACTGATAAACAAAGTAAAGTCGGGCCATATGGTCAACGCGTAAGGGTAGGACTTTGATGTAATGAGGAGTGAGTTGTTTGTTAGAAGTAGGAATTGTTTTCTTTTCTCAAACTAATTACTGCTGCATGCTTTTGTTGAATTCTCCCATGAAAGTAGTACATGATCTCATAGTTTATGGTTGGCAATCATTGCTCGCTCACACCTCAATGGGCAATACTTGGTTTGACTGGCAATCATTAATGGATCCCGAGGGGATCATCGATTGCTACTAAAGTTCTGCTTGTGCAATATAATCGCTGTGGTAACATAGGATACGTTAACAAAAGGCATCATTGGACTAGGATGTTGTTTTCTTCTTCAAAATAAGTATATCTTCAGTTGAGAGTGAAATTGAGGAACACATTAGCTTAACGAATGTTAAGAATAATTATCCACAACAACAATGCTGTTGTTAATGAACTTCACAGCACCAGGGACCCAGGTTTCGATTCTGGCCTTAGGTGACTGTCTGTGTGGAGTTTGCACGTTCTCCCCGTGTCTGCATGGGTTTCCTCTGGGTGCTCCGGTTTCCTCCCACACTCCAAAGATGCGCAGGTCAGGTGGATTGGCCGTGCTGAATTGCCCTTTAGTGTCCCAAGATGTGTAGGTTATGTGGGAAATGTGTGGGGTTACAGGGATAGGGCGGGGGAGAAGGCCTGGATAAGATACTCTGTCAGAGAGTTGGTGCAGTCTCGATGGGCTGAATGGCCTCTTCTGTACTGTAGGGATTCTATGATTTTATGATCTTGTGATCCAAAATGTGTAGGTTATGGGGATAAGGCCTGGGTAAGATGCTCTATCAGAGAGTAGGCGCAGTCTCGATGGGCTGAATGGCCTCCTTCTGCACTGTAGGATTCTATGATTCTATGTGCAGCACTGGGATCAGAGTTCTGTCCAGTCAAACTTGCATTTGTGTAGCACCATTAACATGGGAAAACGGCCTGAGACCGTCATTTTCGCATGGCAGCTGAGCACTCTACACAAGCCTGCATTGCTTAGGCCGACCTCTCAGTAAGTTAACCCTTTTCTCCTCTCTTTGCTTTTTCGTTGTGGTCATCAAATTACTTGTTTTCAAATGATGTGATTTCCCAGTGACGTAGTTTCAAGGCACCCTGCTGTACATTAATTGATTGATCAAGCGTATTTTGCTTATGAGTTTGACAGTGCAACATGTGAACCCAGGAAACCTCTGGGTCACTCAGGAGTCCATTCTGTAATTGAAAGCACATGGTCTTGCAGAATGACCTCCCCTCCATCCCCAGTCTGTGGGATTGGTCCCATAAGCAGGCTCCCTGAGTGTTGTATTTTATTGTGGATGATCAGTGACAATAATGCATTTAACTCTTTCCTATATCAGGGGCGTTTAAACTCTCTATCAGCGTTAAAGCTCAATGTTGCTGCCGAGTACAACTTCCTATTTTTAATACATAATATTATGATTAGATCAGTTCCCGCAACAACAAAAAAAAACTGCTAATTTGCCAGGCTTTTATTCACATACCGGAAATATCCACGTCAAAAAACATGAAATAAGTTCTAAGATCAAATTTATATTTGCAGCTTAATGACTAAGATAATGCTGGTCGCATTTTTGTTTGCATTTGTTGTACTTTGTACATGGGGCCGAAAGGAGGGAGTGGGGGGGCGGGGGGAGGGGGGAAGTGCCCAAGTGAGTAGTCATGTGAAACAAGGTAGACAATGTTTGTTTTGGTTTTTTGACACGGGGTCACAGAGGTCATGGATTTATAAAATTGACGCCCTCTGTGGATATTTCTCTTTCTCTATGAGAAGAAAGCATAAATAGTTCAGGGGCGTGAGTAGCAGCTGATCCAAGTAGAGACTCAGCCCAATAAGTAGGCTTATTTTACATTTCCCTTCTTTTTGAGCTCACTGCCTTTCAGTAGAAAACCACAAACACTTTGATTGCCTTGGAGGGCATGATGGTGAACATGATTCCTTTGTGGAGAGCTGCAATGATTCAGCCTCACTGGGAAGGTGAGGAAGGTACTTAAAGCTACATGTGTGGTCTGAGAACTGGAGAAATATTTCTTCATATCACATGCTTATGGGGGTCATAAAAACAAAAAAATCCTTCCAAAAATACAATTTAGCATGCGCTATAAATAGAATTGACCCCAGTCAGCAAGGAGATGATGGATCGTTCCTCTTACTGCTGATCACTGTCACTCCCTTCTCTGCTTGTCTTCATTGTGGAGATGCTTATCACATCCTCTGATTAATTTTCAGCAAACAAAAATCAGTGTGGAGAAATGCGCATTGTGAAAAATATTTTAGATTGTACTCAATTATCACACATTGAAACCAATAAATGCTGTGTAATATGTACACTATAAAGTCAGAGGATGGAATTTTCCTGTCCCGCCCGCCACAAGGATTGTAGCGGGGGGGGGGGGGGGGGGTGGGGGGGGCAGACTATGCCAAGGTCCGTTGACCTCGGGTGGGATTTTCTGGCCTTGGGGAAAATCCTGCCTATAGAGTGTTATAGCACAGATAGAGGCCCAACAGCCCATCGTGTCTGCACCAGCCTTCAAACGCCTTTTCATTCCAATCCTATTTTCAGGCAGTTGGTCCGTACCTTTTATGATGGATGGAGAGTTACATTCCAAGACAATAATGTTTTTAGCTCTTTCATGGGTTGTGGGTGTTGCTAGCAAGGCCAGCATTTATTGCCCATTCCTAATGAACCTTGAGCATGCGGTGGTTAGCAACCTTCTTGAACCTCGGCACTCCATCTGATGCAGGTAAATACATAATGCCGCAACAGTGAAGGAACAGCAATATAATTCCAAGGCAGGATGGCGTGTGATATGAAGGGAAACTTGCAGGTGATGGTGTCCTAATGTGTCTGCTGCCCCATATGTTGTTGATGGCAGAGGTGTCTCAGTCATGCCTCACAAACTGAGTTACTGTAGCTCTTTAATGCCTCATGGCACCTTGAATTTATATGGGGCCTCTTAAATAGAAAGAACATTTTCAAGGTACTTCACAGAGGCACCTTACAGGGATGACCAAAAACCTGATTGAAGGGATAGGTTTTAAATTGGATCTAAAGGGGCAAAAGGAGGTAGGGCAACTTAAAATCATTGAATCCCTACAGTGCAAAAAGAGGCCATTTGGCCCATTGAGTCTGCACTGACAACAATCCCACCCAACAATCCCACCTATCCCCGTAGTGTATTTACCCTGCTAATCGCCCTGACATAAGTGGCAATTTAGCATGGCTAATCACACCTAATCTGCATATCTTTGGACTGTGGGAGGAAACCGGAGCGCCTGGAGGAAACCCACACAGACACGGGGAGACTGTGCAAACTCCACACAGACAGTTACCCGAGATTGGAATTGAACCTGGGTCCTAGAGCTGTGGGACAGCCACTGTGTAAACCATGCCGCCCCTTGGGAAGGGAATTCCAGACACTCGGGTCTAGAAATATGATGGAGAGTCGTTAGTATTGGGGAAGGGAGGAAAGGAGGCAGAAGAGGCCAGAGTCAGAAGAATAGCATTGTGGAGGGAGAAGGGGGCAAGGGGAGGTGAGAGGTGAATGCGCAGGGCAGGAGTGGATTGGGGTGATGGTTACTTGGGGGAACGAGCGTTTTTATATCTGGAGGGAGTAGTTGAAATTCAAACCCCTCACTCACCAAAGCTTCCATTTAACTATTTTCTTTAGAGAAAGACCTGCCCGTAAACTCTTTCATGTGCTAGAAATTACTGGGCTAATCAACTGAAGCGTCAGCTTTATTTTAGTAAGAAGACTTTAACCTGGTGTTGTGAGACTTATTACTGTGCCCACCCCTGTCCAACGCCAGCATCTCCACATCATGGCTTTATTTCAGTTGTAGTTTTCTTCCCTCCTGAGTTAGAAGGTCCATGATTTCAAACCTCCAGCTCATGAACACATGGTCGTGACTAATAGGTGGAATACTAAAGTGATACTGCACCTCTGAGACAGAATGTTAAATGGAGGCCATATAGAATCATAGAAGAATCATAGAAACCCTACAGTGCAGAAGGAGGCCATTCGGCCCATCGAGTCTGCACCGACCGCAATCCCACCCAGGCCCTACCCCCACATATTTTACCTGCTAATCCCACTAACCTACGCATCTCAGGGACAATTTTTAACCTGGCCAATCAACCTAACCCGCACATCTTTGGACTGTGGGAGGAAACCGGAGCACCCGGAGGAAACCCACGCAGACACGAGGAGAATGTGCAAACTCCACACAGACAGTGACCCGAGCTGGGAATCGAACCCAGGACCCTGGAGCTGTGAAGCAGCAGTGCTAACCACTGTGCTACCGTGCCGCCCCGTATTTGCCTGTAATAAAAGCCCCATGGTATGTTTAAAGGAGTGCATGGGGTTCTTTAGATGTTCTGGCCAACATTTGCCTATCAACCACCATCCAAACAGACTTACCAGTCCATTATCTCATTTGCTCTTTGTGACTTGCTTCAGAGCAAATTTACTGTGCATTTTGCCTGCATAACAGTGACTAGAATTCATTGCGACATGTTTTGGAACATTCTGACATCATCAAAGGCACTAGATGGCACGGTAGCACAGTGATCCAGGGATCTTTGTTCGATTCCCGGCTTGGGTCACTGTCTGTGTGGGGTCTGCACGTTCTCCCCGTGTCTGCGTTGGTTTCCTCCCACAGTCTGAAAGACGTGCTGGTTCGGTGCATTGGCCATGCTAAATTCTCCCTCAGTGTACCCGAACAGCTGGCGGAATGTGACAATTAGGGGATTTTCATAGTAACGCCATTGCAGTGTTAATGTAAGCCTACTTGTGACACTAATAAATAAACTTTAAAAAAATGTATAATTCTTTATTTCACCAACCAATTTTGGGCGACAAATGGTGGAAATAAAAAAATTCCAGAAGATTTTATACAAAGAACAAAATGATGTTGATGATCCGCAAAACCGATTATATCAAATGTGAATATAAACGTTATTTGATATTTTTGTGTGCACCTTTTCATAACTGACTGTTGTAGAATGTGCTGAGCCTGGATTTCAACAAGGAAGAGTATATCAGGGCACTTACTTAAACACTTACAGAATGTACACGGTGAGTGTTCCAGGGGAGACACATCTACCTTCAGGGCTGCCTGTTTGCTGCCTAGCTGGAGAACCTAACGCACAACTGCCGAATGTTAATGCTTCATCATCATGTACTTGAGAGATTAGCATATCTATTCCGTTAACCCTTTAAACTGCAGCGTCAATGCCCTTTTAATTCACTTGCATCCACATTTTCTAACTGACTGGCAGAGTTTATAAAGTAGGGTGCTCACAAGACATCGATATTTTTCGATATCAGGGATATCTTTCTGAATGTCGTTTTTTTGCCAAAGGCCAAACACATTACAGTCATGAACCTCACATTTGTTTCCCTTTTTTCCACTCTGTCCCAAAGCATGTTTCTATCTTTCTGAAAAAGAAAACTCTTGCATTTTCAATGGAACCTTTCACAAGGTCAGGACATCCCAAATCACTTTCCAGACAATGAAGTCCCTTGTATAGTTGTACTTTGTACAGTTTGTACTTTGTATTGTGTACAGTTCTGGTCACCCTATTACAGAGAGGATATTATTAAACTAGAAAGAGTGCAGAAAAGATTTACTAGGATGTTATCGGGAATTGATTGTTTGAGTTATAAGGAGAGGCTTGATAGACTGGGACATTTTTCCACGGAGCGTAGGAGATTTAGGGGTGACCTTATAGAGGTCTATAAAATAACGAGGTGCATAGATCAGCTAGATAGTCAACATCTTTTCCCAAAGGTAGGGGAGTCTAAAACTAGAGGGCAAAGGTTTAAGGTGAGAGGGGAGAGATGCAAAAGGGCCCAAAGGGGCAATTTCTTCACACAGAGGATAGAAACATAGAACATAGAAACATAGAAAAACTACAGCACAAACAGGCCCTTCGGCCCACAAGTTGTGCTGAACACATCCCTATCTCTAGACCTACCTATAACCCTCCATCCTATTAAGCTCCATGTACTCATCCAGGAGTCTCTTGAAAGACCCTATTGAGTTCGCCTCCACCACCACTGACGGCAGCCGATTCCACTTGCCCACCACCCTCTGTGTGAAAAACTTACCCCTAACATTTCCCCTGTACCTACCCCCCAGCACCCTAAACCTGTGTCCTCTTGTAGCAGACATTTCCACCCTGGGAAAAAGCCTCTGAGAGTCCACCCGATCTATGCCTCTCAACATCTTATACACCTCTATTAGGTCTCCTCTCATCCTCCGTCTCTCCAAGGAGAAAAGACCGAGCTCCCTCAGCCTATCCTCATAAGGCATGCCACTCAATCCAGGCAACATCCTTGTTAATCTCCTCTGCACCCTTTCAATCTTTTCCACATCCTTCCCATAGTGAGGCGACCAGAACTGAGCACAGTACTCCAAGTGGGGTCTGACGAGGGTCTTATATAGCTGCATCATTATCCCCGGACTCCTAAACTCAATCCCTCGATTGATAAAGGCCAGCACACCATACGCCTTCTTAACCACCTCCTCCACCTGCGGGGCCAATTTTAGAGTCCTATGGACCCGGACCCCAAGGTTCTTCTGATCCTCTACAGTACTAAGAGTCTTTCCCTTTATATTGTACTCCTTCATCCCATTTGACCTACCAAAATGGACCACGACGCATTTATCTGGGTTGAAGTCCATCTGCCACTTCTCCGCCCAGTCTTGCATCCTATCTATGTCCCTCTGTAACTTCTGACATCCCTCCAGACTATCCACAACCCCACCAACCTTCGTGTCGTCGGCAAACTTACCAACCCACCCCTCCGCTTCCTCATCCAGGTCATTTATGAAAATGACAAACATCATGGGTCCCAGAACAGATCCCTGGGGCACTCCACTGGTGACCGACCTCCATTTAGAAAAAGACCCATCTATACCCACTCTCTGCCTCCTTTGGACAAGCCAGTTCTGGATCCACTGGGCAGCAGCCCCTTGGATCCCATGCCCTCTCACTTTTTCTAGAAGCCTTGCATGGGGGACCTTATCGAACGTCTTGCTAAAATCCATATAAACCACATCTACCGCCTTCCCTTCGTCAATGTGTTTAGTCACATTTTCGAAGAACTCCACCAGGCTCGTAAGGCACGATCTGCCCTTGACAAAGCCATGCTGAGTATTCTTGAGCATACTAAACCTCTCTAAATGCTCATATATCATGTCCCTCAGGATCTTCTCCATCAGTTTACCAACCACTGAGGTTAGACTCACTGGTCGGTAATTACCTGGGCTATCTCTATTCCCCTTCTTGTAAATAGGAACCACATCCGCAATCCTCCAACCCTCCGGCACCTCTCCCGTCTCCATCGACGACGCAAAGATCATTGCCAGAGGCTCTGCAATCTCTTCCCTTGCCTCCCACAGTAACCTGGGGTACATCCCATCCGGACCCGGCGACTTATCTATCTTGATGACATTCAAAGATTCCAGCACAACCTCTTTCTTAAAGTCCACATACTCAATCTTTTCAGTCCACCGCAAGCCCACAGTACACCCACCCAGGTCCTTTTCCTCTGTGAAAACCGAGGCCAAATACTCATTGAGGACCTCTGCCATTTCTACTGGTTTCGTACAGACTTTCCCGCCTTCACCTTTTATAGGCCCTATTCCGTCACGTCTCATCCTTTTACTCTTCACATATTTATAGAACGCCTTAGGGTTCTCCTTAATCCTACCTGCCAGGGCCTTCTCGTGACCCCTTCTGGCTCTCCTAATTTCCTTCTTTAGTCCCTACACTCCCTCTACGGCAAGTATTTCCTCTCTTAGATAAGGAGACCAAAGCTGCACACAGCTACGATGTCTGTGGTGGGCAGAATGGGAAAATTCACCCCAATATTCCAGGTGTGGTCTCACCAAGACCCTGTACAGCTGCAGTAAGATATCCTTGCTCCTGCACTCAAGTCCTCTTGCAATGAAGACCAACATACCATTTGCCTTCCTAACTGCTGGCTGTATCTGCATGCATCTTTTCTGTGACTGGTGTACTAGGACTAATCTATCACTCTCTAAGTAATACTCTGCCATTCTGCTTCTCCATCTGAAGTGGATAACTTCACATTTATCCACATTATATAGCATCTTCCGTGCATTTGTCCATTCACTCAACTTGTCTAAATTACCTTGAAGCCCTTTAAAATCCTCCTCACTGCTCACATTCCCACCAAATTTTATGTCATCAGTAAACTTGGAAATATTGGCTTGTAACCTCTTGGCTTAACATCATCGGGTTTGGGGGTACCCCATTGATGCTCTGGGGAATCCCTCTCAGAAGTTCCCGGGTAAGCGTTTACTAGGCAATTGTCTGGAAGGGCTAAATTCTCCTGGATAATTCCACAGCGCTAGAAACGATCTGACAAAATGATTTAAATCAAGGGGCAGCACGGTGGCATAGTGGTTAGCACTGCTACTTCACAGTGCTAGGGACGCGGGTTCCATTCCCGGCTTGGGTCACTGTCTGTATGGAGTCTGCACGTTCTCCCCGTGTCTGCGTGGGTCCCCTCCGGGTGCTCCGGTTTCCTCCCACATTGTGAAAGATGTGCTAGTTAGGTGTATTCACCCGAACAGGTGCCAGACTGTGCCAACTAGGGGAATTTCACAGTAACCTTATTGCAGTGTTAATGTAAACTTTACTTGTGACTAACAAAAAAAAATCACTAACTTTGTATGGTTTTGCCAGTTTTACCCTGATAGTTACTCTGTAAAAGTTAGAAGGAATAAAAGCACTTCTAACTTCAGAGTATCAATTTTAAACACCCTGACCGAGTCCCGCATGAGACATGTCCACTCACACCCACTTCCCACCCCCCTCTCTAGAGGATACTCCACACAACCCCTAACTAAGCACCCTATCCTCCTCCCTCCAATGTCTAACACTCTTGATGTCCGAAACGTCCACACCCCAATGTCCAACTCACCATCCCCAACATCCAACACCAACCCAATCCCCATACCGATGTCCGACCATCCACCCCCATCAATGTCCATACCTCCACTCATGAATTCTGAACCCCATCCTCAATGTCCAAATCCCCACCCCCAATGTCCAAATCCCCCACTTCCCCAATGGCCAACTGCCTACCTCCTTGATGTCTAACTCCCTCCATATCCAATTTTATCGCCCCTATTTCTGTATTCCCCCATGTCCAGATCCCATCCCCACACCGATATCTGAACACCCACTCCCACATCCACTCACTTACATTAAAAGATTACCTTCCCCCTATCAATGGGACCTTTCAACTCACCTCCATTATGGCAGCTAGTGCTGTAAAAAAGAGGGGCATGTTCTTCTTCATTCCACTCCTTTCACATTTCACCACTGGAGCCAGGGACCTGCTTCGGTGCTTGAGTCTCAACCGGCCTAAATCAGGTAGTTTGGGTGAAACAGGCACTTTAGAATGTAAGCACAGGTAAATCAGTAGGGTTAAACAATCTATTGCTGATTGCCACTCTGAGGAAGTTATGGCTCATTACTTTTGGTTCCCTCATCCAAATCATTGATGTATATTGTGAATAGCTGGGGCCAAAGCAATGATTCCTGATGGAGCCCCCTAGTCACTGCCTACCACTCCAAAAAAGATCCTTTTATTCGTACTCTCTTTCCTGTTTGTTAAGCAATTCTCAATCCATGCCCTCGTCCCATGCACTTTAATTTTGCACACTAACCTTTTATGTGGGAATTTATCAAAAGCTTTCTGAAAATCCAAATAGACCACATCCACTGGTTCTCCCTTATCTATTCTACTAATTCCATCTTCAAAACTCTAGTAGGTTTGTCAAACATGATTTCCTATTCATAAATCCATATTGACTTTGTCTAATCCTGTTGATAGTTTCTAGGTGTTTTGTTATCAGGGATCCAAGAGCCATAATAGTGAAATGGCTCACGATAAGTCAACATTACCGTGGTCAGCCTGACAGAGTATAGGAAAGGGAGAGCTGAGTACATCTTCTTCTTTGACTTTAGCAATCTTTCCACCAATGCACAGTCAGCACTGCCACTGCTTGCCTCTATCTCCAATGGGTTGGCAGCACTGTGGTAGGATGGCCGAGAGTTCAATTTTGAAGGCTCTTCATTTCCTTGCAGTGATGGGGTCCAGTTGCAGATCCTGTCAAATGAAGGGGTGGCAGAATTTCCATTGGCTTCTGTAGAGGTAGCAATTGGCACAATAGGTCTTCCCAGCATCATCTCTCTACACTTGCTTTACCACTCAGCTTTATAGTGGAGGTCGTACCTGCCCATAGAAGACTAAACTTAACACACATGGGGAGGGTAACAGAGTGGTGATGTTAGTCAGGCTAGCAATCCAGAGCCCGGACTGATATTCCAGCAGGCATGAGATCAAATCTCATTATGCTTGCCAGGGAATTTAATTTAGTTAATTCACACAGTTGGAAAAAAATTGCTAGTCTCAGTACGAATGTTCACGAAACATTAAGGACACCCTCCATCATGTTGTCTGGGATTATTACTCTGCTAATTGTGACAGACTCAAAATGGGCCTCCATGAGATGCTAAAGGCAGAATTATATTCAACCACAAAATCTGAAAGACGTGCTGGTTAGGTGCATTGGCCATGCTAAATTCTCCCTCAGTGTACCCGAACAGGCGCCGGAGTGTGGCGATAAGGGGATTGTCACAGTAACTTCATTTCAGTGTTAAGGTAAGCCTACTTCTGACACTAATAAATAAACTTTAAAATATCTGTAACTTCATGGTTGAGTGCATCTGCTATTATCATCCAGTCAGCCACTGAATTTGATTCAATGAAGAGTGTAGGAGAGCATGTCAGTAGCAGCATGAGGCTTACCTAAAATGAGATGCCAACTTGATGAAGCTGCAACACCAGACTAAATGTTTTATAAACAATGGAAGCAGCATGCCATAGAGAGAACTAAGCAATGCCACAAGCAATCGATTAGACCAAAACTCTGCAGTTCCTACAACATTCAGTCATGAATGGTAATGGACACTTAAACAACTAATCAGAGGAGGAATCTAGCACCCTGGTTTGTTATAGTCAGGGAGAAAGGTGGTGGGATAACTTTTCTCCTTTTTCAACCTCTTGGTTGACCGCAAAAAAGATGAATATTTGAAGACATGTTTTAAACCTTTAGATTATTGTGACTTTGAAGAATTGACACAGAATAGGCTTTATAAATTTAAATCTGAAGAAAAGATAAATATTTATCAAATGGCACCCAAAATATAAATGTAATGAAAATACATCGTCCCTTACAGAGGGACACAGACAGAAACACACACAAGAAAAGATGAGTTCTAGAGATGAAGCATGCACTTAGGCTATTAACAGAATAACAAGGAATTTTCCTATCCCGCCCGCCATGGGAATTGTAGCGGGCAGGGGGATGGACCACCCAAAGGTCTGTTGACCTCGGGCAGGATTTTCCATTGTTGGGGTGAGTGAGGCCAGAAAATCCCGCCCCATGTGTTTGAATTAGTTCTTTAAGGTGAGAAATGTTTCAAGCTTGATGTGTTCCTGCTCTTGGTTGTCTGAAGATAAATGAGGTGGGAAAGGTCCTGTGTTGTCAGATGAAGTTATGGCTGAGCTTCTATAGAAACAAATCTTACCAGTGAAGACAAATTAGCCCCTCTCTCTTGACCTGGAATGGTTGTTTCTATTAGGCAGGTTTCTTTATTCTTGTTGGAGTCTGGTCCCTCTATGTCCTGTTGGTTACTAGCTTGACCTGCCCCTGGCTGGTCCATGGAATAGTCAGTCCATCTCAGATTGGTTTTGATCACTATTTATATTATCCTTACAGGTGATACAATGTTAGAAGCCATTGCGACACAATGGAGAAAACATGGTGGCCATTCACACCCACTTGTGATAAACTAGTTTCTTCATACCTCTCTTTGATAGGTTTTAAGTTCACAGACAGAGTCTGAGGAACCATTGTATTTGAGATTCTATAGGAGTTGTAAACTCCACAAGTGGTCTCACATTTTGAATGCCTTTTCAGTGGTGGGTCCTCCAGCCTTACATTTAAATGATTTTCCAGAGTGCATGCCTGAGTGGAAATGACAAAGAGATCACCTGACCATTTGTCCTCCATCTTAGGTCAAAGTAAATTGTCCAATATGCCAGTAGAAATGCCCACCATCTCCATAATTTCATGGGCTAGGATGTCAATATGACAAGTGTGAGAAACAAGGCTGAAGCACTTGTGACAATCTTCTAGTAGAACAGCTGAGTGGCTGATCCAACTTCACCTCTTCCTGAGATCCCACCTTCATAGATGCCAGTTTTCAGATAAATTGATTCACTCCATGTGACTTCAATAAAGTAAAGTTAGGTTTATTTATTAGTCACAAGTAGGTTACATTCACACTGCAATGAAGGTACTGTGAAAATCCCCCAGTCGCCACACTCCGATGCTTGCTCGGGTACAATGAGGGAGAATTTAGCATGGCCAATACACCTAACCTGCACATCTTTAGACTGTGGGAGGAAACCAGAGCACCCGGAGGAAACCCACGCAGACACAGGGAGAATGTGCAAACTCCACACAGACAGTGTCTCAAGCCGGGAATCAAACCTGGGTCCCTGCTGGTAATCACTGTGCCACCGTGCCGCCCCATATACAGGTATGGTTGAAGGCATTGGATACTGCAAAGACTATGGGTGGGCCCTCATACATCCCCGCTGTAGCACTAAGCATCCATTATCCAGAACGAGCCACACCTTTATCCAAGCTGTTAAGTAGCACTTACCCAACAATACCTGGGAAAATTGCCAAGGTATGCCCTGTTCACAAAAAGCAGGACAAGTTAAATCCAGCCAGTAATCACCCTATCAGTCTACTCTTGATCATCAACAAAATGATGGACGGTAATGTTGGCAATGCCATGAAATGGCATTTACCCAGCAACAACTTGCTCACCAGTTCAGTTTCTGCCTTGGCCACTCATCTCCTGACCTCATCATAACCTTGATCCAAGCATTGACCAAAGAGCTGAATTCCCGAGGTGAGTTGAGAGAGACTGCCTTTGATATCAAGGTAGCATTTAACTGAGTATGGCACAAAGGATCCCAAACAAAATTGAAATCAATGTGAATTAGGGTGAAAACCATTCACTGGCTGTTGTAATTTCTTTGATTTGATTTGAATTAGTATTGTCACATGTATTAGTATACAGTAAAAAGTATAGTTTCTTGCGTGCTATGCAGACCGTTCATAGAGAAGGAAAGGAAAGAGTGCAGAATGTAATGTTACAGTCATAGCTAAGGTGTAGAGAAATAATAACTTAATGCGAGTAGATCCATCCAAAAGTCTGAGGGCAGCAGGGAAGAAACTGTTTTTGAGTCGGTTGGTACGTGACCTCAGACTTCTGTATTTTTTTCCCGAGGGAAGAAGGTGGAAGAGAGAATGTCCGGGGTGCATGGGGTTCTTAATTATGCTGGCTGCTTTTCTGAGACAGCGGGAAGTGTAGACAGAGTCAGTGGATGGGAGGCTGGTTTGCGTGATGGATTGGGCTACATTCTAGCAAAAAGGAACATGGTTGCGGCTGCTGGAAATCAATCATTCCAGACACAGAACATCACTGCAGGAGTTCCTTGTGGTCATATCCTATGGCCAGCCACCTTCATCTGCTTCACTGATGTTGCCCTATCTTAAGATCAGAAATGGGGATGTTGGCTGACGTTTGCACAATGCTCAACACTATTTGAGATTCTTTGATACTGAAGCAGTCCATGATCATATGCAGCACAATCAGGTTTGGGCTGATAGGTCATAAAATTACAATATCGATGCTTCTGATAATGATTGTTTTAGTGCTTCAAAGAAATATCGATGGTCTTTGTGCCCCAGGAAAGGCATAACATTTCTCAACAATTCCATTAATGATAAAAATCTTTGAATGTATGGAGAGAAGAAATTATAGAGACTTACTATCTTCAAAGATCACCCTTATCTTGAGGATTGGCATGGCCTTAATATTCTCCATTTTACTTGGATCAGGGCATATGCCAGTACTGGAATAAATAGAACCTCAGAAATTAATCTGCTTCAGTATCGATGTCGCATTTCACACTGCTGATTAATCCTGGAACATGTCATGGGGTCTGTGTGAGCTGAAAGAGATTCAGGCTCATAGATAGCCCAAAAGGAAATTGTTGAAAACAATACTGCCTGAATGGGATAAAAAATGTGGCAGGTTCTTGGGACCTCCTCGCAAAATGTATTGACCAATTACCAAGTTTCAAGAAGAATTTTGGCATTAAGCTTCAAGGAGAATTTTGCATGTACAAATTCTTAGATTTAACTCTTCTAAGGTAGGTATTTTGTGAGGACAATGCTTCAAAACTGCACTTAAACATTGCGGATTGAGGCAGACTCTCAATGATCCATCTTTCTTTATGATAGATGTGATTGAGCTGCACCAATTTGTGGGCTCTTGAACTCATCCAATGGTTCCATCTGTTTCCATTTTGTCTAGTTGGACCTTCAATTTGTCTTGTGTGTGGATGCTGCATTTACACTGTGAATCAATTGACATACTTGCATTCTCCTGCAGGTGTAATGCTGCAGCCCCCTTAAAATTGCCAATTTCGTTGAAACATTCTGGATATTTCAATGTTTAGTCATGAACTGAGGTGATAGGAACAATTTCCCCAGTCAATCTGCCTTGTAATGTCTGACTGATTCCATGGATTGTTACCAGTGTGAGGGGCCAACATTCAGATAAACCTGCAATTTCTAGGCCTTTAATTTCCTCACATGATGAAACACTTCCCTACCAGCACTGTGGATATACCTATACTACATGGATGGTTGCACTTCAAGGAGCTTGCTCACCACCACCTACTCAAGGGTAATTAAAGATGGGAAATAAATTATGTCCTTACCTGTGATGCTCACATCTGAAGACCAAATACAAACATAAAAAATGGAACCTTAGGACATCCCAAAGTGACTTACAGTCAATGAATCGGTCTTGAAATGTCAACATTTTGGTTACAAATACAGCGGTCAATTTGCATGCAACTAATCCCACCCGTAGCAATAAAATACAGGAGAAATTAACCTGGTTTTTGCTCGAGTTGCTTGAAGGATGTATATTGGGCAGAACAGCATTTTTTTTTTGAATAGTACCTTTGTATCCTTGACATCCACCTGAAGAGCTCAAAAAAGTCCTTGCACATTCAAAAGGCCACAGCTTCCAAAACACAGTCATAGAAGAGATGTCAGCATAGATTATCAGGAAGGGCGGGGGGGTGGCTTGAACCCAGAACCTTCTGGCTTAGAAGCAAGAGTTCTACCACAGAGACAAGGCTAACACCTAGTCCCAGGCTCCCTGGAAAGGGCTGTCAATTCATGTTATTAATTTCGCTCCACAAAATGTGTGCTTTAGTGAGAAGTGAAAAATTCATTACATGTGACTGTAGTTTGAACTTGGCCTGCAGTGAGTTTCAATACGGTGTTTTCCTGTGACATGCCTTCACTTTTTCTTTCCTTGACATTGTTTTAAAGAACTATACTTTGACCATAATCAAGAACAAGGGATTGTTAGTCAGCTTGTGCGTCAGTAGCAATATTGTTACATACAAGTGATTTTAAGTGCAGACAGCCTGGATTTTAACCAACGTTGTAATGTTTTACAATGTCGTCAAAGGCTGTATGGAAAGAAGAATGAGTGCCTTTGACAACAAAACTCCCAAACAGTTTAACCTGACCCAGTGAACGTGACCATCGACGTTACAAACTTCGCGTTTGGAAAAACAAATCCCATCTCAGCGTAAATGCTAAAATTATCTGCAGCAAACGTCCATTGTTGTTGAAGGCAACACGTTATTAAAATGTGCACGGACATTCATTTTCATTCTATTAAAAAGAGTAGGAACACTTTGTTCTTATTAGCTCCCTGCAGGTTGTTTTACAGCTGGGCCCCTTCCCAATATTTTTCAGCCAGCTTCCTGAACTCGTTGACAGAACCGTCTGGACACCACTGGCTTACATTCCAGGGAATCTTTGCTCCTTATTTGAGTTATTGAGCTGAATTTCAAACAAACACAGACAGACCACCAGAATTCTGAACTCAACATGGGACTGGCTACATACACCTTGGAGATGTTCCCATTATTCTGTTTTGGGTATTCCAGCAGATGTAGCACTCGGAGATTTGTCAATCATGCTTTCCATCCGCGCTCCCATGACACTTCAGGTCATACCCACTGGCGCTGCCACATTTCAAAATCTATGGTGGAGCAGTAATAAAATCCTTATTGTGAACTCGCCTTCAAAAATAAGCCGTGTAGGATTTAAGCCTAATAATAATAGGAGTGCATGTTCATGATGCACTGGCGCTGGTGCCTTTGCTTGTACTCTGCAAGTCTTGAAACTGTGCACTGAGGCTCATAATGTGTATGAGATTCCTCCCCCTCCCCATGCATGTTATAAGTCAGACATGATACCAACTAGTTTCTCTTCTGAGGCTCCAATTACGCTATTTATGAAACTAAAAGTGAAAAATATCTACTTATATTTACTTGCTTTGGAGAATGATACACTCATATTTCACAGTAACTTCATTGCAGTGTTAATGTAAGCCTTACTTGTGACGGATAAAATAAACCCAACTTTAACTTCTCACATGGGGATGGTGTCATAGTGGTAATAAACTACTAATCAAGAGACCTAATCTAACACGCCCGTGATGTGAGTTCAAACAGCTGAGGAATTTAAAACTAATGAATTCATCTGGAATAAAATGCCAGTTTCATGAATAATAACGATTGCGGAACCACAGGATTATTATTAAAAACTCCTATGGTAACCTTACGTGGGTGGTACAGTGGCACAGTGGTTAGCACTGCTGCCTCACAGCGCCAGGGACACAGGTTCAATTCGCAACTTGGGTCATTGTCCGTGCGGAGTCTGCATGTTCTTCCCATATCTGTGTGGGTTTCCTCCAGGTGCTACAGCTTCTTCCTACAAGTCTGAAAGGCATGTTGGATAGGCGCATTGGCCAGGCTAAATTCTCCTTCAGTGTACCCGAGCAGGCGCCAATGTGCAGCAACTAAGGGATTTTCACAGTAACCTCATTGCAGCGTTAATGTAGGTCTACATGTGACACTAATAAATAAGCTTAAACTAATACCCTTCATGGGAGGAATCTTCACCTGGTGTGGCCTACATGTGACTCCAGAGCCATAGCGATGTGGTTGACTCTTAACCACCCTCTGAAATGTCCTAGCAAGCCATTCAGTTGCATCAAACCACTGTGGAAGGCACTCTCGGTGGACTACACCACATGGATTTCATGAAGGTAGCTCACCACCATCTTCTGAAGGGACACTAACATCCCGAGAATTAGTTTTTAAAAAACTAAACACCCAAATCAGTGTCTCAGAGCATTTCGCACAATGAATTGCTTTCAGATTAAAGGTTAACACTGCAGTAATTGGAGCTATTAATAATCCCACAAACAGAAATGCCACAAATGACCAGTTAACTTGTTTTAGATTTGGTCAGGTAGAGCAATGTTGGACAAGATCCCTGAAAGACTGCTTTTCTTCAAGGAATTTATGAGGGATTTCTAATGTCGAATGGGCACTTACCAGCTTAATATCGCACCCAATAGGACTGTAGTTCTCTCTTAATATTGCACTTGGTATCAATGCAGTTATATGCAAAATACTTGAATTAAGAGGCTGGAATTCTCCAACCTCGCCCAAGGCTAGGATTTTCCATTTCCGCTGCTGTGAATGCAGATTTGACAGAGCGCCAAATTCTCTGTTCTCGCTGGCAGCGGCAGCGGGGCGTACAACATTGGAGAATTCTGGCCGTGGTCTCAGTTATAAATAACAAAGAGAACACATTGAATATGGTCAGTTTGTAATGCTTTGGAAGTGGAATGTTCTGTTCCATATGTCAAACACAACACCTCATTACCAAAGCAAGTTTCCACTTTACCGCTGACTCAGTGACTTCACTGGTTTGGATGTGGCTTTGAGCTCAATTCTTTGGGATTAGTTTAGGCCAAATTAAATAGTATTTTGGTGTCTAACTTCAACATAGTTGTGCCATTGTATAAGCATAACAGAAATGCTTGCCTTACAAATTTAGCAGTAGGCCTTCTTTGGATAGCATCAGGGCCCAACTGAAATATTGAAGTAAGTGTCCTCTTCCCACTTTTTGATTGACTTGCTCATTTTGGAAAATGCAATGTGCAAATTCTGGCCACTTTTTGAGGCCCTGTAGAACGTAACCAGTGCTCTTAAAAGGAATGTTGGATGGCCTGGAAATACAAGTAGGTTATTTTTATCTTACTATTAGGTGGAGTCAGGGTGAGGAGGAGTGTTTCCTCATTAAAACTGCTACAGCCGCAATCCTGCACTCACAACCCACTTCCCCTCTAGCCTCTCCTCCCCTCTGGAGCTATTTGTAGACCTTAGTGGCATGGTGGCATAGTGGTTAGCACTGCTACCTCACAGCTCCAGCGACCTGCGTTCAATTCCCAGCTTAGGTCACTGTCTGTGGGGAGTTTGCATGTTTTCCCCGTGTCTGCGTTGGTTTCCTCCAGGCGCTCTGGTTTCCTCCCACAGTCCAAAGATGTGTGGGTTAGGTTGATTGGCCATGCTAAAATTGCCCCTTAGTGTCCCGGGATGCGGAGGTTAGAGGGATTGATGGGGTAAATATGTGGGGTTATGGGGATAGGACCTAGGTGGGATTGTTGTTGGTGCAGACTTGATGGGCCGAATGGCCTCCTTTTGCACTGTAGGGATTCTATGATTCTACCCTATGAATTGTGTAGTGATGTCGTCTGAGGCCAATTTAGGATGTTCTTTGGGCCTTTCTATTTTGATGCACCTTGTAGCACAACTCGCAGTTTGGATTTCTCGATCCCTTTTCCCTGCGCAGGTTTTTTGCCACAAATGTTGACATTGGCTGGAATTCTACGACCTCGCCTGCGGTTGGGATTCTCCGGTCCCGCTGCTGTGGAAGGAGATTTGGCTGAGCGCCACTCTTGGTGGCAATGGTCGTGGGGCCACGACATCAGAGAATTCAGACTATTATTTCTTTAAAAATCCCAGCTCACTATTTTCAACATTAAGACACCACATTAAAAGGTTGAGGGAAGATTATTTGCTCCAGTGATCAGTGCCCCCCTCCCCCCCCCCCCTTCCCCCACCCCACCCCCATGCGGTTGTGATTCTGAGTTTTCATCCTGGAATAGAACAGAAATAGAAATGTGAGTCATCCAGATGTCCTTGAAAGCTCCTCCATCATCCAATAAGATCATGGCTGATCTTGGACCACAATTTTACTTTCCCACCAATCCTCATATCCTGTGACTTTCTGATGATTCAAAAATCAGTCTATCTCTGCCTCAACAACTGTGCATCCACAGCCCACTGGGGTAGAGAATTCCAAAGATTCACAACTCTCTGAGGGAAAGAATTCTGGCTTAACCGAATCTTAAATGATTGACATCTAAACTTGAGACTGTGCCTTCTTAATCTAATTTGAGTGGCACGGTGGCACAGTGCCTCACAGCGCCAGGGACCCAGGTTCAATTCTGACCCTGGGTCATTATCTGTGTGGAGTTTGCACATTCTCCCCTTGTCTGCGTGGCTTTCCTCTGGGTGCTCCGGTTTGCTCCCACAATCCAAAGATGTGCGGGTCAAGTTGATTGACCATGCTAAATTGACTCGAGTTTCAGGGGATTAGCAGGATAAATAAGTAGGGTAACGGGAATAGGGCCTGAGTGGGATTGCGGTCGGTGCAGACTCGATGGGCCGAATGGCCTCCTTCTACGCTGTAGGGATTCTATGAAATGAACTGCCCAACCAGGGAAATCAATCTCTCAGTATCAACTCAGTCGAACCTCTCAGAATCTTACAAGCTTCAATGAGATCACTTCTCATTCTTCTTAATTCCAGAGAGTATGGAAAATATCAACTCAGCCTCTTATCATAGGACATTTGATTTGATTTGATTTATTATTGTCACATGAATTAGCATATAGTGAAAAGTATTGTTTCTTGCGTGCTATACAGACAGAGCATACCGTATATAGAGAAGGAAATGAGAGAGGGCAGAATGTAGTGTTACAGTCATAGCTAGGGTGTAGAGAAAGATCAACTTAATGCAAGCTAAGTCCATTCAAAAGTCTGACAGCAGCAGGGAAGAAGCTGTTCTTGAACCCCTCGTATAGTAAATTTGAAGGTTTCAGCAAGGAACAGTTTATTACTAAGATAATATGTATAGAAGATAAAGGTCTGACAGAAGAAAGTCTACCCTCTTCTCCTTCCTGCCTCCGACTGAGGTTCCTCCCTGTCCCTTGATGTGCTTCCTTGCTCCAGATTGGCTCGACTTAGAGTCATAGAGGTTTACAGCATGGAAACAGGCTCTTCGGCCCAACTTGTCCATGCCGCCCTTTTTGTTAAACCCCTCAGCTAATCCCAATTGCCCGCATTTGGCTCATATCCCTCCATACCCATCTTATCCATGTAACTATCTAAATGCTTTTCAAATGACAAAATTGTACCCACCTCTACTACTACCTCTGGCAGCTTGTTCCAGACACTCACCACCCTCTGTGTGAAAAAATTGCCCCTCTGGATACTTTAGCATCTCTCCCGTCTCACCTTAAACCTATGCCATCTAGTTTTAGACTCCCCTACCTTTGGGAAAAGATATTGACTATCTAGCTGATCTGTGCCCCTCATTATTTTATAGACCACTATGAGATCACCCCTCAGCCTCCTACGCTCCAGAGAAAAAAGTCCCAGTCTATCCAGCCTCTCCTTATAACTCAAACCATCAAGTCCCAGTAGCATCCTAGTAAACCTTTTCTGCACCCTTTCTAGTTTAATATTATCCTTTCTATAATAGGGTGACCAGAACTGCACACAGTATTCCAAGTGTGGCCTTATCAATGTCCTGTACAACTTCAACAAAATGTCCCAACTCCTGTACTCAATGTTCTGACTGATGAAACCAAGTGTGCTGAATGCCTTCTTCACCTCTCTGTCCACCTGTGACTCCACTTTCAAGGAGCTATGAACATGTGCCCCTCGATCTCTTTGTTCTGTAACTCTCCCCAATGCCCTACCATTAACTAAGTAAGTCCTGCCCTGGTTCAATCTACCAAAATGCATCACCTCGCACTTGTCTAAATTAAACTCCATCTGCCATTCGTCAGCCCACTGGCCCAATTGATCAAGATCTCGTTGCAATCGGAGATAACTTTCCCTACACTGTCCATACGCCACCAATCTTGGTGTCATCTGCAAATTTACTAACCATGTCTCCTATATTCTCATCCAAATCATTAACGTAAATGACAAATAATAGTGGACCCAGTACTGATCCCTGAGGCACACCGCTGGTCACAGGCCTCCAGTTTGATAAAACAACCCTCTACAACCACCCTCCGGCTTCTGTCAGCTTCCCGCACAGCTTCTTCAAGGGTCCAGACTGAAGACGTGGCCCTCAAAGGATCGCTCCTTTAAATGGGCCATGTTACAGGACCCTCTTCAGGTTAATGTGCAGGTTCAGTTGGCAGTTAGGAAGGCAAATTCAATGTTAGCATTCATTTCTAAAGGGCAAGAATTCAAGAGTAGGGATATACTGCTGAGGCTGTATAAGGCTCTGGTCAGACCCCATTTGGAATGTGGTGAGCAGTTTTGGTTCCTAAGGAAGGATGTGCTGGCCTTGGAGGGGGTCTATAGGAGGTTCACAAGAATGATCCCAAGAATGAAGAGCCTGTCATATGATGAGTAGTTGAGGAGTCTGGGTCCATACTTGATGGAGTTTAGAAGGATGAAGGGGGATCTAATTGAACCTTCCAGAATACTGAGAGGCTCAAATAGAGTGGATGTGGAGAGGATGTTTCCGCGAGTGGTAGAGACTAGAACTCGAAGGCACGAACTCAGAGTGAAGTGACGCTCCTTTAAAACTGAGGTGAGGAGGAATTTCTTCAGCCAGAGGGTGGTGAATCTGTGGAACTCATTGCCACAGAGGGCTGTGGAGGCCAAATCATTGAGTGTCTTTAAGATAGAGATAGATAGGTTCTTGATCAATAAGGGGATCAAGGGTTACGGGGAGAAAGCAGGAGAATGGGGGTGAGAATCATATCAGCCATGATTGAATGGCAGAGCTGACTTGATGGGCCGAATGGCCTAATTCTGCCCCTATATCTTATGGTCTTATGGTCTCTCATTCCAGGAATCAATACAATGAACCTCTGCTGCGCCATATCCAAGATGAGTTTATCTTTCCTTAGATAAGGAGACAAAAATTGTGCATCGTACTCCCAGTGTGATCTCACCAAAGCAAGACTTCCTAATGCTCATGATTAATGTTGTTTGATCCCAGCTCGGCAGAGTTATGGATATTGTAATTTTCTTAGGTGCCCCAGATTAGGGATGGGGAGAAGAGGAGTCAGTCACAGCTTCTGTTCCTAATGGTAATGCAGTATTTCTACTAGAAACTGAGTGTCTGCAGATGTTGAGTCAGTACAGAATCTAGTTCAATTAATACGTTCTCTATTGCTGATCACTTGTCAAACTGGTCATATATGAAGACTAACTTCATGAGGTAAAGGCTTGGAAGGATTCTGAAAGATTTGCAACTGCATTTACAGCGAAGCTAAATGCTTTTGAGTGTGCAGGGAGAATATTGAAAGTGTCAAATACATTTTCTTCAAACAGCAACAACTAGAGGGTAAACAATCACAGAACCATATAATGACACAGCATAGGGGGAGCCCATTTAGCCTATTGAGTCTACACAGGCACTGTCAAAGAGCAATCCACTCAGTCCATCTCCCCAGTTCTTTGCCCAACTTGCAACATTTTTTTCTTCAAATACTTGGGTGGCACGGTGGCACAGCGGTACCTCACAACACCAGGGACCCGGGTTCAATTCCGGCCTCGGACCACTGTCTGTGTGGAGTTTGCACATTCTCCCCGTGTCTGTGTGAGTTTTCTCCAGGTGCTTCAGTTTCCTCCCACAGACCCTTAGTGTCAGGTGGTAAATGTATGGGGTTATGGGAATACGGCCTGGGTGGGATTGTGGTTGGTGAAGACTCGATAAGCCAAATGGCTTCCTCTGCACTGTAAGTATTCTACGACTTATCCAATTTCCTTTTGAAGACTACTGTTGAATATGTTTCCCTCCATTCTATGGTTCAGCGCACTCCAAATCCTAAATGTCCATTACTTAAAAAGAATTTTCCTCATGTTGCCTCTGGTTTTGTGATCAATCACTTTAAATTTACACCTACTGGTTATCAACCTTACATTCATTGGAAACAGTTTGTCTTTATTTATTCTGGCTAAACCCTTGAGGATATTAAACATCTCTCTCAAATCTCCTCGCCCCTTCTGCTCTAAATAGAACAAGGCCAACTTCTCCATTCAATTCACGTAACTTAATCCTTCATCCCTGGAACCATTTTAGCTAATCTCTTCTGTAACCTGTTGTAAAACCATGCTTTATGTCAAGCAATAATTTTTGCAATTACTGTCTGGAAATTCTTAACCTTTTTGTTGAGATTAAAGTTAAGATATCCCAGTGACTTGAAATTAGAGTCAAAGATGTCTGAACATTTGTAGCACTGTACCTTCGACATTCCAAAACTATTGAAATGGAGACAACGGGGAGGATTTTCCGGCCGCACTCGCCTCAAGACCGAAAAATCCTGCCCAAGGTCAATGGACTTTTGCTACGATTCCCATGGTGGGTGAGACAGGAAAATTCCACCCAACCTCTCTGCAAAGCCACACCAATTGCTAGAATTAGGAGCCATCTCCTATTCCATTAGCGAAGAGTTTAGACAATCACCTGGGCACTCAACTGGGTGAACTAAGTATTGTACACCAGCATGGACCAGAAGTAGCCACATTCAACTGGTTGATGTTCAACTGAACACGGAGATTTATCACTGGAACCTTCAAGTTGACCCCAACATCCTGGTTCTGCGGTAGAGACATGTGGACTCGAAGCATTACTTCTGTTTTTCCTCTCCGCAGGTGTTGCCAGACCTGAGTTTATCCAGCATTTTCTGTTTTTATTATCCTGTTTACCCATGTTGGGAAACATCGCATCCCTCTGCTCCATCTCCCCACCTCCACCCTCTGTGATAGTGACCCCCTGTGAAGCTCAGCACCTCCAGATCATCAGGATCTCACCAATGTCCCTCACCTCCGCTTTAAGTCACATGAGACCTTTTGGGCCCAAGCACAGTCTTGGACAAATGCAATTTTGTCCCTGAAGGAACTTGGGTGAAATGAATCCTCTTCATTAGAAAGTCGCGAGAGACCCGACACAGATGATCCCTCATTTTGACCCCCTTCATTGCTCATGGGCATCCCTAAACCACATCCGTACAAACAATGGCAGATGAGGATACCTGATGCACAAATGGAACATTTAAAATACATTTAAAATTTAAAATGTGTACAACTGTGGCCACCCAGATCAGACTATGGAACACGTAATGACTAAATATCCATCTCAGAAATTCAATGGAGGTATTACAGCAAGACACACCATCATTCCCAGCTGTGGTCTAATCAAAGTAACTGGAATACACTAGTCCTGAACATATTGGGTTCATTTGCCAGTTGGAGAGAGAAGCTCATGTGAAAAGTATCTCCTTTTGTATTTCAGTTGCTGTTTTTTTCTGTCGAACTGGACAAGCAACTGAAATGCTGAAGGAGTGAAACCCTGATTAGGTTTCTTCTCTCTCTTTCATAGAGTCATAGAGTCATAGAGGTTTACAGCATGGAAACAGGCCCTTCGGCCCAACTTGTCCATGCATCCCTTTTTCTTTAAAACCCTTAAGCTAATCCCAATTGCCCACATTTGGCCCATATCCCTCTATACCCATCGTACCCATGTAACTATCTAAATGCTTTTTAAAAGATAAAATTGTACCCGCCTCTACTACTACCTCTGGCAGCTTGTTCCAGACACTCACCACCCTCTGTGTGAAAGAATTGCCCCTCTGGACACTTTTGTACCTCTCCCCCTCACCTTAAACCTATGCCCTCTAGTTTTAGACTCCCCTACTTTTGGGAAAAGATATTGACTATCTACCTTGTCTATGCCCCTCATTATTTTATAGACCTCTATAAGGTCACCCCTCAGCCTCCTACGCTCCAGAGAAAAAAGTCCCAGTCTATTCAGCCTCTCCTTATAACTCAATCCATCAAGTCCCAGTAGCATCCTAGTAAATCTTTTCTGCACTCTTTTTAGTGTAATAATATCCTTTCTATAATAGGGTGACCAGAATTGCACACAGTATTCCAAGTGTGGTCTTACCAATGTCATTCTCTTTCTCTCTCTCTGTCTCTCCATTCAGCTTATATGTTTTCAATCCTGTCTGCCGACTATCCAGATAGAAGTTTAACAACACCAGGTTAAAGTCCAACAGGTTTATTTGGTAGCAATTGGCTTTTGCTACCAAATAAACCTGTTGGACTTTAACCTGGTGTTGTTAAACTTCTTACTGTGTTTACCCCAGTCCAACGCCGGCACCTCCACATCATGACTATCCAGATGCCACAGATATAGAGTTTTTACAAATAACTCAACCCATTGCTACTGTCTGCAGAACAGATAAATTGTTTGCCTAAAGCTTTAAACTGCCTCAACATCAAGGTCACCAAAAACATTAAGTGAAAGTCGCAGGATCACTGAACTCAGCCTGAAGCTAGGCAAGTGGCCCACCTTCAAGATGCGCATACCCCTTTAATTTTGCTGGATTCTAAATTACTTAATCAACCCTTCCTGCTCTAGTCTATTTGTGTGTATATGCACTCTGAGTGTTGTGTGTGTATGTGTGGTGTGTGCATGTGTGTGCGTGTGTGTGTGCATATGTGTGTGTATGCATATGTATGTGCATGTGTGTGAGTGTGTGCGCCTGTGTATGTGCGTGTTTGTGTGCATGTGTGTGTGCGTGTGCGTATGTGTGTGAGTGTGTGTGTGAATGCGTATGCATATGCCTGTGTGTGGGTGCATGTGTGCTTGGAGCTGGTTAAGTACAATAAAAGTTATTCGTTTTTCTTTTTTAAAATTCAGGGAAACATGTCTGTTCACTTTATGATGTGGAGATGCCGGCATTGGACTGGGGTAAGCACAGTAAGAAGTCTCACAACACCAGGTTAAAGTCCAACAGGTTTATTTGGTAGCAAATACCATAAGCTTTCGGAGCGATGCCCCTTCGTCAGATGGAGTAGTTATCTGTTCTCCAACAGTACACAGACACAGAAATCAAGTTACAGAATACTAATTAGAATGCAAATCTCTACAGCCAGCCAGGTCTTAAAAGGTACAGATAATGTGGGTGGAGGGAACATTAAACACAGGTTAAAGAGATGTGTATTGTCTCCAGACAGAACAGCTAGTGATATTATGCAAGATCAGGGGGAAAGCTGTGGCGAGCTGTCTGGAGACAATACACATCTCTTTAACCTGTGTTTAATGTTCCCTCCACCCACATTATCTGTACCTTTTAAGACCTGGCTGGCTGTAGAGATTTGCATTCTAATTAGTATTCTGTAACTTGATTTCTGTGTCTGTGTACTGTTGGAGAACAGATAACTACTCCATCTGATGAAGGGGCATCGCTCTGAAAGCTTATGGTATTTGCTACCAAATAAACCTGTTGGACTTTAACCTGGTGTTGTGAGACTTCTTACTGTGTTCACTTTATGGTCAGAGCACGCAAAGACTTAAGCACTCATGTAATTGGCAAGTATATCTATGTTTAATTAAAAAAACTTGTTGTGGTGTGGACAAACATGGAGAGGGAAAAGGAAAAGAAGGGAGCCATTTGACACCTCCTCATCTGATCTGAACAACCCTCTGCAAAACCTATAGGTCTTTCCTAAAGTATGGTGCTAGAATTGGACACATTACTCCAGCCAGGGCCAAACTCATATGTTACATGGTCGAACATAATGTCCCAGTTTTGAACTCTATGGATGGGATTTTCCATTCCCACCCACTACTGGGATCATCTGGTCCCACGGAAAGTCAGTGAATTTTTGGCTGGGACCAGATGATCCCAGCAGTGAGTTTTCCGAGGCTGGTCCCACGACAACAAGGCTGGAAAACCCCGGCCTCTGTTTCAGCCCAAGATTGCATGTGCCTTATTACCGGATTTGTGAACTTGCCCTGTCACCTTCACAGTTTTCTGCACAAACTGTAGATAGTAATACAGTAGCTGTATATACATTAGAGTCAGAGCAGCTATTGGAAAATGGTTGGTTATCTTGGCTATTTTACGCGCATTGTTGGATGCAGCTATGTTCTCATTTTTTCCGTGTGGCAAGTATATTTGTACCTCGACTGTCAATTGTCAAATAGTTATATATTCTCCTGCACAGATTTATTATGAAGGGCTTCATAAATAGCATTTTTACAAGAGGGGAGCTCGTAAGGGGAAAGCAATGTTATCATCCTTGGCCACTCATATCTGTAAGAAGTCTCACAACACCAGGTTAACACCAGGCACTCATATCTGACCAGAGCAGCCATGTTGGATTGGTATTAGGTTTTAGTTTTGTGGTTCTTGGCAGAATGCGCATTTAAAATTTCATTAGCAAAATTCCTTGGGGAGAGCATGGAGGGCGGTGTTTCCTTTCTAAAAGTTCAAAAGTTTAAAACTGAAAGGTCTGACCCATCTTAAGATGAAAGAAAAAAGCAGCCCATGGGTTAATATAGTTTAGCAAGGAGTAATTGTTGAGCAGAAAGCCTCTTCAAGAATCTTGTTGAAATGATATTTTGGCGGAATTGTTCTGTTCTGACCTAGATCTTCTAAACAGATAAAATTTGGATCTGTCAAGACTAAGAATTCCGTATTGATTTGGTTTCTGAAGGTTACTGTGTTATCAATGTGACTAAGTTGTTTTGCCTGGCACTGTAACAGATGCACATTCCACGCTGGGACTCTGTCCTTTGCCCTACTGTAAAAGTACTTTCCTTCATCTTCCCATTGGCCTGCACTGATAGCAATCCTGGACAGATTCATGGAAAACAAGAAGAAGCTGACTCCCTCCCTTCCAGTATTGCTAAGCCGTGCTTGTTCAAAGAAACTTTTGCACGATTGTCAATTCAGTCCTTTTGGGAATTAGAGAGAGCATTTGTGTCCAAACAAAGCAGCACTAGGTCCGGATCTTTTTGAGACTAATAAGCAGCACCATTACACAGCCAATGTGTGCTTTGTCCACATCTCAACTGGTTTGCCTTCTAGCATTTTGGATGCCAGAACCAAGATTCCTCTAACGAATGTTGCTATGTGAATATGCTTGGGTGCTAGTTATGTTTGTCTTTGCACGGGATGCATGGAGCACTCTTTGTTTCAGTCCTACCCTCCTTCACCTCTTTTTCTGCTCCATTGATAACTCTATCAGTCCTGTTTCCTGCTCTGAGCCTGAATTGGAAAATTTCATCAGCTTTGCGTTACATTTCCACCCATCCTTTGTGTTCAAATGGTCCATCTCTGGCTATCCCTTCATTTCTTTGACTTTTCTCTGTCCATTTCCATGGATAAGTGACTGGCCAAGATTCACATAAGCCCACTGATTCCAGCAGATAACTTGACTTCCTTCCACTCAAAATTCTGTAAGGGCTCTATTCCATTCTCTGAATTTATCATCTGCTGACATCATCACCTTCCACACTAATGCTTCCGAGATGTCTTTCCTCTTCCTCAATGAGGTTTGACTCCACCATGTTTGCAGGGCCCTCGACTGTGTCCATTCCGCTTCCTGCACTTCTGCTCAAACCTTCCAGACTCTGTCTTCAATGGATGATCCACTGAATTTCCTCCATCTCCAACGTGATGCCACCACTAAACACATCTTCCTCATCACCTCACCTTTCAACTTTCCAAAATCATTGTTCCCTCCATGATATTGTCTGGTCCTAAATCATCTTCAACACACCTGTCAAGAATGGATTAACAGACCTTTCAATTAAGTCCTAATTTGATGTCAATTATTCAATGGAAGTCACTGATATATAAAGGGGCTACAGATGTAAAGTAAAGTTTATTTATTAGTCACAAGTAAGGCTTACATTAACACTGCAATGAAGCTACTGTGAAAATCTTCTAGTCGCCACAGGCCGACACCTGTTCGGGTCAATGCACCTAACCAGCATGTCTTTTGGACTATGGGAGGAAACCTGAGCACACAGAGGAAACCCACGCAGACACGGGGAGAATGTGCAGACTCCACACAGAGTGACCCAAGCCAGGAATCGAACCCGGATCCCAGGCGCTGTGAGGCAGCAATGCTAACCACTGTGCCACCGTGCCGCCCCGTGGTACTATATGTTGGAGGAGAATTGTGTGTGGAGATGAAAGAAATAAAGATAGTTTATGAAGAAGCTGAACTCGTGTCTCCGTTACTGAGCGATAACCGAGAGGCCCAAACATCACCCACCCCCTTTCCAGGGCAGCACATGCAACACCTGCCCTTTTACATCCACCTTTCTCCCAGGGGATTGCCAGTCTGTAGAATTCTCTTCCCAAGAGAGCAGTGGAGGCTGGGTTAGATCAACTTTTGATGGTTATGGGGAGGGAAGGGGGCGGGTTGGGGTTGAAGGAAACAGATTGACAGAGTTGAGGCCACAATCAGATCAGCCATAATTTTATCGACTAGTGGAGGAGGCTCAAGAGGCCAAATGTCTTGCTCCATCAGTTAATTCTTGTGTTCTTGTCTTGTGTTCTGTTGTCCACTGGAGATTAGCGTAATTTTGAGGGATAACACATCACTTTTTGATTCAGCAGTTTACGTCCTTCAAAATCCTACACTCAGTTCACCCATTTCAGATGATAACCTCTGACTCCAGGTTTTTGGAAGTTGGCAATGATTCTGCTATTAGGATTTGCACATCTTCTGGACCATCTTTGGTTCTCTATTGCCGTTCACATCAGTCCATAAATTCTGACCAGCACATCTTCCTCATCACCTCGTCTTCTGACCAAAGGCACCTTCCTCCCACCAAAGATAGCTGAATTTCCTGTGTTCAAAAATCACGATTTAACTCCTGATGGGAGCAGCAGCCTTCGGGGAGACGATCTCCGCAGGCCTCAGCGTGGCGTAGGAGCACTCTAGCCATGCCACCTGATTACGGGACCAGATTGGGAACACCCATTGAGGTCATGCATTGAAACAATGGTTTTATGTTGAAGACTGCTGAGTCTAACCTCAGTGGTTGGTAAGCTGATGGAGAAGATCCTGAGGGACAAGATTTATGAGCATTCAGAGAGGTTTAGTATGCTCAAGAATACTCAGCACAGCCTTGTCATAGGCAGATCGTGCCTTACGAGCCTGGTGGAGTTCTTCGAAAATGTGACTAAACACATTGACGAAGGGAAAGCGGTAGATGTGGTTTATATGGATTTTAGCAAGGCGTTCGATAAGGTCCCCCATGCAAGGCTTCTAGAAAAAGTGAGAGGGCATGGGATTCAAGGGGCTGCTGCCATGTGGATCCAGAACTGGCTTGCCCAAAGGAGGCAGAGAGTGGGTATAGATGGGTCTTTTTCTAAATGGAGGTCGGTCACCAGTGATGTGCCCCAGGGATCTGTTCTGGGACCCTTGCTGTTTGTCATTTTCATAAATGACCCGGATGAGGAAGCAGAGGGATGTGTTGGTAAGTTTGCCGACGACACGAAGATTGGTGGGGTTGTGGACAGTCTGGAGGGATGTCAGAAGTTCTCAAGGGACATAGATAGGATGCAAGACTGGGCGGAGAAGTGGCAGATGGACTTCAACCCAGATAAATGCGTAGTGGTCCATTTTGGCAGGTCAAATGGGATGAAGGAGTACAATATAAAGGGAAAGACTCTTAGTACTGTAGAGGATCAGAAGGACCTTGGGGTCCGGGTCCATGGGACTCTAAAATCGGCCCCGCAGGTGGAGGAGGTGGTTAAGAAGGCGTATGGTGTGCTGGCCTTTATCAATCGAGGGATTGAGTTTCGGAGTCCAGGGATAAGGATGCAGCTATGTAAGACCCTCGTCAGACCCCACTTGGAGTACTGTGCTCAGTTCTGGTCACCTCATTACAGGAAGGATGTGGAAAAGATTGAAAGGATGCAGAGGAGATTTACAAGGATGTTGCCTGGATTGAGTGGCATGCCTTATGAGGATAGGCTGAGGGAGCTCGATCTTTTCTCTTTGGAGAGACGGAGGATGAGAGGAGACCTAATAGAGGTATATAAGATGTTGAGAGGCATAGATCGGGTGGACTCTCAGAGGCTTTTTCCCAGGGTGGAAATGGCTGCTACGAGAGGACACAGGTTTAAGGTGCTGGAGGGTAGGTACAGGGGAAATGTTAGGGGGAAGTTTTTCACACAGAGGGTGGTGGGCGAGTGGAATCGGCTGCCGTCAGTGGTGGTGGAGGCAAACTCAATGGGGTATTTTAAGAAACTCCTGGATGAGTACATGGGACTTAATAGGATGGAGGGTTATAGGTAGGCGTAAAAGGTAGGTATATGTTCGGCACAACTTGTGGCGCCGAAGGGCCTGTTTTGTGCTGTAGTTTTTCTATGTTTCTATGTTTCTATGCAGCAGAAGCATTCCCTGCTATTATAAATGTATGTTGAATTTTTTTCTGATTTTTTTTGCTATTTCTTTTAAGCAGTTAACCCTATTGTTACTGGCTAATTTAATGTGTAAATTTTAATTTTACTTTTATGATTGAAGATGAGTATCATTTATTTTGTATAAATGAACAAAGGTATGGTCATTTGTTTTAAATCTGTGAAACTACTATTTAAATCTGCATTATATTATTATATAACTTAATGTGTGGCATGCTTATAAGTGTTTGGATGTTTTACTTCAGAATACGGAAGCTGAAAATGTAATTGGGAAGAAGAGAGGTCAGAACCTCTCGGACCATGATTTGGATACCTTATTGCGGGAGGCCGAGCAGAGTGCACATTTTGGGCTGTGGAAAATCTAAGCCATTTTCTTGTGCCTTGTTTTCTTCATAGAATCCCTGCAGTGCAGAAGGAGGCCATTCAGCCCATCGAGTCTGCACCGACTACAATCCCACCCAGGCCCTATCCGCATCACCCCATACATTTACCCTAGCTAGTCCCCCTAACACTAAGGAACAATTTAGCATGGCCAATCCACTTAACACGCACATCTTTGGACTGTGGGAGGAAACCAGAGCACCCGGAGGAAACCCACACAGACACAGGGAGAATATGCAAACTCCACTCAAACAGTGATCCAAGCTGGGAATCAAACCCAGGTCCCTGGTGCTGTGAGGCAGCAGTGCTAACCACTGTGCCACCGTGCCGCCCTTCATTTCTAACTTATAATTACTTCCTTTATAATTAATCATTTTTAAATGTTGTGTTTTAATGTTTCAATAAAGCATTTGTAGAATTTTGCAAAGTTTAATAGAAAAAAAATATTCAAAAATGATGTTATAAATACAAAAAGTAAAGGCAAAAACAGAAGATGCTGGAAAAAAGAAAGAAACATTGAAGAGGCAGTCAAGTTTGTACTTTCAAATTTAGCCACAAAGCATGAGACTTGAAAGTGCTACATCCTGAGGACAGCATGTGAATCTGGGATCAACAGAAACAAGGCATTGTAATAGAAAGATCTCCACAGCTGAGATCTTATAAAACTGAGATGGATCATTGAAATATCAGAAGGAATCAAGGAGCTTTGATATCATTGGAAAGGAAACCTTGGATATCGTATTTAGTTCTGCATGGAGACAAGCAACCAAAAACAAATACCCCAAAAATGTCTGGGTTAGGTTGATTGGCCATGCTAAATTGACCCTTACTCTCAGGGAGATTTGCAAGGTAAAATATGTCAAGTTACGGGGATAGGGCCTGGGTGGGGTTGCTGTCAATGCAGGTTCGATGGACTGAATGACGTCTCTCTGCACTGTAAGGATTCTATGATTCCATGAAATATAAATTCTGCAACGACCTAGGTGGAGGGCTTTCCTAGAGGCAGCAGTTTGTCCGAACCTCAAAACAAAATCAGCACCAGATTAGGGGGATTGGTCAATGCACCACAGAGACTAACCCTGTGAAGTCTGAGACTTTGGGGCGGAATGTAGGAGGATGTATATAGTCGGGATAAAGACTTGGGGGGGAATGTAGAGAGCTAACATCAGGGGCATCTGATACTCATATAACTACTGAAGTAATTATGCTGCAATGTTACATGATTAAGTAACTGAGACCTGGTGGGAAGCAGAATGACAACCTTGTGTAGAGTACGAAGATGCACATAGATCTGTAAATAATACACAAGAATAGTTTTTACTAATAATGATCTATGGTAGCATTCTTAGGGTAACAGGCAAATCCTAAAGAAACCTAATCTAGACCCCAAACTCAAGACAAAACAACTGCCACCTCCATCCCCACTCTGGTTTATTGATTTGATTTTGTGGTGCTCCAATGGTCTCTGACCTGCCTCATCAGCACCTGTCTTTCCAGTAGGGCTATACCAAGCCTCAAGAGCTGTTGGCCCTCTAAATTGGGCCGGCAGCTTCAGGAGCCCGCCAATTGTCCTTAATAGGACAGTGAGCGCAGAGGCACCTCATTCCGAGGCTGTCCCTAGGAAGATTGCTTGGTGGGTTTTCATTTCGCAAGTGCGCGCTCCGGATGCCCATTTGGTCCCAAATCTGAGCTCCCAAAGGCTGTGAGAAACTCTACCCATTAATTCTGCTTCTTTTTCCACAATGCTGCCTGACCTGCTGAGCATTTTCCACCTTTATTTCCGGATTCCAGCATCGGTAGGGTTTAGCTTTGTAGATTTCTGCGGGACTCCAGAAGTAACGATGCATTGTTTCTATAATTTAAGTTACTATCACCATGCTGAACTAGCTCCGCTAAGGTGTGTGCCTAAACCAGCTTTATTGTTATATAAATCTGCGCCTTTAACTCTCCACGAGACCCAGTTGGCAAGACATTGAATCCTTCAATCAGCAGGATAAGCTGAACCAGCTCGGATAAGACTTTAGAATACTCAGAGGAATGGGCAAGTTTTAATAGAGGTTTTACCAAAATAACAACCACAAAATATGGAAGCAATTCATACATAGGAGGGGTACCAATGTATAAATTACTTTTCCATAGTTAATAAAAATAAATATGTGCGTGAAGGTGCAGTTTTTTTCTAATCATGCCTCAGGCATGCTATGAACTTTTGAAATCCAGAAGCAGGAAGGCCCTCTCTGAGGCCAATATCGTTACACAGTTTATCCAGCATATTTAAATCCAGTGCTGTATTCTAGCCATTCTCAAACATAGCTCTGAAGAAGAAAAGCATTTTAAGATCTGCTAAGAGCTAGCTCGCCTAAGTCACGGGAATTACGGGGGCGGTGATAAGCGAATGTTAATTTCCTAAAAGCACGAGCAGTGAATTTTAATAGCAAAGTTCAAATTTTAACTTTACGATTCGTATTTTTTACTTCGTCTTTCTCCAGCTGCTCACTGACTACACCTCAAGGAGATTTTGGCCAAGTTTAATTTTTGAAATCAACCCCCCCCCCGCCCCCCCAGTCTGATTAAAAGCATATGCTGATCCCCATTGGAGGAATCTGATGGTTTTATTAATCTACCGAGTCTCTAATGCTTGTTTTCTTTGTCAGCCTGGTTTACTTAATTAATTTTTGGTTTAGATGTTGGGATGGGGGCAGGGGAAGGTGCATCGCACTCAAATTATTCGAACCGTCCTCCTCCCCAAACCAAAACATGCAGAATTCTGATTGCATTGTGATTTGCATTCTTTACCGCATTCCTAAAAACGGTGAAGCGTGCTGGGGGCTGAAAACTGGCAACAGGGCAAGCACGAACTCTGCAAAGGTGCTGATCGCTCCAGCCTGCAGAAGCGTCTGCTGCTGATTACTGTTTTGAAGTTTGTAAGTGCAGCGGATGCTGAGCCTCTTTATTTGGCCCCCTCTGTCATTGCGGCCATTGGCTGGAGTCGGACCATCCTGCCATGGTCATTGCTCCCGTAAGCATGAAGCCATCTGCGACTGTGACCCATTGGCACTAATGGGACTCGTGCTGTCAGTCAGCGGTGCACGGCTCATTGACACGGATGATTTTGGGTGGCCAGCAGCTTGCCCGAAGACAATAGCAGCCAATTACGGAAACTGCCACTCAAAACCTATGGAGATCATTGGAAAGAAAAGGTGTTTAGTCATTAAGGAGGTATTGATCTTTGAATAAATATGCTTGGGTAGGACTGTGTCAACCTCAGGTACTGAATACCTGTTTGTGCTGTACAAGCCTCAGCAGTTTTACAACTTAAAATGTAGCCAAATAGAAGAACTCTCCGTCACAACCAAGTAATCACAGTTCAATGAATCCTTGATGTGTTTAACATTTTTACAAAATAAAGCATATTAACCCCACTAACCTTCAAAATTATTTTTACATTTGTTTGCACAATTGGAAATGGAGTAGAACTATTTGGAACACATTCTACAGTCATCTGTTAAAGAACAAATTTTTATCTGATACAAATTGGATTTTCCCAGAGGTAATAAAGTAAATTCCTTCGATAATTTAGAATGTCTGGTTGAGAATGAATTTCGCTAAAAGAGGTATTTACGTATTACCCTTGATTTAAACGAGTCTCGTATCAAAGCCAAAAACCGATGGGTGCTGAATTGGATTGCCCCGTAGGTACACTGTTAACCTGGGCCCATTGATTGCGACGCGGACAGCATACTAATTTCAATAATTTCAGTTTCCAGCCTGTGTTTATTGTGCTGTTAGTTGGTTGGATGCATCAATAAAGGGCCAACACTGTGAATAGCCACTGCTATTCCTAGGGTGGCATCTTGTGGAGGCGATGGGGGTCTCGGTAGCAAGAAGACAGTGATGATCGGCACGGTGGCACAGTGGTTAGCACTGCTGCCTCACAGCACCAGGGGCCCTGGTTCAATTCGACCCTTGGGTGACTATCTGTGTGGAGTTTGCACATTCTCCCCATGTCTGCGTGGGTTTCTTCCAGGTGTTCCGGTTTCTTCCCACACTCCAACAATCGGTGGGTTAGGTTGATTGGCCATGCTAAATTGCACCTTATTGTCCCAGGATGTGTGGTTTAGGGGGATTAGCAGGGTAAATATGTGGGGTTAGGGAATAGGGCCTGGGTGGAATGCTCTGTCGGAGAGTCGGTGCAGAATCAATGGGCTGAATGGCTTCCTTCTGCACTGTAGGATTTCTAATTCTATGATCTAGACATATTGTTACTTAATTTTACACATGCAGCCACCAACTCAGAGATGAAATCTGAGTGTAATTTCAGGGCATAGCATAGAGATAGGATGTACATATGGTGAGGGACCAGGCACAAGTGCGCTGGAGCCATGGAAGAGACCAGGATAGAATAGGTGCCAGTCCATCAGATGATGAGGCGATGCTCGCGTTCTGCGGCAGAGGAGTCATTTAAGAGCTTTAATGAAGAAGGTCACTGATGGCTGTGCTGAGTTCCTGCACTCTGCAGCAAGTTTTCAGGGCTCACAACCGCTGAGGATCATCTTCCATGCAGTCTCTCCGACTGAGAATCAGCGGCCCTGTTGTATTGAATGGGACAGCGCTGTGTAAGGAACAGCAGGGAAAGCAAAGATAGACAAAGATTATGACGGTGGTTTTTGTTTTGGCTAAGTGGGCACTGCGATGATCTGTGATGGGGGATGGTAAGGTGTCAGATTATTGGGGTTGCAACCAGTATCACAGTTAGATGTGATGATCATGGAGAGGCCAGCTGGAAAGGTACTGCTAGTTTCCCTCCTTCCTGCCTCTTCCTCGTTCTCCTTATGGTCCTCATGCTCTTGCTCCTCAGTTACTCACCAGTTAGATGGTGGAAAGGGTTGCCCCCTCATAACAAGATCTCTGCTAAGTAAAGCAAGGCTCCTCCAGAGGGATCCAAACAATAGAGGTTGATGCTAGCGCCCTGCTCTCTCACACTTCCTGTGGCAATCGGGCTTTTCATGTTTGCATGCTGCATATATGTCTCTAGATTGTGCACCAGGGTCATTCGCCCTAGTTATTAGGCCTTGAGGCCTAGTGGCCATGCTTTGGTGACTCAAATGCTGCTGACACAACAAACTGACACTGAATAAAGACAGCACGATGATGACCAGGATAGTGGACATTGACCTGCATGATTTGTTGCATATGGTCACATGCCAGTTGGACTTTAAGAGAGATCTGCCGACTCTACATGCTTCTGGCATCATCCAAGACTCGCACTAAGGTCCTCCCCGGTATGACATCCAGTCTGATCTGGAGAAGAAATGCGTGTGCTTGCCTTGCTTGCTATTCTGGAAGTTTAACATCACTCCCAAAAACAGGAGCAGTCACTTCCAACATCCCATTCATTGACACTGTTTACACTTCCCGCTGCCTCAGAAAAGCAGCCAGCATAATTAAGGACCCCACTTCGCCCAGACATCCTCTCTTCCACCTTCTTCCATCAGGAAAAAGTTACAAGAGTCTGAGGACACGTACCAATCGACTCAAGAACAGCTTCTTCCCTGCTGCGATCAGACTTTTGAATGAACCTAACTCGCACTAAGTTGATCTTTCTCTGTATCCTAGCTATAACAGTACATTCTGTACTTTTTCCTTTCCTTCTCTATGAAGAGTATGCTCTGTCTGTATAGCCCGCAAAAGACAATATTTTTCATTGTATACTTACACGTGACATTAATAAGTCAAATCAAATCAAATCACTTGCATACTTGGGAAGAATATTGCTCCAGCTTATTTTATTTTTCAATTGTTTCCATCCAGTTATTTTTTCTCACAGAAGATAAATAAAACCATGTTTATCCATGAGAAAGAAAAATTTCTGTACAAATAATTCAGTCTGAAAATCTGCAAGCGACGTAGCTGCAAGGAGAAGACAGGTTAAACCCATCACAAACAGGGCATGTTCTGTCTCTCAAACAGAAGAACATGTGGTATTCTATTTATGCCACAGAAATGTGGGCAAATACCAAAACTTTATTAGAAAGAAGAACTTGACTGTACACTTTGGCAGACTTGGAATGATGTCCGACTGGGCCTAGTCAGAGATTTGCTGGTGCTGTATCTCTAGTCACCATGCACACTGTTATTTTTGATGGGGTTGCTGTTGCATAACTCACAGTCATTTAATTGAAAATGGCTTTTCCCATGTGCGAAGCAATGTTATTCCAGATATATTGCTGCTGAACTCCTGTGGTTGTACTCACATGAGCAAGAGTGAACAGGAAGCTGGGAGTGACAGCGTGTGAAGATTGTTTAACCAGGCTGGTGTATATAAAATCAGAATAACATCCAAACATGGTGTTAACTGGATCCAGGCCTGTTGGTGAAGTTAAAACTAGGGCACCACTGCTTTCTTTGCTCAAGAGAGTTCATTGACTAAGTTGACAGTTAACACCATTCCCCGGTGTCCCAGCTATCCCCATTTATTGTTGTACAAATTACACATACCTGTTTAACAATGCAATTGCCATTAAACCTGAACAATGGACCTCATTAAGCCCTTGCACTCAACGGGAAGTAAGCCTTGGCAGCCAGGCTGAGGCGGGAAAGGAGGAGGACCTCCTCATGAACCTGCCTGGCCAAACTTGCCATCAACAATCCAGGTGGTGGGCGACTGAGGATGTCATCCAACCTATCTGCCCCTCTACCGTGGCTATATTCACAGTCGGGTATCCCCGAAGAGGGATCATGTGGTGTTCATGGATACCATTGAGACCTTCCGTGCTCATTGGGCACCACAGGGAGAGGAGTGTGTTACTGATCCTTTTAATCACCTTTTAGTTTGATGTTTTATGTTTGATTTGTGCTTTGATTTTGTTTCGGTCAGTTCCCCTTTAAGGGGCTACCCTTCTTGCTTTGCCCTTCAGTTTGTCTAATTTAGTTTAATTTGTTTTGCCAAGAAGGATGGCAGCCGAGTGGAAGGAGTCTTGGATCATGGCCTCCCTGGTGTCCCTGATTCCCTGAAGGTTCCGATTCCAAAGGCGTTCACTGTAAGAACCCCCTGGAGGAGATAGTTTCAGACCAGCTATGGAGAGGGCGGATGATGGATGCTTTCAATCCTGTTACAATAGGAGGCAAAGGCCGGAGCGAGGCGACTTCTTGCAAGCTGTGCCCAGCATACCTTCTAATTCTATCTTTCACTCTCGTTCTACACCCTAGCTATGACTGTAACACTACATTCTGCACTCTCTTGTTTCCTTCTCGATGAACGGTATGTTTTGTCTGTGTAAGACACAAGAAACAATACTTTTCACTGTATGTTAGTACATGTGACAATAATAAATCAAATCAAATCAAAAAGCCTTGAATCACAATGGTAATTTTTTGAAGGAAAGATAAAACTATATGTAAACAAGCTCAGTACAGATACAGGTCTATTCCCACTGACTCTTGGGCTCACACTGAAGATTCCCTTCCACTAAGACCCGTACCCTAACACCTGATAGGCGATGGTTCACAAACATCTTCCTGATAGGCCCCAAGAGGGTCATGTGACCCACGAACACCCAGCCTTAAAGGGGGCCACTCTACCACAAATCCCCCTTTCCGTCCAGCAAATTTGGGCAGCATACTTTCACAATGTCTAGCAGTAATATCTGTAATAAGCTTCAGACAGTCTAAATGCCCTGTGTGACTTGGCTCTGTTAACCCCTCTCTCTTCACACAGGGGCCCAATATTACCCTATTCTTTTTAGTGGGCAAGCAGGACACCTACTGGAAGTCAGCAGGTCCCTCCTTCAAATGTAACTCAGATGATTGAAATGACCCATAGTTAAGCCCCTCGCCCTCTTTAATAATTCCATCTGATAATCCCTCTTTTGTTCTGACAATCTGCAACAAATCGCGGTTAAGGTTACCTTCCCTAAATGTCACAGATTTCTACATAGACTGAGTTTTATTACATTGAAGCTGTACACAATATATTAGTAGACAAAAGAAAAAAATGTGAGTGTTCTGGATACAGGGTGCTTGATGCAGGGAATGTAAATGCTGCTAAAAAGCACAGTGCGATTGTTGTTCTGAGTGATGCAAAAATTTCTCACCTTGCTTATTCCGTGCCTCAAGATCTCCTGCGCAATTGTATCCAGTCCAGATTTTGCTGTGTTTTATATCCAATGATTGCAGGCTGAAAATGCTGAAATCAGCACGGTGCTCACCATTATGGTCGTTAAACTCCTTAGTTCATGTTGCTGCTAAAATTAACACTGTCTGTAAATGAGTGCACTATGTATGTGCTAAAAGTCTGAGTCAAATGATCAACCGAATCAATCAGCATTAGTTTTGAAAGCATTGATTAAGCCAAACTTTGTACACAGGGAGTACATTTTAATTATCTTGAGTTTCCACTGACAGAATGAAAAGAAAACCTTAGCCTAATGTTGCCTCACTTTTAATTAAAGATTATCAATCCTCATTTATTTCTTCTCAGTCTTAAGCAATTACCATTTCACGGAAGAGATGTGTAAATGCTGGAACTTTGATACTCAACTAACCTCTGTGTGACTGCAGGCTGGCGTCCAGTGGTGTATCGCATGGATCAGTGCTAGGTCCCCTATTGTTCATGATCTTTCTATAATTGATATGGAGCAAAAGGTGGGTGGGATAATAAGTAAGCTTATGGATGACACAAAGGTTGGCAGGGTGGTTAATAATGAGGAAGAAGATTTTAGGCTGTAGGCTGCGGGCATGGCGGGCAGGGGGACTCATCTGGAGGGACCTGATGGCAATGATCCATGTTGGGAAGGGGTTGGGGGAACATGCCGCCCAGGAGAGGTGGGGAGAGTTGGGGGGAGGGTGGGTCCTGATGTCCGTGAGATGAGGGAGTGCACTCTCAGATTGGGGCACCTTTGTGAAATGGTGCCTGAATGCTCTGAAGTCAGGCTCACCGGCATGTTTATGCGCCCCCCCAACCCCCTCCCCACCACCCTCCCCCACCCCCCACTAGTACCGGCGTGCAACTCACTATTCTCCAAAGGAGTGACTGAGTGTTGGAGGATTGCGGTGTGGAGCACGCCTGAGAGACCGGCGGGGATCAATCCATCATTCTTGATGTTATGACACTTCGAGCGTGGCCTTACCAGCCATTCACTCCCCACTGCCGCAGCAGAGCAGACGGAGAATTTGGCGCCCAAACAAATCTCTGTTCACTGCAGCGGGATCAGAAAATCCCGCCAGCGTGAAGGGCTGGAAGATTCTGCCCTTAGAAACTTTTTGGAAGAATTCCACCCCACCTGTGTCTCAACCCTATTTCTTAGTTATTCATCAAGGGATTGACTTGACTGATTGTTTTGCAGATGGGTGGGAAAGGAAAAGTCTTCGGTTTAAGCGTGCAGCACTGCCATTTTTGGTTTCAATACTGGTTGTTAGTGACTAAACAGAAAGGTATTTGTTCATTTCCTTCTTCTAGGCAATGCAGCTGATTTCCAGCCATCAGATCAATTCCCTGGGATTTTGTGATATGTAGACATCCTACTGCATCATTCCCTGGGACTCTACTGCTGGGTGTGCATCCAGATCCCCGGTGGCCTGATGTTGGGGAAACATCTGACTACCTACTGTTAAACGACTGGATATGCCATTAGATTCCAAGCAGCTGTCCACTACCCTGTCAGTTTACAAGGGGTGCTGTTGCTAATTTCTGTTTCCAACTTGATGTGAACAGGCAAGAACTGGTTAACTCTTAAGCATGCTCACCTGTTCAGTTCAAAATGTATGTGAAATAATGATATAAATTGAAATGCAATTTTTAAAGTTTATTTATTAGTGTCACAAGTAGGCTTACATTAACACTGCAACAAAGTTCCTGTGAAAATCCCCTAGTTGCCACTGTTGTACCTGTTAATTCTCAGATACTTTCAACCAGTTTACTTACTCCAAGGTTTTACCCCGGTGCCCTTATTTGCAAGGTGGACAAAGGACAGACACAAGTAAAGATTCAACAAGTTTATTAATAATACTATTAACCCTTAAATTACCCACATAAAACAAGAGGATACCCCAGCAGATTCAAGTATACTACCCGTAAAGATGGCTTGGTTAAACTGCAGGCCCGATTCTCTGAGTCCCTCTGGTCTGTCGTCACGAAGGTGAGTCTCGATGGCCGCTTCTTCCTTCCTTCCTTCTCTCTCTGGTCAGTCTTCCGAATGGTCACGGCCGCCTCCCCTGTCGAGTCTTCGCTCCAGTGTGCCTCTGAGTGTGTCCCTTTATCCCCAGCCTGCTTGCCTTTCCAGAAACTTCTCTGGCTTCTGGCCAATGAGGTCCCAGGAGGGGGTTCCAATACCCAGTGGGTTTCTTGATGTCTGCCTGACAGGACACCAGGGTCCGCCCCCCAGGTGTCCATCTCCATGTTGTTAAACTTGTTATCCGGTAAGGTTTCTACAGGATCTCTTGGTGACAGAAAGTCTGGCCCGATCTGGGCTTCTAACAATAGACCGATGCATTTCAATGAGGTGCCATGATCTCCTGCTAAGTCTCAAGTAGAGTGTAACGACCTTTGATGGGTGGTTGATGGGTCAGGCCCAGACACATTTGTGTATTGTACAATTGGCCTGCCTGCGGTTTGACTGTGTTTGATTTCAACGTGCCCAATTCTTTAATTTAGGATATCCAATTTTATCAGCCTTAAAACTAGGCCCTGTTTATATCACCACACCACACTCCGGCGCCTGTTCGGGTACACTGAGGGAGAATTTAGCATGGCCAATGCACCTAACCAGCACGTCTTTCAGACTGTGGGAGGAAACCGGAGCACCCGGAGGAAACCCACACAGACAAGGGGAGAACATGCAGACTCTGCACAGAGATTAACCCAAGCCAGGAATCAAACCCGGGTCCTTGGCGCTATGAGGCAGCAATGCTAACCACAGTGCCACCATGCCACTCAATGTCAGGTATGTTGTTGGTGTATCAATGTGAGATTAGGTTAGAATATTACTGGTCAATGAAACTGATAGCACTCAGGTCCCACGTGATTTTATTCAGTATAAAACTGATGAGGGAAATAAGACACTCAGTGTACATAAGAAAAAGAAAAGCAGGTCCCAAATCCTGTGCCCTTATTAATCATATGAAAGCTTTTATTTATTATTTTCTTCTGTATTTCCGCTTTAAAAATGTATTGTAGAGCACAGCAACAATAAATGTCAGAGGTGCTGAGTGTGCCTGGCAAAAAACAGCTCCTACTCATGCTGATTAAACACCTCTGTCTGTAGCCTGTGCATTTATTCAGCATTAGTAGGGGTTGTTTATTATCCTGTATATTCAAGACCTCTGATACATAGCACATTATAAAAATACCAACACTAAATTGAAAAACCCCAGTTGCTGGAGTGCTCTGGATGTGTAGTCACTCACTTATGCTGGATTTCTTGGATCGACTAGGCAAGTGGCTGGGGAATTTCATCAGGTTGCTACAAGGGCATTAAGCGGGGAGCTCCTTTAACGGACATTAACACTGCAACAAAGTTACTGTGAAAATCCCCTAGTCGCCACACTCCGGCGCCTGTTCGGGTACACTTCAGGGGAGGAGTAAGAATTGACAGCAGCCATCTCTCTATTAAAAGCCCTCCTGCTTTAGACAGAAATAAGGAACCAAATTCGTTACGTCCAATGCCTGAAAGCTGCAACTTTGGGCTTCACTCTTTATTCTGCAAGTCAAGAGAAGCACTTGTTTCTCGCAAATGATCACTAAAAAGAAACACTTAAAAGTTTGAAACACAGAGCTCGATTTTACCCATGTTCGTGCCACGCTCCCGCTGCAGCGAAGATGTAGATCTTGGCGACAAGCCAAATCTCCGTTCACTGCAGCGGGATGGGAAAATCCCACTGGCGTGAACGGTCGGAAAATCCCAGCCGTTGTGTTAAAAATGTTTATCCATGTGTCGGAAGTCCTTGACACCTTAGAAAGAGAGTAATTCCCCTTTTGGTCTCTCTCCGGTTCTATCGGTATTCTAAACCACTGTCAATTCACTCCACACAATACACTTTTCACTCAGCCTGCTCCCCTTCCAGTCTCTAATTAATTCATTATTGCAGTCGAAAATCAAAAGCTGAATGCGGCAATTAAATCTGCCCCTGATTTGCTCAGATGCAGCTGTAATGTTTTGTTAGTACGCTTTAACCTATCCAGTACAGAATGCCTGGGATTAAGGCATTCTTGGATTTAGTAATTTCCCAAATTGTGGGATAACTTCAGAATGCCTAACCACAGTTGTGTGACCCGGATGTAAATATGCACCTGGCGCTTAAAACAGTGACAAAGAATTAGAAAGCACTAATAAAACAGGGAGATATTCTGTTAATAAACACCGGACAATCCTACACCAATAATTCCAAACTGTCTGTGATAATGAATATCTCTGTCAATGTATGATGGGATCAAGGGAGTCATGCTACTGGCACCAAACTTAGCCCCTGAAACTGAAAGATGGTGATGTTCTCACCGACAGAAGTCCCGCTGGTTTGAAGCTTAAAGTTTTAAAGCTTACCACAATACTGTATCTTCCATATTTCCAGAGTACTATGCTATTCTAAAATGACATTGAGGGAAAAGGTGATTCCAAGCGACCCAGAATTAAAAGAAGAATCTGACGGGCGTGAAACATTAACTCTATTTTCTCTCTCCACAGATGCTGCCAGACCTGCTGAAATTTTCCAGCATATCCCTATTTTTTGTTTCTGATTTCAGCATCTGCAGTATTTTGCTTTTATTCCATTATTGGCCCAGAATTAGCACTGCTAATAAATGGGGTAACAAAGAACAAAGAAAATTACAGCACAGGAACAGGCCTTTCGGCCCTCTAAGCCATCTAACTAAATATAAAAGAAACTGAGAAGAATTTCCTTTCCCAGAAAGTTTGGCAATGCACCATAAGTGTGAAAGGCTTTGATTTTTAATCTTAATTCATATCTAATTAGCCAACTGATCTTCCTCTGTTATCCATCTTGTCTCTCTCCTGCAATCTTCCCATTGTAACAGCCAAACATTTTCACTCTTGTCTTTAGGAGAAAGAGGGATCATTTCTATATCTATCAAGGTCAGTGCGGTCACTATTCCACGACTTGTTGCAGCACCACCATTGGCAAAGCCATGAGTTGCGTAGGCCTGCTCAATAAAAGTTCTGGACAGCTAGTGTTTCTGGATCTCAGTTTTCCGGGTTGAACGGGTTACAGTGTATAACCAGGAAGGTGACTCCCTTAACTTCTCACAGTTTCTGTTGCTTTTTGCAGTCAATCAATGAAAAAACCAGAGGAATACATTCAAGAGCTTTATTCAGGCATATGCGTGTGTGTGTGCGAAATAGAAACAGGCTGAGATTACGTCAATCCCCCTGGCTATTTTTGGGATTAAAGGTTAATTTTTTGGACTCTGTTGGGGACCAAAACAGGAGAATTTAAGAAAATGCCTGTTTCTCATTGGCCAGAATTCTCCGACCACTCATGCCAGTGGGATTCTCCGGTCCTGGTGACAGTGCATCCCCGTCCGTGGGTTTCCCACCGGCATGGGGTGACGTCAGTGGGAATTCCCATTGACAGCGGCGGGACCAGAGAATCCTGTTGCTGGCAAACAACGCACCACCTCCCGCTGGCAGGAAACACGCGGCTAGGAGGCCAGAGAACCTCACCCATAATCTTTATTTATTTGTGATAAAAACACTTGAGATGTAAAAGAAGCTGTTTAACTGATGGCACGTTTGGTGGCAGCAAACCATGGGTTGAATTTTGCGTTGGAAGCCAGGTGCCCACCCCTCCCACTTCCAAACCCCTCCCTTCCCCAAGAATAAAAGCAAGCCTGTGCCTGCTTGACAGGCACACCATGTAGCTGTGGGGCTTTTGATTGGCTTGAGACAAGACTTCCACCTACATCGGGGAGGAAGTCCCACCTCCAGGAGTTGCTGGTCAGTCAAATGGCCAGCAACATCCTGTACTCAGCAGCGTCACTGGGAATGGTGGCCACCGCCGGGACTGTAGTGAGTGCAGAGGGAAGCAAATTTCAATGGAATTGAATTTGGAAATCTGGGGCCTCACTGAGGACAGGCTGGCAAACCCTGGAAAAGAGGACAGGGGGATTCAGGGGACTGGAGCAGACATGGTATTGGGGAAGGGAGAAGCTGAAATGGGGTGTACCAGGGAAAGGGTGATTGTCTCCAATTGAACGGAAGGTCTGAAAAGGAAAAACTGCCTCCCACAGCCTGGTCACCAGTATGCCAGGCTTCACATGACAATCTGTATACCTGACACTGGTCTCTTCCCAACAGGGGTAAAATCCAAGTAGTGGCAAGAGAAGGTCCTTAAGTGACCATTAATTGACTTGCATTAAATCATGCAATACGATGCTAACATGCTAAGTTCCCACTCTTGTCCATGTTTTGATAAGATGAGAAATGAAATGAAGCCAATTAGTCATAGGAAGGAAACACAACGGAAGAATGAGTTAATTTAGTCTGTGTTGGAATGCTCTTGGGACCAAGAATGAGGGGGATTTGAACTGAAAAATTATTTCCAATCAGTTTGGATGGAGTTTAATATTTTAATGTCCTGTAAGGCGCCCTTTTTCGACCTGCCTCCCAACAGCCAGTCTGACACTTCGAATGACAGCATTTTTATTTGGCCTGACGGCATTTCAGAATGTACAGCCATTGTCCATCCTTACACTATTCACAGTTCCTCCTCCAAGCTCATGATTTTAGTGGCATTGCCAATATTCACTGCATCACCCAGAGCAAAGAAAAACATTGCAGAATGTGTTTAAGGGACAAGTCAGCGGATTTCTGTAATGAAAAACAGGGTTGTGATAAACACTGAGAAGATGGAGGTTATTCATGAAAAAGAAGACAGATTCACTTGGGCCTTTTCCTGTTGTTCAAATTATTGAATTCTGAAAGGGTTAGAAGTTCAATCAGTCCAGACAAGCACAACATGAATGCAAAGTCACAGATTTACTTCACCCTACCGTCCATTTGACTGACCAGTTCCCTGACTCCCTCAAAGAGCTATGCATACCTGTCTGATATTTTGAGACATTATTAAGACTCTTGAACATTTCCTATTACTGTTCTCCACATATTTAGGCTAGACCGTCTTGGGCATCGACCAAAATTCCTCAACTCAACATTAAAAAGTCGATGTCGTTGAGTTTTGCCAGAGAATGAACATTCTGCATGAGAATTATTTTGATTAACACATTTTCAACGATTACAGTGTAAAAAAAACAAAGGCCCAGATTTTGGTTCTCAGAGGGGTCAGGTGAATTTGTGGCTCCGTAAACCTGTCCTTAAAAAATGGCTGCCAGAACATTGGACTTTTGGTCCAGAGTCCGGCTAGAGTTGGAGTCAGGGAGGACGACACGGGAAGAAGTGATGCCCGGTGTGAAGGCAGGCTGGATGAAAGGCCGACCTTGGGTCTCCAGCACAGTGCCAAAAATAGAAAAGAAACAAGAATAAAGCATAAAACATCCCTCCAGCCTCACCCATCACAGCCCCTCAGCTGCATTCCCCATCCATGTCACCTCAAGCCCTGTCCCCACGTTCCATGGACTCTAATACTCCCATGCCATCTCATGCTCTGTACCCATTCCCCCATGGTTCCTCATATCCTCCATGCCCTGCACCCACCCCCCCCATGGTTCTTTATAGCCCATACCAACTCATGCCAACCCATGAGCTCCCACCCACCACCCTTTTCTCTTACGCATCCAGTATCCATTATGAGACCTCAGGACTCATGCAAGGGTGAGACAGAAACATAGAAACTAGAAGCAGAAGGAGGCTATTCAGACTTTTGAGCCTGCTCTGCCTTTCATTTTGATCATAGTTGATCATTAAATTCAATATCCTGATCCTGCCTTCTCCCAATATCCCTTGATCCCTTTAGCCCCAAAAGAGCTATACCTAATTACTTCTTTAAATCTCACAATGTGATAAAATGAAGTTATGTAAAATAAAGCACTAGGACCTAGATTTTCACTCCTAGGTTGGGAAAACAGAAATGGAACATTCCCTGACTCCACTGCCTGGAAGGTTGAACTATGATTCTCCAGGGTTGGGTTAGATTAGGAGTCGGGCCTGTTGCAATGGGAATGAGTGCGGAGGCTACCAAATGCAGCGGCAAGCTGAATGCAAGGCCTGCCTCAGTGCTCTGACACCTTACTTAATCATAGAATCCCTACAGTGCAGAAGGAGGTCATTCAGCCTATCAAGTCAGCACCAGCTCTCCGAAAGAGCATCCCACCCAGGCCCATTACCCTGTTCATTAACCATGCTAATCCCGCTAACCCACACATCTTTGAACACTGAGGGACAATTTAACATGGTCAATCCACCGAACCTGCACAACTTTGGAGTGTGAGGGGAAACTGGAGCACTCAGAGGAAACCCACACAGACATCAGGGGAACATGCAAACTCCACACAGCCAGTCACCCAAGGCCAGAATCAAACCTGGGTCGCTGGCCATGCTGAAACATCTAATTATCTTATATATCATAATAAATATTATATTAAAAATATCTTACTGAAGTTATTTTTTAAAATTATTAGAACAAAAAGACATCCCTCTACCTTCACCCCTCACTCCCTCACACTTACCATGCCCCATTCCTGCCAACCTCATGCCACCCACTTCAAAGTCTCTCATAGCCCCTATATCACCCTTTGCCCCTCATCCCAACTCCCATGGTTCCTCATACAACCTATGGCACTATATTCCCCTCTACCCACCCCCACGGTCCCTAATACCACCTTTGCCAACCCATAGTGCAAATGAGACCCTTCAGCCCATTGAGTCTGCAGTGACACATGAGAAAATCCTAACCTCCCACCTAACCCATCCAGCCCATGCCACCACTCACCATCATTTGTCTTTACCTCCTCCTTCCCAACTCATGCAATATTTATCATGGGAAAACCTCAGGAACATGCCAACATTAAACAAAGTTATATGTCTAATGATGACATCACAATTTTAAAAACACTGCATAAAACATTCGATAGATTGAAATTCCTTTATCTAATCTCTTATGAAAACAAACATTTCACATCAGGACTTAATCTTTTATGAAATAAATATTTATATTCTATGATCACTTGGAGCTGTCAAATAAACTGCTCATTTAATAGGCACCACACTGTGATAATGTTAGGTTGTAAAATCAATCATGCAGCACAAATCGTCTAATGACAACCCTCAGGTTTTATGTCAATAGGTAGAACAAACTATCAAACACTGATTTTTTTGAAACTCTATGTTTTAAATTTAAAGCTAAATCCCAAAGAATTAATCCCTTTCCAGCTTTAACAGCACAAATAAGTTGTGACAGTTTTTTGACAACTTGACAGTTCTTTTGCAGCTTTGACAACTCTTGGACAGTTCAAATGCTTTTATGTGCTTTTCTACACACAATCATGGCAATTTTTATCAATCCCAAAGGGTGCCTTAGCTCTTCGAAAGGGTGCCTGATCTCTTCCAAAGGTGTTTCTGTATCCAAAGGGATATCCTGGCTATCTACATGAATCCACCAATTTCAGACAAGCTTTCGATTGGTCAAATATGCATACATTTAGTTTCACACTCCTAGCCTACCAAAATGATTTAAATGGATAGCTTCCTGTGTACTCCACAAATTCATAAACCCTGATCAAATTACAGTCCTCCTCCTGCGAACATAGGAATTATCTGATATGGAGGCAGAACTTTTGATTTTTGGGCTCATCCGCCATTTTCACTGTGACGGACTCTCTGTTGGAAAAACTCCAGCATCAGAACCTCTTGCATATTTAACTACATTGAATAAAGCACTCTCATTCATAAAAACCCATTTACTATCTTTACTTTCCTTCAACTGCATAACGCCTTAAAATGACAAATATTTCATTCAAGAGCACAATCCCTTCTAGCAACAAGCATTGGAACATACAGTTCAAGTTCAAAGAGTCCAGCTACATTTGTAGTTATCAATCAAGATGTGAAATGGCAAGCACTCTAGTGTGACAATGAATGGTTGTGAAATCAGTCTTGCAACATTAATCCAGTAATGGAAGCCGCTCATGCTTGTGGCAACAGAGTGAAATCACAGGCAATCACTGTTTAAAATACTCCAGATATCAAAGATTTAAAAGGCAGGACTTTTAAATGCCTTGACAGCTTGACAGCTCCCTTTGATGGGAATTTTTCACATTTCCTCTTGACTGTTTTGATAGGTCCTCTTGTGGTGCTTTTGTCACTTTTGACAGTTGATTTTGACAGGTCTGTTGACAGTTCCAATGCACTTGATGGGTAATGAGTTTATGCACCTTTTACATGCATGAATGTCAATGTTTAAAACGTCTAAAGGACATCTTACTCACCCCAAAGGGGATATGACCGTCACCAAAGGTGTTCGAGGACTATCTCCAAATGGGTACCTTCCCCTTTAAAGGTATCCAATCAAATCTTCGAAGTCCAATCTGCATTGGATGGGTTTCACTCTCCTGGCCCAGCACATTGAGCATTAAGTGGAGGCAGCTGATGATTGAAATGGCCAGCTCCCTCCGTTAACTGCGTATTCCTGCAACACAAACTGCCCTCAATTCTTTCCCTGATGAAAATGGGAAGTGCCATTGTTGAATGAAGGGTTTAAGATTTTTCAGCTATTTCCAGGATCCCTGTCATGGCAAAAATCTGAACCAAAACATTAACACTGACAAAACATTGACTCTGTCTACACTTCCCGCTGCCTCAGAAATGCTGCCAGCATAATCAAGGACACCATGCACCCCGGACATACTCTCTTCCACCTTCTTCCGTTAGGAAAATCATAGAATCCCTACAGTGCAGAAGGAGGCCATTCCGCCCATTGAGTCTACACCGACCACAATCCCACCCAGGCCCTATTCCTGCAACCCCACACACTCACCCTGCTAATCCCCCTGGCACAGTCGTCAATTTAGAATGGCCAATCAACCTAACCCGCACATTTTTAGACTGTGGGAGGATACCGGAGCACCCGGAGGAAACCCATGCAGGCATGGTGACAATGTGCAAACTCCACACAGACAGTGACCCGAGGCTGGAATTGAACCCAGATCCCTGGTGCTGTGAGGCAGCAGTGCTAACTACTGTGCCGCCCACAAAAGTCTGAGATCATGTCCCAACCAACTCATAAACAGCTTCTTCCCTGCTGCCATCAGACTTCTGAATGGACCTACCTCGCATTAAGTTGATTTTTCTCTATACCCTAGCTATGACTGTTACACTACAATCTGCACTCTCTCCTTTCCTTCTCTATGTACAGTATGCTTTGTCTGTATAGCGCGCAAGAAACAATACTTTTCACTGTACACTAATACATTTGACAATAATAAATCAAATTAAATCAAATCAAAATAACATTTCTCTCATGTGAGGTTGCAGCAATTCATTTAATTATTTGTACATTAAATTGACCACAGCTAGTTTTCAGGTCATCCCCACCTGATAATTGGGTTACTTTTAGGTGCCAAAGCTGACCATTTAGGCATGGATATCTTAAAATGGTAAAGGTCAACAACCTGTGCCAACCCTAATATCAGTGCCACCCTTGCCTGGCATAACTGGACCAACAGCTTATGGTGAAATCCAGCATCAGAATAGTCAACCTTTCACGCTGAAGGAAGATGAAAAATAAAAGTTGAAATCAAGCTGCAACAATATAAATAAAATATTTTTAAAACTTTCCAGTCCGATTTGCAAGAGTCATTTAATTCGAGAGAACATGAACATTTACTTAATGACACTTAAAACCAAACAATACAGCACTGTGAAAGGGCTTTTACATATATCATTTTGCATCCCGACATGATATTCCCACTTCATATTTTTCCTTTCCCATGGTTTCAGGAAAACTATTATTTTTCTGACATTTAATTGGTTTCCTGTATGCAATTATTGCATATAAAGAAACATTATTCAGGGGCAGCAATTTTTCTTTCATTATTATGCGAATATTTTTTTGGCTGAAAATATTTTAAGAAATTTTCCCGGGTTTCACTTCTTGGATTCTCCAGAATGTAGCCTGGCATGTTTAAATATTGCTGCTGAAAATTCTTGTGCTCTTTGTAAAAATTTTGTCCAGCAGACCACTGTTGATCTGAGACAGATTTGGATTTTCACAGGTTTTTCGAGATATCCGCTGCGATGGAAATGAAAATTCACACACACTCTTACTCTCACACACACACACTCTCGCTCTCTCATTCTCACATACACACACTCACTCTCTCACGCACACACACACAAACTCTTTCACACACACCCACTCTCACACATACACCCACTCTCACTCACACACACACAATCTCACACACACACTCTCACTCTCCGAAACACACATACTCTCACACACACACACACACACATCCACTCTCACGCATACACGCATTCTCACAGTCACACACACACACTCTTATACATATACAAATGCACACTCACTCTCTCACACACACCCACCCTCACACATACACTCATTTTCACTCACACACACACCCACTCTTACACATACACACTCTCACTCTCTCACATACACACACTCTCACACACACACACTCTCACACACACATTCTCACTCTCTCACACACACCCACTCTCACACATACACATTCTCACACGTACACACACTCTCTCTCCCACACTCTCTCTCACACAAACACACACTCTCACTCTCTCACACACACAACTCTCACAGATACACACACACTCTCACACTTACGCACACTCTCACTCTCTTACACACACCCACTTTCACACTTACACTCACTCTCACTCTCACACACATACACATTCACTCACACATACACACACTCTCACTCTCACACACACACTGTCACATGCACACACTCACCCACACACGCACGCACACACACACTCACACACACACCCACTCTCATGGTCTCACTCGCACACACTCAAACACGCACGCACATACACACATTCTCACTTACACACACACACATGCACACATTCTCACTCACACACACATATATCTCTCACTCTCATACACAGACACACTCTTATGTATACACTCAAACACATACACACAAACAATCTCTCTCACAGAGGCAGCCACATAAGAACACACATTTTTATATACTCACGTACTCTATACTCACATTCTTTTAAATTTTCTGCAACTTCTCTAATGCCTTTACATTTATTCTAGTGGGTATGGTTCATGCCTGTCCATGCATTGTCTCCATATCTGTGTCTCTGTCACATTGGAAATACAAAGATTATTAGAGTGGGAGGCAGCAACTGTCACTAAATGTTGTCCAGAAGGAAAACCAAATGAGAGTAATATAGAACATAATTGTAAAATTGGATGTCCCAGTTTATCTAATGAATTCTTTTGAGCAACTCAAGTCTGAATATGACATGTCCCTTGCCCTTAAAGGACCAGGGAAGCAGGTCTAATTAATCTGTCACTAAGTAGAGAATCCAAAGGAAATTGCCTAATTCTAAGAAGGTTTACTGAGTAATGGAGTTAATCTGAGGTTCGGAAACATGCACTCCATGTGGATAATGGAGCCTAGCTTCCTCTGCTGTGCATTGTTCTGTAATCAAAATTAAGCTGGTTGGTTTTGGATTCTGTTGGGATTTATATTTGTGGAAGTAGAGCCCTTGTGGAAAAAAATGATATTGTTATACCACAAAGAATTTTCAAGCTGCACTGAAGATCTCTGTGGCTGTTAATAAATATTGAACCAAATAGTGCTGTGTACATTAAGGGACTTGGTGAAGCATGAACAAGCATGAAAGATTGAAAACTTAACTTGGACTGGCAGCTCTTCATCAATCTCATGCCTGGACTGAAGGAAGGATAACTTGTCCAGAAAAACTAGGTTTGTACTTGAGTAAAGTAAAGATTGATCAGCACTTTGCTCATGAAGCAATTCTTATCCATTCTATGTTTTTGTTTGACTTTTAAAAAATTTATTAGTGTCACAAGTAGGCTTACATTAACACGGCAATGGAGGTACTATGAAAATCCCCTAGTTGCCACACTCTGGCGCCTGTTCAGGTACACTGAGGGAGAATTTAGCATAGCCAATGCGCCTAACCCACGCATCTTTTGGACTGTGAGAGGAAACCGGAACGCCTGGAGGAAACCCACGCAGACAACGTGCAGACACCGCATAGACAATGACCCAAGCAGGGAATCGAACCCGGGTCCCTGGCACTGTGAGGCAACAGTGCTAACCACTGTGCCACTGTGCCGCCCTTTAGAAAAGTGGAGGGGGTGGGGTGGGGAGATTTCATTCTATAAGAACACAGCGTTTTCACTGTTACCTCCATCCCGTAAATAAAGTGGAGAGCCGGATTTAGGGTCTTGGGGAAAACAGTAAGTTTAACAAGTTTATAAAAAAAGAAAAAGCTTTTAATAGATGAGGACATATAAATAAGGGAAATAAAAATTGAAAATTATAAGTAAAGGCTCGTAAATCATCTTATTTTACGAGTTTTTTTTAAGCGTTCCATTTCATAGTGTTATTATTGCAGTGACACAATTATGCTTAACTTGAGCAACTGCATTAGTTAATATTAATGCTTCTTTCAGCATCAGTATGTAAGCTGAAAGTGTAGCCAAGCCAAGATATTTAACATTATTTACACCAATTGGTAGTCTAAGGGTTACTTATGCAGTAGTCTGGACAGGAAGGCAGGGTATTTGATCTTGAGCAATGTGTGAAGTGAAATATTTATGTCAAACTTTCAGTTACCCTTGAACCATAGATGCTGAATATTTGAGTCCATTGCTTGTTAATCACAGCTGACAGTAAGTTGATCCAGCCCATGCAATGTTGGTTGAAATTATCCCGGTTTACCATTTTAATGATGAGATCTGAGCCAATTGACCGACGTGAGTGAACACATCTTACAACACTCTAACACAAGAAATTGCACAATGATGATGGCTGGCAGTCATTATACTTCAAGCGGAACATGCCAGGTTTCCACCACGACTTGCCTCCGCTTCACCAGCATTGAACCAGAGTGCTGTCAATCAAACAGGGAACTATTAATTCAGTCGTGAGATTGCCAGGAGCCAGCGGGATTTCTGGAAAGCAATACAATGGTATAATTATGTAATTCCAACTAGCTTAAACCATTGTAACCTTTGAAAGCTCATGCGATTACCACTGGTTGATGAGATGTTTAAAATGTATGCCCTCGCTTCTTTTTATTGCTCATTCCATGGTATTATGCATAGTGAGTTAAGGCTAAGTACAATCTTCGGCGGGAGAAGGGCTAGAAGACATGGCATTATATTGAACATTAGCAGACAGATATAATTCGGTCCCCATTTTAACATTCTGTCCTTTTACATGTAGTGCTTTGATTTAATACTACTAATTATAGTTGTAACTATAGGGCAGATAAGTGGCAGATGGAATTTAACCCTGAAAAGTGTGAGGTTATACACGTTGGAAGGAGTAATTTGACAAGGAAGTACTCAATGAGCGGCATGACACAAGGAAGTTCTGTGGAACAAAGGAACCTTGGCGTGTTTGTCCACAGATCTCTGAAGACGGAAGTTTGTAGGATGGTGAAAAAGGCATATGCCTTTATCAATTGAGGCATAGATTACACAAGCAAGGAAGTCATGTTGGAGTTGTATAGAACTTTGGTGAGGCCACAGCCAGAGTACTGTGTGCAGTTCTGGTCGCCACATTATAGGAAATATATGATTGCACTGGAGGGGATGCAGAGGAGATTCACCAGATGCTGCCTGGGATGGAACATCTAAGTTATGAAGAGAGATTAGATAGGCTTGGGTTGTTTTCATTGGAGTAGAGAAGACTGAGGTAAACAAGGTTATGAGGGGCATGGACAGACTGAATAGGGAGCAGCTGTTCCCCTTAGCTGAAGGGTCAGTCACAAGGGGCCATAGGTTCAAGGTGAGGGGCAAGAGGTTTAGGGGGGATGTAAGAAACAGTCATTTTACCCAGAGGGTGGTGACGGTCTGGAATGCGCTTCCTGGGAGGGTGGGAGAGGCAGGTTGCCTCACAACCTTTAAAAAGCATCTAGATGAGCACTTGGCACATCATCACATTCAAGGCTATGGACCAAGTGCTGGTAAATGGGATTAGGTGGGAGTTCAGGTGTTTCTCACAAGCGGGTGCAGACTTAATGGGCCAATGGGCCTCTTCTGCACTGTATGATTCTATGAATCTATTAATTGCCTGCTCCTTCAGTAAGTTCATGGCTGATTTTCTAACCCAGCTCCACCTTCCTGCACCAATCAATATCCCTTGATACCCTCAGCATCAAAAAAAAATCAACCTATGTCTTGAATAGACACAATGGTGCACTCACAACTCTCGTGGGTAGAAAATTCCAATGGTTCACAATCCTCTGAGTAATGAAAAATTTCCCCATCTCAGTACAAAATGGTCGCTCCTTACGCTGAGCCTCTCACCCGTGCTTCCAGTCTTGGCAGGGAGGGGAAACATCCCCTTGGCCTCTTTCCTTAAGAATTTTATATCCTTTAAGGCGATCACGCCTCGTTCTTCCGAACTTTAGGAAATAGAGGCCTAGTCTACTCAATCTCACCTCAGAGGACAATCCCTCATCCCAGAAATCAGGCTGGTGAATCTTTGTAGCACTGTCTCCACAGCAAATATATCTCTCATCTGGTAAAATGATGTGCGGTACTCCAGCTATGGCATCACCAATTCCTCTGTATTACTGCAGTAAGCCTTTGATTCTCAGTAATGTCACAAACCGCCCACTCTCCATTCTTCCAGGGCACACACAGCATGTCTGCACTGACACCCTCACAAGCATGGCCAACGTGGGCCATGAACAAGTGACTGCAAGTGGTTTCAGCTGCCATTTGTGACTCCCCAGGCTCCCATTACAGAGGAAGGCACAATCAGTGCCCAACTCTGCACTTTCCAGCCTTCCGGACTGAACATTGAGTTCAACAACTTCAAAGCATGTACCCTCCCCTCCACCCTCACCCCATTTCCATTTATTTTATTTCATTTCTTCTTTTCATCTCATTCATCCATTTTCATCACCCTTCATTCTCACTTCTGTTTTTCCACCTCTCCATTCTCACTCTCCATCCTGCCCTAAATGCCACCCCCCATCATCCTCCTCCCTCCCACCACCCCGCCTCCTGCCCCCTGCTCCCCCACCACCACCCTCTCCTCCCCCCCCCCCTCCCCCCCCCCGCCTTTCAGGGCAACAGCTACATTCCTCAGGTACTCCCTTAATAATCTGTACCTCTGTTCTGCCATTCACACATTCTGGACACTTAATTGCCACTTTTAGCACCTTTTTCAGCCTTCTTCATCATCATTTACATTTCATTTGTCCAATTATAGCACCCCACCCTCACAGTAGAAATCTCGTCTGATTTTCTTTGCCCTCAGCTCTGGTGAAGGGTCATCCAGACTCAAAATCTTGGCTCTATTCTCTCCACAGTGTTAACATTTAAAGTTTAACACTTTAACTTTTAAACTTGAAACTTGAAACTTTAAGAAACTTTAGGGTGACTCGAAACGTTGGCTCAATTCTCTCTCCACCAGATGCTGTCAGATCTGCTGAGATTTTCCGGCATTTTCTGTATCTGTCCCATTGCACCGACACCAGCTATATTATAAGATGAAGTGTGCGGCCACTGTACTTTTCCAACTAATCCAAGCGTGGCACTTCAAAATTTGGTGAAGCAATGAAATGATTTTGGATAGAGATCCAGTGAGTGAAAGTCATCCTTTGAATGAAGGGTGCTTCATGCCTCATGAATTACTGCGCATAGAATGGGCGGGGCCAGGAAAATAAAAGTTAATGTCAAAGTAGGCCTCCCATGTTTCAATTCAAATTTGATTGAAAGAGATGGCAGGGGGTGAAATTGAACTCTATGTCACCCATTTACCAGGTTCTATAAGGCTTCTTAAAGTGCCAAAATGGCATCTTTGCTATGTGTGCACCACACCTACACTTAAAGGAGTTAGCACATGAAGACCTAACATCTGGCAGAGGTGTGGAGTGCAGGCAGCAGGCAACATTAGCACTACTATTTTGGAACATCATGCTCTATATAAAGGGATTATCAACTATTTACAGATTCATTACTGGTTCATTTGGCTGTTGCTGCCATTCCATGGGTTTTGGGGTGTTTTGGGGAAGAGACAGGACATATTTCACACATCCGCAGTTCACAGAGTCTGCGGCACATTTAAAAACACAGCTGTTCTGAAAGAGAAACAATTTTTGGTTACCCATATTCCTGAAGCATGACTCATTGGCTTTATGAATTTTCTTGAAAGGTCTAAACCTACTAAAGTTGTTTTGGGGAGGTCAGGTCCCCTTTGGAAGAGGTCCTTTGGGATTGTTAAGAGTAGACATAAATATGTGTGAAATATGGATAAAGCTTGTGAAAGTGGAAGCTGTCAAATCATTTAAATCCCATGCCCTTTAAATTGAGAGGGAAAAAAACACAGCCTGCAGTTGAAAAAAATGGTGCTAAATGTTTCTTCTGTAGTCTGATCATTACCTGAGCCCTCTGCAGCAGAAGCAATGTGTTCTCTGATGATCTGACACTTATGATATTCTTTCCCACTCCCTTGGCTACGGTACACTTGTGTCTATTGCTTTATCATCTGCAAAGGAGCACTGGGTAGGGGGATACCAGCATCTTCCAGGGCTTCAGCCCTGCTGGCAACCACAACCTCAGCAACGGCTCTTCCTGTGATGGATATCACTATTTCCTCCACAGGGATTAGAACATGTAGATACACCTCTCCTTCCCCGGTTAGCTCCTTACACCTCTGATTGTGTTTCACTTTCTCCTTCAGGAGAGAATACATGTCGTGCAAGCTGTGTGGATCACATGGCTATCATGGCACTGTGTACAAGCTGTGAGATGCGGGTGTGAGGTTTACAACAGTGTTAAGTGTGTCAGGGTGAGGTGAAGGGACGATTGTTATAGAACCATAGAATCTCTACAGAAGGAGACCATTTGGCCCATTGAGTCTGCACCGACTCCTTGAAAGAGCATCTTACCCAGGACCACCCACTACCCTGCACCATGCATTTACCATGGCTAATCCACCTAACCTGCAGATCTTTGGACCGTCAGAAGAAATCGGAGCACCTGGAGGAACCCCACGCAGACACAGGGAGATCGTACAAGCTCCACACAGACAGTCACCCAAGCCTGGAATTGAACCCGGGTCCCTGGCGCTGTGGGACAGCAGTGCTGACCACTGTGCCATTGTGGATGAGTCTTGACTGATAGACTTTGTTCATAGGTGAGTGATGTGGGTGTGTTGAATTGAGCAGTGGCCAAGGCCATTGATGTAGTTGGTAGGATATGGCATTTGAAAAGATGTTCCTTGACTTTGATCATTCATGTGAGATCATTAATCTTCCTCTTGCTGGTCCACCCATGGGTACAAGGCATCTCTCCTCCATTCCATCTTTTCCATCAAGACGTCCAGTATAGCATGTGGAAACATTGGCGACCACTCTTTCCCAGGATCAGCCATTGCTGATTTTATACAGCGGACTATTTGCAATGATCTTTGCACCTTTAGCAGCCATGATGTGTCTTCTATTTAAATAGTGCAGGCTGGCATTGAGCAGTGCGAGGGAGTAACCATATTGGTGACCCCCATCTACCCAGCCCCCACTGAAATGAAGGACCATTATGGGGAGTGCAGGCTTCATGTATAAATCATGACAATGAGGAAGCAGCATAAAGCTGACATGCTGCCTGCGGTCCATCAACAAGCTTGGGTTAACCATTAATTGCAATCCCTGTGCCTGTTTCCATGGGTTATCTCAATGGTAGGCAGCCTGTGGCCACATTCTGCTGATTTCTTTCCACATAGGCTGGATTTTGATTTGATTTATTATTGTCACATGTATTAACATACAATGAAAAGTATTGTTTCTTGTGCGCTATACAGACAAAACATACCGTTCATAGAGAAGGAAAGGAGAGAGTGCAGAATGTAGTATTACAGTCATAGCTATGGTGTGGAGAAAGATCAACTTAATGCAAGGTAAGTCCATTCAAAAGTCTGACAGCAGCAGGGAAGAAGCTGATCTTGCGTCGGTTGGTACGTGACCTCAGACTTTTGTATCTTTTTCCCAATGGAAGAAGGTGGAAGAGTGAATGTCCGGGATGTGTGAGGTCCTTAATTATGTTGGCTGCTTTGCCGAGGCAGCGGGAACTGTAGACAGAGTCAATGAATTTTACTGTCCCGCCCACCAAAGGGATCAGAGCAGGTGAGGGGTGGACCATGGAAAGGTCGGGAAGGATTTTACGGTTTTGAGATGAGTGAGACTGTATAATCCCATGGGCCATATATAAATAACTGTGACTAGTTGCATTCCATACTCCCAATAACTTTGGAGCCATTATTTTCTGTCATGTTTTTAATCTTTTATACATTAAAAACTTGAATCTCATTTTATCTGGAATCATAAGCTGCTCTGTTTAAAGTTTATTTATTAGTGTCACAGGTAGGCTTACATTAACACTGCAATGAAGTTACTGTAAAAATCCCCCAGTCGCCACACTCTGGCACCTGTTCAGGTACACAGAGGGGGAATTTAGCATGACCAATGCACCTAACTAGCACATCTTTTGGACTGTGGGAGCAAACCAGAGCACTGGAGGGAACCCACGCAGACACGGGGAGGACATGCAGACTCCGCACAGACAGTGACCCAAGCCGGAAATTGAACCCAGGTCCTGGCGTTGTGAGGCAGTACTAACAACTGCCCTGTGTGATATATGACAAAACCATAAATGCTATCTTTGTAAAGTTTAAAATTTGATACATATTCCTGACAGTAAACTCTAGGCTATCTTTTAACTATAGGTCGAATCAATGCCAGATTTATCACAGATAGTGTGTTAATTGGGACAGAGACAGATAATGCATTCTACCATGAGTTTCAAAACTAATTAGGGTTCAAAAGGGAATGGGCTTGCTGCAGGTCCTGAGGGACAAGTGTATTTTGTTTTTCCCTGGAGTAGGTAGCCCCTCCTGCATAAGGAGTCACACCCAGTGAGAGCCAACAAAACAGATCATCACACACTTTGCTGCTAAATTTGACTTTTATGTCACCCAATCTCTGCAACTCAAGAGCAACAGAAAACAAGCCACTGAACATCTCCACTCCGAGTCACTTGCTATCATTTCAAACCTCTCCAGAGTGGACATTAAGATACGTTCAAGCTACGATCAAAATCAATAACTTATAAAATATATGTATTAGCAAAACCTTGCTGCACTGATTCTTCAAATTCTAAAGAATTATTTCTGTGTCCTGGACTTTTCCTGACAATTTGTTGCCTGTTTTGTTGGCTTAAGCCTATAAAGGAAAGGATGGTTAAGAAAATAAAAATTGTTACAGAGAGAAAGAGGGACGTAAATAAAAATTATGAATAGTATCCTTAAAGTTAACTGAAAAACTTTGTCCGTGTTTGCAGTGCAATGCTGTACAGTCAGAGGCTCAAAACATAATGCTTGCTTTGCCATTCATTGCCTCAATAACACTCAAGAAAACACAATTGACACACTATCTGTGATAAATCTGGCATTGACCTATAGTTAAAAGATAGCCGTGAGTTCACTGTCAGGAATATGTATCAAATTTTAAACTGGTTTACAAAGATAGCATTTATGGTTTTGTCATATATCACACAGGGCGGCACGATGGTGCAGTCATTAGTACATCCATATTGTTTGGTTTTGTTAAATTATTTGTAGTGGTCTTCTTTCATTAATGTTTGATAGATTACTCCAAATCTCTAACACTGTTTGATTTGCACCGCAATGTCTATTCCCTTCAGCTAGTGCTGATTTCACTGTTTGCAAAAACAAAAGAGACAAGTTTGCCTTTTTTTAAAAAAGTCTTTCCTGAATAGAAAACAGCAGCAACTCAGTATTTTCATTTCCCCACGGACAACGTTTTGGAGCTTACTACGCCTATATGGAAAGTTCCCGTTTCCTCAAAAACAGAAAGCTTGTCTCGTCTGTTCCACCAGGGCAAGTCTCTGCCTGTTCATCGACTGCTGCTGCTGTGTCCTTTTGGCTGGGCTCCCATTTTTATGTTTCCAGACAGGAAATATGAATCAAAATAACATGACAGAAAAACATTAATTAGCTTTTGTGTATGGGCTTCGAGTCTTAATGAGGAACAGGATTGAAATAAACCTTTAATCCTCGATGAATGTTCCACTTTGTAAAACATTGAAGTCTCCATCAGTTCTTCCTGATCATCGAAGGCTTTTAAAATCACTGGGTTTCCTGTTAAGAAAACCTCATAAATAGTGGTTATGGTCTGAAAGGAATTCTCTTATCAACATGCTAAAATCAATTTGATATGATAGCACACTAGGGTCACCAGCCTCACAGTGCCAGGTACCCGGGTTCGATTCCCAGCTTGGGTCACTGTCTGTGTGGAGTCTGTACGTTCTCCCTGTGTCTGCATGGGTTTCGTCCGTGTACTCCGGTTTCCTCCCACAGTCCAAAAGCCATGCTGGTTAGGTGCATTGGCCGTGCTAAATTCTCCCTCAGTGTACCTGAACAGGCGCCGGAATGTGGCGACTAGGGGATATTCACAGTAACTTCATTGCAGTGTTAATATAAGCCTACTTGTGACACAAATAAATAAACTTAGACTCATCGAATATATTACATGGTGTCAAGAAAAAAAAGAGTTTACTATAACTTTCTATGGCTTCAATGATTAATCCCTGAGTAAATACTTAAAATACTTTATGTATTAATGGTCCATCAGATCTTTGTTAAGTCCTTTCAAAGTTTAATTTTTAAATGCGATAAAAAAGGTGATTTGTCCCATATTCCTTCTGCAGTTTGTGAACAACAACCCCAATTATAGGTTCCCCACCCTCTACTCTTTACGCTTTTGATGTATGTCATCTGAATCAAATTGATTTATTGTTTCTACAACCCTCCATCTATTACGTCAAGTAAAATTCAATTCTGTTATATATAGTTGGAATATTTCTTTTTAAAAATTCATTTACAGGATGTGGGCATTGCTGTATAGTCCAGCATTTATTGCCAATCCCTAGTTGTCCTTGAGAAGGTGGTGGTGAGCTGCCTTCTTGAACCACTGCAGTCACGGTGGTGTGGGTACACCCATGGTACTGTTAGGGAGGGTGTTCCAGCATTTTGACCCAGTGAAGGAACGGTGATATATTTCCCCATCAGGATGGTGAGTGGCTTGGAGGTCAACCTCCAGGTGGTGGTATTCCCATGTATTTGCTACCCTTGTCCTTCTAGTGGGTTTGGAAGGTGTTGCCCAAGGAGCCTTGGTGAGTTCAGTGCAGTTCATCTTGTAGATGTTACACACGGCTGCCATTGTTCGTTGGTGGTGAGCGATTGAATGTTTGTAGAAGAGGTACCAATCAAGTGGGCTTCTTTGTCCTGGATGGTATTGACCTTCTTCAGTTCTGTTGGAGCTGCATTCACCCAGGCAATTCCATCTCACTCCTGACTTGTACCTTGTCAATGGTGGACAGGCTTTGGGGAGTCAGGAGGTGAGTTACTTGCCACAGGATTCATAGATTCTGACCTGCTCTTGTAGCCACAGTATTTATATAGCTAGTCAAGTTCAGTTTCTGGTCAATGGTAACCCCACAGGATGTTGATAGTTGGGGCTTCAGCGATGACAATGCAATTGAATGTCAAGGGGCAGTGGTTAAATTATCTCTGGTTGGAGATGGTCATTGCCTGGCACTTGTATGGCGCAAATATTACTTGCCACTTGTCAGCCCAAGCTTGGATATTGTACAGGTCTCATTGCATTTGGACATGAACTGCTTCAGTATCTGAGGAGTCACAAATGGTGCTGAACATTGTGCAGTCATCAGCGGACATCCCCACTTATGATGGAAGGAAGGTCAAAGAACAAAGAACAAAGAAAAGTACAGCACTGGAACAGGCCCTTCAGCCCTCCAAGCCTGTGCTGATCATGATACCCTAACTAAACTACAAAAAACCTTCTGCCCTTACTCAGTCCATATCTCTCTATTGCCTCCCTATTCATGTGCCATTCCAGGTCATTGATGAAGCAGCTGAAGATGGTTAGGCCTAGGACCCTATCCTGATGTACTCCTGCAGTGATGTTCTGGAACTGAGATGACTGACCTCCAGCCAACACACCTATCTTCCTTTGTGTCTCTAACTAGTGGAGGGCGTTCCCCCAATTCCCATTGACTCCAGTTTCGAATAAGCTTAATAAACTGGTCTGACAAAGAATCATCTTCAGAATTAAGGTTTTGGTGAAAATCATGCAGTGCACAAAGAGGCCATTCGGCCCACCATGCCTATGTTGACTCTTTGAAAGTGTTACCCAATTAGTCCCATTATTTCACTCTCTCCGCATACCTTCAAGAATGTATTTAGTTCCTGTTTGAAAGTGACCATTGTGTTAGCTTCCAACACTCTTTCAGACAGCACATTCCAGATCGTAGCAACTCATTGCATAAAACTACTTTTTCTCATCTAGCCCCTATAGAAGAGTAAGATTAGCCCTTAAACTAATAACCCTGCCACTCATCTTAGCACAGCACAGGCTTTACAGGTTATAATGAAGCTCTGGCAAAAGATTTCCCCAGCTTATTCCATAGAAACATAAAACATATTTATTTATTACTAATACCTCCTCTGAAGATGTCTTACTTGAATATATTCCTATGTTGCTTTCTGAGCTGTCAACCTCTGAAATAAATCAGTAGTTAATCTACAGGAAACCTAACGTTTCTAAGCCATACATATATGGCGCAAAACCAATAGAAAAACAACCACAGACAAGCGGGGAGTTCTCTCAGTCCCATGATTAACATTCCTTTCTTAAACCATATCAAATATCACTTATTGCTATTTGTGGGATCTTGCAATGTGCAAGACTACAAAAACTTTGAAGGCAAGAGTGCAAGTTGATAAAGGAACCTTAATTTTATAAATCGAGTCCAAAAGCAAGAGATATGTTAAACCATTATAAATCATGAGTCAACTTTCTCAGGAGACTAAGAAAATTTGGAATGTCTGCTGCAACTCTCATCAACTTTTACAGATGCACCATTGAAACCATCCTTTTGGGTTGCATCACAACTTGGTGTGGCTCCTGTTCTGTCCAAGACCGCAAGAAACTACAAAGGGTCGTGAACGAAGCCCTGCCCATTACCCAGAACAGCCTCCCGTCCATTGATTTCCCGCTGCCACAAAAAAGCAGCCAGCAGAATTAAGGACCCCACGCACCTCGAACATACTCGCTTCCATCTTCTCCATTGGAAAAAAGACACAAAATTCTAAGGTCACATTCCAATTGACTTAAGAACAGCTTCTTTCCTGCTGCCATCAGACTTTTGAATGGACCTATCTTATATTAAGTTGATCTTTCGCTACATCCTAACTATGAATGTAATACTACATTCTGCATCCTCTCCTTTCCTTCTCTATGTACGAGATGCTTTGTCTGTATAGTGCACAAGAAACAATACTTTTCACTGTAGACTAATCCCTTTACAATTAAGCCCAACATACTATTTGCCTTCTTAATTGCTTGCTATAGCTGGATATTAACGTTCTGTGTTGCTTACATGAATATACCCAAGTCCCTCTGAACATAAACGTTGACAAGTATCTCATCATTAAAAAAAGTTCTGCTTTTGCGACCATAGTGAATAACTTCACACTTCCCCAAATTGCTCTCCATCTGCCAGCTAGTTACTCACTCACTTAACCTGTCTATGTTTCTTTGCAACCTCTTCTTGTCCTTTTCACTATTTACGTTCTCAACAAACTTTGTATTGTCAACAAACTTTGTATTGTCAACAAACAAAACATTAGTTTGTCTCTTTGTATAAGTCATGAACATAGACAGAGCAGAGGCCCGGGCAATGATCTTTGCGGCGCTCCACTTGTTACAACCTGCCAACTTGAAACTGCTCCATTTATGTCTAGTTTTTGCTTCCTGTTGGTTAAACAATCCGCTGTCCATACGAATATGTAGCTCCCAACTCCACAAACCCTTGCATATTAACCTTTTGCATGTCACCTTATCGAATGGTATGGTGGGATTTTCCAGCCATTTCCACCAGCAGGATCTTCCAGTTCTACCGATGGTTATCCCTGCAGTGGGTTCCCCAGTGGCAGCATGTATAAGCCACTCAGTACACCCTTCACTTTCTTGCCTCATCTGTTCCCCGGACACGCCTCGGCGCACCTTGTTGCCGTCTGGTGGCAGAGGTCCCTCCATGGGGGAGGCCTTTCCCTTAACTTGGGGGAACTAGGATGCAGGATGTTGCATGCAGCAATCCCATATAACTATAGATTGCACCGGTTCACCGACTCCCAAGAAGCCTGCCTTTTTTGCGGTCATGTGCAGCCTATGGACCATGCGTATGCAGGTTTTTTTTTAGATTGCATTCCACTTTTCAGTTATTGATAAGACCTTTTGTTGCAGTTATTTTTGCACTTCAGCCTCACACTCCTGATCCACAGGCACCCGGTGTGGAGGGGGAGAGGGGGGGCGGGTGGGAGTGGGGGAAGGAGGAGGACCTCCTCATGAAACTGCTCCTAAACTTGGCCAAACTTGCCATAGACAGGTCTAAACAGCAGACGACCAAGGGGGCTGTCCCACCTGACTGTGTGTCCCTCTACCCTGGCTACACTTGTGGCCGGGTGTCCCTGGAGAGGGAGCATGCGGTGGGTGTCCTCTGGCACCATCAAAGTTTTCCATGCCTGATAGGCACCGCGGTGACTGGGGTGCATTATTGACTCTCTCGGTCACATTTTGGTTTGATGTTTTAAGTTTAATTTGTGATTTGTTTTTATTTAAGACAATATCCCTTTAAGGGGCTGTCCCTTTAATTTGTCCCTCAGTTTATTTGATTTGGTTTGGTTATTCGTTTTGCACCACAATAAGGTAAAGAGTTATAATAGGGCACTATGGAAATGCAAGTCTTTCTTTAACTAGATAGCTTGTGCACTGTTTATGTACCAGGAGAAAGATTATTGCTTGGCTTCGATGCTAACCACTGTTTCGACTCTGACAAGCTCTGAGTGATGGAGGCTTTTAACTGCTGCCTTAAATATATCTAACTACCCTGCTGGGAAGCAATTCTCATTCCCTTGTAAAATCCAGCAATGAGTGCAAGCCTAAGGAAATATAAAGCTCTTTAAAACACAGTGCACACATTCTACAAACAGCAGATTCCTGCAGGATGCGGCCAGGCTATAAACAATTTGTTCCACTGCTGCTAGGTATTAGCCGTACATAGTCAAATGAACTCTTCTGAATCATGGTCAAATATTCAAGAATGTGAAAGCAAGGAAGGGTTAGAATTCAGGAACCCAGTAAACCAGTCCACAGGACAAATGGTTCTCCACTAGAAAAGGGAAGACTGAAAAGCGAACTGACTGCTGCTTTTAGGATTCTAAAGGGATTAGGAATTGTAAACAGCAACATGTTATTTCACCTTGCTCTGAACTGTAGAACAAGTGGACACAGCCTGCGTTTGAAGGAGGGTAGCAACACCTAAACTAATGTGCAGAAAAATATTGGGGTAATTTTAACCTCCTAAAACAGGTGGAATTGGGTGTGGAGGAGGTTAAAATTAGAAAACCCTAAAATGGATCCCACCCACCTCAAACATACCCACAAGTTTTAAGTTTATTTGGATTTACTTATTTAAAATCAACTTCAGCTGTGGTTAAGGGCCAAATTGAGGTAAGTTTTGCAATCAATCACATTTAAAATTAAAGTATAATAACAGAAAAATGACTGAAAGAGCAGAGTAAAATAACACATCATTCAGGGTCATGTAACATATGACATAACATATTGATTATAACATTATTGGTCATAAAAATTGATTAGGGTCTTTATGTTATGGGGGTTCAAAGTTTAGCGGTCAGAGTTTATGCATTTTACGGATGAGATATAGCATCGGACAATTCTTAAATCTTGTGGTTTACATCTTAATTCTGTTAATTGTTTTCAGTTTTGGAGCTGGTGGCTGCTACAGGAGTTTTCTGCATGTTTCAGCTTTTAACAAAGATGGGATGAGAAACAAGCGAGCAATCCAGTCTCAGGAACCATGACGGCCATTTGAAGAAGGCTGCATGCTTCTATTTTTTTTCCGATTATTTCTATTTTTAACCCATGTTATGTGATTTTTCCCAGGTCCTGGGAAAGCAGCAGGCAAAATGAGGTAAGAAAAAAACTGATTCAATCAGGTAAGTGCCTCTACAGCCCTGCCTTTGGGGCCTGGAGGAGAAGGAACGTTTCCTCACAGCCCAGCAAGTTAACATCGTAAACCCGCACTTCTCACCTCCCCAGTTTCACCCCAACATGCATCGCAGCACATCACAATGAGCACTGGTTTCCCCCAATCTCCAACTTTCCTCTCACCCCTCTCTCTCTCCCTGGTCTCTGAATATCCTCCCCTATCACCACCACCTGACCATTCGATCTCTCCCTCCCCTCGCCCCCAAGATATTCAATATCACCCCCACCCCACGATTTGTTTTGGTCTGCCCCAGCATCTTCCCCAACATGCACACAATCACTTAGACATCTTTCAAACAGTCTGTATCCAACACCCATCCCCTGCCTCCACATTGGATACAGTAGATGTAAGAAAGAAAGAACTTGCATTAGTATAGCACCTTTCATTTTGATTTGATTTGATTTGATTTATTATTGTCCCATGTATTAGTATACAGTGAAAAGTATTGTTTCTTGCGCGCTATACAGACAAAACATACCATTCATAGAGAAGGAAACGAAAGAGTGCAGAATGTAGTGTTACAGTCCTAGCGAGGGTATAGAGAAAAATCAACTTAATGCAAGATAAGTCCATTCAAAAGTCTGACAGCAGCAGGGAAGAAGTTGTTCTTGAGTCGGTTGGTAGGTGACCTCAGACTTCTGTATTTTGTTCCCGAAGGAAGAGAGAATGTCCGGGGTGCGTGGGGTCCTTAATTATGCTGGCTGCTTTGCCGAGGCAGCGGGAAGTGTAGACAGAGTCAATGGATGGGAGGCTGGTTTGTGTGATGGATTGGGCTACATTGACCTCAGGATATCCTAAAGTTCCTTACAACCAGTTAAGTACTTTAAAATGTCGTCATTATTGTAATATAGAAAACGTGGTCACCGGTTTGTGGAAATTTACTGTGCATAAATAGCACCGTGACAATGACCAGGTCTAGAACCTGACTATAATCAGAGGGCACAACCTCAGTCTAAAGGGACGATCCTTTAAAACAGATGAGGAGGAATTTCTTCAGCCAGAGAGTGGTGAATCTGTGGAACTCTTTGCCGCAGAAGGTTGTGGAGGCCAGGTCATTGAGTGTCTTTAAGACAGAGATAGATAGGTTCTTGATTAATAAGGGGACCAGGGGTTATGGGGAAAAGGCAGGAGAATGGGGATGAGAAAAATATCAGCCATGATTGAATGGCGGAGCAGACTCAATGGGTCGAGTGGCCTAATTCTGCACCTATGTCTTATGGTCTTATAGGTAGGCGCAAATATCTTAAAAGCTGGATGCTGGAATCTGAAACAAAAACAGAAAATGCTGGAAAATCACAGCAGGTCTGTCAGCATCTGTGGAGAGAGAATAGAGCCAGTGTTTGGAGTCTAAATGACCCTTTCTCAGAACAGTACTGATGAAGGGTCACCTAGACTCGAAGTGTTGGCTCTATTCTCTCCCCAACAGATGCCGTCAGACCTGCTGAGATTTTCCAGCATTTTCTGTTTTTGCTGCAGGCGCAAATATCTTTATTAACCAGGACACCAGGGGAAATTTCCCTCCTATTTGCAATAGTGTGAGTAGATTAGAATGAGTAATTTGAGACGGTACATTTTAGCATGCTGGAAGGATGAAGGTTAGTCCGCACCTATTATTCCCAAAGATCTCCACCATTGCGGTTTCCCTCATGTTGAATTGGCATCTGCTGTCGATGAATTGATCGATATGAATTCATTTGATTAGTTAACAGCTCCATAATAAATATAGTATTATGATGACCAGGAGAGCAGATAAATAAACATTGGTGCTTTATTGTGGAGCAGTTTCTATGTTCAGTGAATCTTAAGACACAGTCCAGTATTTGTGCTATTTCAGCTGGCATGTCATTTTGCAAACATTTTTATCAAGTGTATCCCCCGAAGCTTGCAAAGAGCCAATTTGCATTGGTAGATCCATAGAACCATAGAATCAATACAGTGCAGAAGGAGGCCATTTGGCCCATCGAGTCTGCGCTGATCACAATTCCACCGAGGCCCTATCCCCATAACCCCATAACCCCATAACCCCATGTATCCCCTAATCCCCCTGACACTAAGGCCAATCAACCTAACCCGCACATCTTTGGACTGTGGGAGGAAACTGGAGCACCCGGAGGAAACCCATACAGACACAGGGAGAATGTGAAACCTCCACACAGTGACCCAAGCCGGGAATTGAACCCGTGTTCCTGGCGCTGTGAGGCCACAGTGCTAACCACTGTGCCACCGATCCGCCCACCATTGGTGAACAATGGAACAACCCAAAGTTGCACTGTCAATGAATTATTTCAAAAATATAGTCAATGTTACAATGGAGAGAACTGTGTACAGAATTCAATCTGTACACAGCAAGATCCCACAATCATATATGTGATGGGGATCACGATGCACAAATGCCCTGCACCCGTTGCAGGCAATATCCCATCATCGTGTTACCTGTTCATCTGCATGTTTGCTGGTGTTAACTGTGCTGCTGGTTGGCTGCTTACAGCAACAGGGATCCCAAATTCATTGCTTCCTGGCACTTCTTAAAGTTAAACTGCACTGCGAACAACAAGCCTACACCTCTTAAGGGGAAGGTCCATTGTGCTTGGGGCAGGTGCTGGCAGTCATCCGGGGAGTCAATCTGACCTGGGAAACGGTGAAAAATGGCATAACTTGGGAGAGAGCAGGATCCATGATTTTGGATGTTGCACTGCAGGGGGAGGTGGAAAGCATGACAGAAATGATCCTTATTCCCAGGGGACCAGGATGTCTTCCAGACACATGGGCCTGAACTTTTCGTCCGTCGGGTATGCAAACTCGGTGGGCCTGGAAGTGAGCACAAAACTCACTTTCAGCTGCAGTCGGCCCCGAAACGTTGGGTGGCCAAGTAATGGGCAGATAGTGTGAAATGCACGCTGGAAAAGGCTTGGAGTTGCCAGGGAGAGCGGAAAGAGGGCAGGCATTGAGAAAAGGGAGAGTGCAAGCTGGTACTTCTACCATGCCCCCTCAGGGGGATAATCACTGTGGAACTGTCTCAAGGAGCGACAGATCTATAAATAATAAATTGCGATGGACTATGCAAAGAATGTCTAGGCACCATCAGTCAAAGACAACTTCAGCCCCCAGACACCTTTTAACATTTTATTTCAGTCTGGACAGTCCATCCTGCCCTGGATTGAGGTTGAAGCCAATCAGCCCACCAACAACCATAAAAGCAAAGGGACCACGTAAAGCTAAGTTCAATTAGCCCCTTAATGGGTTAAATTGCCTGTTTGACTGGTGGCTGGTGTGTTTCCGAGTCTCACGTGCACCTGCGAACCAAAATATTGTGCAAGTGTGTGAAGGTGTCTGGATGCATGCCCGTCAGGTTGGGCACGTGTCCACAATGTAAAATTCTGTCCATGGTCAAAAAGTGGAGGGAGCAGTTGGCCATGGGGGTCAATGCCAGGGCTGATGGCCCAAGGACCCAGGTGTAATGATGCACGAAGTTCAATGAACTTTCAGAAATGGTCAAGGTCAGAGAAGACATTTTCCAATGTCATATCCTACCAACTGCAATCCTCGCCTCAGCAATTCACCACAACCATATCACTCACCTATCGAAAATGTCTATCAGTCAGATCTCATGCCTCACATTCAATTGCTTCACTTCAGACTTACACGGGTTTAGGGAACAGTGATCATTTTATCATAAGTTTAGATTAGCTATGAAAAAGGAAAAGGTGAAATCTGGGGCAAAAATATTTAATTGGAGGGGACCAATTTCAATGGGTTGTGTTGAGTAAATTAGAATCAAAGATTGGCAGACAAAGCTCGAATTTAAAAATGGCCTGCCTTCAAGGAGATTGTTGGGGGAGACGATGGCCGAGTGGTATTATCGCTTGACCATTAATCCAGAAACTCAGCTAATGTTCTGGGGACCCGGGTTCGAATCCCGCCACGGCAGATGGTAGAATTTGAATTCAATAAAAAATATCTGGAATTAAGAATCTGCTGATGACCATGAAACCAGTGTCGATTGTTGGAAAAACCCATCTGGTTCACTAATGTCCTTCAGGGAAGGAAATCTGCCGTCCTTACCCGGTCTGGCCTATGTGTGACTTCAGAGCCACAGCAACGTGGTTGACTCTCAAATGCTGTCCAAAGGCAACTAGGGATGGGCAATAAATGCTGGCCAGACAGCAACACCCATGTCCCCCATGAATGAATAAAAAAAAGTCGTGGTATATATTCCCACAAGGAGCAACGCTGGGCAAACAAATCCAGAGTTTCTTAGATGATGAAAATGAGGCTGAAAAAAGTGTATGATACAAGTGAGAACTAATCTGAATAGAGAAAGATTGGAAGCAACATGAAAAGGAACTAACAGAGAGTATGAGACAGGAAGCCAACATAAAAGGGAATCTGAAAGTCCTTTCTTGGCATATAAACAGTTACAACAGTGGGGTCGAGTAGAGACCAAAAAGGAAATCTACGTGTGGGAGTATAGGGTGTAGCTGAAGAACTTTGCATCTGTACCAAGGAAGAGGATGTAACCAAGGCCATAGGGAAAGAAGAGACAGTTGAAATATAACTTGGACTAAACATTGCTAAAGTTGAGATACCAGAAAGACTGTCTGTACTTACAGTTGATAAGTCACTAAGACTAGAGGTGCACATCGAGTACAGTGAGTGGAAACTGTGAGGCATCTTCTAACTCCTCTTAAATACAGGGGTGGTTCCAAAGGATGAGAGAATTGCAAATGCTCAAAAAAGCTGTAAGGATAAACCCAACAACTGCAAACCCAGCAACTGCAGTTTCACCTCGGTGACAGGAAAGCTTTCAGAAACAAGAACTTCCATAATTTCCAATCTCTGGGACGTTGAACCCCAAAGATGTGCTGAGGGATTCCCCAGCCTGGAAGTCTCCATGTAAGGGTTGCATGGCAATTGCCCTTGAAGTTCAAACCCCTGCAATGGGAACTATCCAGTAGTTCAATTTAAATTGCAGTCTGACTATCCTACAGGAATAGCTACTCAGGAAAAGTTAGAATTAAAACCATTTCTTACTCCTCGGTATCTATAGTACCGAACACCCCTGATCCACCATGAATCCACTGATTAATCCCCACCCCACCCCCCCACTACCCTTGACTACACCCCACTCCCTTGACTACACCCCAGCCCTGCCCAATTACCCTCCCAACCCCCCACAGGATCTTCCCACTCCTCTCCCAAGTCCCCAAGAACACCTGTGATCTTCCACAAGATCCCCCAACTAATCCTACTCCCCTGGCTACACCCCCACCTCCCTGTTACCCTCCTGGCCAAGTACGGAAACTCTGGTTACCCTCTGAAGCACCCACGGGACCCCCCTGTCTCCACACCCCATTCTATGATTGCCCCTTGACCAGCTCCCATCCCCTTGACCTCTCTCCAGGCCTTTCAGTAAAAACCAAGAGGAGCAACCATCCAGGCCCTGGTGCAGAAAGACTAATAAAACAGGACAGAAGATGGATGCACATTTATGAATGGGTCCTCCCTGACCCAGCGAAACTTTTATACGATCTACAAGGTGCAAATCAGCAATGTGGTGGACACTTATTACTTGGCTGGATGGGGACAGCTGTGACTGCACTCAAGAAGGTGGGCACCAGGGTACCGCAGGTCTGTTGATTGGTGACGCTGTCAGCAGACTGAATATCCACCTTCTCCACCATCATTGCATTCTGGCATTGGTATGTACAATCTTCAAGCTGCTTCTCTCAGCTACTTCAAGTCCACCACTCTCCCCTGCAATTTGCACCAGCGAGATGGGGCGGCACGGTGGCACAGTGGTTAGCACTGCTGCCTCACAGCGCCAGGGACCCGGGTTCAATTCCCGGCTTGGGTCACAGTCTGTGCGGAGTTTGCACATTCTCCCCCGTGTCTGCATGGGTTTCTTCCGGATGCTCCGGTTTTCTCCCACAATCCAAAGATGTTAAGATTAGGTGGACTGGCCATGCTAAATTGCCCCTGAGTGTCAGGCGGACTAGCTAGGGTAAATGTATGGGGTTATGGGGATAGGACCTGGGTAGGATTGTGGTCGGTGCAGACTCGATGGGCCAAATGGCCTCCTTCTGCACTGTGGGATTCTATGAGATTTTCTCTGACATGATCAAGTCCAACAATTTTGTGGAAACACCATCACTGTAACTATCCTGCATTCATCAAGCGCTGAGCATACAGTGCTGCTGGCAAAGGCCCGGGAACATCTGTCCCCGAATTTTCACATATAGGGCTGTGAAAGTTGGCTTCAGATTCAGTTTTAATTGGATTGAACATGAACATCAATACGAGCCAATCCAAGTTCATCAGTGTGACAGACAAATCTAAATCATTGAGGCAATATTATTACAACAGAAATGGTTTGGCTCCAAAGGTTTAAGTTGATGGTTGAGATTTCTGCTCTGTGATAAATATCCTGCATTCTGGGAAGATACTATTGTTAGGCTGCCAGTATAATATATTTTGCTGCAATATCAGTTATATGGGAGCGGCACGGTGGCACAGTGGTTAGCACTGCTGCCTCACAGCACCAGGGACCTGGGTTTGATTCCCGGCTTGGAACACTATGCGGAGTTTGCACGTTCTCTCCGTGCCTGCGTGGGTTTCCTCCGGATGCTCCGGTTTCCTCCCACAATCTGAAAGACGTGCATTGGTTAGGTGCATTGACCCGAACAGGCACCGGAGTGTGGCGACGAGGGGAATTTTACAGTAACCTCACTGCAGTGTTAATGTAAGCCTTACTTGTGACTAATAAATAAACTTTAAGCTAATGCTTAATCCACAATTATAAAATAATAATAGGGTCAATTTCCATCTTTATTGAGCGGGTAATAAACAGGGGAGGTTTCCATCCCGCCCACCACGGGAATCGTGGCGGGCATGGAGGGACCATGCAAAGGTCCATTGAACTTGGACAGGATTTTCCAGTTTTGGAACGAGCGCAGCCAGAAATCCCCACCCAAAGTGGTTGAGTGGATTGTCTGCCCATTGTAGAACACACCTGATCTTCACTTCTATCCAAGCAAGTGAAGGAAAATGACCCTAATTATTTTGAAATCGGCATTGCATGGATATAATCAGCAAAGAACCAGCAGGGGAGATTACAAGATATTTATTTACGCAGCAAGTTTGAATAGTGGAATCTGGAATGCTCTGCCTGAAATGTTAATGGAAACAAATTCAATAATTTAAAGAGGAATTGGATAAATACTTGAAAAGGGAAAACTTGCAGAGTTATCAGGAAAGTACAGGAGAAAAGGACATAAATTGTATAGCTGCACATGCAAATTTCTGCATTTCTGCACTGTGTGATTTGAGGAATTATTTTAACTCTACTAATGCTACATCCTCAGTTAAAAAATATACTTTAAAACATGTTAAAACCTATATTAATCCCTAACCTCTCAAGAATAAGTACATTTTATTCACCTCACGGTGGCATAGTGCTGCCTCACAGTGCCAGGGACCCGGGTTTGATTCCCGACTTGGGTCATTGTCTGTGTGGAATTTGCACATCCTCTCCGTGTCTGCATGGTTTTCCTCCGGGTGCTCCGGTTTCCTCCCACAGTCTAAAGACGTGCAGGTTAGGTGGATTGGCCAAATTGACCCTTAGTGTCAGGGGGATTAGCAGGGTAAATATGTGGGGTTATGGGGAGATGGGTGAGATTTGTGATTGGTGCAGATTTGATGGGCCAAGTGACCTCCTTCTGCACTGTAGAGATTCTATGATTCTATACGCTAATGTCCTTTAGGGAAGGAAATCAGCCTTCCTTACCTGGTCTGGCCTACATGTGACTCCAGACCCACAGTAATGTGGTTGACTCTCAACTGACCTCTGAAATGGAGGGCAGTTAGGGATGGTCAATAAATGCTGGGCCCAGCCAGCGATAGCTACACCCCGTAAATGAATTTTTAAAAACTGTGAACTTGTAGAATAACTGTACGACTGACCTGCTGAAGAAATTGCTGTAAAAATAATCAATTTGAGTTGACTCTTGTGGATAGCTTCAAACCAGAAAGGATAAGAGTGGAACATGGAGAAATGGGCAAATAAAGGATTAATCGGTTGTTCGAAACAAGTAATGTTTATAAAAGGAATTCCCTTCTTCATAATGGATCCATTTTGGGAATTCCCTTGTATGGGCTGATATCTCCACTCAGTTTTTGCACCAGTGGCCAAAATCTGTTAGAAGCTGATTTTATTGACAGAGTTTTTCTGAGCAGCCAAAATATTTCTTGATAGCAGTTTCATGTTCTGCATCATTTCAGATGCCCACCCACCAGTACTGGGTTGCCTCCAATTCATGGAACAGGAGAGAAGGGATACTATCAATTTAATAGTTGGCTTTGACTGTGTTAACCCAAAACAGGATGAGCTTTGGATATCCTGACATGTACGCAAAAGTGTTTCCAAAACCGTATCATATATCTAATGCCTTCTGTTGCTTTTCACTTCTATACATGCAGACCTTATTAGGCTAAGAGAGGTTCAAAACTTTGTCTAAATTAATGTACTTGTCTAGTGGGTCTTTTAAGCCCAGCACGGTCTTTCAGATCTTGCCTCGTGAATATTTTCAACATAATTATACACATCGTTTTTCCTGTCTGAAATTAATACGTTTGTAATTTACTTTCCATGGCCTAATAATGAGTGAAAAATCTTCGTTAAATTGTAAAAAAAATAATCAAATCTTTCCGTTGTTCAGAAGCTTCAACCCTCTGCTGCCACTTGTCCATGAAATTGATTCATTTGAACATGTACTTCAATAAATACCACATGTGACTCCCATGACTGATGCTGGGAATATATTGCGAGCTCACATTTCACCCTGACTCTTGTTGTTTAGTCTTTTCCTCTGTCAAGTCGGAGGAGATAATCCTGAAGAAAGATTGCACATGTTGTAGGCTATGGTAACTGGGAAGACAGAACGACTTTGCCACTTTTAATCTGTCTGAGCAGCAGAAAATAGGCAGTAAATCTTAATGTAAAATGCTGTTTATTGTATTCTTTTAAAAACACCAGTGTCAAGAGGAGAGCAAAAGTGCTGTGACAGTAAGATTGAACTCCATACGTTTCCTTTATGTCTTTTATAACCGCAAGTTATGGTCTTTTCTCAAATCCTTTGTTCTTTATGAAGATAATTATACAGGATTGGAAAACATGTTGGTTTGCGATGCATTGCAAAGCAGGCTAAATGTGTTTGACCTTTTGAGTAATGAATATTCTGTCCTCTTTACGAAATGGAAACACTTCCTACCTTTATCATCAATCTACACAAATGCGTTCACACAAAATCGCAACACATCATGAATGGAACTAGTGACATAGCAAAAAATGATCGGATATTTTCATTACCAACTGTAAAATCAGTCAATAAACTGCTTTAATCAATTTTACTGGAGCCGTCAACTGGTTAATTTAAACTTTCTTTCTGTCATTACTTTGCTACTTTCTGATACCTGTCCACCTGAGCGGTTGGGTTTTGTCATTAAGAGATATCCAAAATAAATAAAATGGGAGCACAGCATGAAATGTTCCAATATGTGGGATGTAAGATTCTGCTGTTCTGGAACATGTTATCATGTTCAGCCTTTCCTGGAGCTGCAAGTTTGAATCTCCCCAATTTGCTTTGTGCCTCGATCCAGTGTCGAAACAGCTCTTATCAAAGTGACATCCTATTTGACCGTGATGAAGGTAACCATTTCTTCCTTGTTCTTCTCGACCTGTTTGCAGCCTTTGACAGAGTTAACCACATCCGCACTATTACATTTGGTAATGCCCAGGGATCAATCTTTGACCCTATTCTGTTTCTGCCACTCAATGAAGTTAATTTTTACATATACATACACTGATGGCACTCAGTTTTACCTTGCTGCCAAGTCTCTCAATTCGCCCAGTGTTGCTAAATTATCAGATTGCTTACCAGCACCAGATGAGCAGACATTTCCTTCAATTAAATATTTGAAAGATGAAAGCCATTGTTTTTATTCTCCACTCAAAACTCCATTCAATAGCTATTGAATCCGTCCTTCTTCCTTACAACATCAGAGATTACGCCAGTCCATTTGCAATCTTTGGTGCCCACATTTGACCCCCAAATGAGTTTCTGAGCTCATATTGATGCAATTAATAATACCACCAATTTCCACCTCCATAACATCGTCCAACTCTGCCCCTGTCTTATCTCACCTCATGCTGAAGCCCTCTTTCACACGTTTCTTACCTCGAGACCCGACTATTCCAATATTCACTCCACACTGATGCCCTACATTCTACTCTCCATAAACTTGTGCTCATCCAAAACTCTTCTGCCCATATCCTAATTGCATCAATTTTCATCAATTCATCACCCCTATGCTTGTTAACCTTCTTTGGTTCCCGGTCAAGCAAGAACTTGAGTTAAAAATTCTCATCCTTGCTTTCAAATCCCTCCAACCTCTCTCTGTTTCAGTAATCTCCTCCAGCTCTGCAATCCTCCAGGATATCCATGTTGATTGAATTCTGGCCTCTTGAGCATTCCTGATTTTAATTGCTCCACCATTGGGAGCTGTGCTTTCAGTTGACTGAGCCCTCATCTCTGGTATAAGACCATAAGATATAGGAATAGAATTAAGCCATTTGGCCCATTGAGTCTGCTCTGCCATTCAATCATGGCTGATATGATTCTCATTCCCATACACCTGCCTTCTCCCCGTAACTCTTGATCCCCTTATTGAATCTTAGAATCTTAGAAACCCTACAGCACAGAAAGAGGCCATTCGGCCCATTGAGTCTGCACCGACCACAATCCCACCCAGGCCCTACATATTTACCCACTAATCCCTCTAAGCTACGCATTCCAGGACACTAAGGGCAATTTTAGCTTGGCCAATCAACCTAACCCGCACATCTTGGGACTGTGGGAGGAAACCGGAGCACCCGGAGGAAACCCACGCAGACACGAAGAGAATGTGCAAACTCCACACAGACAGTGACCCAAGCCGGGAATCGAACCCAGGTCCCTGGAGCTGTGAAGCAGCAGTGCTAACCACTGTGCTACTGTGCCGCCCATTGATCAAGAACCATCTATCTCAAGGACACTCAATGACCTGGCCTCCACAGCCCTCTGTGGCAATGAGTTCCACAGATTCACCACCCTCTGGCTGAAGAAATTTCTCCTCATCTCAGTTTTAACGGAGCACCCTTTCATTCTGAAGTTGTACCTTCGAGTTCTAGTCTCTCCCACTAGTGGGAACAATCTCTCCATGTCCACTCTATCTAGGCCTCTCAGTATTCTATAAGTTTCAATTAGATCCCCCTTCATGAATGATCTCATCCTTCTAAACTCCATCAAGTATAGACTCAGACTCCTTAACCGCTCCTCATCTGACAAACCCTTCATTCCTGGGATCATTCTTGTAAACCTCCTCTGGACTCCCTCCAAGATGTGGAGAGTCCTCTGGACTCCTCCAAGGCCAGCACATCCTTCCTTAAGTATAGGGCCTAAAACTGCTCACAATATTCCAAATGGGGTCTGACCAGAGCCTTATACAGCCTCAGGAGTATATTACTGCTCTTGTATTCTAGCCCTCCAGAAATGAATGCTAGCATTGAATTTGCCTTCCTAACTGCCAAATGAACCCGCATGTTAACCTTAAAAGAGCCGTGAACCAGAACTCCCAAGTCCCTTTGTGCTTCAAATTTCCAAAGCCTTTCTCCATTTAGAAAATAGTCTACGCCTCTATTCTTCCAACCAAAGTGCATGACCCCACACTTTTCCACATTGTATTCCATCTGCCACTTCTTTGCCCACTCTCCGAACCTGTCCAAGTCCTTCTGCAGCCTCCCCACTTCCTCAACACTATCTGTCCCTCTACACATCTTTGTTCCCTTCCTACACCTCTCCTCATTGCTTTCCTTAATTAAGACATTCCTTAAAACCTACCTCTTTGCCTAAGCGTTTGGTCATCCAATATAATGGCAGGAATCTTTTGGCCGTTCACGCCAGCGGGCTTCGCTGGTCCCGCTGCAGTGAATGGAGATTTGACTGAGCACCAAATTCTCTGTCCTTGCTTGCAGTGGCAACAGGGCATGAATGGCTGGAAGTTTCCTGGAAAATATCTTCTTATATGGACCAGAATCATATTTGTTTAAAATGCCCCTGTGAAACCATCCAGGGATGTTTTATTACATTACGGTGCTATACAAATGCCAGTTGTTATTATTGTTTGTTGATCCAATTAAGCTGAAGTTGTATCACATTGCATTTGACTGGCTAGTCATCACCTTTCCTGGTATCACTCACACAACATACAGCAGGGCCAAGGACCTAAGTCTCATGTCTATGTCTCGAGTATTTTCTTGTGCTGAGTATGGATAACTTGGACATTTAAATAAGTGTTGCAAAACCTCCATCTAAATCGGAGTCGGACAAGGCAAATATCCAAACAATCTTTCAATGTGTTGTTCCAGTGGGGAGTTAAAAAACTGTCCAAAAAAATCAAGGATAATGTGACCCCCTAATCTTCCAGTGGCAAGCAATGGAAAACTAGTTTTCCATTTTATCCCATCTGGAAGGTTCGGGTCACAATCTCTTTCATCAGATCCCGCAAGGATCGCAGTAGCATCTCTGATCACTTCCAAAATAAATACAGGATTGCAATTTTTCTATAACTTTAAACCCCAACAAGCATAGGCACGCTTTATTTGTTCTCTGTTCTCTTTTCTGTATGCTCTTTCATTACATTTTGCACTGTGGGATTTTACTACTAACAAACGTAGAATGGAAGCAAAGGCTTAGCTGACATTTCTGTCTGTTGCTGCCTTTTTTGCTCAGTTTCTGGGAGTTTGTTGACAGCACCACATTCATGAATTAGTTCAGATCATGTCACTTCTGTCCAGCCAGCGGTTTGCTATTCTTCAATTCAGAAAGGATTCTTATCATGTAGCGAGGCATCTCGGAATGCACATTGTTCAAGCAGAGAGAGTTATGTTTCCATGACAACTCACATTCATGAGTGTTTACCAAATTCTGTGCGAAATGTTGTCATTTTTTCTTGGCAAATTGTTCTTTTGTTCAACTAGGAAACAGTTACATGCAGATGGCACAACACGCAATGTCTGGGAAACTCACAGGCCTTAAGAAAGCAGAAAAGAAGACTTTTGGCAAAGATTTTGGGCACCAGGAAATTGCCAGTCGCAGGGGTGGAGCTAGAACATGGTTTGGCACCAGGAGCTGGACGAACGTCAAAGGCTGGGATCTCTGGGCCAGGAAATCGAAGGACAGGCCGACAGGGGGAAAGAGGAGTCAGGGACTTGTGGTAGGTCTGACATTACTGTGACTGAGAGAGCACCTTAATGTAGAGTCAGGAGGAGACCCCCCTGCTTCTCCCAGCTCCCTATTCAGAGGTAAGTAACATACCTTTGCTCCATTTCCATAGGGCTGGCTTTTGAGTGCAGCCTGTGATGGTGCTAGCTGCCTCAGGGAAAACCAATCTTGCAGCAGGAACCTCATGGAGGCATTATACTCGCATATACATGAAAAAGGGCCCAAGGCCTGCTTCAGGTGTGGGTTAAGGTCACCTCTTGCATGTCCTTATCCAACGTGGTGAGTGACGCACTTGCAGTCAGAAGTACATGCTTCCTGCCGATTGTTTTGTGGACTTAAGAAGTTGCATAGCACTGAAAAATGGAGCAATCCAATTTCTAGGTTATTTAGAGAAACACATCCCCTACTCCCACCCACGCGTTAGCCGATTTGTTTTCTAGTTGGGCAGGTCATGGGTTGGGTTGGCAGCATGGACAAGTTGGGCCGAAAGGCCTGTTTCCATGCTGTAAACCTCTAAACCTCTAGTCAGCACGGTGGCACAGTGGTTAGCACTGCTACCTCACAGCGCCAGGGACCCGGGTTCAATTCCCGGCTTGGGTCACTGTCTGTGTGGAGTTTGCACATTCTCTATGTGTCTACGTGGGTTTCGTCTGGGTGCTCCGGTTTCCTCCCACAGTCCAAAGACATGCAGGTTAGGTGGATTGGCTATGTTAAATTGCCCGTTAGTTTCAGGGGGACTAGCTAGGGTAAATGCATGGGGTTATGGAGATAGGGCCCAGGTGGGATTGTGGTCGGTGCAGGCTTGAGGGGCCGAATGGCCTCCTTCTGCACTGCACGATTCTATAATTATATAATTCTAGTTCCTTGGATAGGCCCCTGCTCAAATGATATACAAGGTAGCTGTGAGTCACAAGAGTGGTTGACAGGACTGATTAAAAGGTTTGCATGCAACTAAATTTAAATGAATGAATGGTTGGCCATAAATAAGCCAAGATTTGAGGAAAAGGAATGGAAGAACTATAATATTCTACCTCTGAGTGGCAAACATTGCTGGGTTTATCAATATACTGACAATGTTCAAGCGGCATTTGGATAGATACATGAATAGGCAGGGAATAGAGAGATATGGGCCATGTAGAGGCAAGAAAATATTAGATTAGAGAGGCATCTGTGTCGGCACAGACTTGGTGGGCCGAAGGGCCTGTTCCTGTGCTGTACTGTTCTTTGTTCTACTAATGTCTTAAGGTTTTCATATCATATGACTCAGTCAGCAATCTATAAATTCATGTGGTAGAATGAATATCCCAAGACTTTAAAAAGTACTTAATTCCTCAAAGGGTGCAAAAGACATTTTTGAAACTTCATAAGCGTTTTCTAGGTAGTTCCTTGTTTTCATTGTATCAATTTACAAAGGGAATATAATTAAATTGCTTTGGTGAAACTTAAATATCCTTGACTCTTAACCTATTTAATCATATATAAAAACATGGGCTTCCTCACAAATAATACAACATAATTAAAAATTCTACCTTAACAGATTTCAAATAGGGTTGAAGAGTGTTGGGGAAAATTGAATGTAGATAATAAAATGCGAAGAGAGAATTGGCTGTAATCGACTCCAGTGTACAGTTTTATTTGTTCTGGCACAGAGCCTTTTTATTTCAATGAACTTGTAAGTGTTTTCTCTTTATATAGTGACCCCTGGAGAGCATATTTCAGGAAGGATCTGGCATCAGTTCTATGAATGTTGTCACTTTTCCATTTTTTTTTCCCAATTTGCTGGGGTAAAGGCAGTGAGAAATATATGTCCTACCACCCAGGAATGCCTATAAGGCTGGAACCTAATCTTTAAAAGACATTAAAAGAAGCTATTTAACATAAGATGTTTGGCGAAGGACCTCAGCATGATAGACATGAGGGTATTTACTTTACGTAAGTCACCTAGGACATTGAAGTGTCTGTCAAAGAGTCGAGGGAGCTTTTCCGAGAACAATGCTGGACTTTCATCCTCTTGAGGTCGTTTATTGACTAATGCTTGAAGTGAGGGAGTGTACCTCCTATGTAATCCACAAGGCATGTGCTGACTGCTGCGGCCAAGCTGTAAGACATATCCCCTCTGTCCAAGGAATAAAAGCTGCCTCGTTGAGCCAAAACTCTGAAGGTGGTCTCTAAAAATTGCCTGTCACAGTCTACAATTAGCATTGTCCACTGCGACATAAAAATTGAATAAATGGTACAGAACCCTCCCCGCAGCTGTTTCATATGTGAAAGGCTTTTGATGGTTCACTGATGTCCACTATCTTTTAGGTCAGGGCATTATTTTTTTTAGTTTCAGATTGGTGATTCCTGCGTTTCAACAATAAAAGTGTTTGTAAATCTCTTGCTGACGAGGAAAGACTGAGATTCCAAAACAAATTTAGCAGAAAGCAATGCAGTAGTCTAAGATAACAACAACACCAATACGAACCCATTGGTAAACACTGACAGGATGGGTGCTTGCACTTTGCGATCTGTTTCTTTAATATCAGTATTGTTATCACATGATAAAACATTGACCTGATGATATTTGCTGAGAATGCAGTTGATATTACAATTCTTTTCAAATAAAGTATTTAAATTTGTGATTTGGGAACTTGTTTTCAATTTACTAAAAATGAAATCGATTGTGCAGAAATCTGATTTATAGATCCATTGAATTATAGAATCCCAGCAGTGTAGAGGGAGGCCATTCAGCCCATTGGGTGTGCACCGACTCTCTGAAAGTGCATCTTACCCAGGCCCTATCCCCATCACCCCTTGTATTTACCCCACTCATCCCCCCAACTGACACATATTGGGACATTAAGTGGCAATTTAGCGTGGCCAATCCACCTAACCTGCACATCTTTGGACTGTGGGAGGAAACCGGAGCACCCGGAGGAAACCCACGCAGACACAGGGAAAACGTGCAAACTCCACACAGTCGCCCGAGGCCAGAATCGAACCCGGGTCCCTGGTGCTGTGAGGCAGCAGTGCTAACCACTGTGCCACCGTGCCGTCCATTGATTTTATTGATAAATTTATTTTTATGTTGATACTGTGTAAAATATGCCTTACAAAGAGATGATTGAACAGGTGAACTAGATCTGTCAGTCAAAAGACCTGGAAGTCAAATATCCCACCCCCCCACCACCTCCCCTCAACCCCCACCCTCTGCCACTCCTGATAGCAGTACCGTGCATTTTGCCTTTGGGTAAAAAGGCAGAAAAACATGTTTCGTCTTTAACTAGCCTTTACCAATCACATTAAAACTATTCAGCCTGAAGCAGGGGGAAATTAAAATTGCTGGATTTCCCTCCTCTGCATCACTCAGAATTGAACAGAGAAAGCAGGGTGATCCCATTCTCTAAAAAAGCCACAGCAAACTGTTCTTCCCTCGCAACAAGGATCCTGTGATTGAGAAACATATCAGCTATGATCAAATGGTGGAGCAGACTCAATGAGCTGAATGGCCTAATTCTACTCCTCTATCTTATGGACTAATTCAAGCAGATAGGTTTTTCACACTGCGTGGAGTAAAGAGAGAGAAGACTATGCTGGAGTGAGACAGTCCATCACGCAAACCAGCCTCATATCCATTGACACTGTCTACATTCCCCTCTGCCTCAGAAAAGCAGCCAACATAATCAAGGACCCCATGCACCCCAGATATTCTCTCTTCCACCTTCTTCCATTGGGAAAAAGATACAAAAGTCTGAGATCACGTACCAACCGGCTCAAGGACAGCTTCTTCCCTGCTGCCACTAGACTTTTGAATGGACCTAACTCATATTAATTTGACCTTTCTCTATACTCTAGCTATGACTGTAACACTACATTCTGCACCCTCTCTTTCTTTCTCTATGAACAGTATGCTTTGCCTGTATAGCACACAAGAAACAATACTTTTCACTGTATACTAATACATGTGACAGTAATAAATCAAATCAAAATCAACAAAGTGTATAGTTAGGAATTTGGTTCACATGGGAATTCGGTGCAGAGTAGGATAGAGGTGCTCCCTCTTACGCTTTTATTTTAGCTTCCAGTAGTTGGTGAGTTTTCTTCCTTTGAGAGAAACTTTGTTTCATTAGTTCTGTAAATTATTCACTAATGGACTGATTTAAACAATATGGTTGAACAAAAATGACAGGATCAGTGGTGTGCTGACTGCGCAGCGTGTGGGAATCTATGGAGTGTACTGCAATCCCGGATAACCATACCTATAGTAAGTGTCTGCAGCTTAGGCACATTTGGCTCAGAATTGCTGGGCTGGGGTCTGGCTGCGGACATTGTGATGCCGGGAGGGAGAGAGTTACCTGGCCATTTTGTTCCAGAAGGTAGCGATATCCCTTAAACTAGGCGGAACTTCAGAATTGCTCACTGATCAAGCACAGGAGGGTATGACTGTGAGTTAGACGGTTGTGGGGAATCAGCATGTAGGAGCCTCAGCCACTGACTTTGTCCAAACTATATGAGGTGCTTGCGACCTATGTGGGTGAGGAGAGATGGACTAGCCAGGGCACAATCATGAATTGTGACATTCAAATGGGCGGCATGAAGGGGAATGTGGCAGTGATATTTGATTTGACTTGATTTATTATTGTCACATGTATTAGTACACAGTGAAAAGTTACTGTGAAAGTGCCCTAGTCACCACACTCCGCCGCCCATCCGCGTCCACTGAGGGAGAATTTAGCATGGCCAATGCACCTAACCAGCATGTCTTTCGGACTGTGAGTGGAAACCAGAGCACCTGCAGGAAACCCACACAGACACGGGGAGAACGTGCAGGTTCCGCACAGACAGTGACCCAAGCCGGGAATCGAACCCGGGTCCCTGGCACTATGAGACAGCAGTGCTAACCACTGTGCCACCGTTCTGCCCCAAGATGGCATAAGAACATTGAGGCAAAAGGATTTGTCCTCAGAAGATCATGAAGTACTGTGCTCAGTTCTGGTCGCCTCATTACAGGAAGGATGTGGAAAAGATTGAAAGGGTGCAGAGGAGATTTACAAGGATGTTGCCTGGATTGAGTGGCATGCCTTATGAGGATAGGCTGAGGGAGCTCGGTCTTTTCTCCTTGGAGAGACGTAGGATGAGAGGAGACCTAATAGAGGCATATAAGATGTTGAGAGGCATAGATGGGGTGGACTCTCAGAGGCTTTTTCCCAGGGTGGAAACGGCTGCTACGAGAGGACACAGGTTTAAGGTGCTGGGGGGGGTAGGTACAGGGGAAATGTTAGGGGGAAGTTTTTCACACAGAGGGTGGTGGGCGAGTGGAATCGGCTGCCGTCAGTGGTGGTGGAGGCAAACTCAATAGGGTCTTTTAAGAGATTCCTGGATGGGTACATGGGACTTAATAGGATGGAGGGTTATAGGTAGGCCTAAAAGGTAGGGATATGTTCGGCACAACTTGTGGGGCTGAAGGGCCTGTTTTGTACTTTAGTTTTTCTATGTTTTCTATGTTTTCCAAGTAGATCACTATGGGTGGAAATTAGGAATAGCAGGAGACAGAAAATACAGGTGGGAGTAGTTGATAGGTCCCCGAGGAAATTACTGGAGCGTATAACAAAAGCAATGTAGTAATTGTGGCAGACTTTAACCTTCATATGGACTGGGACAATTGAATTGGCAAGAGTTATCTGGAAGATGAGTTTGTTGAATATTTTTGTGACAGTTTTTGGGGCAATATATTGTGGAACTATCTAGGGATAAAACTATCTTAGATCTAGTATTGTGTAATGAAGCAGGATTAATTAGTAATGTGGCAAGAGATCCACTGGGAAATAGCGATCATAATACCATTGAATTTCATGTTCAGTTTTAAAGTGAGACTCCAATCACAAAGAAGAATCTTATACTTAAACAAAAGTCAATTACATAGGTATGAGGGGAGAACAGGCTAAGGTTAATTGGGTAAATAGATTGAAAGGTGCAGAGGTAAATGAATGGTGGGAAACATTTAAAGAAACAATTCAAAAGATTCAACAAAAATACATTCCATTGATAAACAAACTCAGCAAAAAGAAAACTATCCACGGCTTACCCGGGAAGTTAAGGACGGTATTTGATTAAAAGGAAAGGTTTACAATGTTGCAAAAAACAGTAGCAAGTCTGAGGATTGGGCGTGTTTTGGATACCAGCAAGGGGCCACCAAAAAGTTAATTAAAAGGGGAAAGGAACATGAGAGTAAAGTTTCCAGAAATATAAGAAGGGAATGTAAGAACATTAATAAGTATATAAAAAAGAATAGAGTAGCGAAAGTAAATTCTGGTCCCTGAGAAGCAAAGACAGGAGAAATTACCACGCAGAGTAAGAAAATGGCAGAAGCTTTGGACAAATATTTTATTCCTGTCTGTACAGTAGAAGACACGGTATTATATCAGAAATAGATGGTAATCTATAAACTAAAAAAAGTGATGAAATTTTTCTTTACTTATTCTTTTCTGATTTATTCTTTCATGAGATGTGGGCCCTGCTGACAAGGCCAGCATTTGTTGCCCATCCCTAATTGTCATTGAAATAAATGGCTTGTGAGGCCATTTCAACTGACAGTTAAGAGTCAACCACATTGCTGTGGGTCTGGAATCAGAGATTGACCAGACCAGGTAAGGATGGCATCAAATAACCAGATGGACATTAGAAAATCAAATTAGTTTTTATGACAATCAGTGATAGTTCCATGGTCACCATCACTAAGACAAGCTTTCAACTCCAGATTTTGCTAAGTGGGTTTAAGTGCCACCAGCATTTAGAATTTGAATTCATGTCTCAAGACCTTTATCCTGGGCCATTGGATTGATAGTCAAGTGACACTATCTCAAGTCCACTGTTTCTGCCCCAACACCCAACAGCAATGTGGTTGACTCTCAACTGCCCTCGGGCAACTAGGCATGGGCAATAATCCTGGCCTGCCAGCGATGCCCATGTCCCACGAAAGAATTTTTAAAATCCCTAACTCCATCAATCAGCAGGGAAAATGTAATGGAGAAACCTAAGATACTAAAACTCATCAAGTAACATTCACGCCACACGAATGCCAGGTAATGACCACCGCCAATAGAGACACTCTAACCACTCCCCCTTGACATTCAAAGGTGTTACCATCACTGAATCCCCCACTGTCAACATCCTTGGGGTTACTTTTGGTTAGAAACTCAACTGGACTCGCCATATAAGCACAGTAGCAAGTCAGAGGCTAGGAATACTGTGGCGAGTAACTTACCTCCTGATTCCCCAAAGCCTGTCCACCATCTACAAGGCACAAGTCAGGAGTGTGATAGAATAGTCCGCACTTGCCTGGATAGGTGCAGCTCCAACAACACTCAAGAAGCTTGACACCATCTAGGACAAAGCAACCTGCTTGTTTGGCACCCCATCTACAAACATCCACTCCCTCCATCACCAGCGCTCAGGAGCAGCAGTGTGTACTACCTACAAGATGTAATGCAGAAATTCACCAAAGATCCTTGGACAGCACCTTTCAAACCCAAGACCATTTCCATCTGGAAGGACAAGGGCAACAGATACATGGGAACACCGCCACCTACAAGTTCCCCTCCAAGCCACTTACCATCTTGACTTGAAAATATATCACCATTCCTTTGCAGTCACTGGGTCAAAATCCTGGAATTCCTTCCCCACTGGCATTGTGGGTCAAGCCATAGCATGTGGACTGCAGCGTTTCAAGAAAGCAGCTCATCATCACATTCGCAAAGGCAACTAAGGATGGGCAATGAATGCCAGGCAGTGACGCCTGTCGCATGAATAAAATAAATAAAAAACTAATGTATTCCCTTGTCTTGTTTGGCTTGCTCCATTGTGGATACTCCATTTAAGGCTGGAATAGACAGATATTTGGGCTGGGTGCCAAATTCTGACTTTGCTGCAGCGGGACCGTGGCACAAAGGACTGGTAAGATCGCGTCCTTGGTCTCTTAATTATCAAGAGATAAGACAGCAGGCAGGATTTTGGTATCGAACCTCAAGAGCACTCGTAATACTGAATGGTGGAGCAAACTCAATGGGCCATATGGTCTAATCCTGTGCCTACTTACTGTGTTCTTAACCCATGTCTTTGCAAGTTCTGCCTCACATGCAGGAGGTGGTAGAATAAACACTTAATTAGAGCATATTTCAGGCTATAAACTGCCGATCCAATTTATTAAACTGTAACTGGATAAGTTAACAGTAGCAATGAAACGCTGTATACTTACAGCAATAACAGGCTTCATTAGCCCTCCGAGGAAGATAGAAAAAAAAAGCAATTGCATCTGCTGTGCTAAGCTACAATATAACTTAAAACAGCCACAAAAAAATTATTGCTGAACATTCACAGAGATTGTTGTGCCCTGCACATCTCTCCAATGGCGTCAAGTGATCGCAGAATCTTACAGCAAAGCCATGAGGAGCATAGAAAGTACAGGGGTGAAGTACAAATGGATATTAGGAAAACAAGAAGGGATACGAAAAAAATATTGGCAGGTAAAATTAAAGAAAATCCTTAGTTATTTTACCCAATTAACAGGTAGATATTGAGAGGGGTTGAGGATGTTACAGAGCCTGGAGTACATGTCCACAGGTCCTTGAAGGTGGCAGGACAAGTGGTCAAGAAGGCATATGGAATATTTTCCTTTATTTGGTGAGGTATTGAATACAAAAGCAGGAATGTAATGATGGAACTGTATAAAATGTTGGTTAGGCCACAGCTGGAATTCTGTGTACAGTTCTGGTCACCACATTACAAAAAAAGGACATAATAGCTCTGGAGAGAGTGTAGAAGAGAATACAAGAATGTTGCCAAGGCTTGAAAGTTTCAATTTTGAGGAGAGATTGGACGACTTGGGTTGTTTTCCTTAGAACAGAGGAGGCTAGATGGTGACCTAAAACAAAAACAGAAAAATGCTAGAAAATTTCAGCAGGTCTGACAGCATCTGCAGAGAGAGAGTAGAGCCAATGTTTCGAGTCTGGATGGCCCTTCATCAGAGTTGAGAGCTTGGACAGGCAAAGCTTGATCAGGGATAGTCAGCATGGCTTCGTCAGAGGGAGGTCATGCCGAACAAATTTGAGGAGGTTACCAGGTGTGTAGACGAGGGTAGTGCAGTCGATGTAGTTTATATGGATTTCAGCAAAGCCTTTGACAAGGTCCCACATGGGAGACTTGTAAAGAAGGTAAATTCACATGGGATACAGGGTAATTTGATAAAGTGGATTCAGAATTGGCTCCATTGTAGGAGACAGAGGGTGATGACAGAAGGCTGCTTTAGTGACGAAGCCAGTGTCCAGTGGCATACCACAGGGATCTGTGTTGGGCCCCCTATTATTTGTCATTTATATAAATGACATTGATGACTATATCAGGGGGGTAGGATTAGTAGCTTTGCGGATGACACAAAGATTGGACGGGTAGTTAACAGTGAGGCAGACTGTCTTGGGATACAAGAAGATATAGATGGAATAGTCAAATGGGCAGATAAGTGGCAGATGGAATTTAACCCTGAAAAGTGTGAGCTGATACACTTTGGAAGGAGTACTTTGACAAGAAAGTATCCAATGAATGGTAGGACACTAGGGAGTTCTGTGGAACAAAGGGACCTTGGCATGTTTGTCCACAGATCTCTGAAGGTGGAAGGGCATGTTAGTAGGGTGGTAAAAAAGGCATATGGGACACTTGTCTTTATCAATCGAGGCATAGATTACAAAGGCAGGCAAGTCATGTTGGAGTTGTATAGAACTTTGGTGAGGCCACAGCTGGAGAACTGTGTGTAGTTTTGGTCGCCACATTATCAGAAGGATGGGATTCCACTGGAGGGGGTGCAGAGGAGATTTACCAGGATGCTGCCTCATTTAAGTTATGGAGAGATGCTGGATTGGCTTGGGTTGTTTTTGTTGGAGAGGAGAAGACTGAGGGGTGACCTGATCGAGGTGTACAAGATTATGAGAGACATGGACAGAGTGGATAAGGAACAGCTCTTCCCTTAGTTGAAGGGTCAGTCATGAGGGGATGGAGGTTCAAGGTGAGAGATGGGAGGTTCAGGGGGGATGTGAGGAAAAACTATTTTACCCAGAGTGTGGTGACGGTCTGGAATGTGCTGCCTGGGAGGGTGGTAGACATGGGTTGCCTCACATCTTTTAAAAAGCATCTGGATGAACACTTGGCCTATCATAACATTTAGGGCTATGGGCCAAGTGCTGGCAGATGGGATTAGGTGGGAGTTCAGGTGTTTCTAATGTGTTGGTGAGGAGTCAATGAGCCAAAGGGCCTGTTCTGTGCTGTATGATTCTATGATTCTATGAGCCACTACCCACAATCTCGTGTGCCTAAACTTTCCTGAGTAGCTTGCTATGTGAGACCATGTCGAAAACCTTCTGAAAGTCTAAATAAACCACATCCACTGGTGCTATATAAATATAAGTTGTTGTTGTAGAGCAGAAAAAGTTAAGGAGAGAATTAATAAAGGTGTTCAAACATTTGGCAAATACATGGCAGCAACTATTTCAACTCTCAGAAGTGTCGATAAAGAGAGGACACAGGAAGATTCAGAGGGAAGATAACATGATATTTCACCCTGCAGTGAATTGTTGTCATCTTTTACAGATGCACCATAGAAAGCATTCTTTCCGGTTATATCACAGCTTGGTATGGTTCCTGCTGTGCCTGAGACCGCAAGGAACTACAAAAGGTCGTGAATGTAGCCCAATCCATCACGCAAACCAGCCTCCCATCCATTGACTCTGTCTACACTTCCTGCTGCTTCGGAAAAGCAGCCAGCATAATTAAGGACCCCACCCACCCCGGACATTCTCTCTTCCACCTTCTTCCATTGGAAAATAGATACAAAATTCTGGGGTCACGTACCAACCGACCCAAGAACAGCTTCTTCCCGGCTGCCGTCAGATTTTTGAATGGACCTACCTTGCATTAAGTTGATCTTTCTCTACACCCTCGCTTTGACTGTAACACTACATTCTGCACTCTCTCCTTTCCTTCTCTATAAACGGTATGCTCTGTCTGCAAGAAACAATACTTTTCACTGTATGCTGATACATGTGACAATAATAAATCAAATCAAATCAAATAATCTAGAATGAACTGCTCTTTCAAATAGCCTGAACAAGTGTGATGGGTCTAATAGCCTCCTTTTGATCATTTAAAATAACTTGGTTAAAAATTCCACCGCAAATGAAATACGTATTGAAGGTTTTGTAATACATTTGAAAGAAGGAAAATATTCTTGGTGTGTTCTCTCTGTTAGACTGCTGGGTGCAGTGTTAACTCCTGTTTTCATTTGGACAATTCAGCAAGCACTGTGCAGACATCTGCTTTGTCTCAAATCCTCAAAGGGAGTTGAATGATTGACATTGGCAAAATAGCAGTCAGCCTTACCCTTGTAATGCCCCGCTGACCAGAATGCACAGGATTAAAAGATCAAGCCTCACGCTGTCACAATAGATGGAAGGACTTGTTAGAGGTGCAGCATTTCAGGGTGAAATAGAAAAACACAGGAAGCTGTCAAGGTGCACGATGGTGGTGAGGGTATGGGTCATGCCCTTCACAAATGAATCATTGAGAGACATGAGTGGGAGTTTTTACCCTGGCATACTTGGTTAGATTACTGATTTTTTGTTTAACCTTTGCTGGCATTCACATGGATTGCAACCGCCTCCTCGAAGCCCCGTGGCCAACTCTCCATGGAAAGTCATTGACAGAATAAAGACCCCACTCCTCTGCAACACTTACTCCAGTAAACGCCCCGTCAAAAAGGGAAGGTGCTCTGCCAGTGCTAAGATGGCTGGGAGCCCGAGTTCCTGCAAGTGCTTCTGTCCATTTGGCTACAAAAACTGAGATGAGGTTTTGTATATGGCGGCATAATGGTTATGTCAATGAGCTAGTAATCCGAGGCCTGGAATAGTGATTCGGAGACATGAGTTCAAGTACCACCATTGAAAGTGGGAATTTAATTTTGATTAAATATATCTGGCTTACAGGAATAGTTACGGAGGAAAGGTTAGATCATTTAATAGCATTTCTTTGTAACTTTAGTACAAGCATCCTCTGACTTCCCATGGTACCCCCAGTCTACTCCCTAAACCTCCTTTGACTAATCTCCCAAACGCTTGACTACCATCGCTACCATCCCAGCCCTCCATCGGACCCTCGATCTACACTCTCAACCCCCACAGCATCCCCCAACTACATCCCCCACCATCTCCACTACCCTCCCAACTCCCTACAGGACACCCAGATGACCACCCCCCCAACTCCTGACTACCCTTTCAACCTGTTCATGACACCCCCATCACCCTCTCCAAAACCCACAGGAACCCCCACCCCAATTATCACCCCCATCTCTGACTACCTTCACCAACCACCCCCACTCCCTGCACTGACCACCTGATGATTTCCTCCCCCCAAGCCACCCACTTACCTTACACACTCATCTTCTGTCTGATATTCTCAAAGTGACTGGACCTTTAGACCTATCTGCTTTATGGCCATAGTGCCATAAAATATAGCGTGTGTCTTATCCTTGACTCTCCTGCACTCGACTGTCGGCCCCGGGAACAGCCTGCACTGCACTCTTCCCACACGGTCCGAATAGGGAGGTCGGGCGAGAATGGCACAGCTGTACTTCAATAACTAACGAGGAGCGGAGTGGTAATCTGATTGGGATTGCCACTCGATGGAAGATTCAGGGCCATGTTTTGATTCCTCAGCAGCTTTTCTATCTCAGGAGAAAATGGTTTTAATTGTGTTAATTCTTTCCTGGTGCCCTGCCAGAGGTAGGGCATTCTCGACCACGTTTCATAGCAAGAAGTCGCACAACACCAGGTTAAAGTCCAACAGTTGGTATCGCGAGCTTTCGGAGTGCTGCTCCTTCATCAGGTGAGTCATTTCATAGGAAGAGGTGAATTATAGAATCATAGAATCCTACAGTGCAGAAAGAGGCCATTTGGCCCATCGAGTCTGCACCGACCACAATCCCACCCAGGCCCTATCCCCATAACCCCACTTATTTACCCTGCTAACCCTCTGACACTAAGGGGCAATTTAGACTGGCCAATCAACCTAACCCACACATCTTTGGACTGTGGGAGGAAACTGGAGCACCCGGAGGAAACCCACACAGGAAAGGGGAGAATGTCCACACAGACAGTGACCCAAGATGGGAATTGAACCCAGGCCCCTGGCACTGTGAGACAGCAGTGCTAACCACTGTGCTACCGTGCTGCTGGCAAACCCCCCCACCCCCCCCCCCCCACCACACCTTCCCCACCACACCTTCCCCTGCCTCCCCACCCATGCTGAAAAGGTGCAGGAATCACTGGCCTCTCTTTTCTTTGGGCCTTAACTTCATTGCAGTGTTAATGTAAGCCTTGCTTGTGACTAATAAATAAACTTAACTTACTTCCTTCTTCTTGGCCAGCTGAGCTTTAAGTTTCTGCTTGCCTCTTCCGGTGACCCTTCAAATAGTCAGCCTCCAGAACCTAGGGCGATTGGTGACTGCCTCCCAGCTTTCAATCCTGTATAACCAAGAGGAGCAAGAATGTTCCTCGTGACCCCGCAGCAGCTGTGATTGACTTGTCCAGTCCAATCTCTCCTCCTACCAGTGAGCACTGTTGCTGGCAAAGCAACTCCCCTGATATTGATGTCAAGGACAACAAGTCATTGTCTTAGGGTAAGGGGTAGCAAATTTAAAACAGAGTTGAGGAGAAACTACTTCTCCCAAAGGGTTGTGAATCTGTGGAATTCGCTACCCCAAAGTGCGGTGGATGCTGGGACAGTGAGTAAATTTGAGGAGGAGTTAGACAGATTTTTAATTGGTAATGGGTTGCAGGGTTATGGGGAGAAGGCAGGAAAATGGGGATGAGGAGCATATCAGCCATGGTCGAATGGCAGAGCGGACTTGATGGGCCGAATGGCCTGCATCTGCTCCTATATCTTATGAACTTATGCCTTCCCTTGGCTGGGGAGACATGACAAACACTGGCAACTCATGCTGAGTATGGCAACGAGGCCTAAGGACCAACATCTATTGATTCACCGGTTGCTCAGGTCAGGCACACGCTGGTTGTGAAAACAGGCCAAGACCAAAATCTAGGCCACAAACTCTTAAATACAACAAAGAACAAAGAAAAGTACAGCACAGGAACTGACCCTTTGGCCCTCCAAGCCTGTGCCATCAACCAAGCTAAAAAAATCTTTTGCCCTTATTCAATCCATATCCCTCTATTCCCTCTATTCATGTACCCGTCCAGATGCCTCTTAAATGTTGCTAATGTGTCTGCTTCCACCATCTCCTCTGACAGCGCGTTCCAGGCACCCACTACTCTCTGCGTGAAAAACTTCCCCTGAACATTTCCCTTAAACTTTCCCCCTCTCACCTTGAACCTGTGCCCCCTTATAATTGACATTTCCACTCTGGGAAGGGTGGAACGACAAGTTATATTTGATCAATAAAAAAGGAATTGAGGTCCTTCATGGTTTAATGAGTAAATGCATCATTTAGTATGTTGTTGAGCCATATGTATCTTACAGTCCCAGGTTTGATCTCTGGGCTGTGCAAGTCAACTAACCTTGAGCTGTTCCACCATAGATCTTTGGATCCTCAGCTAGGAATGGAGAGAACACTAGCCAGGGCTTCTGTTCCCAATTGTCCTTGTGGAATTTCATCAGACTTGGATGTTTAATGAGGAAGGGATCAGTGTTGGCCATGAGGGCCTCCAGAATTGCGTAGGTTGTAAAACTCACTCTCTCACGACCACACATGAAGAACAGCTACTAAGATGAGTTGGTGGAGATTTTCCAGCACTTGTGGATTCATACCGCAGAGGAAGAAGAGAAGAAATCTGGAATTGATGTCTGAAGCAGCCGGTATTGAGTTACAACAGACACACTTTCAAATATGAATACACTTTATCTATTTGTACAACATGAGCAAATGTAGATTGAGGGGCCCGATGTTCATTTGTCTCTGATCTATATTTTGTAATATTCTGTTTGCACTGAAATCTTTTTTTCCCTTTGGTCGGATGCCAAAAATAACCAGAAACTTCCAAGACACAGTAGTCAGCCAGTCCACTCAGGAATTTCCTTGGGATGTGGGCTTTTAATTTTCCATGCATATTGTGAAACTAATATTCCATTATTGCAGAGTTGTTCTCTTGTGGCCAGCGCATCTGTGGCCTGAGACTGGAATAATTGGTTCGAGAGGCACGTCCGTGTATTGCTTGGTAAAATTGACACAATGGCCCAGCTAAAAAAAGAGAGAAGGTCGAGTGACCTGCTTATTTAGGGGTGACTTGCTATGTTTATGTTTTAAAAGGGTTCAACAGATTTGCAAAAGTATTTTTCCCAGTGCGGTCCCCACCTAATTCCAATGTGGAGAAATAACAAACCTACTCAGTAATCTCCAGCACAACCCAAACGCAATTAATAGGTGTCTCTATTAATTCACTCCATTGTCTCATTCTTTAATCATAGAAATATGACAATCTTTAATCCATGTTCGTTTGGATTATGTAAATAACATATAGTCTAATTTCCTACAATTAAGACATGTACTGGGGAATGCATTAATATACATTTTTGTCTGTGTCCACGTGTGTGCAAATTTTATTTGATTTATTATTGTCACATGTTGGGATACAGTGAAAAGTATTGTTTCTTATTCGCTCTAAAGGCAAAACATACCGTTCTTAGAGCGCATAGGGAAGAAAGAAAAAGAGAGGGTGCAGAATGTAGTGCTATGGTTATAGCTAGGGTGTAAAGAAAGATCAGATTAATATCAGATAAATCCATTCAAAAGTCTGATGGCAGCAGGGAAGAAGCTATTCGTGAGTCGGTTGGTACATGACCTCAGACTTTTGTATCTTTTTCCCGATGGAAGAAGGTGGAAGAGTGTATGCCCAGGGTGCGTGGGGTCCTTGATTGTGCTGGTTGCTTTTCCGAGGCCGCGGGAAGTGCAGACGGAGTCAGCGGATGGGAGACTGGTTTGCGTAATAGACTGGGCTATGTTCACAACCCTTTGTATTTTCTTGCAAATACATGTATGGTTATGCCTATGGGTGCTTTTGGCAATCCGTCAGGGTCGAGGATGACTTGCTTCTACTCTGGGAAGGTGGGTTCTGCGGCGGCTGAATAGTCCAATCCTGGAGTCGCAGACTCTGCCACAGGTTTGGCAGGTGGTGTTTGATGGGGTGGGTGGGTGAGATGCTCTGGATTCTGTGCTCACTTTCCGCTGTTTACACTTGGCCTCTGCGCGCTCCACCCAGTGACGCTCGAGGTGATTGGCACCTTCGCTGATGCTTCTTCTCCAATTTGTGCATTCGAAGGCAAGCGATTCCCACATGTCAATACGGATGTTGCATTTATTTAGGGAGGCTTTGAGAGCGTCCTTGTAGCGTTTTCTCTGCCCACCTAGTGATTGCTTGCCATTGCGGAGCTCAGAGTAGGGCACTTGCTTCGGGAGTCTTGTATCGGGCATGTTGACAATGTGGCCCGCCCATCACAGCTGGTCGAGTGTGACCAGTGCCTCAATATTGGCGATATTCTCCAGGGAGAGGATGGCCACATTGGTAAATCTATCCTGTCAGTTAACTTGCAGCATTTTGCAGAGGCAACATTGACGATATCTCTCTGGGGATTTGAGGTGGTTATGGGGTGCATATGTTGGTTATATATAAGAAAGTCTTACATACATAGAGCAACTTTCACAACCTCAAGAAGTCCCAAGTGTTCTACAAGCGGTTAAGTACTTTTGTTTTTAAGTATGGAGCTGGATTTTACAGCTGCAACTCAGCGGGCTCTGTCCCTGCTCAAACGTAACTGGGGCGCGAAGATGTTGGGCCGAATCTGCCACTCTGAATTCTGAGTGATTCCCACTGGGGGGGGGGGGGGGGGGGGGGGGGGGGGGGCGGCAGGAGGCGGTGGAGGGGGATTGCTGAACATGTGTGACCTTGCACTGTTCAACTCATTCCTTATGCATCCATGCAGAGCACAGCGAATCCCATGGCAGGAAAGGAAGGCACCCTCCCCATCCTTACCTCATGGACTCGAAGGTCCGGCCGCCAGTCATCTATCCACCCTTCCCTTGTTGGCCGAACTCCCCTGTTCAGCCTCTGCTCCACCCTTCCCCCCCGTCACCCCTCTAATCTCCACCTTCCATCATGTGTTACCAGCCCCCAATATGAATAAAGTTATGAGCAGTCCCGAAAAAAGCAAAAACACCATCTACCCTCCTTAAAGTCATGGAAGAAGTGTAGCTTGCAAGGTGCGCGCTACTTATATACAGACTTAAAAATAGACATTTTAATTCCGGCAGTGTGGCCTATTAATGAACATGCGTGATATGCAGAAGGGCATTCTGACATTACTCGTCAGGAAGTTTGCCTTTAAATGCCTTTACAGTCCCGAGAACAGAATTCTGACAGTTCATTCCGATGTGAGGAAACTTGTTTTTGGCCACATTACATCCCCTGCCTCGCTCCCCACCCCCCGCTGCTGCCGCTCTTCCCACTGCTGGAAGGATCCAAAGGTTCCATCCATTTGGTTGGCCATACAATGTCACCGCGCCGGGCTCTGATATCACAGTAGGCCATCAGCTGCTGAAATTGGAGACCCACCCGCCATGTTAAAAAATAAACATTTAACAAACCATTGAGCTTGATCATGGGCTAATGGTTTGCAATTTTTCATTTCCCATTGCCTTTCTTGGGTATTGGATGAGTGAAAGTTTGGAAGTGTTTTATGGCAGTAATGAGGAGATGGCACAAAGGTGGAGGAAAATACCTAGGGCCAGGGTTGCACGTCACAGCAGATTCCGTTGGTGAAGGTGGCAGCATCTGCATGAGTTTTGGCTTCATCTTTTAACATTTGTGAGGCTGCTATAGGACATGAAGAGATATTGAGTGGACAGCAGCATTTTAAATCTGGAGTTGTGACTGACTTCCTGTTACTGACACAGCCACTCTGCTACGTGACGTCCTCAGCGAGACTCCTGACTGGGTGCAGAGACCACCCCCACCACCCTTCGCACCAACAATTCCCTCTCTTCCTGCTGGGGTCCTGCTAATTGTCCAGCTGATACTTGATTCACTGAGCTGAGATGGCGGGATCCAAGTGGCAGTCAATTATCCACTTCAGGACATCTATGGACCTACGGGTAGGTGGGCTGCCCAATGCCACCACAGCTCAACATAATGTTGAGGGGACAGACCAGTGGTGGGCAAGGTAGGGCTGCCTTTGTGCTTTATTTTACGTGCCCCCGCATTCAAATACATTGGCTGGGGGGAGGGGGCATGTTAAATTCATCCCTAAGTATAATTAGTTAAAATTCTCAATTGATTCACCTGAGGATGCGTGACAATTTTTGTAGGCAGGGCCTAATTGCCAAAGTCTACAAAATCCATCACATCCAATGGGAAACTCTCACTGATGACTGATAGAAATGTCAACACCAGCGGTGAGCAGGAGTTTGCCACCACCACGACGTTGGGTTTCAGAAGTTCCAAAGCAGACGCTACAAGGCAACCAGGGCATTAGCAGAGATCATCCTGCACCATCGGCCAGGCGGCACTCCAAGTGTAGCACTTGTGGCAGACTTACCCTTTCCAGATCAGCTTGTTCAGCCATCAAAGGAAATGTAGCAGATTATCTCATCTGCCCTTGCCAAATTCTGAGATGAACAATGGACATCTTTCTAACCTCGAGAGAATAAAAGCCCATTCTGCTCAATCTCTCCTCATCTCCACTGTTACCATGCTCCCACCATTGGTCTCCAGACACACTCATCCTCACATCACACACCAACTAGAGAGCGAACCTGCACTTCCTAATATGATTGGATTGGGATTATTGGCTGTCAATCAAACAGCATTATTGCCCCATTTCCGATTGAGCAGAAGCGTTCATGGTAAATGGCCGGGATTTTCTGTCCCCATTTTTGGCAGTTGGGATAATCGGAGGGGGTGGAGAATCCAGCAGGAGCCCCCAAATGGCCCTTTGCCAGTAGGATTTCCCATTCTCATTGCCTCCATCGTGGAAGGTGAGGAATCCCTTTGCCATACATTTAGAATCATAGAATCCCTACAATACAGAAGGAGGCCATTCAGCCCATCAAGCCTGCGCCGACAACAATCCCACCCTATCCGAGTAACCCCACATATTTACCCTGCTAATCCCCCCCCAAAACTAGGGTCAATTTAGCATGGCCAATCATATTACTCGCACATCTTTCAGACTGTGGGAGGAAACCGGAGCACCCAGAGGAAACCCAGCAGACACGAGGAGAACGTGCAAACCCCACATAGACAATGACCCGAGGTCGGAATTGAACTCGGGTCCCTGGCTCTATGAGGCAGCAGTGCTAACCACTGTGCTGCCCATTTAAAGTAAAGTTTATTTATTAGTCACAAGTAGTCTTACATTAACACTGCAATGAAGTTGTGAAAATCCCTCAGTTGCCATACTCTGGTGCCTGTTCGGGTACACTGAGGGAGAATTTGGCATGGTCAATTCACCTAACCTACCATGGAGAATGCACCAGGTGACTGACAGTTAACTGCCAAGCAATGTTTGAAATTTAAACCAGGCAGCTTGATCGGCACAGTGACACAGTGGGTAACACTGCTGTCTCATAGTGCCAGGGACCTGGGTTCAATTTTGACCTCTGTGTGGAGTTTGCACATTCTCCCCGTGTCTGCATACGTTTCCTTCAGGTGCTCCGGTTTCTTACCACAGTCCAAAGATGGGCAGGTTAAGTTGATTAGCCATGCTAAATTGCCCCCCGGGTCAGGGGGATTAGCAGGACAAATACAATCCTGATTGGTCAAGCCTTTGCCTGAGGAATGAGTCAGTGATGGGTTGTGACTTGTTTTGTTTAGCTGAAACAGGTGCAATGTGTGTATATGTTCTGTCTGTCTGCAAAGTACAGGGTCCTGTGTGTTAATATATTAGAATCATAGAATCATTCAGGGCAGAAGAGGGCCATTAGACCATCGAGTCTGCACCAACAAATGTGAAATCCTTGATCTCCCATCTAAACCCATTTACCAGCATTTGGCCCATAGCCTTGAATAGACCGTAGCTTGAATGCAGCTTCTAGTACACGCAAATACGCTATACTGCTTGACTGGCAATCTTAAATTGGTTTACAGCGTTTTAAAAGAACAATGCTGCTTTGGATTTTGACTCGGATTTTCAACTCTCACTTGTGCTAGAGAGGCCAAGTCCAAACATACATCTCCAGGATATCGTTATGAGAAAAATCATTGGCGTATTAAAAGAAAAGTGTTTACTTTTCATGGGGCAGAATTTTATTTATTTTTTGTCTAAGTGTGAACTCAGGTGGGAAAACGATGTGAAGTCCATTGGATCCCACCATGTTTTTTGACACCAGCAAAAGAATCAAGGAGCCGGGGTCTCATTCAGAGCCTACCCCACCAGCAATGTTAGCTTTCAAATGATTGGGGCGCCCCTTCTTAAAGGGAGCCCCGATATATAAAAAAAAATAAAAAGGGTTTCCTCATGGACATGAAGACCCCACCCCCAGGGGAGGGACCCACGGATCCAGGATCCCCCTTGCCCCCATTGACAAGAGAACCTGCACACTGCCCCCACTCTCCCCCCTGCCAAGGACAGGGGAACCTCCGCTCCCCCAACACTGCCTAAGCATGACCCATTCCCCTTGGGAGTTGTACTTTTCTGTGCGCCTCCCTGTGTGTCCCCATTTGTCAAAAGCTGTTGTAAACTCTGCCGACATGATGTTGTACCGATGGGGATAGAGGGGGGGCAAACCCTAACGTAGAGGGGATGATGCAGCAAGACAAAAAGCTTTGACATGTCTCTTTTTTCAGTAATGCATATTACATCTCCTTTGATCCTAGGGTGACCACATCTTTTCACAAGCTAAGCTTCCATGCATAAAGTTCACTGATAATTACTTCCATTACACATTATTCCTCTTACCATCGTGAAGGGTTAGTTGTTCTAACATATTTTTAGAATTAAGCCATATACCTATGACTTAACATCACTAAATTCTTTGAAATTAATTGGGCATTGAATGCAATTAGTCTTTTCCTGCTGGTTGGCCCCCAGATGGCATGAGATTCCTAACATTAATTATGCACTGCAAATATGAAGTTTTCCCACCCTGCCATCCTGACAGCGCAAGATTCTAAATATCAATCATTGATTTGTCAGGAATATAACCAGACTAAATTAAAACAATCTCAGCTGCACCCAGTTCAAGCCTTCTTCACAAAGGAATCACTTTTCCATCCTAAACAAAGGAGGTTATCAATGTCAAAGTAAACCTAGCTAGGGTGAATGGACTCTGAAGCAAAGGGTTGCCTCATCCCTGATCTGGCTGCTAAACCTGGTGGTCAGCAGATACAGGACCCAGAAAAAAGCCCAGGTCTGGAACTTGGCTATCACCCAGGAGGAGGGTGGCATGGTGGCACAGTGGTTAACACTACTGCCTCACAACACCACAGATCCGGGTTCAATTCCAGCCTCGGGAGACTGTCTGTGTGGAGTTTGCACATTCTCCCCGTGTCTGCATGGGTTTCCTGTAGGTACTCCGGTTCCCTCCCGCAGTCCAAAGATATGCGGGTTAAGTTGATTGGCCGTGCTAAATTGCTCCTTAGTGTCAGGGAGATTAGCAGTGTAAATATGTAAGGTTACCGGAATAGGGCCTGAGTGAGATTGTTGCCACTACAGGCTTGATGGGCCAAATAACCTCCTTCTGCACTGTATTCCATGGGGGGAATTGTCCCATCCTACCTGCCACAGGAGTCGTAGCGGGCGGAGGAGGGGGGTTGCGGTGGGGAGAACCATGCAAGGGTCCATTGACCTCGGACGGGATTTTCCGGTTTTGGGGAGAGGGTGGCTGGAAAATCCACTCTATGATTCTATGACAATTAAACACATGTTGACGCACTTCTTGTCCCCTTATAAAGGAGGCCAATGAGACACAGAGGGCATGTTTTTGGGAAGAGGGTATTGGGAGATATTTACAGCCTCCTTCCACCTGGTGTACAAGCCCCTGCAGTGAATTGGGCATCTTCCAATTATATTTCAATGGAAGTCATTCCTCCCAAGCTTGCATACACCACTTACAGATTCCTGACAGGCGTAACCTAGCTCTTATGTAAACCTTTGTGGCCAAGCTCTCCAATAATAATCATGCAATAACCACATTAGGGTTTTCCATATTGGTACCCTGATTGAACAGAATCTATGACATTAATCATGCATTGAATACATTGAGACGTTTCCTGCTTGGGTTCTGCTTGTACAAGTTCTCTAACATTAACCGTATATTGAACGCATTAAAGCTTTTCCTGTTGATGTCCTGATTGCACGAGCCTTGATTCGCAATGTAGAGACATTAAGAGAGAGCCAAAGATAAAATGAAAAACATCAGTCCATCTGGAAGGGAAAAGTACCCCGACATGCCACTGTACAAAGTGCTAGACTTAAATAAATACATTCAGACACCACCCTAGAAAAAATATTTTAACAACTTGCAAAAATTCCTATCAAACCTCAAACAAGAAATTCCCACCCACAAGTATTGCAGATAAAAGCAAATATATAAATCTTAATTATTGACTCAGCGTAAGGCATGGAGAGGATCTGTGGTTTATCACTCAACCACAAGATATTATGTATTACGGTCGAAATTAAAAGATTAACTCTGTTCCAGTTGTTAGGATGAATGATTGTGACCTAGAAATAATTTTGGATACTGAGTTTGTGTGTTTATATTTTTGTTGGAAATAATGCCTTTTAGTAGCTGCTAAAAACTAGGCAGTGTTATTTCGATAAATCTCGGAGAACTACAAGGCTCATTCTATAAGCAAAGTGCTAATGTATTTCACCTATCTCTAACAATCAACAGACAGCTCATCAGTGAACCACGGGCAGACAGGCACTACTAAAAAATAATTTGCATTTATAGATCGCCTTTAACTCAGTGAAAATACCCAAGACACCACAGAATTTGCCCACCTGCTCACTGGTTCTTGTACTGAACAGTATAGCGAGCAATAAGTTTTCCACTGCCCTACATAACACATGCCCGAGATCTAAAGTTCAATGCCATGACCAGAACTCTCCCCAAAAAATTCTAAGTGTCGAATTCACGTGGAAACTGGAGGAATTCACGCTGGCTTTTTTTCAGTGGGAATTCAGAGAAGAATCTCCCACACTCTGTGCACTGCAGAGACCACCAGCATGAATATCACTACGTTTCAGTGGGCGGGGCCTATCCCCAGTGGAGAGGCTGACATCAGCGTGCTGGGTGGGCTACCGCGCATGCGCCAATCTGTCAATGCCGAGATTAGCACATACGCAGTGGCTCTGCACTTCCGGCCTCCCAATTGCTGGCCAGCTCGATCGCTGGCCAGTCCCGTGACCCCCACAATGCCGGCTCTCTGCCCCCATCCTCCCCCGCCATGGCCCGATCGCTGGCCCCCCCCCCCCGACCATTCTTGGGCCCAGCCCCGACCGTCCCCCCCACAGCCCACCTCGATCTCCAGCCCCCCCCCACCAATTCTCCCCTGACAGTTACCCCCCTGCAGTCCTGACACCCCCTCCCCCACAGTGCCGATCTGCCCCCCACTCCCCCCCACAGAGCCGACCCCCCCAATGGGCTGACCGCACCCACCCCGGCTTACCCCATGCCCCCAACCCATCCTGATCACTGGCCTCCCTCCTTTCCCACCAATCCTGACTGCAGAATGGCAGTGGGACCCTCCCATCCCCACCGATCACGCCCTAGGCCCTGCCCCATCAAGCCCCACCCCATATGCCCCACCCCTTGGCATGGCCCCATGCCTGGTGGGCAGTGCCAAGGTGTCCCTTGGCCAATGGCACCTTGCCCTTTGGGCACTGCCAAGGGGGGCAAGGCTGGCAACTGGCAAGGTGCCAATGCCCAGGGGGCACCCTGCTCCACTGCTCAAACTTCTGGAGGGCCCCGATTGCCCCCCACTTCATTCCACCGGGGTCAGGCCACAAGCTCCCCGAAAGTGGGGAGCTACTGTAAACCCCGCTGGAGTGAAATATTCCTAGCAGGGTGGGAGAGGCTCGCAGGCCCGGAGATTTCAGTCCTGAACCCGCTAATCACATTTAAATAATATATAAATGAGCCCCTGAATGTGTAATGCAGACCCGCACCTATTTCTGGCGCGGAGCTGACAGCGCCAGGAATCTGGCACTGGGAATGGCTCTCAGGGTCGGACACCCGGATGGGAGAATCACCCCCTCCACATTTATGGTTTCAAGTTAGGAGTAGTGACAATTCTCATTATTTTATGATCCTTGAGATGTTGGTGAGATTGAAATAAGAAAAGTAAAATGTAGACAGTTATCTACAGGTGTGATACTGACAGCAGGCCCCGCTCCTGTTGAAGAAAAGACACTGCAATAACATTGCAAAAGGCTGTGATAAGGATACCAGTGATAGAATCACAGAATCCCTACAGTGCAGAAGAGGCCATTCAGCCCATCGGTCTGCACCAATTCGCTCTGACAGAATACCTTACCAGGCCCTTTTCCCCAACGATTCCTATAGCCCCACACGTATACCATGGCTAATCCATCTAATTTACAGATCTTAGGACACTAAGGGGCAATTTGACATGGCCAATCCACCTCACCTGCACATCGTTGAACTGTGGGAGGAAACCAGAGCACCCAACGGAAACCCATGCAGACACGGGGCGAACGTGCAAACTCCACACAGATAGTCACAGAAAAGCAATATTTGCTTGCTGTAGTGCTCAGAATATTTAGTCCCCAGCAGTTTCCATTATATTATTAATCTTCGCTAACTATCTTTCCTGTTGACCCTCCACACCAGTGATGGGCAGCCTCGGCTAGTGAGGGGGCCGCATGAGTGGCCCCCTCACTCATCTCAGTGGGCCACAAGATTGAAATCGGGCTTGTTCACTAACCATGACTGCATGAATAAGTTTAAATACATTTAATACACGCCAAATATTTCAAAACGAGTCACAGAAAATGCTTGATCATAAATGTATTAATACAACTGTCATCAACTTCAAATGGTAAAAACAAAGAATTATTTACACTTTGGACACAGAGAGAGCGCACAGCTCTCACAGTCAATGTTGTGAGCAATCAGCACGCACCTCACTTCACTTGCCCTTGCTTTACGCACGAATCACTTCAGTAACACCGCTAGGAGAAACACTGCATGGACAGAAATCAACAGAATGTGACAACTCTGAGCATGGGCAACGGTCAACAAAATGTCCTGTGGGCTGCACCTTGAACCCAAAAGGGCCTCAGGCCACAGGATTGCCTATCACTGCTCCACACTGAGTCCTTTTTCAGAAAACTTATCCTAAAAACCCAATCTAATTGACATTTTGTTCCCGCAAAACTTATCCTAAAACCCAGGGGGCGATTCTCCCAGCCGGGAGACATAAGTGGGGCCGTTTAGCGATTGGGGGATGAGGGGGGTCAGAGGGGCCGCAGGACTGGCCAACGATCGAGAGGCCTCGCCCACTGAAATTTATCGTGACTCATGCTAGGCCTCTCTGCGGTGCTCAGAGTGTGGAAGATTGAGTTTGAAATTCCCGCTAAAAAGAAATCATGTCCTGTTGGCCTTACACTGTAAACAGCAAATTGCCTCTGCGACCTTGATATGAAACGCAGAGTCATTCAAGGAACCAAGGTTAATGGGTGGAGAAAGGAAGGGTCTTTTTTAAATTCATTTCTTTATTCATTCGTGGGACATTGGAGTCACTGGCTAGCCAGCATTTATTGGCCATCCCTTGTCACCCTTGAAAGGCAGTTGAGAGTCAACCACGTTGCTATGGCACTGGAGTCACATGTAGGCCAGACCAGATAAGGACGCCAGATTTCCTTCCCGAAAGAACGTTAGTGAACGTTAGATGGGTTTTTCCAACAATCGACAATGGTTTCACGGTCATCAGTAGATTCTTAATTCCAGACATTTTTTACTGAATTCAAATTCCATCATCTGCCGTGGTGGGATTCGAACTCGGGTCCCTATAGCATTCATTGAGTTTCTGGATTAATAGTCTAGTGATAATACCACGAGGCCATCACCCCACAATTGCCCGTGTCATCAAGGTGTTTGTCCATGTCATTGTTTACTGCAAATTTCCCAACCTGAAACACTATTTCCCATGGTTGACAGCTCTGGAGTCACCCACTGGCCAGTTTGCATCCATGTTCCCTGTCCAGGAAACTTCCTCTCAGGAAGAAGCATAAAACGGGGACCTGCATTTGAATTGCATGCTGGCAGCAAACTTTCTAAAACATCAAGTAATGAATTTGTCACTTACTTCTCGAACACAAAGGGTACAGTTGCAGCTAAAGTAATTCCTCCAAGACTTCCCTTCCCTTCGAAATTCATTAAACTTGCAAGGTTATCAAAAAATAACTGTTGTTTTTCTCTGCGTTAAGACAACACCAGTTAAATTCTCCGGGGCATGATTTACTGAATTGTGCTGTACTCGAATGTCAAATCGGAGCTGGCTCAGAAAATGAAGAAAGAGTATTTTTATCACTTTTCTGACAGCGTTAAGTCAAAAACAGGTAGAGCAATCCCATGCACTTGTTTACTTTGTAGCTCTCGGGTCTGGTATAGGTCACAGATTTTGGTGTGACAGCAATTCAGATGTTTACACTGGCAGCAAAATAAGTGCCAGTGGAGTCCCACCACCTCTTTGGAGCCAGAAATCTGGTCTGCACTCACTCATACACAAGCATATAATTGAATTCCCAGTCAATAACCTGACTGGTATGACGTAATACCTTTTATAGCTTAACATCATTCATTGTTATGGTATCTGGTCATTGTGCACTGCACAGTCCGATGTTTAATCTTCTTGTTTTTTAAGTGCTATCTATGTTTGACCTTTCTCAGCAGTGGTCCATCTGCCAGCTATTGCTTCAAGAAGCTTTAAAAAGAATTAACAGGACGGGTCTCAGAACAATACTTTCTGCCTCAGCCCCATATTTACTTTTGCGAGATTATTTGTTTCATGAGGAAATTTTCTCACTCAGTGGGCGGGATTTTCCAGTCATTCTCGACCTGAAACCGAGAAACCCTGCCTCAGGTCAACATTCCATGGTCCAGCCCTCACCCGCTCCGATTCCCATGGCAGGCGGAATGGGAAAATTCACTCTCTTGTCTGACCAAATTAATCATAAAATCATAGAATCCCAACAGTGCAACAGGAGGCCATTTGGCCCATCGAGTCTGCTCCGACAACCATCCCACCCAGGTCTCATCCCTGCAACCCCATGCATTTACCCTGCTAATCCCCCTGGCACTAAGGGGCAATTCAGCACGGCCAATCCACCTAATCTGCACATCTTTGGAGTGTGGGAGGAAACCAGAGCACCTGGAGGAAACTCATGCAGACATGGGGAGAACGTGCAAACACAGACAGTGACCCGAGGCTGGAATTGAACCCAGGTCCCTGGTGCTGTGAGGCAGCCACTGTACTGTAGCTGCATAAAAAGAATTTGATGAAAAGTTAAAATGGACTTTAATTAATTTTTAAATCCGGAATATGAAATTTATTTTGCAGTTCTTAAGGTAGGTTATTTTGCTTTGTTTTTATCTGTTCCATCATATTAGAAACAGGGATCATCTTTTAGGATCAATACTTGAAGCATAAAGGGAAAATAAGAAGAAATGTTCTGAGGGTTATTCAACTATGGAGTGCAGTATCAGGTGATAATTGAGGCTGAACTATTTGTAGAAGCGAAAGGGAAATTAAATTTAAAAATTGAGAAAAATCTGAAAGAGAAATAGGAGAGAATTGCGTTTGGAATAGACAACAATGATATGGAAAAGGACAGGCACAAAGGATTGAATACCTCTTCCCGACTTCCTATGGCAAAGATAAAAGTAAAAAGGTGGAGGATTAAAACCTTTACTGGAGTAAAATGTCCCAAGGAGTTTCATAGAGGTGTAATCAAAAAATATATGACAAAGAAGCAAATAATGAGTTTAAGTTTATTTATTAGTGTCACAGTAGGCTTAAATTAACACTGCAATGAAGTTACTATCAAAGTCCCCTAGTTGTCACACTCCAGCTCCAGTTCGGGTCTACTGAGCAGGAATTTAGCATGGCTAGTGCATCTAACCAGCACGTCTTTCTGACTGTGGGAAGAAATCGGAACACCCGGAAGAAACCCACGCAGACATGGGGAGAACATGCAGACTCCGCACAGACAGTGGCCTAAGCTGGGCAGGTACTTAAAAGCTTTGTCAAAGAAGCAGGTTTCAAGTGGCATCTTGAAGGACGAGAGAAGACTGGAGACTTGAGGGAACTCCTAATCAGGCTGAAGGTAAAAGTGGGTGAGGAACAACAACTAAGAGTTGGAGGAACACAGAATTCTTGAAGAATTGTAGGACTAAAGAAGGTTAGAGGTTGGAGGATACAACCGTGGCTTTCAAAGGGGAATTGACCAAACCCCTGAAGGGAAAGGTTTGCAAAACTACAGGGAAAGGGCAGGGGAGTGGGATCACTTGAGTTACTCTCGCGGATAGTTGGTATGGTCATAGTGGGTCAAATAGCTGCCTACTGTCTTGTAACAATGACTCCCGATTTGGGGCGGGGGGGGGCGGGGGGTGGGGGGAGGGGGGTGGGTGGGGGGGAAGGGGGCGGAAATAGAATGAGGTATAGAGAGTTTTGAACAAGGAAATAAGTGTCGCCAGACCAGAAAGCAAAGTAGGCCCATAAGCACGGGGTGGTGGATGAAAGGGATTTGGTAAGAGTTAGAATATGAGCAGTAAAGTGTTGGATGATCTTATGTTTAAGGTAGCAGGTGGGAAGCCAGCAGCAGAGTAACACAAAACACAGCCGAGACTTTCGTTAGCGGATGGGTTGGAGCAGGGGCAGAGAAAAGCGCTGTGGAAGTGGAAGGAATTGTCTTTACGACGGAATAGATAAAGAAGCAAATGCTCATTTTAGGGTAAATGGGACATTGAGTTGTGTACGGGCTGATTGGTGGTCAGGGAGAGGAATGGAATTGATGGTTAGGAAACAAAGTTGCTGTGAGGACGAAGCACAGTGTCTTCGGTTTTCTGAAACAATGGCCTGAGGAGAAGGAAGTACTTAAATGTTAGCTCGCGTGCATGCCAGGAAGAGAAACTGGTTGGTCAGCATTTAGTGAGGATAGGGGAGTGGACAAGAGGGAAGACAGGAGGAAAGCTAGAAAAAGATGTGAGTTCTATGATATTCTTGATATTGTTAGTCTAATGCCAAATATTTTCTGAGCTTGCAGAGATCAATAAAACATTGGGAAACCTCTTGCTGTGCTCGCTGCATCTTATACCAGCCTGAAAGAGAGAGAAAACGATGTGATGCTGCATCACTTCCTGCTATGGTTAGGAGATCTTGTGGTACAGTGATAATGCCCTTACCCCTGGACCAGAAGCTCCAGGTTCAAGTCCAAAGTCAGGACTTGTTGGCCATGGAAGGAGTGTTCAACAGGATTCAACAGGCTGATAATCAGCTCAGAAATCATGCCACCACTTCCCCGCTATTCCATAAAGGGTCAACAACAGCAGAATATGAGCAGTAAAGTGTTGGATGATCTTATGTTTAAGGTAGCAGGTGGGAAGCCAGCAGCAGAGTAACACAAAACACAGCCGAGAGTTTCATTAGCGGATGGGTTGGAACAGGGGATATCTCTGGAGATATCTGGAGATATGCTAACAACAACTTCCTGCAATGATGTACACAATATCTGGTTTGCATATTACAGTCAGAATTATCCCATTGATGCGCGATAAATCACACGGGAGGCAGGATGTACCCGGGAAATAAAGGCTTTTATTGCCAACAATAACGGAGCTACTATATACAATATACAATCCCAGACTAAAGGGTCACCAGGCAGAGCAGTGACCTTTATACCTCTCCCGGAAGGCGGAGCCAACTGGGGTGTACCATAGGACTATATTAACAGGTAGAACAGCCCAACCCTAACCCCAATAGTAACATATCTACAGACTCATAGTGCTGGCCAGACCATGGCTCAGCACTCCTGGTGGTAACCAACAATGGTTCACCACATTCACCCCTCCTTTGAAAACAAAGGCCGGCAGGGCACAAAAAAAACAGAACAACTGTTCATCTGTCTATAAGTTCAAACGGTTTGGGGGACCGCACCGTCGCTGCGACCTCCTCAACACCGGCGATGACGCCGGTTCAGGCAATCGCGGTGACCTTCTCTCCAAGGCGGTGTCCAGTGACTCCTCCAGTCCCTCACAGGCCGGTAGACCACGAGGTGGTGACAATCCGCTGGACTCGAGCACGCCTCGAGGTGGCGACAATCTCCTGGACTCAGGCAAGCTGTACACGGGAGTAAGAGGATTAAGTGGTGGTCCCGATACTGCCCGCGGCATGTCAGGAGAAGAGGTAATGGTCGGGGGGTCCCTAACTGGGGGTGTGGGAGCGACTGGGGTTTCCAAGCCCCCTGCTGGCACCAGATCTCGAATCGAGACCGTGTCCTCTCGCCCGTCAGGATATGCCACATAGGCATATTGAGGGTTGGCGTGGAGGAGATGGACCTGTTCAACCAAAGGGTCGGACTTGCGGGTCCTAACATGCCGCCACAGGAGGACAGGTCCTGAGTACGTCAACCAAGACGGTAATGAGGTCCCAGAGGAAGACTTCCTAGGGAATGAAAACATTCTCTCATGAGGAGTAGCGTTGGTTGCCGTACACAGAAGTGAGCGTATGGAGTGGAGCGCATCAGGGAGTACCTCTTGCCAACGGGAGACTGGAAGACCTTTAGACCTCAACGCCAGTAAGACAGCCTTCCAGACTGTAGCATTCTCTCGTTCAACCTGTCCGTTACCCATTGGGTTGTAGCTCGTGGTTCTACGAGAGGCAATCCCATATGAGAGCAGGTATTGCCTCAAGTCGTCGCTCATGAACGATGAGCCCCTATCGCTGTGGATATAACAGGGGTAACCGAACAGGGTGAAAAGATCCCGTAATGCCTTGATAACCGTGGCAGCGGTCATATCAGAACAGGGAATGACAAAAGGGAATCGTGAGTACTCATCAATCACATTGAGGAAGTACACGTTCCGATCTGTCGAGGGAAGGGGGCCCTTGAAGTCCACACTCAGTCTTTCGAAAGGACGAGTGGCCTTAATGAGGTGTGCCCTGTCAGGTCGGTAGAAGTGCGGTTTGCATTTCATGCATACCTGGCAGCTTCTGGTTATGGACCTGACATCCTCCACCGAGTAGGGTAGATTCCCGGCCTTTATGAAGTGGAAGAGCCGAGTGACCCCCGGATGGCAGAGGTCATTGTGGAGAGCCTGTAATCGATTCTCCTGCACACTAGCGCATGTTCCACGCGACAGGGCGTCCGAGGGCTCGTTGAGCTTCCCTGGACGGTACATGATATCATAATTGTAGGTGGAGAGTTCGATTCTCCACCTCAAGATTTTATCATTCTTGATCTTACCCCGTAACGTGTTGTTGAACATGAACGCCACGGACCGCTGGTCCGTGAGCAGAGTGAACCGTTTTCCCGCCAAGTAATGGCGCCAATGCCGAACGGCCTCCACAATGGCCTGGGCCTCCTTTTCCACTGCAGAATGCCGAATTTCAGGGCCTTGGAGGGTGCGAGAGAAAAAGGCGACGGGCCTGCCCGCCTGGTTAAGTGTGGCGGCCAGGGCGAAATCAGATGCATCACTCTCCACCTGGAAGGGGATGGACTCATCAAAAGCGCGCATCGTGGCTTTCGCGATGTCGGCTTTTATTCCTGCAAAGGCTAAGCGAGCCTCTGTTGTTAGGGGAAAGGAGGTAGACTTGATGAGTGGACAGGCTTTGTCTGCGTAATTGGGAACCCACTGTGCATAGTATGAGAAGAAGCCTAAGCATCTTCTCAGTGCTTTGATGCTAGTGGGCAGGAGGAGTTCGAGGATGGGACGCATACAGTCTACATCAGGGCCAAGGACCCCGTTTTCCACCACGTATCCGAGGATAGCTAGGCGGCGCGTGCGAAATACACACTTCTCCCTGTTGTAGGTCAGATTCAGGCGAGATGCAGTGCGTAAGAATCTAAGAAGGTTGGCATCGTGGTCCTGCTGGTCATGGCCGCAGATGGTGACGTTATCCAGGTACGGGAAGGTAGCCCGCAGCCTGTTCTGGTCCACCATTCGGTCCATAGCACGCTGGAAGACCGAGACCCCATTCATGACACCAAAGGGAACCTTTAAAAAGTGGTACAGGCGACCATCCGCCTCAAAGGCCGTGTATTGTCAGTCCTCTGGGCGAATGGGGAGCTGGTGGTAAGCAGACTTTAAGTCGATGGTGGAGAACACCCGGTACTGCGCAATCTGATTGACCATGTCAGATATGCGCGGGAGGGGATACGCATCCAGCTGCGTGTATCTGTTAATGGTCTGACTATAGTCTATGACCATCCGGGGTTTGTTCCCATTCTTAACCACCATGACTTGCACTCTCCATGGACTAGCGCTAGGTTGGATGATCCCTTCCTTGAGGAGCCGCTGAACTTCAGATCGAATGAAGATCCGATCCTCAGCGCTGTAACGCCTGCTCTTTGTTGCGATGGGCTTGCAGCCTGGCACGAGATTCTGGAATAGGGAGGGTGTGGTAATCCTGAGCGTCGAGAGACTACATGTGGAGCGCGTTGGGCAATTTAGAGGCTGCAGAGCTCCCATTGAAAGCGGAGGGAGTGGCCCATCGTACTGCAGGGTTACACTCTTCAGGTGGACCATAAAATCTAGTCCAAGGAGTATCGGCGCGCAAAGGTGCGGTAACACAAGGAGCCTGAAGTTCTCGTAAACCGTGCCCTGCACCGTCAGGTTGACCACGCAGCTCCCTAGCACGGTGACAGACCGGGACCTTGACGCCATCGAAATTGTCTGCTTGACAGTCCAAATCTGGAGACCGCACCGCTTCACGGTGTCAGGGTGAATGAAGCTCTCCGTGCTCCCGCTGTCAAACAAACAATAAATCTGGCGTCCGTTTACCTGTATCTCCATCATGGACTTGTCGAGTCTGTGAGGCTTGGCCTGGTCCAGGATGATTGACGCCACCGTTGGATCGTGGGTGCAACTGCAGGCAGCTGAGATGGTTGATGACGGCCCCTGCTGGTCATTTGCGGTCGGTGCGGACCAAAATGGCTGCCCCCATAGGTCGCACGTGGTCGATGGTGCCAAAACCGGCGGCCCCTGCAGGTCGCACGTGTCTTGCGACTCCGTCGTCAGGAATGGCGACGCCCTGGAATCGCACGTGGTGGAAGACCTCGAAGACGCAAAAGACAAGGAGGCCGGCTCCGGGGAGTCACACGCTGCACTGCTGTGTTTGGAGGGTGGTTTGGTCCGGCATACTTTGGAATAATGTCCCTTCTTGCCACAGGCGAAGCACAATATCGCTTTAGCTGGACATCGCTGCCGAGGGTGTTTCACCCCCCCACAGAAGTAACACCGCGGGCACCTGGAGCTGCTGCCGTCGTCAGGTCCGAGGCTGGAAACGCAATCGCGCAGTTTTTCGAACCCGCTGAATAAAGTGGAGTCTGCGGCTGCACTTGCCACAATGTCCCCACACGGTCGTCGGGGTACATCTCCAGACTTTTGGAGGCCATTTCTAGAGTGTCAGCTAACTCTACGGTTTTAGTGAGGTCGAGGTTACCTTGCTCCAGCAGTCGAAGGCGGATGTACGACGAGCCGATTCCCGCCACGAACGCATCTCGAACTAGGTCATTCATATACTGGGCCGCCGACACTGGCTTGCAGTTGCAGGCTCTGGCTAGCTGCTGAAGTTCACACAGGTACTGTTCCGTCGTTTCGCCGGGCTGCCGCCGTCGAGTGGCTAGAAGGTGTCGAGCATGGATCTCATTCGGCGGTTTGTTGTATTGCTTTTTGAGACGCTCGAGGGCCCCTTTGTAGTCGGTGGCCTCACGGATCGCTAAGTATACAGCGTCGCTTACCCTCGCGTGGAGGACCCGGAGTCTATCGGCGTCGTTGTGGACCGCTGTGGAGGCGTCGAGGTAATCTTGGAAACACTTCAACCAGTGGTCGAAAGTGTTCGATGCTCCCGCCGCACGTGGATCCAACGTAAGCCGTTCGGGTTTCAGCATTTGCTCCATGGTTTTCTTTTGTTTTTTTTTGTCAAAAAAAAATGTTCTTGTTGGCAATAAAATTGATGCGCGATAAATCACACGGGAGGCAGGATGTACCCGGGAAATAAAGGCTTTTATTGCCAACAATAACGGAGCTACTATATACAATATACAATCCCAGACTAAAGGGTCACCAGGCAGAGCAGTGACCTTTATACTCTCCCGGAAGGCGGAGCCAACTGGGGTGTACCATAGGACTATATTAACAGGTAGAACAGTCCAACCCTAACCCCAACAGTAACATATATACAGACTCATAGTGCTGGCCAGACCATGGCTCAGCACTCCTAGTGGTAACCAACAATGGTTCACCACACCCATTATACTATATCTCAGGTTCAAAGTTTATTTATTAGTGACGCAAGTAGGCTTGCATTAGCACTGTAATGAAAACGCTGTGAAAATCCCCTAGTCGCCAGAGTCTTGCGCCTGTTCAGGCACACTGAGAGAAAATTTAGCATGGCCAATCCACCTAACCAGTACGTCTTTCAGACTGTGGGAAGAAACTGGAGCACCCGGAGGAAACCCACGCAGACACTGGGAGAATGTGCAAATTCTGCACAGACAGTGACCCAAGCTGGGAATCGAACCCGGTTCTGGATTTTTATGAATTTGGGAGACTTCATGGAAGGACAAAAATGGTGGCTGGGACCCGATGGCGAAATGCCTGACCACATTGCCCGGGCTTCAGAGTTTCAGGAGTGCCTTTTAAGGGGTAAAGCGGGCTCAGGCTTCAAGCCCACACCCTGGACTCTAATCCTGGCTGGCTTCATTGAGAGGATGGGAAGAAGAACATAAGAACATAAGAAATAGGAGCAGGAGTAGGCCATCTAGCCCCTCGAGCCTGCCCCGCCATTCAATAAGATCATGGCTGATCTGATAGTGGTTTAGTTCCACTTACCCACCCGCTCTCCATAACCCTTAATTCCCTTATTGATCAGAAATCTATCTACCTGTGACTTAAACATATTTAACGAGGTAGCCTCCACTGCTTCAATGGGCAGAGAATTCCAGAGATTCACTACCCTCTGAGAGAAGAAGTTCCTCCTCAACTCTGTCCTAAACTGACTCCCCCTTATTTTGAGGCTGTGTCCTCTAGTTTTTGTTTCCTTTCTAAGTGGAAAGAATCTCTCTGCCTCTACCCTGTCGAGCCCCTTCATTATCTTATCTGTCTCTATAAGATCTCCCCTCAGCCTTCTAAACTCCAACGAGTACAGGCCCAATCTACTCAATCTCTCCTCATAAGCTAACCCCCTCATCTCCGGTATCAACCTGGTGAACCTTCTCTGTACTCCCTCCAAGGCCAATACATCCTTCCGCAAATAAGGGGACAAAAATTGCACACAGTACTCCAGTTGCGGCCTCACCAGTACCTTGTACAATTGCAGCAAGACCTCCCTGTTTTTATACTCCATCCCCTTCGCGATAAATGTCCCAGTTCTCTGTCATTTTCATGGAAGCGGGCCAGGAAAGAGTTGTGTTCATGACACCATAGTTTGCATGAGGAAACCTTTTTAAAGGTAAGTTTGGAAAGTCCCCTGATGATCCTTCATGCCCCCAAGCTATGCCACTTCCATGTCCATTCATTAACGATACACTGAATCAAAGAATAGAATTGTAGAATCCTACAGTGCAGAAGGAGGCTGTTCAGCCCATCAGGCTTGCACTGACCACAAGCCCACCCAGGCCCTATCCCCATAACCCCATGCATTTATTTGACTGAATGCATGCATTTATTTTGCTGAATAGAACAATGTGTACTGTATAGAAACAATGAACGCTGCGATATCCCTTTAATGGGCTCCGGTAATAGTAACAATACGATATGTAAAAAGGAGTAACTAGTCATTCATTGATAACTTTGCACTGAATAAAAATCTCCTTTTTACTGCAGGCCAATAAAAATGGCAATCATGCAAGCCCTTTGGCGTCAATAACTAAAACTGCAAGCACCTGATATATTTTATTTGCTGTAAATAAACGTGTGCCATTGACAGAAGAGATCAGAGATCCAACACTGTCAGTCAAGCAATGTTTTCTCCAGGGCTCAGGTGTTTTGGTACTCTATTGGCTCTCAGCCAAGAATGTAGAATGAGGCTTGCTGAGAGACCGGAAATCCATTAGAGTACTGAAACACCTGAGCCCCAGGGAAGACATTGCTTGATTGACAGCTTTGGCTCTTTAATATCATCTGTCAATTGCACAATGTTGATTCAAACAAGATAAAGCTTCAGTTGTCTGTAAAATCGATACTTTGGACTACAGTAAAAGGGAATTTCTTTTTTGTAAATTAGAAAGTAATCAATGATTACTACTTTAAAAATTTTTATTTTAACTCTAGAGTTTATTGGTTCGATATAGTGTATAGTGGGTAAATAGATATGGAAGTTCCATTGCCTAACTGGGTCATGATGGGTCATAGGGAGTGGGTGGCATAATTGGGATGGTAGATAAAGGGGATAGATGATATGAGGTGACATGGATGAGGTATGGTCTGGCGGGTGAGGTGTGGGGTGAGGGCTGGTGGGCATTAAATTGTCATTGTAACAAAATCCCAGAGCAGTGAAGTGGGCCTCAGCTCACCTGGCAGTCCTGTCATGGTAGTATGGTGGTTAGCACTGCTGCTTCACAGCATCAGGGACCCGGGCTCAATTCCCGGCTTGGGCCACTATCTGTGTGGAGTTTGCACATTCTCCCCGTGTCTGCATGGGTTTCCTCCGGGTGCTCCGGTTTCCTCCCACATTCTGAAAGTGTAAGTTTTAGGGCAAATCCTCCATGATTAAAGAACCCAGGGATGAGGAGAATGGACAATTTGTTAAAATGGCCGGGTGGCTGTCAGGAACTTTACAGCCACATGAATATGCCAGAGGCTGGGAATAACGAGAAGGTCGAGACAAGGATGATCTAATCAGCAGGAAACAAAGGAGAAACCATGGCCAGCAGACGAGGAGTAAATAGCCCAGCAGCAAGACAATGAGAACAGAGATCATTCCATCCACGGACAACATTAAGACCCATCTCGCTGATGGGATACCAATCAGGCTGATTCAGAAAACATTTAAAAGACATTAAAATATCAATTAAGGGCGGCCCCGACAGTTCCGGCCCTTTGTTCCAGTCGATCAAAACTACCAGTGACCAGAAACTGTTTTATGTGAGAGAATCACCGGTGAGGTTTTAAAAAAGGGACAACAAGGTCTGGCTCACTCTCTCTCTCTCGCTCCCGATGTGTGCTCTCTTAGCTTTTCGCCGCTTCCTCCTGGCACTTAGCTCTTCAGCTCTCGCGCCACGTGTACCCGCTCCTGCCCGCCAGCTGGACTCGCATCAAGACAAGTAAAGCCGCTCTCAAAGTTGTAAGTACCTCCGCCGGCTGAAGTTCCCGATATAAGATAGGGGACGAGGGTTGAAAGGGGGTGGTGTTTAGTGAAGTTAAGTGTGATAAGACTGTGTAAAAGTAAGAATTTACGTTGTGCCGATAGTGTTTCCTCCCATAGAAAATAGTTTAAAGTATGAGTTTTGTTATTGTATGGTGTGGTGTTGGGAAGGTTGATTTGCAGTTTGAATAAATTAGTGTAACTTTGAAACCCGTTTGGAGCTCGTCTTGCTTTTCTGTTCTCTCATCCGTATACTCTGGCGGGGTCACAATTTCAAGGGCTCTCACCGTAAATCCGGAGTCTAGAACCAAGAGTGATCTGAGCGCCTCGAAAACGTTCACTCGGGGGAAACGACTGGTCAGGGATAAACAGTGCAGTTTCCCTCTTTCTTTCTCTCGTGGTAACTACCTGAGTGAGGTGGTTACAGGGTGGCCGTTTGCTCCACCAACAAGAGAGAGAATCACCCAGGCATTGGTGGTGGTCAGGATACCTGGTGTTGAATAAGGTCCAGGTCACTGGTTTGGTATAAACAGTGAGCCTGGCCCAGCGCTCTCTCCGGCCCCAGTGCGGCGTTCCTCAGCTTTGAAGTTTCAGAGCCTGCTGGAAAGAGACCCCACAGGTACTGCTGCACACCGATACCAGCCTGTGCGTGGAGTAAAGGAGACAGACCCGCTACAGAAAGTGCTGGTTAGGTGCATTGACCCGAACAGGCGCCAGACTGTGGTGACTAGGGGAATTTTGCAGTAACTTCATTGCAGTGTTAATGTAAGTCTTACTTGTGACAAATAAATAAATTTTAACTTTTACTGTGGCTGCCTCAGAACTCTTTCCCTGGCCTGACTGAAGCCCACACCAGCAGCCTACCTGCTCCCCCACAATAAAAATCCTCTCTTTCCTGATCTTTCTCCCTAGCTGGACCAGCCTAGAATTTTCCAACTCCTGATGTCTGCCTCAAGAATTAAAATCCAGCCCCTAGTCTCTGATTTCCATTTCCATATTGTGGAGATCAAACAAACCAGTACTTTACCTCTGATTTCAATCCTTAATCTTTTCTTCTCTTAGATCATTTTCTTTCTGTTATTCCCTTTTGTAAGGTACACCAAATGATGAGGAAGGCAAGTAGAATGTTGGTGGTTATTGCAAAGGAAATAGAATTTAAAAAAGGGAGGTTTACTGCAGCCCTTGGTGAGACCACATCTAGAATACTGTGTACAGTTTTGGATGTCTTATTTGAAATAAGACATAATTGCATTCGAAACAGTTCAGAGAATGTTTATTTGACTGGGAAAGATATCGCAAAGGGAAGGGATCCTTTTCAAATTAACCTTGTTATGACCAACCAATGGGGTTGAATAAAGAAGGGGAGGCAGTTCATCCCCCCTCACCCAGGAACATAATAATGTGGGGGTATCTCATTCAGGATCGTGACAAATTGAGGACCTCGCCTGAGAACTGGTCGTAACAGAACACAGGAAAGTGGAGTTGAGGCCATCACCAGATATTATTAAATGGCAGACCAAGTTGAATGTCCTACTCTTGTTCTTAAGTCCTAAGCTTCTGGGGCAAGCGCTGTGGTGGTTTGATGGGTCTACCAGATTGGGTCCTCTTCTGCTTTGGAGGGGATTGTGGTTCTAAGTCCTGCAGGAGGTCTCTCTCGCCTTGCCCAAGAAAAGCTTTTTTATCCAGAGGGTGATAATGGATTTTAAGAGACCATGGATAGTGGAAAAGCCAAGTTTTTCTTTTAAATTGTGCCTTGAAAGCCTCTTTCAATAGATCACAAGTTTCAGCAATCAAAGAGTGAACATGTTGAGAGTTGCATCCATGCTGCAGTAGAGACAGGAGGTCCGTGCGTTTCTGGACAACAGCGGAATTGGCAGATGGCTCAGGTTCCACCAGTTAGGCTGTCATCCTGGATGGGTGGATGAGTGCAGCGTCACTGGCCACCATGATTGGGTAGATGACTGCTATCACAAGATAGGAGGCTGCTTCTGTATAGCAACCAGTGTACATCTGTTCCATCGCACCACACTGTGCTCTGTTTGGGTGAGATGGGACCATGGATGTGACACCTGTTCAATCACTGGTCCATAGTGAGATGGTCTTGGATCCAAACTGGCTCTCCTGGTTGGAGGACTGGCAGGTTGCTTGCCCTGCGATGTTTGTCATAATTCCGTATCTGGCTGGAACAACCTTCTTTCTCTCTCACCTTGCCCAAGAAAAGCTTTTTTACCCAGAGGGTGATGATGGATTTTAAGAGACCATGGATAGTGGAAAAGCCAAGTTTTTCTTTTAAATTGTGCCTTGAAAGCCTCTTTCAATAGATCACAAGTTTCAGCAATCAAAGAGTGAACACGTTGAGAGTTGCATCCATGCTGCAGTAGAGACAGGAGGTCCGTGCGTTTCTGTCTCTTTCATCTGAATCTGAGAGGGAGCATAGCATCGGAACTAATAATCAAAATAGGGATCCACTTGTTTTATGGTTGCCTAGTCTTGTCAGGCTTTAATGATATTTCTCATCACCTACAAGATTCAAATCAAAGCAGTATAAGTTGTCAACTCAATAATTATCAAATGAATGTTCAATTGTTACATAAGCCCGAGGGGCACCTAAATATCAGACTTTGTCTGCACAGGTCTAGTAGGACACTGAGAAAGGCATTTACTTTCATAACGTGGAGTTTGCGGATTCCTATTCTAGAGCTGTCTGAAACGGAATTTCATTAACTAAGTTTTTCTTTCGTGACTAAACCAGGCCAATTTCGGGAAAATAATGTTCTCTGGTTCCATGTTTAATTTCATAGATGCGTAGATTACAAAATGAAGTATTAATTAGGTGGGCACAGTGGTACAGTGGTTAACACAGCTGCCTCATAGCGCCAGAGACCTGGGTTCAATTCTGGCCGGGGGTGGCTGCCTATGTGGAGTTTGCGCATTCTCCCCGTGCCTGTGTGGGTTTCCTTCGGGTGTTCCGGTTTCCTCCCACAGTCCAAAGATGTGCAGGTTAGGAGGATTGGTCATGGTAAATTGCCCCTTAGGGGTACTTTCAGGTGGTGGTATTCCCTTGTGTCTGATGGCCTTACAAATCAGTGCCATGAATTTCATATTGTTTTTATGAGATTTTCCCAATGCAGAAATATGAGCAGTCTTCGAAAGTCATTCATTGGTTATGAGTGACTTTGAAACATCCTAACGACGTCATTAGGTGATGGCCTAGTGGTATTATCGCTAGACTATTAATCTAGAAACTCAGCTAATGTTCTGACGACCCGGGTTCGAATCCCGTCACGGCAGATGGAATTTGAATTCAGTAAAAAATATCTGGAATTAAGAATCTACTGATGACCATGAAACCATTGTTGAATGTCAGAAAAACCCATCTGGTTCACTAATGTCCTTTCGGGAAGGAAATCTGCTGTCCTTAATTGGTCCAGCCGACATGTGACTCCAGATCCACAGCAATGTGGTTGACTCTCAACTGCCCTCCAAGGGCAAATAGGGATGGGTAATAAATGCTGGCCCAGCCAGCGACGCCCATGAATGAATAAAAAAAACATTGTGCCACTTTCAGCTTTCTGCATTTCTGCCTGCTGTATTTAATGGATTATGTGGTGAGCACATTGATATGGCATCATCACACAATGGCTTGGAATACTCCCCGTGCATCTAGAAAGCATTGACGATTTAGAATGAAGCAAAGTTAATGCGCATTGTGTGTCAACATTGAAAAATGAAGCCATTTGTTAGCAGTTTACTGAACAACTTTGTGTGGCCCTGCACCTTTATTTCCTCGCAAAATCCTTGGTTCAGGTGGCAAGTATTCACTCACTCTGTCACCTCCATTATGTGAGGAGAGACTAAGTCGGTTAGGATTGTATTCACTGGAGTTTAGAAGAGTGAGAGGGGATCTCATAGAACCTTATAACATTCGAACAGGGTTAGACAGGGTAGATTCAGAAAGAATGTTCCCAGTGGTGGGGGAGTCCGGAACTAGGGGTCATAGTTTGAGGATAAGGGGTAAACCTTTTAGAACTGAGATGAGAAAAGATTTCTTCACCCAGAGAGTGGTGAATGTGTGGAATTCACTACCACAAAATGTGGTTGAGGGTAAAATGTTGTCTGATTTCAAGATGAAATTAGATAAAACTTTAGGGGCTAAAGGGATCAAGGGATATGGGAGGAAAGGGGGATCGGGATATTGGATTCGATGATCAGCCATGATCAAGATGAATGACGGAGCAGGCTCGAAGGGCCGAATGGTCTACTCCTGCTTCTAGTTTCTATGTTGTTCATGGCAGCTATTTGTGCAGGATGTCCTTTGCTTCTTAAATCGAAGCCATTTATTCTGCAGGACATCCAAAGCAGAGTCACAGGATGGAGGCAGGTCTTACACCTCATCTGTCTTCAGCCATTTTTATTTTGCCTACAAGTCCGCCAGTAAAGGTGACCAACAGCCATTTAAAAGTTTCTGGTTTTGCCAAATCCGCCACCAAACTCTCCACAATCCCAGCATACCAATAGCTGTGCTTTCAGAGTGTCAAATACTTATTATAATGACTTGACCTCGCATCATTGCACAAGGTCAGCAGGAAACATCGCAATCAGGGCTGTTTCATCCACTTGATAAAAATGGGCAAAATCCATTGCAGGAGTAAGGAATATGCAATCAAGTAAAATTGGCACAAACATTAAAATAACACCTAACAAGATTATGTAGTCAACTTGAATTTCCTCGAGGCACATCATACCAGTTTTTGCAACACTCGTGCTTAATTTCTGCACATTTTCTCGAACAAGGACCTTTGTGGAAGATTTCTCTCCCTTTCTAATTCAGGCAAGCCAACCTGATATTTTAACACAAAGTCCTAACAGTCCAATTTAGATAAGTCTCCACTGTTTCACCAGAAAAATCAAACATATTCGTGACATCCAGCAGTCCACATTTATGCCAAGTATAATTTTCACCCAGACATAGAATTCAATTTAAGTCATTCCTTATTTATTCATTCAATGTTGAGTATTGTGAACATAAAGATTCTTTGCAAATTGGCAATTCGTTTACCAAAATTCAGTGAATACTTCAATATTTGTGCCTCAAAGGTTTCTTTGAGTCCTTTTACATTGGAGCAATAATAGAAAATAAGATTATTTTACAGTCTTACTGCAACCTTATATTTTTCTGACATTCAAATCAGACACAGTAATGAGAAATTAACAGAAGCAATGTATAAGAACTTACAGTGAGTGATTGTGACTCAATTATAAAACAGCAGGTTAACTACGTGCAATGTAATGCATGTGTTTTCAAATTATTCTGTAACATATGAAGATGAGCATGCTAGAATTCCTCCTTCTTTTAACTCTGATGAGTTAACACCACAATCAAAAGAATGAAGAGAGGAATTTCAGGCGAACAAGTTAGATTCCATGGTACAATTTCAAATATAGTTAAACAGTTGCATGGAAACCATTCGCTCAATGGACTGAATGAACCAAGGCAGTAGCAGCTACATCCAAGCATCAACTTTATTATGTCAGAGATGGTTGTCATTCATGGTGCAGGACACAAGTACTGGATCTAAATGTTTTAAGAAGGGCTTTTCAATGGGAAAGATGATAGCTGGGATTGGCAATTTGGATGAAGGTACAGTTATTAATTTTATAAGTTTATTTATTAGTGGCACAAGTAGGCTTACATGAACACTGCAATGAAGTTACTGTGAAAATTCCCTAGTAGCCACACTCCAGCGCCTGTTTGGGTACACTGAGGGAGAATTTAGCATGGCCATTGCATCTAACCAGCACGTCTTTCAGACTGTGGGAGGAAACCAGAGCACCTGGAGGAAACCCATGCATCCAAGGGGAGAATGTGCAAACTCCACACAGACAATGACCCAAGCCAGGAATCAAACCCAAGTTCCTGGCGCTGTGAGGCAGCAGTGCTAACCACTGTGCTACCGTGCTGCCCTATATTCACTGCTTTGGGACTTTGACAATCCTCACTTTAAGATGCATGAACAAATACATTCCATAGTTTTGCTGATTAGGGCTTCAAATTCCTACACTTGGTTACATAGAACATGGAACATAGAACAGTACAGCACAGAACAGGCCCTTCAGCCCAAGATGTTGTGCCGAGCTTTATCTGAAACCAAGATCAAGCTATCCCATTCCCTATCATCCTGGTGTGCTCCATGTGCCTATCCAATAACCGCTTAAATGTTCCTAAAGTGTCTGACTCCACTATCACTGCAGGCAGTCCATTCCACACCCCAACCACTCTCTGAGTAAAGAACCTACCTCGGACATCCTTCCTATGTCTCCCACCATGAACCCTATACTTATGCCCCCTTGTAATAGCTCCATCCACCCGAGGAAATAGTCTTTGAACGTTCACTCTATCTATCCCCTTCATCATTTTATAAACCTCTATTAAGTCTCCCCTCAGCCTCCTCCGCTCCAGAGAGAACAGCCCTAGCTCCCTCAACCTTTCCTCATAAGACCTACCCTCCAAACCAGGCAGCATCCTGGTAAATCTCCTTTGCACTCTTTCCAGCACTTCCACATCCTTCTTATAGTGAGGTGACCAGAACTGCACACAATATTTCAAATGTGGTCTCATCAAGGTCCTGTAAAGTTGCAGCATAACCCCACGGCTCTTAAACTCCAACCCCCTGTTAATAAAAGCTAACACACTATAGGCCTTCTTCACAGCTCTATCCACTTGAGTGGTAACCTTAAGAGATCTGTGGATATGGACCCCAAGATCTCTCTGTTCCTCCACAGTCTTCAGAACCCTACCTTTGACCCTGTAATCCACATTTAAATTAGTCCTACCAAAATGAATCACCTCACATTTATCAGGGTTAAACTCCATCTGACATTTTTCAGCCCAGCTTTGCATCCTATCTATGTCTCTTTGCAGTCTACAACAGCCCTCCACCTCATCCACTACTCCACCAATCTTGGTGTCATCAGCAAATTTGCTGATCCACCCTTCAGCCCCTTCCTCTAAGTCACTTATAAAAATCACAAATAGTAGAGGACCAAGCACTGATCCGCTAGCAACCTGCCTCCAGTCCAAACATTTTCCATCCACCACCACCCTCTGTCTTCGATCAGATAGCCAGTTACCTATCCAATCGGCCAACTTTCCCTCTATCCCACACCTCCTTACTTTCATCATAAGCCGACCATGGGGGACCTTATCAAACGCCTTACTAAAATCCATGTATATGACATCAACTGCCTTCATCAACACACTGAGTTAACTCCTCAAAAAATTCTATCAAATTTGTGAGGCACGACTTGCCCTTCACGAATCCATGCTGACTATCCCGGATTAATCGGCAACTTTCTAAATGGTCGTAAATCCCATCCCTAAGGACCTTTTCCATCAACTTACCAACCACCGAAGTAAGACTAACCGGCCTATAATTACCAGGGTCATTTCTATTCCCTTTCTTAAACAGAGGAAATCATAGAATCATAGAAACCCTACAGTACAGAAAGAGGCCATTCGGCCCATCGAGTCTGCACCGACCACAATCCCACCCTTACCCTACCCCCATCCCTAATATTTTACCCACTAATCCCTCTAACCTACGCATCTCAGGACACTAAGGGGCAATTTTAGCAAGGTCAATCAACCTAACCTGCACATCTTTGGACTGTGAGAGGAAACCGGAGCACCCGGAGGAAACCCACGCAGACACGAGGATAACGTGCAAACTCCACACAGACGGTGACCCAAGCCGGGAATCGAACCCAGGTCCCTGGAGCTGTGAAGCAGCAGTGCTAACCACTGTGCTACCGTGCCGCCCAACATTCGCCACTCTCCAGTCCTCTGGCACCATCCCCGTGGACAGTGAGGACCCAAAGCTCAAAGCCAAAGGCTCTGCAATCTCATCCCTTGCCTCCCAAAGAATCCTAGGATATATTTCATCATGGTTGGTAGAAGACATTGGGCAGAATTTTACAGGCTCGCTCTACCCATCAAGCGAGCCGATAAAATCACGCGATAGCCAAGAAGTCAGGGTCAGGTGCGATTTCTCAGCTCGCGCGATTTTACGAGATTTTCAGCGAGGTCAGCCTCTCGCTGGAAATGGGTGAGAGGCTGAATAATCAATTCATTCAAATATATTTTAATAAGGGTTACCATGAGGTTAGCGAGCCCGGCGCTGAGTCGCCCGGGTTCACTTGCCTTTATGGCCTCACTGGGAGAAGTTCTCTCTGGCGAGAAAAACACCTGCTCCCCATGAACAGGGAACAGTCGTGTTGGTCTCGCCGGTGGAATCGCATGACATTGAGGGCCCTTGGAGAGGCTGAGGGCACGGGAGGATTGTCCCTTGGGCAATGCACATTGGCACTACCAGCCTGGCACCTGGGCAATGATAATTGGGTACCTAGACACTGGCCACTGGGGGTGGGGCCAATGAAGGCAATCGGATCGGGGGGGAGGGTGGTATGATCGGTCTGGGCAATGGGAGGTCTGCGGCAGAGTTGCCTCTCGGGCAGTCAGCCGTGGGCCCCTGCAATTAGTGGGGGTGGGGTGGCTGTGTTGAGGCTGCCTGTATCAACAGGGGCCCGAGAGCTCTCTCTCTGTCTGTCAGACCCTGCTATTACAATTGTGTATGTGCAGCATCAGAGTGTGCACATGCGCAATAGCTCCCTTTATAGTTGCTATTGCATGTGTGCTAACACAGAGGTCTGCGCATGCGCAATAGCTCCCTCTGCAGACTGGCTGTTGAATTAAGCCCATCCCATTGCCTGCAGCAGCTAGAAACTGTATAGCCCATATTTTCAATGACTAAGTGCATAAGATTCGGCGCTGACAGATTGGTGCAGTGCAGTGGCCGGCTCAGCGCTATGCTGCCGGCCTCTCAAGTGGGAATAGGCCCCACCCATTGAATTTTAACGTGATTCATGCCAGTGTACAGTGTGTGGGAGATTCATTTTTAAACTCCCGCTGAAAATCCCAGACAAGAAGTGAAAGACCATTATTTTGAATGAAGCAACAATGCTTTGATAAGTTATTACTGTATTTATATGTAGTACATATGTTTAACTGCAACTTTGTCTTTTTTAATCATCATTTTTTAATTACAGAATATAACACATTGAATTCACATCAGATACTTAGAAGCTCCCTGCACCTATGATGCATGATGCACACAAAACATGTGCTTGTCTGTTTCCATAGCCAATGTTTTTCCTGTAACATGGCTCCAGAAGTTTCCAATACTAGCCAATGGCTTGCTGCACCCGCTGCGGGAAAATGGCACAGGGCCTGAATGTCCAGACCCAGATAGCAAAACCAAAACATTATAACGAAAGATATATTTGCAGGCAATACTGCAAAGCAGACCTTCCTACCACTCAGCGACAGAGTGTATTTAGTGCTGCTTAATAGTTGAGATGGAGAATGTGGGCAAACAATTAAGCAGATTGGTCTGAGATAATTTTACATTTTTAGTTTGGTCTTAAAACCTTTCAAAACTGTGGCTCAGTTAAATGTTCAAATTAGAAAGAAGATGGAAAGCTAAAAATAGCGAATTTCTTCTCCCTTTTTTTGCTCTGCCCATCCCTACACCCCACCTTCAAAGCACCGACACATACTGGAGAGTAGGTCAGCATGCGTCAGCAATCATTCGTTACCTTATCCAAATTACTGCTCTGCTCCTGAAAGGTGCTTTTCAATACTGGGTTATGGTTCCATTTTCCAGTTTATTCCAACGCTCTCAATTCATTACGATTTCTGAATCTGGCCAAGAAGTCGATTCAGCTGTAAAGCAGTGATATTCATGTACGCAATTTTTATCATTTATTTTCAGGGCACAAAATTTCCTGATAAGACCAAACTATTCTGCTTTTAAGCGAGTTGGTGTTTATTCAGCTGCAGTGCAACCCTGGTCACCCAAGGTGACCTCATCCCTTTGCTGTACCAACTGCCCCATTAATCACCCATTAATGAGCCGTAGTCAGACAGCAGATGTCTCCAAACGTGTTGATATGCCCTGCCATCTTTCTTCAAATGAAAATACATTAATGACCAGAAAAGGTCGTTAATAAGAAAAACAATAAGCCTATCAAAGCTTGATTCAGTTTGTTGGCAGACAGGCCCCTTCACAGGTTTATTCACTAACATAATATTTTGATCCCTGGTATGCCATTTTATCCTTATTTAACCCTACAGCAGTGTAAATCTGTTGAGCTCCCCTTTGAAAGAATCCACAGGTAAATCTACACTGGTAAATGGCAGTGGATAATCAGAAGCTTTTTCCCAGGGTGGAACAGTCAATTACAAGGGGGCACAGGTTTAAGGTGCGAGGGGCAAGGTTTAATGGAGATGTATGAGGCAAGTTTTTTGCACAGAGGATGGTGGGTGCCTGGAACTCGATGCCGGGGGAGGTAGTGGAAACAGATACGACTAGGATGGGAATAGAGGGATATAGTCCCCGGAAGGGTAGGGGGTTTTAGTTCAGCTGGGTAGCATGGTCAGTGCAGGCTTGGCGGGCCAAAGGGCCTGTTCCTGTGCTGTAATTTTCTTTGTTCTTTGTTCTTTGCTAATTTCATAACCGAATGTGGCTGAGTAAAGTTACTTTGCAAATCCTTGATTAGATAGCTGGTTGTTCATTTTTGCAAGCCTGACCAGTTGCTGTACATTCTTCCTTACTTAAAGATTAAATTTTCTTTAATTTTTCACTTACTTGTTTTACTGAAATAATTCCCAGCTTCCTATGTGTGTGTGTGTGTGTGTGTGTGTGGGGCGGGGGGGGGGTGTGGGGGTGGCGCTGGGGGGGGTGGAGGTGGGGGAAGGAAACGATTGTGTTTCATATTTACAAGCAATGGTTTAAAGATTGTAACATAATCTTTTGCTAGCCACCAAATTTTGGGTCATAACATTACCCAGGTCAGCTGGTTCCTGACCAGGATAAAAGTTGTCAGTGAACAGGTTATCTTTCTGTGATGAGATCATCAATTTTCTTTCTCAAAGTTTTCTCTGTAATTATAAATTTAGATTTTTGAAACTCTGAATGTAAAAGAAAGTACAATTCTATTTTTATTTTTTCGTTCATGGCAACATGGACGTCTCTGGCTGGCCAGCATTTATTGCCCATCCCTAGTTGCCCTTGTTCAGAGGGCAGTTGAGAGTCAACCACATTGCTGTGACTCTGGAATCACATGCAGGCCAGACCAAGTAAGGAGGGCAGATTTCCTTCCCTAAAGGACATTAGTGAACAAGATGGGTTTTTGTGACAATTGACAATGGTTTCATAGTCATCAGTAGATACTTAATTCCAGATATTTTTTATTGGACTCAAATTCCACCATCTGCCGTGGTGGGATTCGAACCTGGGTCCCCAGAATATTAGCTGAGTTTCTGGATTAACAGTCCAGCAATAATACCACTAAGCCATCACCTTATGACATCCTTAGGATGTTTCAAAGTACCTCGCAACCAATGAATTACATTTGAAGACTGGTCATATTTCTGCATTGGAAGATCTCACAAAAACAATATGAAATACATGGCACTGATTTGTAAGGGCAGCAGACACATGGAAAAACCACCACCCTGAAAGTTCCCCTTCAAGCCAAACACCTTTCTGACTTGGAACTAAATCGTCATTCTGAATCAAAATCTTGAAACTCCATTCCTGAGAACACTGTGTATTTGCATCAGACAGCCAGCTGGTTCAAGCAGGTGGCTCACCAACACTTTCTCAAGGGTAATAATTCATGGGCAATAAATGCTGGCCTTGCCAGTGATGTCCACATTGCATGAAAGCATTCAAAAAAACTATGTGGTGTTGCTTGAGGAAGGAACATTTGTCAATACACGAGTAGAATGGCCTGCTCTTCTTCAAGTCGTCCCATGCAATTTTTTTTTCCTTCCTAGGGAATTAAAGGCTTCATTTTCTGTTTTTGGCTGGCAGCAGTGTTTAGTTTAAAAGGGAATGGCCATCAAACTGAAAACAGTGTCTCTCTCTCTCTGCTGGTTAGCTGAAAGCAAGGCTTCTGGCCTTCCTGCAGTAGAAAATCTGCTGTTGGTGGCTTGAACAGAGTCTCTCTCTGGTGTTCTAGGAAGCTGTTCTGACTTCAAACTGTTCTGAGCATATCAGGAAAACTGCAGCATTCATCTAAAGGGCTCAGTTCCAATATCACGTGAGCATTAGTCCTTGCTGTGTTAAACCTGTGGAAGAGTTTTGTTTATGGGATTGGTTTGATTGGAACATCTTAAATATATTTGTTAAGGCTTATACATTATTCTAGTTGTTTTATTTCATTTGTAATTGATAACAGTTATTGCTAATATTCTTACTATACATTTTAACAATATTAAATAACTTTGTTTGGTAAAAGCTCCCTAGTGGGTCATTTGAATCATACCTGAGGTGAACCAGATCATGCTTATCCTAGCCAAACTCAGGGTGCAGAACTTATGATCCAAGCGGGCTTCAAAAAACCCTGTGGAGTTTCTGACCTGAACCATAACAATTGGCAATGCGTGGATTTTGCTTTGTCTATCTCCATTTGAGAATTAGCAATTCGCCGTGTGGATCACTCCTTCAAGTAGGCTACTGAACTAGGATAATGAGGAGAAGAAGTAGTGTGATTGATATTCCAATTCTCACACATAACCCAAAATATCTTGCCAATACATTGAAGACCATTATCCACAATGAACTCTCTCGACACACCAAATAAACTGAAAGTAGCACTTGTGTATTTGTGACAGTTGTATGTTGTGCAATTGTCAAATAATGGAGTCCTTGATAAAATAGTTGATGATCATGATGAAGTCATGGGCATGAAAGAGGTCAGATGCAATTTTTGACCAAGGATGGTTGAGAACTTCATGTGGAATCAATGGTTCTTGTGCTGATGTGGCATTTGCCCTTAACATGCCTCGCACCTCTTGACGACAACTTCAATGTCATCATTATTCATAACGGGCCAACAGACTGCCTCTCTTTAGAGTCTTCTTTTCCAATCTATGCCCATGTATGAAGGATGAAGTTGCTGAAGAATTTCAGGTTGCAAAGATTCTGTTATGATAGTTTGCCTACTTTCCCCAGGAGATGCCTAGCTCATCTTGATAAAGCCAAAATTGTCTCAAGCAGTTGTAGACATGTTGGATTGAATCAGAACATCCTTCTATGCTGGTTTTCCACAGTTTCTTTAGTGTGGAGTCTTTTGCCATTTCTTCTAGTAACTGACGATGTTTGTGTTGCACAAAATCATAGAATCCCAACAGTGCAGAAGGAGGCCACACAACCCATCGAGACTGCATTGACTCTCCATTGGAGAATCTTGGAAGACTTTACATTCTCCTGCAAACAAAACTTTGCAGCTCCCTTGAAACTGCCAATTTAGTCATTTTTGTTATATGAGCATTATCTCTTTACTGTGTCTTCAAAGCTTATATTCACCATTCGTCACCACATTGCCAACACACTCCAAAGGTGCGACTTTGCTGTGATCTGACCAGAACATCAAGGATCATCTCATGCCTTGTAGCACAATGTTCGATCATGAACTGAGATGATCGTAGTTTCTGAGATCACTCTGCCTTATAAGGCCTGACTGAATTATCGCTAGTGCAAGGTTACGGCATGCTGGAGAGCCTACAATCGCTGCACCTTTAGTCCCCATGATGTAGAACCTCTTTGTCATGCAGGAGCATTGATTGTACTTGCCCTCTGGAACTATGGATCCTGAACATACAATTAGTGAAACTCTGTATGCTGGAAGTTGCTCAGTAATAGGTTTAGCCACAGCCTTCCACATCTGGATATATGACTTGTAGAATCTGCACAGAATCTAAGTTTTTATTAGTGTCACAAGTAAGCTTACATTCACACTGCAATGAAGTTACTGTGAAAATCTCCGAGTCTCCACACTCCGGCACCTGTTCGAGCACACTGAGGGAGAATTTAGCATGGCCAATCTTTTGGACTGTGGGAGGAAACCGGAGCACCCAGAGGAAACCCAAGCAGACACAGGGAGAATGTGCAAACTCCACACAGACAGTGACCCAAGCCAGGAATCAGACACAGGTCCTTGGCACTGTGAGGCAGCTGTGCTAACCACTGTGCCACCGTGCCACCCCAGTTCAGACAAATCTGAATCAAGAAACCATGGCCGGAATTATCCGGCCGCTCACGCCCTGCTACCGCTGCAAGTGAGGACGGAGAATTTGGGGCTCAACCAAATCTCCGTTCATTACAGTAGAACTGGAGAATCCCGCCGATGTGAATGGCTGGAGGATTCCAGTCCATGCCTCTGTATGTTTAAACATTTTGGATTTTGCGAATAAGACAAAGATTGGACGGGTGGTTAACAGTGAGGCGGAGTGTGTTGGGCTTCAAGAAGATATAGACGGAATGGTCAAATGGGCAGATAAGTGGCAGATGGAATTTAACCATGAAAAGAGTGAGGTGATACACTTTGGAAGGAGTAATTTGACAAAAAAGAACTCAATGAATGGTAGGACACTAGGAAATTCTATGGAACAAAGGAACCTTAGCGTGTTTGTCCACAGATCTCTGAAAGCAGAAGGACAAGTAGGTAGGATGGTGAAATAGGCATATGGGTCACTTGCCTTTATCAATCAGGGCATAGATTACAAAAGCAGGGAAGCCATGTTGGAGTTGTAAAGAGCTTTGCTGAGCTCACAGCGAGAGACTGGACCGACTCTCTGACAGAGTATCTTACCTAGGCATTCTCCCCTGCCCTGTCCCCATAACACTGCACATTCACCATGGCTAATCCCCCCTAACCTACAAATCTTTGGACACTAAGGGGCAATTTACCATGGCCAATCCACCTAATAAGGAGTCTAACAACACCAGGTTAACGACCAACAGGTTTATTTGGTAGCAAATGCCACTAGCTTTTGGAGCACTGCTCCTTCATCAGGTGAGTCGGAGATCTGCTCATAAACAGCAAACAGGGCATATAAAGACACAAACTCAATTTACAGAATAATGAATAATGATTGGAATGCGAGTCTTTACAGCTAATCAAGTCTTAAAGGTACAGACAATGTGAGTGGAGAGAGCATTAGCACAGGTTAAAGAGATGTGAATTGTCTCCAGACAGGACAGCCAGTGAGACTTTGCAAGTCCAGGCAAGTTGTGGGAGTTACAGATAGTGTGACATGAACCCAAGATCCCGGTTGAGGCCATCCTCACTAACCCATACATCTTTTGACTGTGGAAGGAAACCGGTGCACCCAGAGGAAACGCACGCAGACACGAAGAGAACGTGCAAACTTCACACAGTCACCCAAGGCTGGAATCAAACCCAGGGTCCCTGGCACTATGAGGCAGCAGAGCTAACCACTTTGCCACTGTGTTCCCCTATAATCTAATAATGTTAAAACATAAATCACTCATTAGGGATTGGGTCGACACATTGTTGGTTCATTTATTTAGACCTGGCACATAAGTACAGATATTCATGGGTATAAATGTTAAAGAGACCAGCAGCAGAGCTGTGTGTGCTGTGTTCTGCCCAGAAGCCAAAGTGAAACTGAGACTGGATCACATGACACACTTCCCCTGCAGTGATGGCATGTTGCCATCCCTTAAAGGCATATTATAACAATAGGCAGGGGTGCAAAACAGTTGTATACATATTAGCCAAGCATTACACCATATGTACAGTTCCACATCAAGTCCTATGGCACTGAACCCAGGAAAGGGGAGTGAACGGGCGATAGATATGGTTCAGCTTCTTTTTCTGGGTAGGGTGGGGCACAAATTAGTCAAATCTTGGTCACTCTTACACATCACTTATTTTTCACTCTGGAGGAACTCCATGGCATGCCCGAGAGTTACTATTTCATGACTGACATCACTCCCATTTCCTTTCACTCCCACTCTTGGGACTTATCTCTAATTTTAAAAAACTGTGTTAAAAGAATATGGGAACAGGTAGGGAGATGGATTTGAGACCAGGGAGAGATGAGCCATGATCTGATTGAATGGCGGAGCAGGCTCGAAGGGCTGAATTTGCCTAATTCTGCTCCGAATTCCGATGTTCCTGTACGGCACTGTGTTTCATCCAATATTCCACAGCTTCACAGAAGCACCTCAGTAGCCATGCCATCACTACAAGGGAATTGTGTCATGTGATCCAGTCTCAGTTGGCGTCTGAGCAGAACACGGCACACACAGCTCTGCTGCTGACCTCTCAGATTTATACCTATGAATATCTGTGCCGAGTCTAAATAAATGAACCAATTGCAGGCAAACGGATTGCCTGTCACTGTGCATGAGAACAGCACAGGAGACCTTCCCAGAAGTGGAAATCTCAAAACACTGTCAAAATGAGGAAGGTAGAAGGACACCAAGAAATCAAATCCTCGCTGTGGCCAAACACTTACAGTTTCCTTTACTCCTTTCAACTCAGCGTTAAAGTAAAAACAATTCCCATCATTATATTTCCATGTTTCCCGTTAAAAATAAAGGGAAAACACAAATCCACGTGAGCTTGGTTTCAATTCAAATGGGTCAAAATATCCAAGTTCAAACAGGCCTGCCTTTGGCCTGATCCCTGTTTACGGATTATTTGAACAGCACCAGGGACAGAAATTAAAAGTTCGTTTAACCTCACAACGATGATGCTGAGATAAAATTGCTTGGTTTTGTTAAGGCAGCAACTTGAATAATTGGCAGTTAGCACAAAGATTTGAACATGCCGTGTTTCTGAACGTTACATGGAGCAGAAGTGAGCTTGTAGGTGTTTATTTAATCATTCGCCTGGAAACAAAATCTAACCTTTTGAAAAAAAAAGTAATGTTGAGGTTTGGATAACCGTCAAAGTCAACAACCTTTTTTCACTGTGTTCTCTCTTTTGTAAATATTGCATCTGGCACGTAATAGGCAAATAGATCTGTGCCTAAACAGACGGTCTGTGCGACCTAGAGCTGACAACTGCCCAGATTCATCAAAGGGGAGCTGCCATTTTACTTCCCTGTGATCCTCCTGATCCTTGCAGACTGTCAACAGAAACTGAATAAAGACTGATCTGCTTCCACAGTGCAAGTTGCTACTGAGGTGCTTCTGTGAAGCTGTGGAATATTGGATGCTGCATCGGAACATCGGAATTCGGAGCAGAATTAGGCAAATTCAGCCCTTCAAGCCTGCTCCGCCATTCAATCAGATCATGGCTGATCTCTTCCTGGTCTCAAATCCACCTCCCTATCTGTTCCCCATATCCTTTTAACCCAGTTTTAAAAAAATTAGAAATGAGTCCCAAGAGTGGGAGTGAAAGGAAACGGGAGTGATGTCATGCATGACATAGTGAACTCTCAGGCGTGCAATGATGTTCCTCCAGAGTGAAAAAAAGTAACTTAAGTTTTTATAAAGTTCATTTTATTAGTGTCACAAGTAGACTTACATTAATACTGCAATGAAGTTACTGTGTAAATCCCCTAGTCGCCACACTCCAGCGCCTGTTCAGCTGGACTGAGGGAGAATTTGGCATGGCTAATGCCCCTTAAGCAGCACATCTTTCGGGCTGTGGGAGGAAACCAGAGGGAACCCACACAGACTCAGGGAGAACATGCAGACTCCGCACAGTGACCCAAGCCGGGAATTGAACCCGGGTCTCGGGCGCTATGAGGCAGCAGTGCTAATCACTGTGCCACCATAGCTTTTTGATTGAAACTGCTTCCCGGGCTTGCTCTACCCAGGGCAGCCCAATTTAGCAGAGTGGTGTGAAAACAACTGTTAGGCCCTTCACTTAAACGTGCGAGGAGTCTCTGCACCTGTTTTAGATGGCCACCAGGGATGCCTGAATAATTGCAGGATCCTGAGGAAGAGACAAAACAAAGGGACAACTTCTACCTCCTTGAGTGAAGAGGACATTTCCAGTTATAGAAGGGAAATTGTTAACCATGATAATGCTGAGTGATAGCCTATTGCAGTGGTCTCGAGCTTCACATTGACATGAAGGGCAGGAGAGGAATTTGCCATCGTTTTTCCTGAGTTACCCACTGCTTTTTTTTTCTGGAGATTAGAACACCAAGATCAGGAAGATACAGTTGGAATTTCTTGGGCAGGTAAAGGATAGTAATTGGTATAAATGACCTCTTAGTTTTCAGGTGGGCTGGAGATAATAAAGCCTGTTCTACCTCTTTTGTTTCGTAGGTTCATATAATGTAAATAGAGGATATGACAGATTGAGTCAAAAAGAAACCTTGAACGTGGGAATTCTGAAATGAAGGTAGAAAATGATAGAAATATGCTCAAGTTCACAGTACTTCATTGCAGTGTTAATGGAAGCCTACTTGTGACACTAATAAGTGAACATTTAAGTTCAATTTACAGCTGAAATGGAAAAGATTAGGGAGACTCTTATTCAGATTCAGAATATTTAGCTTGTCTCCTCTTCCTGATGCAGACTGAGCATTTCTGATTTTTCATCCACATTGTAGAATGTTTTGTATTTTTTTGTATATTCATCAAAATGCTGTTTTGCCCGAATTTACATTGTATCAATAGTTCAGTGTACAGCACTCTGTTGTGCATTCATCATATATTTAATTATTTATTTCTAGGAGCCTGTAATGAAGGATTGCCTTTTCAAGTATGAGGAAATGCTCTCAGTGCACTGCTTAATGGAAGCAAAAATCTGCTCTGTAAAATGCTATCTGCACAATGCATCGACCTTAGAAATACTCATTATATTTATATGTATAACTATATATGCAATGTACAAGAGGCACCAGGCTTCAGGACCTCTGAAGGAATGTTTAAACAGTTGGGTCACTCAGGTCTCCCTCTTGGATGGAAGATGGCGTCTGGGCAAACAGTGAGGAAGAGCAATGGTGCAACAATCAGGCGATGAAGATGATAAATTCTTGCAGAGAAAGATCGATGATGCTCCTGCTTTCCTGGAACTCTGAAAAATTTTCAAACACTTTGGCCATTTAAAGGAAAACATACAAAGCTGGTTCTCCTTTTCTGGTGTACATCACATGCCATGTGTTATGTTTTGTTTCTCACTGTTGTGGTATAATATATTAGAACCAAAACTTATCCAACGAGATTTTCTGGCCCTGTTTTCCGGTGGCGGAGGCAGCTCGGCATTGGCCGCTGCCAGGATCGCCAGGTCCCGCCGATGTCTACGGCATTTCGCATGGCTCGCTCATCCCGCCAACAGGGAACCCACTGCGGTGGGTCACTTTTGGTGGAACCAAATGATCCCACTGGCAGGAAGGGCCAGAAAATCCAATGAATCATTTATTGATGTAGGTGTATTTTAGAACCTGAGTTTATAATACTTGATTTTACATTCATTGTGCTGACTATCTATCTCACTCAGAATGGAATCATTTTCACACTTGTTTTGTTATTGCTGTCATGATCTGTTCGGGACTGTTTAAAGAGAAACCTGAAGATCCAATCATTAACCAACAGAAATATGCCTCACTTTTTCATGCTTTTTAACCAAAAACAAACCTTGCCATATATCAAAAAGAATTAAACAAAGTGAGCATTATTAATGTAATGCTGCCATTTACAACTACATATAATATGAACTCAGTTTTACTTTTTCTTTATAAGTTACAACAACCATGAAAGTGCATTCACTTATCATACTGAAAGTATGCCACGGCCCTCTGGAATTCACTTTAATTCTTCTTAGTAGTCCAGCCTTCCTCCAAGGTAACATTCTATGTGTGTCCTTCCATTTAGTTCTGTGGATTAATGAACCTCTACCTTTCCTGTACAGACTCCACAAATGTGGATGGCTCAAGTTCTTGTTAAAGTTGCTGCCAGACACCCAACTGCCACCCCACAACTTTCTAAACTACCTCTGTTGACTGATTTCTAGCGCAAGGCTATGTGGGGATGACTGTAGATTTCTTGCACTAGCTACAAACTACAGCAAGTCTTCCAGCTGCTTTTCTCTGATGAAATACAAACTGATATAGAGCCATGCCAACATTCCATTTGGTGAATGATGAAGTCAATACGATCTCTGCTTCAAGGGTGAGTCTAACTGATTATCATCTCCTGTAGGCTCTTCCAATCTAGTCAGCAGCAGTCTACACCATAGCAAAGCTGTAACTGCCTGTTCTTGTCAGCAATACACCCAGAAAATTATAACAAGAGAACCTTTCATCCCCACAACAATTATCTATGGCAGTATGGCATACTTTCCAATGTCTGCAAACAGAACTAATAATAAATTGTTTTACCTTACGTGCTACTCTTTGATGCTGTAACACAAACGAATAGTTTATATTGCGAATGAAATATTCTGACACATTCTTCAGGTTCCCTGGGTCCATGAACAGACACAATGGGCGGGATTCTCTGGCTGTTCATGCCAGCGGGATTCTCCCTTCCCACTTCAGTGAATGGAGATCTGGCTGAGCGCCAAATTCTCTGTCTTCTCTGGCTGTGGTGACAGGGCGTAAACAGTCAGAAAATTCCAGCCCATGTTTACAAAGCTTCTTTCTGCCTCCTTTCACCTGTAAACTTTGTCCTGGATTTTCACCGAGTTTGGATGACTCAGGTGCCCTTTAAAAAAGTTGGGCAGGTCCCAATTCCTGGCCTCAATCCTGGGCTGTCAGACTTTTGGGAGTGTCTCTAAAAGGTGTGGGTTGGTTCCTGTCAAAAGCCCGCATCTGGCACTCCCAACCTGGCTGATTTCACTCTGGGGATTGCTTTCAGCCCAGACAACAACTAAGCTTGCTTATTTGATTGACAGCTCAGGCTCTTTGATCTCTGCTGTCAAGTTCACAATATTTATTTATACAGCTTTAAGTTGTTTCAAGGGTTTGTGGTTTTTGTTATTGACTCTGAATGATTGACATTTTATTTGTTTTTAGTTCAATTACTTTTTTCAACTATGATGAAACTGTGCTATTTATACATTTGATGCTTCTCTAGAATGTTTTAGAGTTGTGTTTTTTATGGGCAGTCAGTGTGCTTGGAAAACATGCAGCTCAGATACTGGAAAGCAGAATAATTACTCATTTTAGCCATGTAGCATGACTCTGCTAGCAGAAGGCTAATGGAATGTTGTTTGTAAATGGAGATTTCCCCTGGGTCTTTTTCTTTGATTAAGGGAATGGAAGGTGAGTTTAGGTATACGAGGTCATGTGATCATGAAGTTGATGAAAGAAGCTAGTTTTAAAGCAGAGAAACAGCTTTCTGTGTTCACTTGCTGGCTGGAGCTGTTTAAAGACAGAAATGTGCTGTCTCTATCTCTATCTCAAAGCCTCTCTGACAGCTTCAAGACTATCTTCACTAATTAATAGCAAGTATGCCTGTGTTTGCTAACTACATTTAAAGTGGAATATAAGTCTATAAGAAGAATGGTGCTTATTTGGAACTGAAATATGATAACTTAGAAATTAGAGTTCTTTATTTTCATGCTTAAAGATTGTTCAAAGATTCTGAATTAAACTGTTTCATTTTGTTAGAGTTATGCTTAAACTGTGTAATTAATAAAGATTGTCTTTATAAAAGATTCCTTGTGTGTCAGTGAAATTATTCCTGAAGCAAAGTATACTTTCTTCACATTTATGTCAAAATAAAAAAATTGTTGCATGTCTAATCTGACTTCATATTATGTCTTGGGGTTCAGGTCCGGGATCCTAATACAATGTAGTAGAAAGTTATGAATGAATTACTTTTCTAAAAGTTTTTTAAAAACATATCATGCTTTCGCTGTTTGTTCATTGGTTCTATACAGTGTATAGTGGGTGAATGGGCATGAAGGGGCAGGGGAGGTGATGGCCTCATGGTATTACCGCTAGACTATTAATCGAGAAACTCAGCTAATGTTCTGGGGACCTGGGTTCAAATCCTGCCATGGCAGCTGGTGGAACTGGATTTCAATAAAAAATATCTGGAATTAAGAATCTACTGATGATCATGAAACCATTGTCGATTGTTGAAGACTCATCTGGTTCATTAGTGTCTTTTAGGGAAGGAAACCTGCCATCCTTACCTGGTCTGTCCTACACCTGACTCCAGAATCACAGCAATGTGGTTGATTCTCAACTGTCCTCTGAACAAGGGCAACTAGGGATGGGCAATAAATGCTGGCCAACCAGAAATGCCCATGTCCCATGAGTGAATTTAAAAAAAGTGAATTTTTAAAAATGTATTTAAAGTGCCATAGTGTGGCATGGGAGCCGGGGGGGGCGGGGGGGGGGGGGGGGGGGTGGATAGGGAACATGAGAACCCACAGGATGGCAGAGGGAGGCAGGATGAAGGAGGCTTGTGGAGTGTTTGGAGGGTGAATGTATATGGTGGATGAGGACTTGAGGACCTTTATCTTCACTGCGATGAAATCCCATTGCGCTGAGGCAGGCTTTTAAACAGTCTGCCTCATAGCTGGTAGCCTGCAAATTCTTTCCCAAGATGACTGGGTTGACTCCTCCCTGCACCCATCCCCTGACAATGAAGATGCTGCCTTTGCTGTCACTTTTTCCAGAGGTGAGTGATCTAAGCCAGGAATTTTTCTGATTCCCAGTACTTGTCTCCGGAATGAAAATCCTGGCCTATGTACATAATTTTAATCTTCTATTGAAGTAAGGATAGACCTTCTGGCTCCATTATGTTAAGATGGAAGGACTTTCTCAACTCTGACCTTGAAGATAAACATAAATTACCTGTTAAAAGTTAAATCAACTCCAAGTTTGTTCCAATTGCATTTACAACAGAGTTATTATCAGTTTCTCAATCAGGATATTCCATTTATCTTACATTTAGTACTTTAACCTCTGAGCTAAAAGATATATTCAAAAACATATGAGCCAGATTTGGCAAGATTACTAAGAACATTGAGAATTCACACATCAAGGGACTGGTATTGCAGTGAAGTGGAAATTGGCAAGAATTCCTGGTTCTTCTTCAGTATATTTTAATTTTTAAGCTCCACTTGATTTGGATTTGAATGCTGGGGGCGATTCTCCCATCCTGATACGCTGCTTTTGTAACCCAGTGGGCCGGGAGACTCGAGCCCGAGGCCATTTTGTGGGCGCCCCGCTTTGCGCCACGGCTTCTGCAATTCTCTGGTAGCTAGATTTCTGGCACTGTCAGCTCTGCGCCAGAAATCGATGGCCCACTAGCCTCGCCACGCACCGCCCCCCCCCCGCCCCCCCCCTCCCCGCCCAACCTCCCACCACCCCCCCTCTACCTCACCAGGAGTATTTCATTCCAGCGGGGTTTAGTATAGCTCCTCACTTGTGGGGAGTTGACAGCCCAACCCCGCTGAAGTGAAAGGGGGGGCAATCGAGGCCTCCCAGAGGGTTGGGTGCTGGGGGTTGTCCCCTGGGCATTGCTACCTTGGCAGTGCTAGCCTGGGCCCCCTGGCACTGAACAAGGGGCAAAGTGTCAATGCCCAGGGGGCACCTTGGCACTGCCCATCAGGGCGGGCCCTAATGGGGGTGAGGCCGGATGGGGCGGGGGCCTCTGGGGGTTGATCGGTGGAGGTGGGGGTCCTGCTGCCACTCTGCATTTCGGCTGAGTGACAGAAGGAGGGAGGCCAGTGATTGGGATTGGCCTTTGGTGTATAGGGGGGGCTAGCTTGCCCGGGGGGGGGGGGGGGGGGAGGTGGGGGGGGTGAAATCGAGAGATTAAGGCTGTGGGGTGGTGAGCACAGGGGAACATTGAGGCAGGCTGGGGGCGGGGAGGTGCTCAAGGCTGGCCCAGCCATGTTCGAGGGGCCAGCGATCGGACCATGGGGTGATCGGAGCAGCTGTGACTTGGGGTTATGGGGATGGCCAGCAATCGAGCTGGCCAATGATCGTGAGGCCGGCAGTGCGGGGCCACTGCGCATGCGCCGATCTCAAAACTGACAGAACAGCACACGCGCAGTGGCCCACTCAATGTTATGCTGCCGGTTTCTCCAGCGGGAATAGGTCCCATCCCTGATTTTTGGACTAATTAACGCTTGTGCACTCTGCGGTGCACAGAGTGTGAGAGATTCATTTTGAAATTCCCACTGAAAAGAAACAACGGGATTAACTTCAGTTTTTACACAAATTCGACACAGAAATTATTTGGGATAATTGTTCCCGCTATTTTCACACTGGAAGAAAATAGATGTGTGAGGAATTCGGCATGCTTGGTTTCATCGGTCAGGACATTGAATTCAGGAGTTGGAATGTCTTGTTGAAGTTGTACAAGACATTGGTAAGGCCACACTTGGAATACTGTGTGCAATTCTGGTCACCCTGTTATAGAAAGGATATTATTAAACTAGAAAGAGTGCAGAAAAGATTTACTCGGATGCTACCGGGACTTGATGGATTGAGTTATAAGGAGAGACTGAATAGACTGGGACTTTTTTCTCTGGAGCGTAGGAGGCTGAGGGGTGACCTTATAGAGGTCTATAAAATAATGAGGGGCATAGACAAGGTAAATAGTCAATATCTTTACCCAAAGGTAGGGGAGTCTAAAACTAGAGGGCATAGGTTTAAGGTGAGAGGAGAGAGATACAAAAGTGTCCAGAGGGGCAATTCTTTCACACAGAGGGTGGTGAGTGTCTGGAACAAGCTGCCAGAGGTAGTAGTAGAGGCGGGTACAATTTTATCTTTTAAAAAGCATTTAAATAGTTAGATAGGTATGATGGGTATAGAGGGATATGGGCCAAATGTGGGCAATTGGGATTAGCTTAGGGGTTTTTAAAAAAAATAAGGGCGGCATGGACAAATTGGGCCGAAGGGCCTGTTTCCATGCTGTAAACCTCCATGACTCTCTATGAAGCATACTATATAGAATCTAAAATACCAACTCCCAGGGTAGGAGGTGGAAAATATTCCACCTCATTACAGTCTCAGTTACAATATTATTCAGACTTAATGAGGATATTGTAGTAAGTAAAACTAGAGGCAGTGATAGACATATTTTACTGGTCTTTAACTACATATTATATTATGTACATTGCTTACCAGAAAATGCACTGAATTGCTTGTAGGTCACTGAGGCATACCCCTTCCTGGTGCTTTGTGGCTGTGCAGATTAAGTTGTCGAGCTAGATGGATCAAGCTTGACCAGAACAATAAACATTAACCATTTAAAACGTGCAGGTTTACTACGAATAAAACCCTGTTTTTCGGCACTGATTCCACTGTGAAAAATGCATTTATTTTTGGTGACACTTTTGTCAGTTCAATGTGTGGATGCATACATAGGAGAGTGTGTGTAGACAAGAATAGGGGGTGAATATGCTCCATAGGAAGTAGCTCAATTTTTCCTATGCCCCGAGCCGCACCTGTCGGATAAAAACAGAGCAGTTCAGTCACTTGCGACATTAATTCGTAACATGTCACTCATATTGTATTTTTTTAATTCTGTGAATTAATAATCCTGGGGAGCGGGGACCAAAGAATGGTAGAATTGGAACATATGTGGCACTGACAAGGTAATTATGATGTGGAGGTGCCGGCGTTGGACTGGGGTGGACTCAGTAAAAATCCTCTCAACACCAAGTTCAAGTCCAACAGGTTTATCTGGAATCGCAAGCTTCCGGAACGCTACTCCTTCATCAGGTGAGTCTATTTGGAATCACGAGCTTTCAGAGTGCTGCTCCTTTATCATCTGATGAAGGAGCAGTGCTCCGAAAGCTCATGATTACAAGTAAACCTGTTGGACTTTAACCTGGTGTTGTGAGACTTCTTACTAAGATAATTATGGATCAAAAAGCACTGTATTGTTTGGTGTGAGTACATATTCAGTCAGGAATCCATGTTTAAAGACACACTCAAATGGGGATAGGGCCTGGATGGGATTGTGGTCGGTGCAGACTTGATGGGCCAAATGGCCTCTTTCTGCGCTGTAGGGTTTCTATGATTCTATGATTCTATGATAATGAATGGCTGCTGCTATTTTCATAGGTGGGGTGTTTATACACCAGTTCATCAATTAGTACATTTCATTATGGATCAGTCACAGTTTCTTTGCCAGTACATTTTCAATTGGATGAGAACTAAACTTTAACATAGGCCAGAAATTAACTTTGTTCGTTCAGGCGAACGTCTATCCCGGAAGCGAGTAGAATCGTGTGTCTTGACGTATTCATGCCCTCGTGGAATACTTTCAGTGGGTGTGGACATAAGTTGGAAGCACGTCCACCAACAATGAAGAAGCCAATCTGAATTCATTAAACAACAATTGATTGGGATTTTAGGTTGCCTGGCTGCCTTTCTGGCGGGTGGGCTGATTGGCAAGGCGGCCTTTGCAGTTTAGCTGTAACCTCGATCCAGGGCAGAACCAAAAGTCAGGGCTCAAATCAAATTAACAAATGTGTCTGGGAACTGAGGCCAGTGTGTGATCGTGCTGCCTAGACACTCATGGCATAGTTTCCTACCTGATTTTTTTTTTAACAAGTCAACAGTTCCCCAGCTTTACTGTGGCTGAACCCCTGAGGAAGCACATTAGAAGCACCAGCCCGCACCCACCCTTTTCATCATAGAATCCCTACAGTGCAGAAGGAGGCCATTTGGTCCATCAAGTCCTCCCAGGCCTACCCCTCCTGCCCTACCCTATGTATTTACCGCACTAATCCCCCTAGCCCCATCTTGGGACACTAAGGGCAATTTAGCATGGCCAGTCCACCTAACCTGCGCATCTTTGAAGTGTGGGAGGAAACCAAAGCGCCCGGAGGAAACCCACACAGACACGGGGAGAACTTGCGGATTCCACACAGACAGTGACCCAGGCCGGGAATTGAACGCGGGTCCCTGGTGCTGTGAGGCAGTAATGCCAACCACTGTGCCACCGTGCTGCCCTTATTGCTGCTAATCCTCGTCCACAAAAGTATCTTCAATAACTGACTATTCAAGAGATGTTCAAGATTATGAGGGGCATGGACAGGGTGGATAGGGAACAGCTGTTCCCCTTAGTTGAAGGGTCAGTTACGAGGGGTCACAAGTTAAAAGTGAAGGTTGGCAGGTTTAGGGGGGATTTGAGGAAAAACCTTTTTACCCAGAGGGTGGTGATGGTCTGGAATGCGCTGCCTGGGAGGATGGTGGAGGTGGGACGCCTCACATCCTTTAAAAAGTACCTGGATGAGTACTTGGCATGCCATAACATTAAAGGCTATGGGCCAAGTGCTGCAAATGGGATTATGTGGGCAAGTCAGGGCATTTCATGTGTCAGTGCAGACTTGATGGGCCGAAGGAACTCTTCTGCCCTGTAGTAGTCTGTGATTCGGTGATTCTGTGAACTGTAACTGGTTCTTAGCAACGCTGGAAAGACAAAGCTTTATAAATTCCAGCATTTTCAGTGTTCAGGCAAATCCTCAGACTGATCACTCTCAGAAAATTACTTTAAAACTGAAACACCAAATAAAAAACACAAAATGCAAAATAACAATTCAAGAAAGTTATTTCACTGCAATTGTACTTTTCATAAAACTTCTGTAACATGTTTCATTTTCTGTAAACACTGTGGCATGTTCTAGAATAAATGTAAGCAATTTATTTTGTATCTTAAATTCATATTTCCATCACTGTAATAATGGAAATTTAATGTTGATTGCTCTGTACACTTCATTCAATCCAATTAAGACTATTCAAAAATATGACTCTTCAAAGTCTTGGAATTGAAACGTTAACTCTATTAACTCCTCAGATGCTGCCAGACCTGTTATCTATTCTCAAAATTAGCTCTTTTAAAATTTTAAAATTTTCAATATTCAGACATCTCCATGGAGATGCTCTAAGAATTGAAATACCGTATCATTTAAATGCTTTTCAAATATCTTTTGGACATCAAAGGGTTCATTAAATTCTGGTATAAAATATTTGGTGGCAAACGTTGGTTCATGCCTGTCTACCATTATTCATGCAATGTATACAGATATAATAATAAGTTCAACATTTATTTATTTATCAGTGTCACAAGTAGGCTTACATTGAAGTTACTGTGAAAATCCCCTTGTCGCCACACTCCAGTACCTGTTCGGGTACACAGAGGGAGAATTTAGCATGGCCAATGCACCTAACCAGCACGTCTTTCAGACTGTGGGAGGAAACCAGAGCACCCGGAGGAAACCCACACAGACATGGGGAGACTCCGCACAGACAGTGACCCAAGCTGGGAATCGAACCCGGGTCCCTGGCACTGTGAGGGAGCAGTGCTAATCATTGTGCAACCAGGAAGAAACTGCTGTCAAAATAAACTTGTAATCCCACAGTGCCTATTGCCTGGCATTCTCTCAAGAGGGGACCTTATACAATTATTAATACCTTTAGTTAAATACCCAAATGCCTCAAATTAACAAACATCCAAACAGTCAGCCTTATATAGAACAGAACACAGCAGAAAAATGAAAGTTAGTATTACTTTGAAATAGTTTGGTATGTTTTATATAAATTAGCAAAGTGTGTGAGAGTGAAGCCAGAATCTGGGTCTTGAATATACATGCTATTAAGTCCTCCCAGCCATCAGCTGAACACCTTGTTTGATTGGAGCTTTTGTTAATCACTAAGATTTTGGATTTACACTGTGGGATATCAGTGCATGAACAATTAGCATGTTCATATGAAATTCCTTCCTCCACGATTCTAACAGGAACCTGGTTAAATGTGTTAAGGCCTCTAATAAAGTAATAGAGGCCGGAATTCTCCGTCCTCGCCCGCAGCTGGGATTCTCCGGTCCCGCTGCAGTGAATGGAGATCTGGCTGAGCGCCCAATTCTCCATTCTCGCTGGCAGGGAATGCCAGACCAGAGAACTACGGCGAGAGAGCGAGGTAGTTTATGTTCTACAACCCTGTTGCATAGTTTTGAGGCCTCGTATAAGCAGTGATAAAACTAGGAAGGATTTTCATTTCAGTTCCCAGTTTTTGGCACCTTTTTATCCCTTTTATTCTATAGAGTATATTTTCCAGTCCTCAGTTGGAGTGCCATGAGCTATTTGCTTGCCACAATCATGTCCAGCCAACTCTGCCTGACATCCTGGTGTCAGGATAATTACATGTTCATAAGGAACTCCCAGAATCAGCCAGAGTCCAATGCCAGTGGGGTCAGGAAATTGTGCACAGCTGCAGCTCTTAAAGCGCAATGATTGCTATTTAAAGGGGTAATGTATTTCCTGCTGGCCAATGAGGAAATCCTGGTGCAGAAAAGAACTCTTCCAGGTGACACGGTTACAGAGTGCCTCACAGAGGCCATGTTGAAGACGCGACTGCAGGAAATGTAGGCAAGGTGTTATGATCTTTGTCCAGACCTTGGGATTTGGGGGAAGATCCGGTGAGGAACCAAGAATAATTTGTTTGAAGTAGATAAATTTCAAGATTCAAGATGCTTCATAAGTAAATAAAGCCACAAGATTCTGCAGGATTTGAACAAGCAAAAAATAAACTTCAGTTTGCAAGTTCAGAAAGGTAAGACAATTTATAATATCTGGCTTATGCTCCAACATTCAAGGTAAGAATGAGCTATGTGTGAATTAACAGAAGAAATGCGGCCGAACACACCACACTACAGAATAAATGACAGGTGCGACCAAACCTGATTCCATGGATTTCTCAACAATCTAAACATCTGGAACATTGTGAGCCAGTCAATCTCACTGAAACTTCATCTTTCTCTCAAGGTCTTCCAATCTCCATACATGAAGATCTCACCTTAGAGTTTTCTTCAAACATCTGTCACACTTGGACCTCTTCAAAAATGACTCACCTTACAGGGTTTCAATCTCACCTTCTCCATTCTTTCCCCCTGGGTCTCCAAGTACATTCAAGTTTCACTTTCCATGAACCATCTCGATCTTCGGCAGGGCCAAGTAGAACACCACTGCTCTAAATGGGTACCTTTGTTCCCATGGCCTACAGCACCAAGTCACCAACATGCAGCTGCCTTCTCAGACCTTCAGGGCTCATGGGATGCCCACTTCACTGAAAGTCTGCTCCCTGCAGCTGTTTCTTGAAGTCAGACCAATCACAAAATCACAGAATACTACAGTGCGGAATAGGCCCTTCAGCCCATCGGGTCCGCATCAATGCATGAAAGGCTCTGACCTACCCACCTAATCCCACTTGATAGCACTTGGCCTATAGCCTTGCATGTTATGGCATGCCAAGCACTGATCCCAGTACTTTTTAAAGGATGTGAGGCATCCCGCCTCCACCACCCTCCCAGGCTGCGCATTCCAGACCGTCACCACCCTCTGGATAAAAGGTTTTCCTCAAATCCTCCCTAAACCTCCCACCCCTCACTTTTAACTTGTGTCCCTTTGTAACTGACCCTTCAACTAAGGGGAACAGCTGTTCCCTATCCACCCTGTCTATGCCCCTCATAATCTTGAACACCTCAATCAGGTTGTCCTTCAGTCTTCTCTGCTCCAGAGAAAACAAGCAAACAACCCAACAGAGAAAACAACCCAAGCCTATCCAACCTCTCTTTATAACTTAAATGTTCCAACCCAGGCAACATCCTGTTGAATCTCCTCTGTACCCCTTCCAGTGCAATCACATCCTTCCTATAATGTGATGACCAGAATTGCACACAGTGCTCCCATGTGCATGGCCTTGCCAAAGTTCTTTACAACTCCATCATGACCTCCCTGCTTTTGTAATCTATACCCCGATTGATAAAGGCAAGTGTGCCATATGCCTTTTTCACCACCTTATTCATCTGCCTTTCCACCTTCAGAGATCTATGGACAAACATGCCAAGGTCCCTTTGTTCTTCGGAACTTCCCAGTGTCAGATCTTTCATAATATACTTCCTTGTCAAATTATTCCTTCCAAAGTGTATCACCTCACACTTTTCAGGGTTAAATTCCATCTGCCACTTATCTGCCCATTTGACCATCTCATCTATATCTTCCTATAACCCAAGACACTCAACCTCACTTTTAACTACCCGATTAATCTTTGTGTCATCGGCAAATTTATTGGTGACTATGTGAGGGGTAGGATCAATGTCATTTATATTAATGATGAACAGTAGGGGGCCCAGCACGGATCCCTGTGATTGGACACTGGACACTGGCCTCCAGTCACTAAAGCAGCCATCTATCATCACCCTCTGTCTCCTACACTAAGGCAATTATGAATCAACCTTATCAGATCACCCTGTATCCCATCTGCACTTGTCTTCTTAATAAATCTCCCATGTGGGACTTTGTCAAAGGCTTTGCTGAAATCCATGTAAACTACATCAACTGCACTACCCTCATCCACAGACTTGGTTACATGCTCAAAAAATTCAATCAAATTTGTTAGGCAATCACTCTGTTCCTTTCTTTAACTTCATCCCTTTCTATCCCTTGGCTTTGACCCTACCCGGAATTTCCTTTTGAGGCCTCCCCCTGCCCCCCTCCCTGCTTTAAAACCTTCTCCCTACCCGTTCCCCCTCTGCTGTGCCCTGCTCCCTGGGAAACCTATGAGACGATGGAGCTCCATATCAGATCATTTGATCCGCATTTTCACACTGTTCCACTTCTTTTCTCCTGCGCATGCACTCAGGGCCAGTCCCCAGACTGAAGAATGAAAAAGAAACTAAACTGTGTGTGTGGCCACTTCCCACCAATGCATGCGCAGCAGATCCGAGGTCATTTGGGAACTGGAGCTCCCGATCTCTGAACTTCAAACTGTGGTAGTTATTTGAGTTCCTCAACAAAGGCCATTGCCCTGTTTATGGTCACAAAGGAGAAGTCTTCGTCCAACGAATGAAGAAGAGGTTCATTGATTTTTAATGCACTGTTTGAACAAGATGCGGCCAAAGTTTAATTTCCTTAGGAGGTCTGCCATGGGAAGATTTGGCTGAGTAGATTGGAAAATATAGCCCCGATTCTCCCAAAAGTGCTGAATTGATGGGAGAACTGTTCTAAATCCCGACTGTTCTGTCAGTTCAGCTTCTCACCCGAATCTCCCCACTCTGTGCACTGCAGAAGTTCCAATCGTGAATCTCATTAAAAACCCAGGGAGGCAGGGCCTATTCTCGCCAGAGTCTGACAGTTCTGGAACTCAGCGCATGCACAGTGGCCCCGATCTGTCAGTCCCCCCGTTTGCTGGACAGCTCAATCGCTGGCCAGCCGGGGACACCCGCAGTTCTGCCCCTCCAGCGGCCACCCCCAACCCCCCCCCCCCCCCCGCCCCCCGCGGCCCAACTGCGGCCCCCACAACAATTCCAGAGCCAGCTCGCCACCGCCCCACCCCGCTGTCGCAGAGCACCCCAATACACCGCCCATAGAACCATAGAAAATTGCAGCTCAGAAATAGGCCTTTTGGCCTGCACTTGGACCATATCTCTCCACACCCCTCACATCCATGAACCCGTCCAAGTTTTTCTTAAATGTTAAAAGTGACCCCGCATTTACCACTTTATCCGGCAGCTCATTCCACACTCCCACCACTCTCTGCGTGAAGAAGCCCCCCCTAATATTCCCTTTAAACTTTTCTCCTTTCACCCTTAGCCCATGCCCTCTGGTTTTTTTCTCCCCTAGCCTCAGTGGAAAAAGCCTGCTTGCATTCACTCTATCTATACCCATCAAAATCTTATACACCTCTATCAAATCTCCCCTCAATCTTCTACGCTCCAGGGAATAAAGTCCCAACCTATTCAATCTCTCTCTGTAACTCAGCTTCTCAAGTCCCGGCAACATCCTTGTGAACCTTCTCTGCACTCTTTCAACCTTATTTACATCCTTCCTGTAACTAGGTGACCAAAACTGTACACAATACTCCAAATTCGGCCTCACCAATGCCTTATATAACCTTACCATAACACTCCAACTTTTATACTCGATACTCCGATTTATAAAGGCCAATGTACCTGTGGTGAACCATCGTTGGTTCCCACTGTGGGATTGTTCTAATGTTGTTGTTGGGCGAGGGTGGGATTGATACACCTGTGGTTGTTACTGTTGTGGCACATCCCAGTCGGGCTCCGCCTCCTGGGAGAGGTATAAGACCCCCTGCTTGGGCGGGACCTCTTCAGTCTGGGATAGTGTGTTAAAGTTCTGTTAGTTCCATTGTTAGTTAATAAAAGCCTTCTTTTACCGAAGCTTTGTGCCTCGTGTCCAATTGATGCGCATCAATACCAAAGGCACTCTTTACGACCCTATCCACCTGTGACGTCACTTTTAGGGAATTCTGTACCTGTATTCCCAGATCCCTCTGTTCAACTGCACTCTTCAGAGTCCTACCATTTACCCTGTACGTTCTACTTTGGTTTGTCCTTCCAAAGTGCAATATCTCACACTTGTCTGCGTTAAAATTCCACCCACACCCCTCCCAGCAGTGGCGATTCCCCTCACCCCCCTCACCCCTGTAGACCCCTCTCCCCCCCGCTGACACCCCCACCTAGGGTCAGACCCCCCCCCCTGGAGGCAGCCCCTCCCCCAGCAGACCACAACCCCCCCTCAGCCCACCCCAATCGCTGCCCTCCCTCCATCCAATCCTATCGCCATGCAGAGTGGCAGCGGGACCCCTCACCTCCACCGATCACCCCTAAGCCCCACCCAGAATAGGCCCTGCCCCCTTGGAACTGCCTGATGGGCAGTGCCAAGGTGTCCCCTGGGCATGGGCGCTTTGCCTCTTGGGCAGTGCCAGGGGGCACAAGCTGGCACTGCTAGGGTGCACATGCCCAGTGGGCACCACCCCCCCTGCCGCCTGACCCCCTGGGGGGCTCCGATTGCCCCCCCCTTCATTCCGGCAAAGTCTCCCACTAGTTCCCCGAATGTGGGGAACTGGACTGAACCCTGCCGGAATGAAGCACCCCTGGCGGGGTGGGAGAATCAATCGGGGCCGGCAAGTTCTCGATAATTAACTAATAAACAAATTTAAAATACATGCAGAAAAGATTCAAATTACTTACCTGCCTTTCCGCCGGTTTCCAGCCTGGTCTGACCGGCGACTATTCTCCGGTTCAGTGAGGCGCGCATGCGTTCCCGGTGCATGCGTCTCCCACCGCGACCTGACAGGAAAGTTGCCGGTCTCAATGGGAGAATCGCGGCCTATATATGGCACAAAGAGTTTCCCTTCAACCTGTTTCACCATGACTGAGGTGTGCTAAATGTTCAGAGTTTTACACCTATGGCTATAGATCAGCAGAGCATAATTATTGTTCTTGACCGTAGGTGGGTTTGCTCCTGTCACTGCTATATTGCTAGGACTCACTGGATGGCAATGTTAAACAACTTGCCATGATGAATAATAAGCTATGTTGCGTCAGGCTGGATTATATTCAGCTCGGAGTTGCCTCGACATCTGAAATGCTGCTTCAGTTTGCCTGCAGCTTGCTCAATACTCTGCTATTGTTCTTGGTGCAGTATGTGGTAGTTGTGGTCCTGGACTTACAGATAAGGCTGGAGACAATACTATGAGCAATGTCTATGTTTATTTAACATCATGCTAACCATTTACACAGTAGTCTTTATATGATGGTCTACATGGAATTCTCTCTCTCCTTGACCTGTTATCATGTGATCTTACATCATGAATGATCAAGAATGTTTCTTTACATATTTAATGTTAATACTCTATATTACAAATAATACTCCTGGTGGCTGCATACGCCTCATTTTCTGCTATTGCCCACTCAAAAGTCTCAATGTTGAAGAAAAGAGCTGCAGGGAGCAATTTTCCCAAAATAAATCCAAGTGCGGAAAATAGGAGGTTTCCCCACCCTTATTTTGGGCGAGCTGGGTTTCCTGAACTTACAACACTCTGTGCAATACTTCCCTGAGAAACTCCTGCAGTGATGCCCTGGAGCTAAGATGATTGAACTCCATCCAACAACCATAACCAAGTTCCTTTGTGCCGGATATGACTACATCCAGCGAAGAGTTTTCCCACTGACTCCCATTGAATCAAGCTCCCATTTTCCCACTGACTCCCATTTTGCTCAAGATCCTTGATGCCACTCTCGGTGAAAAGCTTCCCATCCATCCTGATTGTGTCTGACCTACATTGACCATTTGACATGGATGCTCTGAGTGCATAGCACATTTCCAAGTGCAAAAACCGCACTTGCTCATATTATGCAGACATTAAAATATATTATTTTATTATATTGTGGTCGTGGTACTTTTTTGCAAAAAGGACTTTAGGTTAGTCCACAAAATGATTTCATGGAAAGAAATACATGGCTTTTGTGATATGGATTTTAGTCAGTCTTCTGGCTCTCACTTGCCTGTCCTTCAGCAAGATCCTTAGACCTGCAGAATGAAAAATGTGCCTGCATATATTTTTTTAAGTTTAAAGTTTATTTATTTATTAGTGTCACAAGTGGGCTCACATTAACACTGCAATGAAGTTATTGTGAAAATCCCCTCACCACTCTGGCTTCTGTTCGGGTACACTGAGGGAGAAGTTAGCATGGCCTATCCACCTTACCAGCACATCTTTCAGACTGCGGGAGGAAACCCATGCAGACACAGGAAGAACTTGCAGTCTCTGCACAAACAATGGCCCAAGCCGGGAATCAAACCCGTGTCCCTGATGCTCTGAGGCAGCAGTGCTCACCACTGTGCCACCAGTACTGACCACTGTGCCACAAGCTACTGATCCATTTCCAGGATAAAGACAACAAAATTTGTATTGAACAGTCACGTCAAATTCATTGTCAACTGTATGAGTTGGAGGTTATTTTTCTAATTGTTCTGGAGACAATTTTTATTGCAGAATAATAATGGATCACAATTACCTTAAGATTAATAACTGTAGCCCATAGAGTCATAGAGGTTTACAGCATGGAAACAGGCCCTTTGGCCCAACTTGTTGATGCTGCCCTTTTTTTAACCCCCTAAGCTAATCCCAATTTCCCACATTTGGCCCATATCCCTCTGTACCCATCTTATCCACGTAACGATCAAAATGCTTGTTCTGGACACTCACCACCCTCTGTGTGAAAAAATTGCCCCTCTGGACACTTTTGTATCTCTCCCCTCTCACCTTAAACCTATGCCCTCTAGTTTTAGACTCCCCTCCCTTTGGGAAAAGATATTGACTGTCTAGCTGATCTGTGCCCCTCATTATTTTATAGACTTCTATAAGGTCACCCCTCAGCCTCCTACGCTCCAGAGAAAAAAGTCCCAATCTATCCAGCCTCTCCTTATAACCCAAACCATCAAGTCCCGGTAGCATCCTAGTAAATCTTTTCTGCACTGCTTCTAGTTTAATAATATCCTTGCTATAAAGGGTGACCAGAACTGCACACAGTATTCCAAGTGTGGTCTTACCAATGTCTGCACAACTTCAACAAAATGTCCCAACTCCTGTATTCAATGTTTTGACCGATGAAACCAAGCATGCCGAATGCCTTCTTCACCACTCTGTCCACCTGTGACTCCACTTTCAAAGACCTATGAACATGTACCCCTCGATCTCTTTGTTCTGTAACTCTCCCCAACACCCTACCATTAACTGAATAAGTCCTGCCCTGGTTCAATCTACCAAAATGCATCACCTCGCATTTGTCTAAATTAAACTCCATCTGCCATTTGTCAGCCCACTGGCCCAATTGATCAAGATCTCGTTGCAATCGAAGATAACTTTCCTCACTGTCCACTATACCACCAATCTTGGTGTGATCTGCAAACTTACTAACAATGCCTCCTATATTCTCATCCAAATCATTAATATAAATGACAAATAACAGTGGACCCAGCACTGATCCCTGAGGCACACCGCTGGTCACAGGCCTCAAGTTTGAAAAACAACCCTCTACAACCACCCTCTGGCTTCTGTCAAGAAGCCAATTTTATATCCATTTAGATACCTCACCCTGGATCCCGTCAGATTTAACCTTATGCAACAACCTAGCATGCGGTACCTTGTCAAAGGCCTTGCTAAAGTCCATGTAGACAACATCAACTGCACTGCCCTCATCTGCCTTCTTGGTTACCCCTTCAAAAAACTCAATCAAATTTGTGAGACATGATTTTCCACTCTCAAAGCCATGCTGACTGTCCCTAATCAGTCCTTGCATCTTTAAATGCCTGTAGATCCTATCTCTCAAAATACCTTCCAACAATTTACCCACCACAGATGCAGGCTTTTCCCTGCAGCCCTTTTTAAACAAAGGCACAACATTTGCCACTCTCCAATCTTCAGGCACCTTACCGTGACTATCGATGATTCAAATATCTCAGCTAGGGGACCCACAATTTCCTCCCCGGCCTCCCACAATGTCCTGGGATACACTTCATCAGGTCCCAGGGATTTATTTACCTTGATGCGCTTTAAGACTTCTGGCACCTCTTTCTCTGTAACATGTACACTCCTCAAGACATCACTATCTATTTCCCCAAGTTCCCTAACATCCATGCTTTTCTCAACAGTAAATACTGATGAGAAATATTAATTTAGGATCTCACCCATCTCTTGTGGATCCGCACAGAGATAACCATGCAGCATTAATGGCCTGGATAAAAGGTGAATGGAAGGGAATGAAGAAGGATGGCACGGTGGCATAATGGTTAGCACTATTACCCCATAGCGCCAGGGACCCAGGTTCGATTCCCGGCTTGGGTCATTGTCTGTGTGGAGTTTGCTTGTTCTCCCCATGTCCTCGTGGGCTTCCTCCGGGTGCTCTAGTTTCCTCCCACAGTCCAAAGATGTGTGGGTTTGGCGGATTGGCCAAGCTAAATTGCCCCTTAGTGTCACGGGGACTAGCTAGGGTAAATGAGGGTTATGAGGGTAGGGCCTGGGTGGGATTGTGGTTGATGCAGACTCGATAGGCCGAATGGCCTCCTCCTGCTCTGTAGGTATTCTATGATTCTATGCAGGGCGAAAAGGATTTATGAAAAGTTAAATAACACTGCTCCAATTAGTGTCAGTAATTGCTCTGGTCCAATATTTTAAACTGTTGTCAATTGCGCTCTTCAAATGTCTTTCACTTCTGGAGAAGCAAGCTGTGAAGGCCTGTGACTGTCTAATTCTCCATCTCCATTTAATTCTCTTTGATCTGTGTCTGCATTGCAGTTTTTATTACATAACAGGTTTTTCAAGCTGTGATTTTTTTTTTTGTACTGATCAGGGGCAGGGATGACAGTGGGGATTAACGCTGAAGTCCAGATTCAACTGGGTGAAATCAGATCCCTGTAAACTTAGTCTAAATTTGCCCAACTCAACCTTCAGCCTAAACTGCGCAAACGTAATGACAGGTGTTGTGACAGATACTACCTGAAGCGATCTGTGAAAGCAATTGAACTGAAAAGGAATTCCACTCCAGATTCAGCTGCAGTTTCCAAATTTGTGGATATTTGGCACATTGGGAATCAAGGTGGCACTGCGTCTCGCATTGGTTTGGTTACGACGTGGTTTCTCTCCAAATTGACCAACACGGAGGAAGTTAGGTCAGTTTCACACATTGCTTTCTTATCACCGCTGTGTTTATTTCAGCCTCAATTGGGCTCTGTACTTGATTTGATTTATTATTATCACATAAATTTTATAAGTTTATTTATTGTCATCACAAGTAGCTTACATTAACACTGCAATTAAGTTACTGTGAAAATCCCCTAGTCGCCACGCTCCGGCGCCTGTTCGGGTAACACTGAGGGAGAATTTAGCATGGCCAATGCACCAAAGCGACACATCTTTCGGACTGTGGGAGGAACCGGAGCACCCGGAGGAAACCCACGCAGACATGGGGAGAACATGCAGACTCCACACAGACAGTGACCCAAGCCGAGAATTGAACCTGGGTCCCTGGTGCAGTGAGGCAGCTGTGCTAACCATTGTGTCACCGTGCCACCCTATGTATTGGGATGCAGTTAAAAGTTGCATGCAATACAGACAAAACACACCGTTCGTAGAGTACATAGGGGAGAAGGAAAGGAGAGGGTGCAGGGTTACTTAGAAAGTATCAACACAGTTACACAGTGAAGAACGAGATGTTATGAGATGGATTTTGGCAGTCATCTTCCACATACTACAAAAGTTTAATCGGGCTCGTACAACAACTAAAACCCGCCTTCTGGATTTAAAACTTAACAATAGATAACACCTGTAAAATAACCTTAGGCCACACTATGATGAGTAGTCAAAGTCCAAACATTCACCTGCCTCTGATGAAGCCTGAATGTTATGCTGTGGTAGGAATGACCTTTCTTCTTTGCTCCCTGATGGCAGCATACACTTATGTCAGGAACTGCACAGATTGGATGCAGTACGTGTAAAACCCTCTTGATACTGCCTACAGTGTAGTTTGTTCCTAGAATCAACATCGTGCCTCCTCCTGCGCTGAGGGGAATGGTCGTCAGCGATGGAGGCCAGCTCAGCAATCCACTTCTTTTGAATGAGAGAACAGCCTTTTTTTTCTCGTTGCATAATCAAAACAAACTGCAGCCGCCCTTTTGAGGCACTTAGAAAATGCCCGAGGCTTTTATTTCCATCAAAGAGCAGAATCAGTTCGACTGATCATATCAGAGCAGGTAATGAAACAGTTGGAGGGTAACAAAGAGAACTTTCATTCTGACCTGGGAAATTTTGCCAGCTGTATCAGACATTCATATTGAAGATACTAATCTATGGCAAAAAGCTGTCAGAGAGTGCTGAAGCCACAAAATGTTGATTGTTCAAGGCAAATCTGGTGGGGAGTGGTGGGGGGGGGGGGGGGGGGGGGAGTGCTAGCACTTTTTTTTACTGTATGGGACAAATGGGTTGTTAAGTCTAGAGTCAGTTTGATTTCCTTTACATTATATTGTTTACATTCCATACATAAAGAAGGCTTATATTTCAAAACTTAACAGCATGGAACAAGTCATTTTCACAGCACAGAAAAGATTTTTTTGTACTCTTCCCACCCCAATGTAATTTTCTTCAATCCTTTCCTGAAGGCATTGATTTTGTGCAGTTGTACAGCAGAAGCCTCCCTCCAATGCCAACCTCATAGAGGCTGGTCTAGGGTTCTGAGCCTAAGATAGAGGATGTTGGTAGGCTATTTGAGCAAGCAAGGCATCGCAGCCAAGCTTGACGTTACCCTCTTGTGAGGTGCAGAATTCATACTTGGCGGCCAGCACCACTGGATGGCAATGGGAACTTTTTCGGTTTTATCTCTGATTGAGGTCAAGTGGTGCCCTGTTGCTTCAACCCCATCAAGATCAGCGAGTTATCAGCAGAGACCAGGATCAAGAATGGGAACTGCCTGGTCTGAATGGCTCTCACCCATATCGCAAAGCATCCTTCAACCGAAAGAAGAGATGCTATTTAAGGAAGCGTAGTGTCATAAATATTAGGATGATTTGGATTTTATTTGATTTATTATTGTCATATGTTTTAGTGTACAGTGAAAAGTATTTTTTCTTGCATACTATACAGACAAAGCATACCGTTCATAGAGAAGGAAAGGCGAGCGTGCAGAATATAATGTTACAATCATAGTTAGGGTGTAGACTTAAACTTAGTCCGAGATAGGTCCATTCAAAAGTCTGACGGCAGCAGGGGAGAAGCTGTTTTTGAGTGAGTTGGTACATTACCTCATTCTTTTGTAACTTTTTCCCGATGGAAGGAGGTGGAGGATTGAATGTCCAGGGTGCGTGGGGTCCTTAATTATGCTGGCTGCTTTTCCAAGGCAGTGGGAAGTGTAGACAGAGTCAATGGATGGGAGGCTGGGTTGCGTGATGGACTGGTCTTCATTCATGACCTTTTGTAGTTCCTTGCGGTCTTGGACAGAGCAGGAGCCATATCAAGCTGTGATACAACCAGAAAGAATGCTTTCTATGGTGCATCTGTAAACGTTGGTGAGAGTCATAGCGAACATGCCAAATTTCCTTAGTCTTCTGAGAAAATAGAGGCGTTGGTGGGCTTTCTTAACTATAGCGTCAGCATGGAGGGACTAGGACGGGTTGTTGGTGATCTGCACACCTAAAAACTCGAAGTTCTCGACTATTTCCACTTTGTCCCCATTGATGTAGACAGGGGCATGTCTTCCACGCTGCTTCCTGACGTCGCTGACTATCTCCTTCGTTTTGTTGACATTGAGGATGAGATTATTGTCGTTGCACCAGTTCACCAGATTCTCTATCTCTTTCCTGTACTCTGTCTCGTCATTGTTTGAGATCTGACCCACTATGGTGGTGTCATTAGCAAAATCAAGTTGGGAGGAGAATTTGGTCACACAGTCATAGGTGTATAAGGATTATACAAAGGGGCTGAGGACACAGCCTTGTGGGGCACCAGTGTTGAGGTTGATTGTGGAGGAGGTGTTGTTGCCTATCCTTACTGATTGTGGTCTGTGGGTTAGGAAGTTTAGGATCCAGTCACAGAGGGAGGAGCCGAGCCTCAGGCCATGGAGTTTGGAGATTAGTTTCATAGGAATAATGGTGTTGAAGGCTGAGCTGTAAGTCAGTTACACTGTGCTGAATATATCTAATATGACAAAACTCTATGGAAAATTGGCATTGCCATGTTGAAGATGGAGATATTCAAATTTGAACAAGCCAATTCTTTCAGACCAAGACCAGGTTACTGCAGCTTTTTTAGATCAGTGGTGGGCAACCTGATACAGCCCATCAGGGTTCTGAGTGCAGCCCATGAGACATTCTGTTGACTGTTGTGGGGTTGCCACATTCCACTGGTTTCCCTCCGTGTAGTATTTTTTTCCCACTGGTATGACTGACATGATACACACTGTGATGTAGCAAGGGATTGGGTGATGACATAGGTGGGGTTTGAGACACAAAGTAGGCAACCAGAAGACCAAGTCAAACCAATAAACAATTTATTGATTAATGTACATGAAGGCACGTAGCCAAGTTCATGGTTGTATAAACTGAAAAAGAGTTCAAGTTACTGAGGCAGGTTCTCATGCAATCTGTAGTCAGGTTCCGAAATGGGTTTGTTGTCCAGTCCTGGTTGTAATCTGTAAAGCACACAGCAATTTGTACAAAGCACATGGAACTCCAGTGCCCTCCTCACTTTCAACCTAAGGTCTCAGCCCTTTACTATTTCTTGGTGATCTAATTATATAGTCTGAGGTTTTACAGCTGAACTTCAACTCTGAGATTGACATGGAAGCATTTCTGGGTTGAAGGTCACCAGTTCCTTTTGGGATTGCTGGTGGCCATCTTGTGTGAGGCCTGGATGTACTCAGCAGCCATATTGAGTGAGGGACAGTTGTGCTCTAGAAAATGGAGCAGCAAGTATTGAAAATACCGTCCCTTCAATACACAGCCCTCGTGATATCACGACACATAAAGCAAGGATAAGTGAAGAGAGGTGCTGATTGAAAACAGTATTGACTGTGAGAGGCATGCATTCTCTCTGCGTCCAAATCAAACATAAATATTTATTTTGTTTTTACCACTTGAGGTTGCTAATTCTATTAATACTTGAATGATGAAGCATTTTCTATAACTTATGAAATATTTGACGTGTATTTAATGTTTTCAATCTTATTCATGGGGTCATGGTTAATGAACATCTCTGGTTTCCACCTTGTGGCTCACTGAGGTGGAGGAGGGCCACTCATGTGGCCCACTCACTAGACTAGGTTGCCCATCACTGTCCTAGACCAATTCTGGCTCTGGATAAGTTATCCCATCCATGATAACAGCAGGCTCTACAATTCAGTTTTGCATGCACGATTTGTGAAGTGAAAATCAACGAGATTAGTCATTATTGCCAGGTTGTTATGGTTCTAGGCCACTTATATACTATATATTTTACATTATATATTATATATAGGTCAGAATTCTCTGGTCGATCATGCCCTGCTGCTGCTGCCACTGAGAACGGAGAATTTGACGCTCAGCCAAATCTCTGTCCACTGCAGCAGGACTGGAGAATCCCAGCTGCGGGCGTGGTCAGAGAATCCAGCCCTTTATCTATTATATATTGCGACTCATGGTATAATTTACAGCTTGATTTTCCCTTTCCCAATTATGGCAACAGATTTGAAAAGCAAAACACGTGAATTTGATCATTAGAACTGAAATAACACCTCAGTAAAATATACTTGCTGCACACTTTAGACACTTGCTGCTGTAAATTTGATGACACAAGCATATAACCTTTTTGATTTCCCTGATAATGGATGCAACCTGTGAGGAATGCAATGCAATTTTCTGTCCTGTGACAGAACAGTATGCTACCCAGAGTCTCATTTTTAAACATTGTGGTGTGGCACAGTGGACAGCACTGCTGCCTCACAGCGCCAGGGACCCAGGTTTGTGGCTTGGGTCACTGTCTGTGCGGAGTCTGCACAATCTCCCGTGTCTGTGTGGGTTTCCTCCGGCTGCTCTGGTTTCCTCCCACTGTCCGAAAGGTGCACTAGTTAGGTGCATTGGCCATGCTAAATTCTCCCTCGCTGTACCCGAACAGGCGCCAGAGTGTGCCGACTCGCGGGTTTTCCCAGTAACTTAATTGCTGTATTATTGTAAGTCTACTTATGACACTAATAAGTAAAGTAAACATTAGTGTAATATGTTTCAGAAATAGAGACCTTCTGACCACAGCCCACCACCAGGATCATTCAATCCTGCTGAAAGTCAATGAACTTCTGTTGGGCCATTGAATCTCCAGCCACAACGAGGCTGGAAAATTCCAGCCAGTGTCTCACTCGTTATTCCTTCAGGTAGAATATTGTGTGAATTTTGAGTGATGGTTTTACTTTCTGGAAGTCTTAAATGATAGATATAACTATCAACATCATTTCTATTTTATTTCTGTGGCTGAGTACAGCAGTGGAGAAAACATACATCTTCTGTTGATCTCAATAAAACATGAAGTCAGTAAATCCATTTGAACTTGAGGGAACAACTAGGTTATCTGAATGAGCAAAAGGTTGAGCTCATGCTCTGACCAAATTAGCCCATCTCTCTCTCTCTCTCTCTCTTGCTCCAAAGGGAGAGATAACAGCTAGATTTTGTGAAAAACAGGATATTATCCTGTATTTCCATTCAAAAGTTCTCTGTCAACAGTTTGTTATCTGTACCCTGCTTGTGCTTCTGTCCCGATGACACCTGCTCTGTAACATTTTTAATACGATTAATGTGACAAGTGACAATCGGTAACTCTTGCCATTCCATGATCTAGCCACCGTGTGGAACTTCTCAGCTGGAATTTTACTGTCCCACCCACCGCAGGAATCGGAGCGGGCGAGGGAGGGACCATGGAACGATGGTGGGATTTTACGGTTTCCGGATGATGGAGGCTGTAAACTCCTGTCCGTCAACCTTTACATGAGAATTTTCTGCATCCACCATCTTCCTTTCAGTCTCTGTATCCTTTTAATTCAATTATGAGTTTAAATTAAAATCAACATGGATTAACAAAACAATAACGTGATTACATTTATACATTGACTAGTCTCTTATGTTTCCTATTAATCTGGGTTGTGTGGTGAGCATCGGAAGGTTGGGACTGACCTCAAACAAAGCTCCCCAGAAAGATTCCAGCAGATGCTGGAGTTCAATTGGTGATCAACCAACCAAATTGGACAATTCTCTCAGACAGCAAATCTTTCTGGTTGTATCGCAGCTTGGTATGGCTCCTGCACTGCCCAAGACCACAAGAAACTACAAAAGGCCGTGAATGTAGCCCAATTCATCACGCAAACTAGCCTCCCATCCATTGACTCTGTCTACACTTCCCGCTGCCTCAGCAAAGCAGCCAGCATAATTAAGGACCTCACGCACCCCGGACATTCTCTCTTCCACCTTCTTCCGTCAGGAAAAAGATACAAAAGTCTGAGATCACGTACCAACCGACTCAAAAACAGCTTCTTCCCTGCTACCGTCAGACTGTTGAATGGATTTACCTCACATTAAGTTCAACTTTCTCTACACCCTAGTTATGACTAACACTACATTCTGCACTCTCGCGTTTCCTTCTCTATAAACAGTATGCTTTGTCTGTATAGCGTGCAAAAAACAATACTTTTCACTGTATGTTAATACATGTGACAATAATAAATCAAATCAAGGAAGTTTGGTTTGGAAGCATGCAATTAATTCACATTTTAATCACTTTATCACAGAAAGCAAAATAAAGACTGAGGGATATACATGAGATAAAGAGAGAAACTACAACAGCATAGACAAACATTGAAACAAAAACTCTGTTTAAGACTTTTAACAATCAGCAATTTTTAAATGCTCTTCTGAGAGAATGAAAGTCCACATTTATAAAATTAGTTTTTCAGGGCCAGAGAGGCTGTTGAACAATATTATGATTAAGTACACAACTAAAAACCCAGTTGCACCTGATTGAACGAAAAACAATATTTTCATTAGTTTTCACACTGAGAATAGCATGTAAAAAGTTCAAATCAAATCACTGATTCTGGTTTGCTTGCAGACATGGGGAGAACCCCCCAGGTCTCTGGCGCTGTGAGGCAGCAGTGCTAACCACTGGGCCACCCTGCTGCCCATTATTCAGAAGTAAAAGTTATTCCTTAGAATTAGATTGAAAGCAAGGCTGATATTTATGACAGATAAATGTTTGCATGCACTGTCCTTTAAGGATATTACAATAGGTTCAGGTTACCACAGTATATTGTGTGTGAAATCCCTAGTAGTATTATTCATTGTGGCAATATTACATTACTTACAGAATGCAAAAGAGGAATAAGATACTCCCCATGATACAAGCAGTTCTCGACCCTGTGATGTTTGAGTTACATTGAACAACATTTAAAACATTTATAAATGGACACCCTCTTTTGAGGTTACAACATTGGTTTTGGGATCCCAAGACTGCAAGAAACTACGAAGGGTTGTGAACATAGCCCAGTCCATCACGTTCAAGTCTGGAAATGCAGGGACTGCAGTTGCATTTGTGGACATGAGAAGACCTATACAAATGTAAGTCTTTCTTTTTTTCTGATTGATTGATTGGCTGGAAAGGCAACCATGGTACTTTTCAACCAGTTGCTATATAGTGGCCCACAGTGAAATTTACTGATTACTATCCAGTCCTTTTCTCTGATCCTGTGTAGAAAGTGGCCATCCTCTTCTCACCATTTCCCTCTTCACAGCAAAATAAATCTCTGAACCCCATCACTCTGCACTAAAGTACGTTGTTATGGTATGTACATGTAATTTATGTTAACTTATGAGCAAAAAGATTTTAAATAAAATAATCAGCAAAGAGTAAATTTTTCCAGGGGGTAAAACATAGAGGTTGAATATTTGTGCCCATAATTTCTTCATTATGGGCATCTTGTCCTTTTTCAAAACTTAACTTTAGGTTTTAATCAAAAAGTTAGTATTTTTCATTTTCACCACCATTATAGAAACATAGAAAATAGGTGCAGGAGTAGGCCATTTGGTCCTTTGAGCCTGCATCACCATTCAATATGATCATGGTTGATCATGCAGTTTCAGTACCCCACTCCTGCTTTCTGTCCATATCCCTTGATCCCTTTAGCTACCTAACAAACAAAGGATTGAGCTGTGTTTACTTTAATGCCAGGAGTATAGTGAATAAAGGGGATGAGCTCAGAGCGTGGATCGATGCCTGGAAGTGTGATGTGGTGGCCATTACGGAGACTTGGATGTCTCGGGGACAGGACTTGATACCCCAGGTGCCGGGATTCAGATGTTTCAGGAAGGACAGGGAGGGAGGCAAGAGAGGGGGTGGAGTGGCACTGCTGATCAGGGATAGTGTCACAGCTGTAGAGAAGGTGTATGCTGTGGAGGGATTGTCCACAGAGTCTCTGTGGGTGGAAGTTCGGAGTGGGAAGGGGTCGATCACTTTGCTGGGAGTTTTCTATAGGCCGCCCAATAGTGACAGGGAGGTGGAGGAGCAGATAAGGAAACAGATCCTGGAGAGTTGCAATGATAGCAGAGTTGTTGTGATGGGAGACTTTAATTTCCCAAACATAGATTGGAATATCCCTGGGGTAAGGGGATTGGATGGGGAGGAGTTCGTTAGGTGTGTTCAGGAGGGTTTCCTAACACACCATGTGGACAAGCCTACAAGAGGAGAGGCGGTACTTGACCTGATACTGACCAATGAACCTGGACAGGTGTCAGATCTCTCAGTGGGAGAGCATCTTGGGGATAGCGATCATAACTCTATCTCCTTTATGCTTGCATTGGAAAAAGAGAGGATCAGGCAAGCTAGGAAAGTGCTTATATGGAGTATGGGGAAATATGAAGACATAAGGCAGCAAACTAGAGGAGTAAATTGGAAGGAGGAATTCTCGGGGAAATATACTGAAGAGAGGTGGCAGTTTTTCAAGGAATGTCTGTCTAGAGTTCGACAGGGCAACATTCCGAGCAGACAGGGAGATGTTGGTAGGTTAAAGGAACCGTGGTGCACGAAAGCTGTGCGGGACCGAGTCGAGAAGAAAAGGAAAGCATACAAAAGGTTCAGCGAGCTTGGCGAAGATAGGGATCTAGATGAGTATACGGCTTGTAGGAAGGGACTAAAGAAGGAAATTAGGAGAGCCAGAAGGGGTCACGAGAAGGCCTTGGCAGGGAGGATTAAGGAAAACCCTAAGGCGTTCTATCAATATGTGAAGAGTAAAAGGATGAGACGTGAAGGAATAGGGCCTATAAAAGGTGAAGGCGGGAAAGTCTGTACGGAACCAGTAGAAATGGCAGAGGTGCTTAATGAGTATTTTGCCTCGGTTTTCACAGAGGAGAAGGACCTGGGTGGATGTACTGTGGGCTTGCGGTGGACTGAAAAGATTGAGTATGTGGACTTTAAGAAAGAGGATGTGCTGGAATCTTTGAATGTCATCAAGATAGATAAGTCGCCGGGTTTGGATGGGATGTACCCCAGGTTACTGTGGGAGGCGAGAGAAGAGATTGCAGAACCTCTGGCGATGATCTTTGCGTCATCGATGGAGACGGTCGAGGTGCCGGAGGATTGGAGGATTGCGGATGTGGTTCCTATTTTCAAGAAGGGGAATAGAGATAGCCCAGGAAATTACCGACCGGTGAGTCTAACCTCAGTGGTTGTTAAGCTGATGGAGAAGATCCTGAGGGACAAGATTTATGAGCATTTAGAGAGGTTTAGTATGCTCAAGAATACTCAGCACCGCTTTGTCAAAGGCAGACCGTGCCTTACGAGCCTGGTGGAGTTCTTCAAAAATGTGATTCAACACATTGACGAAGGGAAAGCGGTAGATGTGGTTTATATGGATTTTAGCAAGGCGTTCGATAAGGTCCCCCATGCAAGGCTTCTAGAAAAAGTGAGAGGACATGAGATCCAAGGGGCTGCTGCCCTGTGGATCCAGAACTGGCTTGCCCAAAGGAGGCAGAGAGTGGGTATAGATGGATCTTTTTCTAAATGGAGGTCGGTCACCAGTGTTGTGCCCCTGGGATCTGTTCTGGGACCCTTGCTGTTTGTCATTTTCATAAATGACCTGGATGAGGAAGTGGAGGGATGGGTTGGTAAGTTTGCCGACGACACGAAGATTGGTGGGGTTGTGGATAGTCTGGAGGGATGTCAGAAGTTCTCGAGGGACATAGATAGGATGCAAGACTGGGTGGACAAGTGGCAGATGGACTTCAACCCAGATAAATGCGTAGTGCTCCATTTTGGCAGGTCAAATGGGATGAAGGAGTACAATATAAAGGGAAAGACTCTTAGTACTGTTGAGGATCAGAAAGACCTTGGGGTCCAGGTCCATAGGACTCTAAAATCGGCCCCGCAGGTGGAGGAGGTGGTTAAGAAGGCGTATGGTGTGCTGGCCTTTATCAATCGAGGGATTGAGTTTAGGAGTCCGGGGATAATGATGCAGCTATATAAGACCCTCGTCAGACCCCACTTGGAGTACTGTGCTCAGTTCTGGTCGCCTCATTACAGGAAGGATGTGGAAAAGATTGAAAGGGTGCAGAGGAGATTTACAAGAATGTTGCCTGGATTGAGTGGAATGCCTTATGAGGATAGGCTGAGGGAGCTCGGTCTTTTCTCCTTGGAGAGACGTAGGATGAGAGGAGACCTAATAGAGGTATATAAGATGTTGAGAGGCATAGATCAGGTGGACTCTCAGAGGCTTTTTCCCAGGGTGGAAATGGCTGCTATGAGAGGACACAAGTTTAAGGTGCTGGGGGGTAGGTACAGGGGAAATGTTAGGAGCAAGTTTTTCGCACAGAGGATGGTGGGCGAGTGGAATCGGCTGCCGTCAGTGGTGGTGGAGGCAAACTCAATAGGGTCTTTTAAGAGACTCCTGGATGAGTACATGGGACTTAATAGGATGGAGGGTTATAGGTAGGCCTGGAAGGTAGGGATATGTTCGGCACAACTTGTGGGGCCGAAGGGCCTGTTTTATGCTGTAGTTTTTCTATGTTTCTATCAAGCAAACCAGCCTCCCATCCATTGACACTGTCTACACTTCCCGCTGCCTCAGCAAAGCAACCAGCATAATCAAGGGCCCCACGCACCCCAGACATTCTCTCTTCCACCTTCTTCCGTCGGGAAGAAGATACAAATGTCTGAGGTCACGTACCAACCAATTCAAGAACAGCTTCTTCCCTGCTGCTGTCAGACTTTTGAATGAACCTACCTTACATTAAGTTGATCTTTCTCTACACCCTAGCTATGACTGTAACACTATATTCTGCACCCTCTCCTTTCCTTCTCCCCTATGTACTCTATGAATGGTATGCCCTTTCTGTATAGCGTGCCAGAAACAATACTTTTCACTGTATACCAATACATTTGACAATAATAAATCAAATCAAATCAACTTTACAATGCTACATGAGTGAATAAGTTCAAACAATCATACATGCGAATTGACAGTCTGCACCGCGCATCTTCCTAACTCGAGACACGCTGGGTTGGGCTTTCCAGTCAAGTGCGCCCCAAAACGAGAAATTCCTGCCCAAGTTCAATGGACCTTTAAATGGCCCATCAAATATTCTGTCCCTCCTGCTACGATTCCTGCGATGGGCCGGACCAGAAAATATACCCCTCAGTTGCTGTTTCAATGCATTTTACCTGGTGAATGTTGGTGTTGCCAAACTTTTTTTTAATGTTTATATTTTATGATCTTAATTTATTGCTATGGTCCTTTTTTATAATTAATTGCATACAAAATTCTGGGTTATTTTGTTGAAAATCAAGTAACTCAATTTATAACATTGTTCTTATGGGAAAATCAATCCCAATTTATCACATTTCAACTTAAGACAAGGTTTTCAGGAACCAATTGTGTGGTAAATCCAAGGACTGGCTGTACTGTAAGGAGAAATATAACCTCTACAACCTAACAGATCAATTAACAGATCAATTAACTTCATAGATTATGCACACTGGCAACATCTGTACATTAAAAACAAAATCACAAATGTCTGTGTTAAAAAATCACCGATTATTATGGTGTGTGACATAACGTATTTGTTTTTCTCCATGTGTTTTGCTGCAGGTTAGCTTTGAGAGCTGATGGATTACAGGACCTCCAACACAATGAGGGGGAACAAAGGGTTACTTCCAATGCAAATAGCCCAACTCCTGAGTTATGACATACTCCAGGACAGGGTAGTTTAGTAACAAGATAGGACAGTTCCCAAGATACCTTGACAACAATTCCCGTTCCGTTGAAATCAAGACTGATTGCATTGTCTCCTTCTCTAATTCCCTGCCAAGATAGAAAGCAAAATACCGAGGAAACTGGAAATCAGGAATAAAAACAGGAAATGATAGAAATACTCAGCAGATCGGAGATCACCTATTGGCACATAGCTGCCCTTTACTGGTTATGTGAGCCTCCCTTGTTATGAATTTCCAAGCTTAACTCTTTCTTTATTGATTTGCTGTAACCAGCTACACCACTTCTATCCAAACTTTTGTGTCTCCCCTTTCCATTTATAACTGAATTTTGTCACAGATTCATAGAATCCCTACATTGCAGAAGAGGCCATTCAGCCCATTGGGTCTGCACTGACTCTCTGACAGAGTATCTTACCCAGGACCTCTCCCCCGCCCCATCACTGTAACCTCACACATTTACCATGCCAATTCATTTTACCGACGAATCTTTACCCCCTCATCATCATTATTGCTTCTCCACTGATCACCCTTGTGCAGATCTATTTATATTTCAATCACTTCTGCCCTCCACCCTATTATTCATTCTCTGCTCCCTTTTCCCAGAATTTGTATTTGCTTAAAAGCTACACAACCCTAACATCTTCCAATCTTGATAAAAGGATGTTAGCCTGAAATATCCACCGGAGTTCTCCCTCACCTGCCACTAGAACATAGAACAGTACAGCACAGGACAGGCCATTCGGCCCTCGATGTTGTGCCGAGCTTTGTCCAAAACCAAGATCAAGCTATCCCACTCCCTATCATTCTGGTGTGCTCCATGTGCCTATCCAATAACTGCTTGAAAGTTCCTATAGTGTCCGACTCCACTATCACAGCAGGCAGTCCATTCCACACCCTAACCACTCTCTGAGTAAAGAACCTACCTCGGACATCCCTCCTATATCTCCCACCATGAACCCTATAGTTATGCCCCCTAGTAACAGCTATATCCACCCGAGGAAATAGTTTCTGAACGTCCACTCTATCTATCCCGCTCATCATCTTATAAACCTCTATTAAGTCACCTCTCATCCTCCTCCGCTCCAAAGAGAAAAGCCCTAGCTCCCTCAAACTTTCCTCATAAGACCTACCCTCCATACCAGGCAGCATCCTGGTAAATCTCCTCTGCACTCTCTCCAATGCTTCCACATCCTTCTTATAGTGAGGTGACCAGAACTGCACACAATATTCCAAATGTGGTCTCACCAAGGTCCTGTAAAGTTGCAGCATAACCCCACGGCTCTTAAACTCAAACCCCCTGTTAATAAACGCTAACACACTATAGGCCTTCTTCACGGCTCTATCCACTTGAGTGGCAACCTTCAGTGATCTGTGGATATGAAACCCAAGATCTCTCTGCTCCTCCACATTCCTCAGAACCCTGCTATTGACCCTGTAATCCTCAGTCAAATTTGTCCTACCAAAATGAATCACCTCGCACTTATCAGGGTTAAACTCCATCTGCCATTTTTCGGCCCAGCTCTGCATCCTATCAATGTCTCTTTGCAGCCTACAACAGCTCTCCACCTCATCCACTACTCCACCAATCTTGGTGTCATCAGCAAATTTACTGACCCACCCTTCAGCCCCCTCCTCCAGGTCATTGATAAAAATCACAAATAGCAGAGGACCCAGCACTGATCCCTGTGGTACACCGCTGGTAACTGGTCTCCAGTCTGAAAATTTTCCATCCACCACCACTCTCTGTCTTCTATGAGATAGCCAGTTACTTATCCAATCGGCCAAATTTCCCTCTATTCCACACCTCTTTACTTTCTTCATGAGTCGACCATGGGGAACCTTATCAAATGCCTTACTAAAATCCATGTATACGACATCAACTGCTCTACCTTCATCTACACACTTAGTTACCTCCTCGAAGAATTCAATCAAATTAGTGAGCAAGACTTGCCCTTCACGAATCTCACTGTTGCCAGCGAGAATGGAGAATTTGGTACTCAGCCAAATCTGAGGGGCGGCATGGTAGCACAGTGGTTAGCACTGCTGCTTCACAGCTCCAGGGTCCCGGGTTCGATTCCTGGCTCGGGTCACTGTCTGTGTGGAGTTTCCGCATTCTCCTCGTGTCTGCGTGGGTTTCCTCCGGGTGCTCCGGTTTCCTCCCACAGTCCAAAGATGTGCGGGTTAGGTTGATTGGCCAGGTTAAAAATTGCCCCTTAGAGTCCTGGGATGCGTAGGTTAGAGGGATTAACAGGTAAATTAGCGGGTAAAAAAAAAAGGGATTAGCAGGTAGGGCCTGGGTGGGATTGTGGTCGGTGCAGACTCGATGGGCCGAATGGCCTACTTCTGCACTGTAGGGTTTCTATGATTTCTATGATCTCCATTCACTGCAGTGGGACTGGAGACTCCCAGCCGCGGGCGAGGTTGGAGAATCCGGCTCATCATTTCTCTCTCTCTCTCTCCACAGATGCTGACTGACTTGGTGAGTGTTTCCAATTTTTACTGTTTTTATTTCATTCTTCCAGGGGTGCTGGGGTTGGGGGAGCTAGTCGGAGATTGGCGGACTGGAGGAGTCAGAGATTGGGGGCAGGGGTATTGGACATCAGCTGGGACGGTTGAGGCTGCAGTCTGAGATATAGAGTCAATGGATGTAGAATTCAGTGTGCCCTGCACAATTCTCAGGCCTTTCAATTCTGAGGAATAGAAAGTTACAAGCAATGTGCTGTCCACATGCCAGATTTCCCACGTCATTCTGCACCAGGGGACTAATTTTTATGCTTCCAAAACTAAAGTGAAGTGGAGATTATAGAACAATTGCACCTTAGTGGCACATGTAGCTACAAAGTGTAATAATCCTGTCCTTAAAAATATAAAGCGGGGGAAGGCAGTGACACAGTGATATTGTCAATCGCCTAGTAATCCAGGGACCTGGAGCAAGATCTGGGGACCCAGGTTCAAATTCCACCATGGCAGGTGCTGAAATTTGAATTTAATAAAATTCTGGAATTAAAAGTCTGACGATAACCATTGTCTTAGAAACACATCTGGTTCACTGATGTCCTTTAGGGAAGGAAATTTGTCATCCTTACTCAGTCTGCATCCTTACCCACATGTAACTCCAGATTCACAGCAATGCGGTTGGCTCTCAAATGTCCTCTGAAATGGAGAACAGTGAGGGATTGGCAACAAATGCTATCCAGCCAGTGACCCCACATCCTGTAAATGAATTAAAAAATGTATATCAAATCTGCCAAGAATAAAATTGCTGAAGATTCATTAATATTTTGGTATATTTGTTTTTTTGGTGGGGCTCAAGAGATTTCTATAACTTCAATTTCTTGTACAAAATGTTATCAATATCATATTGCTTATTGTAATTATGGAGATTGTAAATTATTTAATAACAGTTTCAACCTCAGTTGCTAATGGCTAATGATTAGGAAACATTCTACATACATGTTGCCAAAGTTACTGTTAACATCGATGATGAGTCCAAAGGTAGTAGTAACCCAGAAATGGAAAGAATATACCATTTATTCATTGCCAACAGTCGGTAGCGAGGCGTTATTAGGGCCATTGTTCAACTGGTATTAATTTTGGGAAATGGATGGATTCCCTTCCCAAGGCTGGGCTCCTGCAAATGGAGTAATCTGTACACCTGAGTGGATCTCTGTTCCCACAGGAGAGCATCACTTGCACCCTTAATAACCTTGCACCCATCCCCCGTCCAAAAGCCACTAATGTACCGAACAGCAAACTGCTGCCTTTAAAACCTTCAGTTCCCATGGGAGCCAATAAGCCACTGGAGGAAGTAGCCAACCAATCCTTAATTGATGACCATAGTGAAGGTTTATAGCCTTCCGAAGGCTTCAAAGGGGCTCATATCAGGCTTCAACTGGCCTGAATTCCACTTAAGTTGTTTGAGGGCATAAAAGAAGGAATTTCCCATGATCTGCCCCCGCCCCCCCCCCCCCCCCCCCCCACCCCCCGCCCCAACCCCCCGCCCCAACCCTCACCCATACCCTACACTACTCTCTCCCAACTCCCCCATGTTGCAGGTCTGACATAAAGACTTTCAGGAATCCCAATCAGGTTTTAGAAGTCTGTTTTAAACAGGGGGAAGTCCCATAAAAACTGGATCTCAGCCTATAATCCAGCTTTTCTCAGGAGGAATTTCTTCTCTTAACACAGGAGTTTCTGGGGCCTGTATGTCTGACGTCAACAGTGCAACCAATAGCACAAAGAGCTTTCCAATGGGGCTGTTTTCACTGCTGTTTTGATTGATTGAAAGTGCTCACACCCATTAGACCAGTGAAGCAGCTTCCTTCATGGCCATCAGAGACTTTCCTCATGGCACCAGGAAAAGAAAATGACTTCTGGGAAGCAGCAATTAACAACTTTGGCAGCACAAACCCTCTGACCACACTTGCCCAGGCCCAGCTATTTAAGTGTAACCCATTGCGGGTGGTCTGCCTTTAATACTCTTAGAAAAAAAGAAAGACTATTATTGGGTGGCACGGTGGCACAGTGGTTAGCACTGCTGCCCCACAGTGCCAGGGACCCGGGTTCGATTCCTGGGGTACTGTCTGTGTGGAGTTTGCACGTTCTCTGCATGGGATTCCTCCGGGTACTCCAGTTTCCCCCCCACAGTCTGAAAGGCGTGCCAGTTAGATGCATTGACCTGAATAGGCACCGGACTGTGGCAACTAGGGGAATTTCACAGTAACTTCATTGCAGTGTTAATATAAGCCTTACTTGTGACTAATAAATAAACTTTACTTTACTTTATGTAGTCCTTACCTGATCTCAGCAATTCCCAAACACCTTGGAGGCAATGAAGTACAGTCACTGTTGAAAGATAGGAAATGCAGCAGCTATTTTGTGCACAGCAAGGCCCCAAGAAAGAGCACCGTGATAATGACCAGAACTATTCTGTATTAGTGATACAGACACTGGGAAAAACTCCCCTGCTCCGGGAGATAATTTCCTAACTTGTGGAGTCTGAAACCCACAGGGTTAATTGGAATGTGGGCTTTTAACCCATGTTATTTTCCAGGGACTTCAGTGTAACATAAACTAGTCGCATCAGTTTCCTGACAGCCTGGTTAGTTTAAAAATATCACCCAATGGATCTCACCCAGGTTGAGATCGGACTCTAAATTTATGGGATAATAGAATCCCTACAGTGCAGAAGAGGCCATTCGGCCCATCGAGCCTGCACCGATTTTCTGACAGAGTATTTAAACCAGGGCCTCTCCCCCACCCTATCCCTGTAACCCCACACATTTCCCATGGCTAATCCATCTAACCTACACATCTTTACACACTAAGGGGCAATTTAGCATGGCCAATCTATCTAACCTGTACATCTTTGGACTGTGGGAGGAAACCGGAGCACCCGGAGAAAACCCACGCAGACAAGGAGAGAATGTGCAAACTCCACACTGATAGTTACCAAATGCCTGAATCAAACTCGGGTCCCTGGTACTGTGGGGCAGCAGTGCTAACCACTGTGCCACCGTGCTGCCAGTTATACATTGAAGCACACCAAAATTCAGTTCATATTGATACAAATTTGGAAGGAAGGATATACAATTAGAATAGGTCCAGCTGTTGTGAAAATGAAACCAATACAATCAGAATGGTTTCTACTGCAAGGGAACCCAAGTTAAGCAACCCTCAAAATGCAGTCCCATGTTATAAACATAGCAACAGTTGTAGTTTATTTCATGCACCCACAGGACATTATGTTTTTGTGTTACATTCAATGAGTATTCCATTATCTTTCTTGTCTCTAACTGAGCGACAAAGACGGACTTTGGATCATTGTACAGCCTGTGTCTGCAAGTGTGTCACAACTCCATTGTAAATGAGCAGCGGCTACTAATGAACAGGGAGTTACCCCAATTACCTTTGAATGGGACACATAATCTTCCTCCTCAGTTCATTAGCCTCCTAATGTGAATTGGTGCAGATGTATTTTCAGTGTTCACTATCTCTTTCGCGCAAGTGCATTTTGGTTGGGGGGGCGGGGGCGGTGGGAGTTATTTCAGTGTACAGCACCAAAAGGCAAAAGGGAACAATATGTGAAAAGCCTGCAGAAACTTCTAAAGGAAGAACATGCTACACAATGTGTGGACCACCAACAGGGACCTCTCTGGAATGCAGAAACCAAACTGTTCTGTCCCTGTGTGAAAAAGCACCGCATTAGTCACTTCCCAAACTGACTCACTGCTGTTGTTTCCCTCCCCTTGGTGAAGCTTGACACCAATCAGTCGGGGGTTGGGACCAAATTGCTGATTTTGAATATACGGCCGCCCACAGGCATTTCAAAACATCCCCTTTAACCGTTTCCTGGGAAAACTTTCACACTACAAAGCTGTCGCCAATAAACACTCTATTCTCTCTTGTGCAATGATCTGCCACTGGATTGACTAATTCCACTACTGCTGAGGGAGCCAGGTGCAAATGTGAAGAAGGGAATCTGTATTAGGTGTGTGTGTTTCTGCTAAATTTCTTTTGCAGCTGTCAAAAAAAGTCACTTTCTGACTATTTTCAATATGACAATGGTTCTCACATGATGAGACAGAGCACAGGAAAGAGATAGAGAATCTGGTGAACTGGTGCAACGAAAATAATCTCTCCCTCAATGTCAGTAAAACAAAGTAGATAGTCATCAACTTCAGGAAGTGTAATGGAGGACATATCCCTGCCTGCATCAACCGGGATGAAGTAGGAATGATGGAGAGCTTCAGGTTTCTAGGTGTCTAGGTCACCAACAACCTGTCCTAGTCCCTCCAGGCCAATGCTATAGTTCAGAAAGCCCACCAATGCCTCTATTCTCTCAGAGACTTAAGGAAATTTGGCATGTCTGCTGCAACTCTCACCAACCTTTACAGATGCACCATAGAAAGCATCCTTTCTGGTTGTATCACAGCTTGGTGTGGTTCTTGCTCTGTCTGAGGCTGGAGGAAACTACAAAAGGTTGTGAACGAAGCCCAGTCCATCATGCATCCAGCCTACCATCCATTGACCCCGTCCACACATCCCACTGCCTCGGAAAAGCAGCCAGCATAATCAAGGACCCCATGCACCCCAGACATGCTCTCTTCCACTTTCTTCTATCGGGAAAAAGATATAAAGGTTTGAGGTCACGTACCAACCGACTCAAAAACAGCTTCTTCCCTGCTGCCATCAGACTTTTGAATGAACCTACCTTATATTAAATTGATCTTCCTCTACACTCTAGCTATGACTGTAACACTACATTCTGCACCCTCCTTTCCTTCTCAATGAATGGTATGCTTTGTCTGTATAGCATGCAAGAAACAATACTTTCCACTGTATACCAGTACACGTGACAATAATAAATCAAATCAAAACAAGAACACTTATGAGTTGGATGGCAAGCAGGAGAGGAAATGGTTTAGGAGTAAATGGGAGACTGGAGGAAGAGAGAATGCCTGAGGATGTAGATGTGGATTGGCCTGAGAGTGCGGGATAATGGAAGCAGGGGTGGACACCTTTAAGGATAAAATTTCCCAGATAAGGTGAGGTGAAGCCATGAAAGAATTGGAAAATGAGTAAGGTTTATCTGCTCGGCACCAGAGATGAGTGAGGATAGGGTTAATGGATTTGTGGCACTTTGTGTGGGGCAGGACTCAAGACTGCAGAGTGCTGGTGGTGAATAATGTGACCTTGATATGGGTGTTGCAGTTGTGGTTTAGAGCTGGAACAGAATCCTACATAGTCTAACTGATGAATCCGGAACCATCGGTTCTGGCAAATGACTCCTGAAGTGTGGGGGAATTTTTAATTGGAGCCATCCATTTGGAAACTGATGGGATTAGGTGTGATGCTGGATTTACCTCCTGCCCCATTTCCCTTCCTATTGAAGTCAAGGTGGGGGGGCTAAACTTGGTTCACACCAGCAGCGAAAACAAGCTTGTGGCGAACTGGCAGTCGGAATTTCACGGTGCCAGTTTTAATGCTCCATTGACTTGGAAAATATTGCCAAGATATTGAATTTCAAATCACATAAAACTCTCAGCAGGACAAGGAAATGAGACTCCAAAAACGAGTTTGAACTATTGTTCTGTGAACTTCAGTCGCAACAAGAGCAGACGCCAAATAAACTTGTTGCTGTTTCACTATGAATCTGCTTAGCCCGCTGGCGTAGACCATTCCTCCCCAGAGGAGAGGAAAAGTAGTCAGGGATTTTCTCTTGGAGATGTCAGCAGATGTTGAATATGCCCTCTCTGCTCTGCAACTTCATGCATTTTCCAACCCTTCAGCATCCATTTCTATGCTTTATTTCTTGTTTCTTATTTCTTAGCTATGAGGAGAGGTCGGAGAAACTTGATTTGTTCTCACTGGAACGACGGAGGTTGAGGGATGACCTGACAAAGGGTCATCTGGACACCTCTTTTCTCTCCTAACAGATGCTGCCAGACCTGCTGAGATTTTCCAGCATTTTCTCTTTTGGTCATAGAATCATAGAATCCCTACAGTGCAGAAGGAGGCCATTTGACCTATCGAGCCTGCACCGACAACAGGTTCACCCAGGCCCCATCTCCATAACTCCACGTATTTATCCTACTAATCCCTGATAGAAGTCTACAAGATTATGAGGGGCATGGACAGAGTGGATAGTCAGAAGCTTTTTCCCAGGGTGGAGGAGTCAATTACTAGGGGGCATAGGTTTAAGGTGCAAGGGGAAAGGTTAAAGGAGATGTACGAGGCAAGTTTTTTACACAGAGGGTGGTGGGTGCCTGGAACTCGCTGCTGGGGAAGGTAGTGGAAGCAGATACGATAGTGAGTTTTAAGGGGCGTCTGGACAAATACATTAATAGGATGGGAATAGAGGCATATGGTCCCCGGAAGGTTAGGGCGTTTTAGTTCAGTCAGGCAGCATGGTCGGTGCAGGCTTGGAGGGCCAAAGGGCCTGTTCCTGTGCTGTAATTTTCTTTGTTCTTTGTTCTCAGTTTGTTGGTGCACACAGAGCTCCCTGCAAAAGTTTACTTGACTCCCAAAACCCATGCCGGGGTTAGCAATGCACTCTTCACACAAGCAGAGGATAGTCACTGCTGCGCCTATAGTAGTGTATCAGTGCTGACAAATCTGAGGAATATCCTGGCCACAGTTTCACTGATGAAATGAAACCTCAGTCTCCAATAAAGGAAGAAGACAGACATACACAGGTCCTGTACAGGACCTTGGTGAGACCACATTTGGAATATTGTGTGCAGTTCTGGTCACCTCACTATAAGAAGGATGTGGAAGCGCTGGAAAGAGTGCAGAGGAGATTTACCAGGATGCTGCCTGGTTTGGAGGGTACGTCTTATGAGGAAAGGTTGAGGGAGCTAGGGCTGTTCTCTCTGGAGCGGAGGAGGCTGAGGGGAGACTTAATAGAGGTTTATAAAATGATGAAGGGGATAGATAGAGTGAACGTTCAAAGACTATTTCCTCGGGTGGATGGAGCTATTACAAGGGGGCATAACTATAGGTTCGTGGTGGGAGATATAGGAAGGATATCAGAGGTAGGTTCTTTACGCAGAGAGTGGTTAGGGTGTGGAATGGACTGCCTGCAGTGATAGTGGAGTCATTAGGAACATTTAAGCGGTTATTGGATAGGCACATGGAGCACACCAGGATGATAGGGAGTGGGATAGTTTGATCTTGGTTTCAGATAAAGCTCGGCACAACATCGTGGGCCGAAGGGCCTGTTCTGTGCTGTACTGTTCTAAGTTCTATGTATACACAAATAGTCAGATAGTCCAACTTTTGGCATTGGGAAAAGGTTAAGAGTCCACTATTCTGACAGTGGTAGCAAGCCATTTAGAAAATCATATTGCCATCAGACAGAATCAACATGGGCCTGGATTGTCCACTCCTGTCTGCATCAAGTTCGGCAATGGGAGTGGAAAACATCATGAGAATTGCAAAACTGGGCTTTACGTCAGTGTTAATGAATGACGTGATTGTCCCATCCCCTGTCAGTGAAGGGACACATTTTCCAACATCCAATGTTGGGAAAATCATTAAACTCTTGTTGTTATGCAATCCAACTGGCAGTGTCCTGGTTAATATTCCTCAACTAACATCCCAGACAGATTACCTGGTCTTTATCTAACTCCTGTTCTTGCAGTGCACTAGCCATTCTTTCCTTACTAGAGTGAGCACTCTTCAAAAGTACTTCAGTAAGTGTTTCAGTAATAGTTGTGCTTTGGGATGTCTTTCAAAGTCTTTGAAAGACACTTTAAATGCTAGTCTTTTTATTCTTTTTGAAGATAGCTCCCAAAAACAGCTCTTGAACGCAAGATGAAAGGATTTTGTAGAGGAGAGATATCCTGTAAGGGAAGGGGTAAAGGATACCTCACAGTGCTAGGGACCCAGGTTCTATTCCGGCCTTGGGTCACTGTCTGTGTGGAGTTTGCACGATCTCCCTGTGACTGCATGGGTTTCCTCCGGGTATTCTGGTTTCTTCCCACAGTGCAAAGATATGCATTTTAGGTGGATTGGCTGTGCTAAATTGCCTCTTAGTGTCAGAGGGATTAGTAGGATAAATACGTGGAGTTACGGGGATGGGACCTGGGTGAGCCTGTTGTCGGTGCAGGCTCAATGGGCCAAATGGCCCCCTTCTGCACTGTAGAGATTCTATGATTCAATGCCTAAAAGAGAAAATGCTGTAAAATCTCAGCAGGTCTGGCAGCATCTGTAAGGAGAGAAAAGAGCTGTCCAGATGGCCATTTGTCAAAGCTTTAACTTGAAACGTCAGCTCTTTTCTCTCCTTACAGATGCTGCCAGACCTGCTGAGATTTTACAGCATTTTCTCTTTTGGTTTCAGATTCCAGCATCCGCAGTAATTTGCTTTTAACCTATGATTCTATGATGTGGGCATCGCTGGCTAGACCAGCATTTATTGCCCATCCCCGCAGCAGACGATTTAAGTGGAAATCAGCTATTTAACAACCATTGCTAGTGCTGGCTTCAAAGCCTTTCCCAAAATGGCGACTTGCGCTACATGTGAGCTAAGCTGATGTTACAGCCCAAGATTTCACATTGGCTGCCTTGGAGGATCATTTACACAGATCTGTCCTTCAGAAAATTGCCCCCAGTGAGCTTCTCCCTGCCCTGGCCAAACTAATGAGAACAAGGATTGGAGTCAGAAGAGGCCTCTAGTCAGTTTAATTATTTTAATTTTTCTTCCCTTGTGGGGCTAAGAGTGTATATGGGGCTCACTGGAAAAACTCAGGAAACGCCTGCCATGATTCATGCCAGCCACCCCCTGCCCCTTCCCAATTACAAACCTCCAACAGGACATCCCTGGCAGCTGGTCCCATTATGTTTTTGGTATCAGTTTGTGGCCCATGATATTTTCCAGCACTTATAGAATCCCTACAGTGCAGAAGGAGGCCATTCATCCCATCGAGTCTGCACTGAACACAATCCCACTTAGGCCCTATTCCTGTAACCCCACATATTTATCCTGCTTATCCCCTGACACTAAGGGTCAATTTAGCATGGCCAATCAACCTAACCTGCACATCTTTGGACTGTTGGAGGAAACCGGAGCATCCAGAGGAAACCCACGCAGACACAAGGAGAATGTGTGAACTCCACACAGACAGTGACCCGAGGCCGGAATCGAACCCAGGTCCCTGGTGCTGTGAGGCAGCAATGCTAACCACTGTGCCACTGTGCTGCCCAAGTACCTCTTGGCAACTTCAAATCTGAGGTGGGTGGAAAACTGTCCAGTGGCTGTTAAAATCAGCTGGATCTCATTCTGCCAGCAGAAAATGAACTCAACAGCGCATTTTCCATGTGGAAAGTGACTCGAGAGGGGTGGGTGGTTACATACCCTGGTCCAATTATTCCCCCATTCTCTAACACTGCTTCACCTGAATATTGCAGCTGGACATTGGTCCTCAAAGATCAGGAGCTAAGCACCCAAGGGCACTTAAAGAATGTCCCAAGTTTAATTGCCATCAGACAATTCTCAGGCATTCGAGGTGGCCACCCAAAACAGACTGCTTACATCTGTTAATCAGGAGCCTAACATTTGTTTCAGGCACCTCTGAGAAATTGGCCGCCCGGAACTGATTTTCCCAGGAAGATCGAAGGTTGACTGAAACATTTTTTAAAGGTTAACGTGGAGTTAGGAGGACAGCAGTACTCCACCCAGAGCCAATGCACTCCCGAGGACCCTTCTCCTCACCCTCTGACAGGAGTTTCCCATAGTTCACTACTGGTGAAAGAAGCAGGTCCAAGTTCATCTGCTTCGAGGACGCAAGTTGCAAGTTCTGACAGAACAGAAAGCTCTCTCTTTGAAGGAAATGTGGCGCACTGGTAATGTCACTGGGTTAATAATACAGAGGCCCAGGCTAATATTACTCTGGGGGTACAGGGTCAAATCCAATCATGTGATCTGGCGGGATTTAAATTCAATAAATCTGGAATTGTACAAGCTCGCTTCAGTAATGATGTCCATGAAACTATCACTGTTGTAAAAACCAATCTGCTTCACTAATATCCTTGTGGGGATACCCCCCACTCTGCCTCCTTTCAGGCCACACACCTTGGCAGTGCCAGCAGTGCACTTTCCCCTGGCACGCTGGCACTGACACCCTAACCTGGTGCCTTGGGCACTGAGGGTGCTCATAATGGTAGATATAGTGGCTATTTGACCCTCCGCTACTGCTAGGCTGCAAAGGAAGGGTCCCTGATGGATCCTAGTGGTTGGGTGGACTCAGCGTGGGGGCAAAGGGCTGACCTCACCAGTCTCCGCCAGGGTGGGGTGTCATGGCTGGACTGCCCCTTCTAGACCTGGCAAACCTGAAGATCACCCCTGGCATGGTGATTTCACAGTAAGGAGTCTAACAACACCAGGTTAAAGATCTCCCACTCACCTGACGAAGGAGCAGCGCTCCGAAAGCTAGTGGCGTTTGCTACCAAATAAACCTGTTGGACCTTAACCTGGTGTTGTTAGACTCCTTGCTGTGTTTACCCCAGTCCAACGCCAGCATCTCCACATCATGGTGATTTCAGGCAGCCCTTTGATCAAAATCTGCATACTTGCCTGTCAGCTGTGCAAATTCTGAAGTGGCCGGGTCACTTTAATCTCCCCGATCACTTAGCAGGATTTTAAATCATTGCAGCAGAGATTTTCCTTTCTCCCTGTCAGAAGTTGCAGGTGAGAGCAGACCCCTTTGAAGTCCTCCGACAGAAATGAGATGTTAATTTCACTTGGAGGGGTGCACTCAGCCCCAGTGTATGTACTCAGCTTTGATTTGAAGTTGCTGAGGCTTCCTACTAAGTTAAATTCTTTGAAACCCTCTCCTGTCCAGAAGAACCCTTTGATCTCTTAATATATTCAACGTACAGTACTTTGAGAGTGATTCCATTGACAGCTCAATGGATTTCTATCATCCTCCAGCCACCTTATTTATGCTCATTTCCCTTCACACTTGAATGGATCTCAAGTACCCCATTGATCCTGACCACAATGTTGACAGAGTTTAAGCTTGATTGACAGCCTGTGATTTCTTTAAAAGGATTGTGGTTTGCAAAAGAGGGAACTAGAACAGCGGAGCTGCCTGGCGGATTGTCAAAATGAGCTTATTAGCATCTTACCGGTGAGTGAATCCCATCTGAAGGAGGCTGCCAATGCCAATGGGAAACACTCCCATTTTCCTGCCTGCCTGGCCACTTAGTCCCAAAATGGGAGAATCGAGGCCTTCATCTCTGCCCAACTGATACCTGCCCCCTGATCAGTTTCAGTCTTGGCAAAAGATGCCAAATATATTTATAAAAATCAAATAACTGGCACAATGTAAATACCACACACTGTATCTTCACCAGTTCCAAATAATACATGTAATATTAGAAACCACAATTGGGTGGAGAAGAGGCAGTTTGGCTGTGTTTAATCATACACTGCCCTACTGGATGTAGTTAAATTAAGCAGGTATAATGTATTGTCTCCAAGGTGCCAACGCACAGTTTCCTATGCTGACACATAATTTGACCCCTTGGTCATCAGTTTCCACTGTTATTCTTGGCTTGAAGAATGTAAAGAGGGCTTGATTAACTCTTTTGAATCCCATATTCTTTTAGACAAATGTTCAGTATGTTCCACTAATCTTAATAAGAAGTCTAACAACACCAGGTTAAAGTCCAACAGGTTTATTTGGTAGCAAAAGCCACTAGCTTTCGGAACAGGCTGTTCCTTCGTAGGTGGGTGGGAGTTCTGATCACAAACAGGGCACAAAGACACAAACTCAATTCACACGAATAATGATTGGAATGTGAGTCTTTACAGCTAATCAAGTCTTAAAGGTAGAGACAATGTTAGTGGAGGGAGCATTAAGCACAGGTTAAAGAGATGTGTATTGTCTCCAGACAGGACAGCTCGTGAGATTTTGCACATCCAGGCAAGTTGTGGGGGTTACAGATAGTGTGACATGAACCCAATATCCCAGTTGAGGCCGTCCTCATGTATGCGGAACCTGGCTATCATGTATTCATGTAAATTGAGTTTGTGTCTTTGTGCCCTGTTTGTGATCAGAACTCCCACCCACCTGATGAAGGAACAGCCTGTTCCGAAAGCTAGTGGCTTTTGCTACCAAATAAACCTGTTGGACTTTAACCTGGTGTTGTTAGACTTCTTACTGTGTTACCCCAGTCCAACGCTGGCATCTCCACATCACCACTAATCTTAACGCAGAGCGCACCAATGTCCAATAGCACAGGGTACAGAATCTCGAGCATCGAATCCACTGTGCGCCAAATTTCTGAAAGACTTTTGCATTCACATGAGGGTCGAATGAACTTGCACTGAAGTTTACAACATTGGGTGGCAATGTGAAACACTCAGCCATAAATACTGGGCAAAAAGTCCAATTAAAGGGAGAGGATGGGTATCAGTGGGTAGGGGAATTTAGTTTGTTTGACATGTTATGTTTCCATGACTACATTTTGCTTCGCCCATTTATTAGATTGACTGGGCAAACCTACAACTTTGCAACTTCCTGTTTGTTTAATAAAGGCACAAAGCTTGGGATTTGTCCGACAGGAATAGAATCCAAAAATAAGGAGGTTGACCCTGATATTAACTACTCCATAATAGGTAAGGATGGGGTATTGGGAGAACACATCCCAAGCTTGCTTTGCCAAAGGGTCAGCTGGACTCGAAATGTCAGCTCTGTTCTCACCTTACAGATGCTGCCAGACCTGCTGAGATTTTCCAGCGTTTTCTCTTTTGGTTTCACATCCCAAACCTGCTGTCCACGTGTCCGTTGGCATTTTTGCAGTGGCAAATGTTTGCATTGTGCAAATGAACTGCTATCAAGAGATGGACAATCTATTTGCATATTTAAATTGGCTTCCACAGTTCTATGGTGAGCCAAATCTAAATTTAGCGGAGTGGCACAGTGGCACAGTGGTTCACACTGCTGCCTCACAGCAGCAGGGACCCGGATTTGATTCCAGGCTTGGGTCACTGTTTGGGTGGATTTTGCACGTTCTCCCCATGTCTGCATGGGTTTCCTGCGGGTGCTCTGGTTTCCTCCCACAGTCCAAAGATGTGCAGGTTAGGTTGATTGGCCATGCTAAATTGCCCCTTAATGTCCCAAGATATGTAGGTTCGGGGATTAGTGGCGTAAATGATGGGGTTAAGGGAATGGAGGGGGGCTGGGTCTGCGTATGGTGCCCTGTCAGAGAGGCAGTGCAAGCTTGATGGGCTGAATGGTCTCCTTCTGCACTGTAGGGCTTCTATGATTAACAGCTGCCACACACATTTTCTAGGGCTCAGGAAACCGAGCAGTATGAAGCTTGCTGCAAGGCATCCACTTTTGCAGCACTTCTTGGTTTGGAGGTGAAGGGGTGCTCCCTCAGCCCCTCAAGAAACCTTTCAGTCTCCGTGCTGCTGATTGCAACCTCTCTCTCTCTCAGTCACCGCCTTCCAAGTCCTGATCTCTTCCACCCTCTCCCACCCACCATGGTCACTTCCTTTCCCCTACCCAGCCCCTGAATTCCTTTCCCCTACCCAGCACATCTCCACATCACCCTCAATCCCCAAACTCTCACTTCTTTACACTCCCCACCCCCCCTCCCCCATACGATTGCCAGTGATCATCCAAGGATCCTCAGCTGAAGCCTCTAGCCACTGGCATTCCCACCTGGCAGTCAATGGGCCAGCCTATCAATATGGCTGGACGGGACACAGAAGAAACATGTTATGATGAGGTCCTATTGTTAAATTTGGCAGGATCTTCAACATCTCCAGCCTTGCTGGCATTTTCCACTGAGCATAATATCTGCCTTCCTATCTCCTGATGTTTGTTATGTTAAAATTGTACAGAAGCTTTGATGGATCACACTTTAAGGAAAATTTTGGCCTTCCTCTTCGGAAAAGAATATAGAAGCAGGGAAAAAAGTGGAAATAATACTCACAAGGAAGATAAGGCACAGCTAAAAGATTAAACAGGCTGGATCTCATCTCTCTAGTAAAGGGAAGGCTGAAAGGTGACCTGACAGAAGTGCTTAAAAATTATGAACTGCTTTGATAAGTTAGATATAGAGAAGCTGTTTTCACTTATGTGTGTCCAAATCCAGGGAACATAAAAATGAGATTTAAAACCCAAAAAGAAATTAAAATATAAGTTTAAAGTTCTTAAAAGTTTGAAGTTGATCTATGAGTGTCACAAGTAGGCTGACATTAACACTGCAGTGAAGTTATTGTGAAAATCCCCTCGTCGCCACACTACGGCACCTGTTCAGGTACACTAAAGGAGAATTTAGCATGGCCAATGCACCAGGCCGCAGGGATCGGTGCTGGGGCCTTAACTGTTTACCATATACATAGACGATCTGGAGGAGGGGACCGAGTGTAGGGTAACAAAGTTTGCGGATGATACAAAGATGAGTGGGAAAGCGAATTGCATGGAGGATGCTGAAAGTCTGCAGAGAGATTTGGATAGGCTAAGTGAGTGGGCGAGGATCTGGCAGATGGAGTATAACGTTGACAAGTGTGAGGTTATCCACTTTGGAAGGAATAATAGTAAAATGGACTATTATTTAAATGGTGAAAAATTACAACATGCTACTGTGCGGAGGGACCTGAGGGTCCTTGTGTATGAATCGCAAAAACTCAGTTTGCAGGTGCAGCAAGTGATCAAGAAGGCAAATGGAATGTTGGCCTTTATCGCGAAGGGGATGGAGTATAAAAGCAGTGAGATCTTGCTGCAATTGTACAAGGTACTGGTGAGGCCGCAACTGGAGTACTGTGTGCAGTTTTGGTCCCCTTATTTGCTGGAGGATACGTTGGCCTTGGAGGGAGTGCAGAGAAGGTTCACCAGGTTGATACCGGAGATGAAGGGGTTGGCTTATGAGGAGAGATTGAGTAGATTGGGCCTGTACTCGTTGGAGTTTAGAAGGCTGAGGGGAGATCTTATGGAGACATATAAGATAATGAAGGGGCTAGACAGGGTAGAGGCAGAGAGATTCTTTCCACTCAGAAAGGAAACAAGAACTAGAGGACACAGCCTCAAAATAAGGGGGAGTCAGTTTAGGACAGAGTTGAGGAGGAACTTCTTCTCTCAGAGGGTAATGAATCTCTGGAATTCTCTGCCCATTGAAGCAGTGGAGTCTACCTCGTTAAATATGTTTAAGTCACAGGTAGATAGATTTCTGATCAATAAGGGAATTAAGGGTAATGGGGAGCGGGCGGGTAAGTGGAACTAAACCACTATCAGATCAGCCATGATCTTATTGAATGGCGGGGCAGGCTCGAGGGGCTAGATGGCCTACTCCTGCTCCAATTTCTTATGTTCTTGTGCTCTTATGTACCAATCAGCACGTCTTTCGGATTGTGGGAGGAAACCGAAGCACCCAGAGAAAACCCACGCAGTAAAGGATGTGTATGTCTTTTGCCATTCTGATTGTGCTGGCGAAATAAACAAGGAAGCGGAATTTGCCAGGAGTTTAGAAATGGAAGTGCAATGACATCAGGAATTGTGCTCGGCCAGTCAGCGCATCGGGGTACATTGGAGGAATCCTGTTTTTCACTGCCTCCACTTCAGATGACATACTGCCCTACAGTCACACCATGATCTGCATGGAACATCAAGCGCAGGTAGTCCCACCGCTACCATGCCACTGCTTTCTTCCAAGCCAATCCAGGTGTCAAGGGAGGTAGCCTGCTGAGCATGGAGACATGAGGGAAGTGACGAGGAGTAACAATAATACCTTCATCATCTTTCTGGTAGAATGGAGGCATTTGAATTGTCAGTTGTGATTCAGTTGGTAGCATGGTGGCACAACCGGCGGCACAGTGGTTAGCACTGTTTCCTCACAGTGCCAGTGATCCAGGTTTGATTCCCGGCTTGGGTCACTGTCTGTGTGGCGACTGCACGTTCTCTGCACGTTCTCCCCGTGTCTGCGTGGGCTTCCTGCACGTGCTCCGATTTCCTCCCACAGTCCGAAAGATGTGCTGATTAGATGCATTGGTCATGCTAAATTCTCCCTCAGTGTACCCGAACAGGCGCCGGAGTGTGGCTTTCTTATAGATTCTTCCGTTCAGTTTCAACAATATTTTGCTATCGTATAACACTCCACTGCACTTCTTCCAATTACTCCAACCAGAGTTAATTCGTTGCTTAATTTCCATTTTCATACTTCTATCTTCTGGCACCACTGATCCCAGCTATTGAAACTATTCACTTTCTTCAGGTTTGCAAGGGCAAGCATGTCTCATGCATAGGCCGGAATTTTACCGTCCTGCCCACTATGGGAATCGGAGCGGGCGAAGGGCAGAACGTGGAAAGGTTTCGGGCGGGATTTTACGGTTTCAGGACAAGCGAAGCCATAAAATCCTGCCCATAACCTTTACACTTTCACTACAATCCTCTTTCCTAGGCTCAACTTGATAATCCATAAATTAAGACTGTGGCCTATTCTGAAATCAGCCTTCATCTATTATCTTAAATAATGTCTTGGATTTCTAATAAATTGGAGGAAGCTCTTGTGGTGGTAACACCTTGCTCCACTGATGAAGACCATAAGACATAGGAACAGAGTAGGCCATTCGGCCCATTGAGTCTGCTCCACCACTCAATGAGATGATGAAGTTAAATATCATTATGGAGAAATATTTTATGGATGAATTCCTTGAAATTTAATATTTTCAGCCATCAATTGTTTACCAATGATAAAGGATTATATAACCATTAATTAAAATACTAAGTCATAAATTTATTCTGACTGAGTTCAAAAAAATGTCTGCAGTCTCTCATGAGTTTTTCTCACGGTATATTGACATTTTCAGCCATTCTATGTGGAATGAATGAGTGCAGACATAGTTGCACGGATTTTATGACCTTGCTTAGGCAAGGCTCGTAAAATCCCGCCCAAGGCCAACAGAGAGTTCTGTTCTGCGAGTCTCACCTGCCCAGGTTTCGGGGCGGGCGAGGCGGTAAAATACTGGCCAATCTATTCTCTAACCTGAGGATGGAGAATCTGAAGCTCAGTCAATCCAGTTAGAAACATAGAATTCCGACAGTGCAGAAGGAGGCCATTCAGTCCATCGATCCTGCACTGACAACAATCGCAGCCAGGCCCCATCCCTGTAACCCCACGTATTTGCCCTGCTAATCCCCCTAACACGAAGGGGCAATTTAGCACGGCCAATCCACCTAACCTGCACATCTTTATTACCTCACATTTCCTAAGGGATGAATCAAGATTGGCAGTGCGCTGGAGCCACTTGCTTGCCCTTCATCCTCAGAAAAAGTTTTAAGGCATTTCAAAGCAGAGGAAATTAAACGATAACGCAATTTATTTCTAACTTCAAAGCAGGGATGTAGACAGACATGTTACACCTGTGAAACAGTGCGTTTGGATGATACTGTGACATGCCTGTTTATTGGCAAATTTATGTCCTTTCCCACTATCTTATGTAACTACAAAGAGGTGTCGCCTGCCGACCTGCTGCCATACCATACACAGTTCTCCAGTCCAAGTCTGGAAAGTCCCGGCTAGTTTCCACTATTGCCCTCCCACTCCTTAAAATGCTGTCCCCCCCCGCTGCCAATCTCACTTAATAGGGAGGCAATGGCCTAGTGGTAGTATCACTAGGCTATCAATCCAGAAACTCAGCTAATGTTGTGGGGATCCGGGTTCGAATCCCGCCACTGCAGATGGCGGAATTTGACTTCAATAACAAATATCTGCAATTAAGAATCTACTAGTGACCATGAAAACCATCGTCCATTGTCCGAAAACCCATCCGGTTCACTAATGCCCTTTAGGGAAAGAAATCTGCCATCCTTACCTGGTCTGGCCTTCATGTGACTCCAGAGCCACAACAATGTGGTTACTCTCAACTGCCCTGGGCCAGCTAGGGATGGGCAAATCATGCTGGCCAGCCAATGGTGCCCATATCCCATGAATGGACAAAACCAAAAATTCAAAAACTCAGCTGACGTTCTGGGGACCCAGGTTCGAATTCCGCCACGGCATATGATGGAATTTGAATTCAATAAAAATGATCCGGAGTTAAGAATCTACTGATGACCAAAACCACTGTCAATTGTCGGAAAAACTCACATGGTTCACTAATGTCCTTTAGGGAAGGAAATCTGTCATCCTTACCTGGTCCAGCCTACATGTGACTCCAGAGCCACAGCACTGTAGTTAACTCTCAACTGCCCTCAGGCAACTAGGAATGGGAAATAAATGCTAGCCCAGCCACGATGGCTGTGTCCCAAGAATGAATTAAAAAAAACCAACCATTTCATTGACCAGGAACATATCTGGCATGGTGAAGTCTCAATTCGGCAAGGGTTAATGTTCACAGGCATTGAAAGCTGTTCAGAAAAATAAATCACTGCCTAAGTGGATAAGCAAAAACCGATTCCAGGACAAGGGAGCAGTTTGCAAGGTCAAGCATGTCTCAAAATGCTCCAGGCAGGTTGGGCACGGTGCCAGACTTGGCGTAGGCAGGTGCAATCCATGTGGCTGCCCAAGCCCCGAGGCTAAAGAGGACCCTGTGTAACCCTGAGCTAATATCATTTCAATTTCGGAAAGTGAAGGATTAGCAAACAAATATAATAAGAGAGACATTTGCGTTGATCTGCCACCTGCCAGAACCTCAGGACTTCTCAACGTGCTCCACAATGAAGTACTTCTGAAATGTGGTCAACGCTGTAATCCTCGGAAAGTCTTTCAAAATGTGTCTAGGGCTCACTGCGCTGACAGGTAACTCGATACAAGATTACTTAACAAAACTAAATCTGCCGGTCTCTCTCTCTAACACTTTCGAATGGCGAAGAGATTCACAGAGCAGCGGATAAATTTTACACTGGTGTGCTGTACGTTAGCTGATAATATCTAAAATACAATGATGTAATTCCTGAGGAAGTGGGGCTCCGGCGAGAGTTGTAAAGAATGCTGACTGGGATTCCATGTGACTTTCTTTTGTTCACGCAAAAAAAAATCTGCGGATGGGCTACTTTGCTTAGGGTTGCTGCTAAGTGCTGTTACCTTAAACGTAGGACTTTCCACTGATTTGTGCAAGATAACATTCGACTTGCCATTTTTCTTTGCTATTCATGTTAGCTAAAGACAGTCAGAGAAATCAAAAAGAGAGGGAGAAACAGATAGAAGGAGGCAGAGATAGAAGGGTAAAGAGAAAAAGAGGAACAGAAAACGGAGAGACAAAATTTCTTTTGGCTTGGTTTTCAGCTCATGAAATGTTAACAATTAGAATTTGCAGCCGTTTTACAGACCAGCCTTTGTTCTCAGTGTAAGCAGACTGAGGGAGAGGCTCCCCAAAGAGATGTTTGAATACAGAGCCTGTAACCAGTTACCGGAGTCTATTCCAGGTTTAATTCAGAGTCTACTCTGTTTCCATGTATTTAAGAGAAAATCCTTCAGAAATATTACCTCATTCTACCTCCTGTAGCACCACCAAGAAATCAGTTGTCTCCAGCAGAGGGAATAACTGCACAGCTTTGGCTAAGTCCTCAGTTATTTTTTTCCCCCCAAAACATTGTATTTTGGCCAGCAGGGGATGCTGAAGTGTGATAAGAGGTGAGACTCCTCGCCTTTCCATCCCAGTAGTAAGCAACTCTGCTTCCACTCAGTGCTGAATCTGATATCATAGAAGCCCCCCCCCCCCACCACCAAATCCCACCCGCCTCCCCCCGCCAACTCAAACGAGCAGCCAGGCCTTACTTACAGAGGCGATGTTGAATTACCCCATTGTCACCAAACTAGGAATGGAAACCATTAAGACAAGTGCTTCAAGGCAACGCAAATATTAATCTCACAATAAATAACCAGCCATAATACAGCAGCATTACCCAAATAATAATGATATCACACTATTGCCAATTATTGTCTCTCAACCCTGAGATACCCATCAGTCACAGAATGTCTCAAACATGTCTGGTGCATGTAATTGTGGTCCCTCTCCAGGGCCATGGAAGCGAGGTAGACAGTCAGAGTGAATCTAATCCACCCATCCTGGGTCTACAAATTGCAATTTTAACAAGGCCTTGGTGTTAACCCACAACACGGCCTTTCGACAGACCCACTCCTGCACCCGGGAGGCCAAAGATCAGCATAGATCCTCCATCAACCAGGATCATAGAATCATAGAATCTGTGTAGCGCATAAGGAAGCCATTCGGCCCATCGGGTCTACACAGACAGAGCACCCCACCCAGGCCCTATCCCCATAAACCCAGGTATTTACCCAACTAATCCCCCTAACCCACAGATCTTGAGACACTAGGGGACAATATAGCATGGCCAATCCACCTAACCTGCACATCTTTGGAGTGTGGGAGGAAACCGGAGCACCCAGAGGAAACCCACGCAGATACGGGGAGAACGTGCAAACTCCACACAATCGGTCACCCAAGGCCAGAATTGAACCCAGGTCCCTGGCGCTGTGCGGCAGCAAGGCTCACTACTGGCCTAGATTCAAATCTCCCAGTCCTGTACAATGAAACTTGGAAGCACTGTGCTTCCAAGATAGCTGCTTTCCAATGAGGAATTTCAAGGATAATTCAGGAGTCTCATTGTAGTTTCCCAAAGTATTCTCAAGCAGAGAAACAAGAAACCAGGAAATAATTGGAGGAATCTGCCAGTACAATAAAATGTGCAACTGCACTCATTTTACTTGCTTGAAACGAGCTTGATGGTAATTTTCTACAGGATGCATTGAAGGAGAAACTTGTCCACTGCACATGATGCAGAAAGGATTCGAATGAATATGCTGGTGGGATGAGATGTAGGATGGGAGGAGTCTTTAACTCCTGGTTAAAGTAACTGGTTAGCACTGCTACCTCACGGCGCCAGGGATCCGAGTTCAACTCCAGACTCGGGTCACTGTCTGTGTGGAGTTTGCACATTCTCCCTGTGTCTGCGTGGGGTTTCCTCCGGGTGCTCCAGTTTCTTCCCACACTCCGAAGATGTGCGGCTAAGGTTGATTGGCCATGATAAATTGTTCCCTAGTGTCAGGGATTAGCAGGGTAATCCTAGGGGTTATGGGGATAGGGCCTGGCTGGGATTGTGGTCGGTACAAACTCGATGGGCCAAGTGGCCTCCTTCTGCACTGTAGGGATTCTATGATTCTATGAACTTTGGCATAGACTGGTTGGGACAAATGGCCTGTTTCTAAGCTGTAATGTAATTTTATATAACATAGGCACTTTGTATTGAGATGTGTAATGTTAAAATGATTAGCCTTTGGGCATCTTCAATATGAATCATGCAGTTTGGTAATTGGGATTTGCGTTGTTGCCATGTTGCTTACACAAGTACCATAACAGGGCAAGTCTGGCCCGCTCTGGCAGAGGTCTGGATTTTTCTTATTGCAAAATTATACTGGGATTACACTCTGGAGCAGATTTACATCGGAAAATTTGCATCGGTGTAAAATTTATGGTGGCTTTCCACCAGTGGATTTTGTGGGGGTATTATCCATGGAATCCTTCCTCAGATTAGTTTACAGCAGCCTTTAGTTGGCTGTTCAAACAAATCATTATTGGAACTGTGTGCGCACAGAAATGATTGCAACCTTATACTTTAATCATAGTGGCTGGGATACATTTGTAACTAAATCTGAATAAGTGCTGTCTAATGTGGATGATTAATAAAATATCCTTGGTTATACATGAGCCACGCTTTGGGAAGGAGAGTTGAAGGAGCCAGGAGTGAATGTTGGAGTTGAATATAAAACTTACAGGAATACTGAAGGTACGGGTTTGGATTTTTAGAAAGCTCTCAACTTGAATCCTCAAATCCAAAATTCAAATAGACGGACATGAAAAGGAAGCATAGAGAGCCTGCTGACATTCAGATTTCTATTTCCAGAGAGGAATCAGTCAGTGACACAATAGTTTTCAAAATCCTCAGGGAATACTTCTCAGCATCAATGTTGAATCATAGAATCACTACAGTACAGAAGGAGGCCATTCGACCCATCAAGTCAGCACCGACCACAATCCCACCCAGGCCCTATTCCCATAGCCCCACATACTCACCCGACTAATCCCCCCGTGACTCTTGGGTCAATTTAGCATGGCCAATCAACCTAACCTACACATCTTTGGACTGTGGGATGAAATCAGAGCACCCACACCACGCAGAAACGGGGAGAACGTGCAAGCTCCACACAGTCAGCCAAGGTCGGAATTGAACCCTGGCGCTGTGAGGCAGCAGTGCTAACCACTGTGCCACCGTGCCTGATATGCCTGCACACAGGTCCCAGTTTATGGGGTGATAGGCCCTGATGGGTAGCGTTGCAGGGAGCACATCTGCTGTGACATCCTTATATAAGACTGATTTTGGTTTTTGGTGGTTAAGTGATTTAATGAAAGATGCACAAGATGCCAGAAAAGGCCGCAAGGAACTACAAAAGGTCGTGAATGTGGTCCAATCCATCATGCAAACCAGCCTCCCATCCACTGAATCAGTCTACACTGCCCGCTGCCTCAGCAAAGCAGCCAGCATAATTAAGGACCCCACGCATCCCGGACATTCTCTCTTCCACCTTCTTCCGTCGAGAAAAAGATACAAAAGTCTGAGGTCACATACCAACCGACTCAAGAACAGCTTCTTCCCTGCTGCCGTCAGACTTTTGAATGAACTTAACTTTCATTAAGTTGATCTTTCTCTTCACCCTAGCTATGACTGTAAAACTACATTCTGCATTCTCTCCTTTCCTTCTCTATGAACGGAATGCTTTATCTGTATAGCGCACAAGAAACAATACTTTTCACTGTATGTTAATACATGTGACAATAATAAATCAAATCAAATCAAATCAATTGAGGGAGTGCAAATATACTTGCAGGACTGTAGGGCTGGAGCAAGTTACAGGAAGAGGGCAAGGTGAAGCCATGGAGGAATTTGAACAACAGGATGAGAGTTTTAAAAGTGGAGATGCTGCCAGACCAAGATGCAATATAGGTCAGCAAGTGCAGGCATGATTGGCGAACAAATTTTGTGTTTTGTGTCGAGACCCCAATACTGGGGTCAAATGGAAGTCCCTGCACTGTGTCGGGAGCAGTCATTAGGCAGTAAATTGGCCAATTAGCTAACAGAGAACATGCTCACCATCCAATTAGAATAGAATAGAATAGAATCCCTACAGTGCAGAAGGAGGCCATTCGGCCCATCGAGTCTGCACCGACCACAATCCCACCCAGGCCCTACCCCCACATATTTACCCGCTAATCCCTCTAACCTACGCATCCCAGGACTCTAAGGGTCAATTTTTAACCTGGCCAACCAACCTAACCCGCACATTTTTGGACTGTGGGAGGAAACCGGAGCACCCGGAGGAAACCCACGCAGACACGAGGAGAATGTGCAAACTCCACACAGACAGTGACCCGAGCCGGGAATCGAACCCGGGACCCTGGAGCTGTGAAGCAGCAGTGCTAACCACTGCGCCACCGTGCCGCCCTCAAGGATGGCATGTAGGCTCCTGAAGCTGGGGGCCCTCCAACATGGAAGGAGCTGAGTCACCATTTTAGGTAAAGAGAGCCCATCTTGGGGCGATGATGGGTGGACTGCGTTGGCCTCGTTCGGCCTATGTAAAATCATGGACAGGTTATGGGTAGTCAGGTAGGTGGTCAGCCGGCATAAAATCAAGGTTGGGGTCTGATGGTGACTGGAATCGCATATCACATCCACTCCTGGGTTTGCCAATCATGCATGCCCAATGAGCTCTAGATTCAGGCCATGAATTGGCCTCTACAGCCACAACAGATGATGTTTAATCCAGAGGTAACATACACCCTCGGTGCAGTCTATTGTCTCCCGAGGCAGATGGTTGGCAAGAGAGACTTTGAAGATGGCTATAAGTTTAAAAGTAACTATATTTCATCCTGTCAAACTATTAGTTTTGCTCTTCGGCATTGTCTAGCATTCTGGGAGGGCAATTTCCCTTCTGATGGGAATTGGTTGCCCCCTACCATCAGTTTTCAGCCCTAACTGAAGGAGAAAGTTGGCCGCCTTTGAGTAACTGAGATCAGAATATCTTGCACATTCTGAAGTTAATGTTTTGTATGGTTTAGTATTGGGCCATAATTGGTCATGGTTTTCCTCCCAGCCAGAACTGTATTCATAGATTTCAACTGGTTCAACAGTTAGGATGTTACAGTTAGACTCTGCAGAGCAGAAAGAGGGCATAAAATGAGTTCCTGATTGCAGTTATTCACTGGATAGAGTGTACGTGGTTTAATCTATATGTCAATGAGTGTGTGCATGTGTGTAAGTGTAAAAATCAGATAAGATCCTGATTTGGAAATATATCGCCATTCCTTCGCAGTCGCTGGGTCAAAACCCTGGAATTCCCTCCCTAACGGCATTGTGAGTCAAACCACAGCATGTGGACTGCAGCGATTCAAGAAGGCAGCTCACCATCATCTTCTCAAGGGCAACTAGGGATGGGCAATAAATGTTAGCCAGCCAGCGACGTCTACGTCCCATGACTGAATAAAAAAAATTAAAATAATAAAAGATAAAATTTATCACTGATACCCTGGTCAACCATTGTCCCGCTCTCCCTCAACAGATAGCCTACCGAAAAAAATTGTTTAGGATCATGAGTGAAAAGTTATTTGGGTAAAATACAGGAAACTTGCCGACAGGGAGAAAATTGGACAAAAGGCACAATTAAGAAGACTCATATTTGCGTAAATAAAATGGCAGAAGACAAGTGCACTGAACTTGCTTCAGGGCTGCAACAATTTGAATGTACTGAAGTTTACTGAACTTTGGAGTCAGATCTCAGACACTGAAATGGTTATTAAAATCAATAGAACAAGTGCTTCAGGTTCCTTGTTGGTGCTCAGATTTCTTTTATTGTACAATGAATTGTTCTGCCACTTTACAAGAAAGTGAAATAAGAACAAGCAACACTTGGTCCCCGCCTGTTCAAACACATTTGGATTGGATTTGGAAACCTGCAGTTTCGACTTAAACCTAATTAAAATTTTCCTTTCTCTTTTTTTCTTTTGCTTAACAATGGTAGCCGTATTGTTATACAGGTTGCGAGACGAGGTAATCCCAATAAAATTGTCGTTTGGCGCTTACAAACTTTAAGTGAGGCACAAGCCTCAACAGGTCGACAATTAAACACCATCATAGAGTCACTGTCAAAACACTGTTATATTGCTCTAATTACGACTGCACTTACAACAGAAAAGACATTCTTGTGTTTTCAGTTTGCCTGGGGAATCCAATCAGCCTTCTGAGCTTTTTTAACACTTCATCCTTTGAATTGTAGAATTGAAAGGGTACATTTTCCAAACAGTGTGCCCATTTGAAAGGTGTACATAGGGCATACTTTCTTTGTTGTCACTGGGCCATACTCCCAGAATTCCCTCCCCAACAGCACTGTGGATGTGCCTTCACCAGTCAGTCTGCAGAAGTTCAAAAAGGCGGCTCATCACCACTATCTCAAGGGGAATTCGGGATGCGTAATAAGTGCCAGGGATGCCCACACCCCAAGAAATGAATTAAAAAGAACACAAATTTCTGCTCACCCCCATCCCACTTTCTGATCAGGTTCTATTTTAAAATTCATCATATTAAACTATGATCCCAGTGATATAATTCAGGGGCAGAATTTTACGGCCATTCACACTGGCGGGATTGTCTGATCCCGTCACATTGAGCGAAGATTTGGCTGAGCACCAAATTCTCCATCCTTGCTTGCAGTGGCGGTGGAGCGTGAACAGCTGGAAAATTCCAGCCGAGATATCCGCAAGTTTCCTGTTATTAGAATCACAGAATCATAGAATCCCTCCAGTGCAAGAGGACGCCATTCGGCCCATCGAGCCTGCACATTCCCACCCAGGCTCTATCCCTGTAACTCTGCTAGTACCCCTGACACTAAGGGGCAATTGAGCACCTCCAATCCATCTAACTCACACATCTTTGGACTGTGGGAGGAAACCGGAGCCACCCGGGGGAAACCCATGCAGACACGGGGAGAACGTGCAAACTCCACACAGACAGTGACCCAAGCCGGGAATTGAACCTGGTTCCCTGGCGCTGTGAGGCAGCAGTGCTCACCACTGTGCCACCGTGCTGCCACATAATGCTGGTTTACTGCCCAGCCATCCACCTGTCCATACGCAATGGGTGTCCAATGACAGAGTGTGCTGCCTGTGGACGTCTAACTGAACAGGACTACTGGATGACCTGTAGCATTAGTTTGAGACAACGTTTTTAAATGTTTCCTTTGCTGTTGTTTCTGTCTGTTTTCAACAGGGCTGCTTTGTGCCGAGTGTATTTATGACATTATTGGAAATTACATAGGATGCATAGCAAAAGTTGCCAACTGTGACTAAAAGCATTCCTGGAGGTTTCATCACATCGCTTGCCCGCGCTCTCCAGCCATTAGTCGGCCAACACATCTATCCTTTAGACGAACTGCCTCCCTATGCCAATTGGAAAGCAAAAAGACATTACCCAACGGGATGCTTGACTGTCAGCCAAACAAACTTTTTCTGCCGTTTATAATACTTTTTTATCTGATAAAGAGAAATATTTAAAGAAAATGACAAGAAGAAATATATTTTAACGTTCCAGTGACTTTTCCCTAGAGTTGCACACAGCAGTCTCCTGAAGATTGATGTTCAATTCCTGGAAACTCCAGGCCAATCCTGGAGGGTTGGCAACTCTATGCATAGCACACAGAAAGGTCAATTGGCCCAATGGTCTATGTTGATATTTATGCTCCTCCTTCACCTCTTCTTCTCACATGCTCCTTATAACCCTTCCCTGTAAATCAAAAGCAAAATACTGTAGCTGCTAGAGATCCGAAACAAAAGGGCAGGATTATTAACATGGTGACGGTTCTCACCCCGCTACCTGAAGAATCGACGGGGAAAACCCCTGTGCCAATGACAGCAATCCCACAGCTATTTAACATTCTAAGGAGCATTAATTGTCTGGAGAAAGGATTTCTGTCCCTCACTCAGATGAAAGCCCCACCTCATAGACCCAGTAACACCAGCAGCAGAAGTGGGCAGGACTGCGACTACAAGCCTTCCCTAGGTTCTAAGTCCTGGAGTCCAGGACCCAGGTAAGTATGGGGGCAAGGAGAGAGTGTGTGGTTGTAAAGCAGGGAAGAGAAGCGAGGCCTGGGGATTGGAAAACACTATACAGAGGCCTGGGAGGGCATTTGAGGGAGCATTTTTGGAAGTTAGAACTTTTGAGAGTAGGGGTGTCCCACGTGGAAATGAGACCCTTGACGGAGGTGGCCCCTTTCCTGTCTGAAGCCTGAGCAGCGTGTCTTCCCAAGCATCTCTCTTGCCCCTGAGCTCCTCTCATCAGCCTCAAAATTGAGGTCTGTGTGTGTGTGTGTGTGTGTAGGGGGGGAGGGAGGGGCGGGGGGGTTGTGGTCCATAAGTGGTCAACAATTGGCCAATTAAGAGCTTCAAATTGGGTGGAGATGAGTGGGCTGCCTCAGGCACATCCTGTCCATCTAATATTGCAGACAGGAGGGGTGATGGAGGAGGGGGCTGGTGGGAAGTGGACAGTCTCCGAGCAAACTGAGGGTGAGGCTGGACATTTCCAGGGAACTCCTTGTCGGCTGACACCAGCTATGCAGCTGCCTCAGGGGAACCGCAGTGTTTTATAAATGAACTGAACTCGTGATGCAAACTATCAACACTGCAAATTCAAGCACCTGACAGCAGAGCTGACAGGATCTCAGCCCTCAAACATCTTCTTTTATTTTATATCCCTAGGGACGTTTCATCCCATCCTGGGGCGTGAAAAGGCGGAGGAGGCCTGCTGGCCGATTAGTCTAGCCACCCACCGTTAAAGCGGACGGGCCATGTAAAATCGCCACCAATTTCTTCCTCAATGAGCTTAGATACCCGCTTAATTGTTGGCGAGTGGGCTTCAGACCCCTGCGCATGCCCGCTGATCATGATGTTGCACACGAACGCGAGGACATCAGTATGCAATCCCAACATTTCCTCGTGCCCACTTGACCAGTGTAAGATGGAGTGACAAATCCTCTCACAGCTGGCACAGATAAATAGCATTGACCTGAGGGTGACTGACATTTTCAAAGTAACAGCGCTATAAGAGAAAACTGAGCATCCTTTGATTGGAAACCTACAGGTTAAAATTGCTGGTGTGAAGAAACACTTTGCGATTTAAAGAAGATCACCTTCAGGCTCGATTCTTAGGCAGATTCTTTCTTAATTATTCACACATACAACAATATAGTTCGTACCAAAGCATGAAGTGCATGACAGACTCAATATTGTTGCACCAAATGGAGCAAGGCCTTTTGAAATAAAAACATGTTTCAATCATTTCTATTGGAAGATAGTTGGGAGTGGGGGTGGGGGTGTGGCGGCCGGGGGGTGGGGGGGGGACGGGGACGCTGGAGCTATTTTATTATGCAATCATAGAAACCCTATAGTGCAAAAGGAGACCATTCGGCCCATCGAGTCTGCACCGACAACAATCCCACCCAGGCCCTATTCCCATAACTTCACATATTTGCCCCGCTAATCCCTCTAACCCACGCACCCCGGGACACTAAGGGGAAATTTAGCCTGGCCAATCAACCTGACCCGCACATTTTTGGACTGTGGGAGGAAACCGGAGCACCCGGAGGAAACCCACGCACTCATGGGGGGAATTTGCAAACTCCACGCAGACAGTGACCCAAGCCGGGAATCGAACCCGGGTCCCTGGCGCTGTGAGGCAGCAGTGTTAACCACCGTGCCACTGTGCCCAATGGCACTCGTGAGAGTTTTGAATTGTTTCCACAGTGGAGTCTCTGTCGAATTAAATTGCCAGATCTCAATCACAAGGGGAGGATGAAAATCTGGTGTCCCTTCCCTGGATCCAAGCTTTAATGGGGGAGTTGATTCCCGGAGGGATCTCTGACATTGTGGTTTCCGTGGAGACAGCATCGCAGCATTGTGTTTAAGGACTGGTCATTAAGCCGCTCTACAACTAGGACCACTGGTGGAGCACGCATGGCTTGAGCAACGCTAACCAATACCTGTAAACTCTGCCAGGATCCCGTTTGAAATACTTTAATAAAGATTCTGGGTGGAATTTTCCTGCCGTTCACGCCGGTGGGATTTCCTGGTCCCGCTGCAGTGAACCGAGATTGAGCGCCAAATTCTCCGGCCTCCCTTGCTGTGGCGGCAGGGTGTAAACGGCCAAAAAATTCCAGCCCCTATCTGTAAATGGCAGGCCATCGGCTCAGCTCAAAGCCAAGTCTGATTTGATAACTTTGACTAACCAATGTAGTGGTTTAAAATATAAAGGTTTCTACCCATTTACCACATTCTTCAACATGGCAGCAAACAGACAACAACAACTTGTAGGTATATAGTATCTTTAACTTAATGGAAATCTCCAAAGGTGCTTCACAGGAGCATGCTAAAACAAAGAATTAAACTGAGCCACATAAGGAGGTATTCGGTCAGATCTTGGTCAAAGAGGGAGGCGTGTAGGAGTATCTTAGAGGAGGAAAGTGAGATACAGAGATTTAGGGAGGAAATTCCAGAAGATGGGCCCTGGGCAATTGAACAGTGGCACAGTGGTTAGCACTGCTGCCTCACAATGCCAGGGACCTGGATTCATTTCCTGGCTTGGGTCACTGTCTGTGTTGAGTCTACATGTTCTCCCCGTGTCTGCATGGGTTTCCTCCAGGTGCTCCGGTTTCCTCCCACAGTGCTGTTTAGGTGCGTTGGCCATGCTGTATTTTCCCTCATTGTACCCGAACAGGTGCTGGAGTGTGGCGACGAGGGGGTTTTAAGAATAACTTCATTGCAGTGTTAATGTAAGCCTACTTGTGAGATTGATAAATAAAATTTAAAAAGTGCAGCTATGAATGTTGGAGTGGTTAAAATCGGAGATGCATAAAAGACCAGAATTAAAAGAGCGCAGATATCTTGCGGGGGCGGGCGTTGTTGAGGGGCCGTCGGAGATTACACAGTTCGAAAAAAAGCGCACGGATCTTCTTTAACTCTTCAGCTGCACGTTAATCATATGTTTATGTAACACTTGAAGTGTTCCACACGAAGCAAGTGGTTACTTATTTGAGGACTAAGATAAAAGCAGCCAGCACCATCCCCTCACCAGGAACCGTCACCTTCATTTCACACTTCAGAAATCTCACTCTCTCGACTGTAGAAATTAATCAGGAACATTTGCAAAAAGCAAATGTCTCCAGATAAGGCTGCGGAACAGCATGGAGGCTTTAATAGAGATAAAGTCACACCCATTCTGGAGCAGCATCAAATGGAGTCAAGTGAAATGATTCCGCTCACTTCCCTTATCTAAACAAAAAACACATCTGGTATTCTGCACTCTCTGTCCATGGTACCAGCAACAATTTGTCTCATAAAGCTTTTTTTCCCCCAGGGCCACAACATTTGTTTACTCCCAAGGTAGCAATCATCGCACATGGCACCAATTTCCCTACTGGGGCAGGATGGTGAGACTGAATTTCAGCTTTATTGCAATCTGGTCCCCCTGCTGGGGGGCAAATCAGGCTGAACCATGTGGCGTTCTGGGCTACACTTGATAACCCCACACTGTGCTGTCCTGCTGTGTTGGAGGGCAAGAGGGGAAGGGCTGGCTTCGCTGCCATTATGAGCCTCCCCACTGGGCCCTGACTGCTAGTGTCCAGTAACTCTGTCTTAACAATGCATTTGGTTTCAATCAAGGCCTGTCCACTGTGAAACATCCTGTTTGTCTATGCTTATTAACCAGCAGTCACATCTGACGCTACCTGACTGCTAAAACCTCTCCGTGCCTTTTCTTGACACACTTCAGACTTGGTTCGAAACAACTGGCAGCACAATACTTAATCAGGCTCAGCATGCGGTAAGCTAATAAACTACACACTGCTTCCTTTATCGCTGTACACACAGCATTCAATGCAAGTGCAAATCCCATATGCTTCCTGGCCTTTTAGTTTTATTGCAATGGTAACATTGGCATGTGGTGCTTCTGAACCCAGTGCTTTATCTGACTTCAGTGTTTCAATTTCATTCTCTATGTAAGGACACATCAATTCTATCCCCAAACACTTCCAGGAGTAATTAACTGACCAGCCGAGGTATCCCGATTGGCATTGTTTTGGCATCAGTGGCAGCATGTTTATTTGTTTTAGATGGGGATGACTGCCGGTGTTAGCATAATGTTAATTTGAGAATCTTGGCTTCTGTTTTACATTGCGAGATGTTGGAGTGAATTTGAGCCTTTGGAACGACTGGAGCAGGAGATGATCGGAATTGACCAGTTCCAGAAGTGAGGAGGCTGAAGACCATTTCAACTCCTGAATCTTATTTAAATAGGGTCGCAAGTTTGTGGAGTCCAAGCAAGCAGAACCTCTGATTACTGTGCCACCGTGGCCAGGTTCAATTCCAGCCTGGGTCACTGTCTGTGCGGAGTTTGCACGTTTTCCCTGTGTCTGCGTGGGTTTCCTCTGAGTGCTCCGGTTTCCTCCTACAGTCCAAAGATGTGCGGGTTAGGTTGATTGGCCATGCTAAATTGACCCTAGCGTCAGGGGAACTAGCTCGGTTTCCTTCCACAGTCTGAAAGACGTGCTGGTAAAGTGCATTGGCCATGCTAAATGCTCCCTCAGTGTACGCGAACAGGCGTCGGAGTGTGGCGATTAGGGGATTTTCACAGTAACTTCATTGCAATGTTAATGTAAGCCATACTTGTGACTCTAATAAGTAAATAATAAAATGCTATTTAAATGCAAGTCTTCCTTTAGGTGCTTCAATATAGTTGCTGAAAGGGACGACCTGACTGAACAACCACATTGTGTGTTTCATTTTGCAGATGACCTTATTTTATCATGTATCTGAGCTTCCAGTTTCCTACAAAAGGTAGCGATACAAGTTTGAAGTGTGAATTGAAGATAAAATATGGAAAAGAAAATATCTAGCTGAACGGAAGGAAGCAGTGTACTTTTGTTCGAAGAACAATATCAGCGTAGTGGAAAGCCCCAAGGAGCAGTACTTACGGTTTATAATTTATATCAATGAGTTGGAATTATAAACTCAGTATCATGTGGCTAAGTTCAAAGATGATATTAAACGACAGGAAGTTGCGTCTAATTGAGGCACCTGGGGCTTTTGGAAGATGTGTAAATACTCAGGGCAGGGGCAGTTGAAATGTAACGGAGATAGGTGTAAGATACTGCACCACTAAAGAAAACATGCACTCCATCAGAGGTATGTTTTGTGATTTGACCAGCCCTTTTATATCTAAAATCTGAGTGGGAAGGTGACCAAAAACAGCAAGAGAAACAGAGAAGAAAAGAGCTTTCGTCATATGTGTCGACTTAATTCCTTCCCACCCTTTCCAATTTTCGAGCGATCCTCAATTCTGGCATAAGACCATAAGGTGGAGATGCCGGCGTTGGACTGGGGTAAACACAGTAAGAAGTTTAACAACACCAGGTTAAAGTCCAACAGGTTTATTTGGTAGCAAAAGCCACACATGTGGCTTTTGCTACCAAATATACCTGTTCGACTTTAACCTGGTGTTGTTAAATTTCTTACTGTGATAAGACCATAAGACCATAAGATATAGGAGCAGAATTAGGCCATTTGGCCCATCGAGCCCTCTCCGCCATTCAATCATGGCTGATATGATTCTCATCCCCACTCTCCTGCCTTCTCCCGGTAAACCTTGATCCCCTTATTGATCAAGAATTTATCAATCTCTGTCTTAAAGACACTCAATGACCTGGCCTCCACATCCCTCTGTGGCATTGAGTTCCATAGATTCACCACCCTCTGGCTGAAAAAATTCCTCCTCATCTCAGTTTTAAAGAAGCGTCCCTTCACTCTGAGGTTGTGCCCTTGAGTTCTAGTCCCTCACAAGTGGAAACATCCTCTCCATGTCCACTCTGCAAAGCAGGCAGAAACCTCAGCAATGTAGGATGGCACATTGACTGCCAGGCCCTGCTATGGCCCAGCAAACATGGGACGCAGCCATTTTAAATGCATTTGGAAGGAATTCTGAGAAAAAGCTGAGGGTAGATTTGTCAGTTTTATTTGCAAGTACTTGGGGATTTTGAGGCTTAAAATTATTCCCATCTTGAGCACATCAATTCAGAAATGTCGACTGTCATGCCAACTGTGTCTTTAATGGTTTCAAGGCTCTTGCCTTGAAACTTATTCCAAGCTTTGATCATTCAGAAGACAAATTTCCTGACGTCATTCAAAACTTATCTTTCATCAGTTTGAACCTATACCACCTTGTCTGATGGTTTAACTTCATGGAATCATAGAATCCCTACAGTGCAGAAGGAGGCTATTTGGCCCATCAAGCCTGCACTAACAACGATCCCACCCAGCTCCTATCCACTTAACACTGTGTATTTACCCTGCTAATACCCCTGCGCTAAGGAACATGGCCAATCAACCTAACTCACACATCTTTGGAGTGCGGGAGGAAAATGGAGCACCCAGAGGAAACCCACCCAGACATGGGGAGAACATGCAAACTCCACATGGACATGATCCAAGGCTGGAATTGAACCCGGGTCCCTGGTGCTATGAGGCAGCAGTGCTAACCACTGTGCCACCGCGCCGCCCTATATATGAAATAGATTGATCATTTGTTTTAATTGCTGACAATCTTCCTTACTTTAATGAAGTCCCCACAGAGCATCTTCCTTTTAGGACTGAAATGTTTCCTTCTTGTCTGTGTTAATAGCTCAGCCCTCTGATGCAAATGATGACCTTTGCAGCTTTTATCTGTTCCACCTCAACGGACGTGCCCATTACAACTTCCTAAATAACCAAAAGTACTTTTTTGAAAAAAATAATCCAAATCCAAATCTTTTTTATTTCACGTCACTGCACCTTCCCCGCCATTGTTGGCACCCAGGTTGATAGGGTTATTAAGAAGGCGCACGGAGTTTTAGCTTTTATTGGTAGAGGGATTGATTTTCGGAGCCAGGAGGTCATGCTGCAACTGTACAAAACTCTGGTGTGGCCGCACTTGGAGTATTGCGTACAGTTCTGGTCGCCGCATTATAGGAAGGATGTGGAAGCATTGGAAAGGGTGCAGAGGAGGTTTACCAGGATGTTGCCTGGTATGGTGGGAAGGTCTTATGAGGAAAGGCTGAGGGACTTGTTAGAGAGAAGAAGGTTAAGAGGTGACTTAATAGAGGCATACAAGATGATCAGAGGATTAGACAGGGTGGATAGTGAGAGCCTTTTTCCTCAGATGGTGATAGCTAGCATGAGGGGACATAGCTTTAAATTGAGGGGTGATAGATATAGGACAGATGTCAGAGGTAGGTTCTTCACTCCGAGTAGTAAGGGTGTGGAATGCCCTGCCTGCAGCAGTAGTGGACTAGCCAACATTAAGGGCATTTAAATGGTCATTGGATAAACATATGGATGATATTGGAATAGTGTAGGTTAGATGAGCTTTAGATTGGTTTCACTGGTTGGCGCAACATCGAGGGCCGAAGGGCCTGTACTGCGCTGTAATGTTCTATGTTCTATGTTCTATTGTTCCATGTAGGCTCTGCCTTGAGAGTTGAAGACCTGCAGATATCTGGGACCTCAAGGTTCTGGGAATAGAGGGCATTGTGGAGATTTTTCAGCATAAAAAATGCCTCTCCTTTATAGTGAATACATTTGGCCATATCCTCACTTCTGCTTAAGAGCGTTTCAGCAGCCGATACACAATTGAGACACATCTTATCATCATGTTTCTCTAGCTCTTGATGAGACAGATTCCTCTGGGTTGTTAGACAAGTCCCATGCCTTCATCTGCTGATGTCTTACCAGCATGATGGAAGCCCTGGGGTCGGGGTGTGGCGGGGTGGGGGGGGGAGGGGGGTGGGGGGAAGGGGGTTAGTGGGGGGTGGTCACAAACTAAAAAAGCTGTCCCTTGACTTGAGCCTCTTTGTTGCTGTCTCTTCCTGGAAGAGAGGATGACAAGAATCACTGGTCTGATTTATCTATTCTACTTTTCACCTAACTTGCCTCCTTATGGTGGGTAAAACTTTACCAACAAGCAAATGCATGTCTTTAGTAGGTTTCAGACAGCCATTAATAGATCCACAAGCTGCATTGAGGAAGAGATCCTTCTTGGCATGGGGAGAGCGTTCCCAGACTGGGCAGGCATTTTCAGCTGCTGAACATAACTCAGAGCAAGGGCAGTTGTTTGTAAGTGCTCCCCAGTTAGAGCTGGCCAATTTCCTTCAGATGTTGTTTCTGGCTACCACCTACACTTTTACTTTGATGGCATGATCTTTGAAGATTAGCACCTGATCTAACATTGCTGGCTTTAAAGTTGTGTGCCGATAATATTGCCTCATGCCAATGCGTTTTCAGTTTTCGCCTTGCTATTCCTTGGGTGAAAATAATAACGAGTGGATATTAATGGTGATTCCTTTGTGACTTGTCGATTTTAACATTCTTGGATGTGAAATTGGGCTCTGTTGTGCTGCTGGTGTCGGCGTTACAAAAACCCCAAAGGAATAACCTGTCACAGGTCATGCTGATGGGCAGGGGTCTTGAACAGGTGTGCAGTGGGTCTGCCCGTAGCATGGGATGAGGTCAGATAATGATGTCAATCAGCTGTTGATGCAAGTTCCTGAAAATTGGTTTGTGGATGTTCACAGAATCCCCACACCAATCACTCTGAGCTAAACATGGATTTAGCGGCACAAAGAACCCTTCAGACCCACACTGTTGAAGGGATCTGGCATCCAAGTGAAAAATCTGGGATGCATTTAACTTCCTCTTGCTGTGGCAGGATTGACGGGAGTACTGCAAATATGTCGTTGGAGGTTTTTGGGTGAGCTGGTCCATCTATTTAAGGAGGGCGGAGGATTTGGTCACCTGTGCCCACCAAGTCTGCCAGTCACGCATATTGCTGCAATGATGCCTCTGGGTCTACAACATGACAGAGAAATTAAACAAAGGCCACAGAAAGTTGGTGTGCCAGTGGGGGATTGGGGGGAGAGGTGAGAGAAGGTGAGGGGTGGGCCGGGGGGGGGTGCAGGGGGGGTGGAAAAGAAGGCTCTCCACAGGGTGTCTTACCGGCCACAGGATTTCTGACAGTGCTTCTCATACCTCCATCTGAACCAGGAGCCAGGGGCAATGCCTGAGTCAAATCTGCTTCATCGCCATAATGAAGACCTCCAGGACAGCATCTGTGAAGCATGGAACCCTCCCTCTGTCCTGATGTTCTGGTTCCCTTTACTCCAATTGCAGCAAATGTCGTATAAGGATCTGGCACAAGAGAGAGTTAATATAGGACTGAGTAGCGTACCACCCACAGAATGATGCAAGAGAATACATGATCTGCACCTAGTGTTGGACAGAGCCTTGTGTAAAAGCAAGCATGGAGGCAGCTCCGAGCTTAGACTTTTACTGTATCTGCATATATATTTTTTAATACTTAATAAATACTGTTAAGCTACCTAAGACTGCAAATATCTTAATGAGACCTACCAAACTGCATCCAACCCCCTACAACAGCAATGGCAATCAGCAGCAGCCTCCTTTCATTCAGTGCAGCTTCCCTTTCAAAGGGTTAGACAACCTCTAAAAGCTGGAAGCTAGTTGGAAGGCGTACTTGCCTCACAAGCTGTTAGGCCCCTTGTCGAATGTGCAGCAGGCCAGCATCACAGGTCACTTGATCCGTACACTGAAATCATTCAGGTGAGGAGCCAGAACAAAGTTTGCTGCATGCTCCCTGTTTCAACAGGAGTGAGCAATGGGCGGGATCCCGAATTGTGTATCCCGTACCAAAACTCAAAGAGCCGTGTGTCCCATACCCAAAAATGGGAGCGAACAAGCTTTTAGCCCTCAAACTCTCCAATACACTCAGAAGTTTTAGCTAAATTGATGATAACAGGTCTGGCTGACTGGCCTAACTAGATTTGCCTATAAGTACAGGCCCTAACACAGATTCATTCATACTCTTCCATGTACCAAAAGCTTTTGGAGAGACTAAAGGGGGGGATTATGAAGGGGAGAGAAGTTATGTGAATTTCCCTGTGACAGGATAAGAAAGTTGAACTGAAAAGGAAGCCGTTCAGGTTCAAATTCAAATTGTGAAATGTCATCAGCGCAAGAACAGGCTGAATGTTATATTAAATGTACCGCTTAGTTTAGCAACCATAGACAGGTATATCGAAACTCATTTTTGAGAAATTGCTAAATTTAATCTACTGAAAAATTGTGAAGATAGATTTCATTTGATATATGACATCATTCTTTTTTATCGTGAGTTTCATTAGACGCTAGTTTTAATATTTTTATATGAATATTTTGACCCTACAATACTATTTAATGTTAAAATCATTTCACATGCTGTCAATTTCCATTCGGTTACTCCAAAAAATATTCCTCGCTGATTAAAAAAATAGTTGTCTCATCATCTAAATCGGGTTTTTCAAACGAATATTATTTTAAGGTCTTAAACGAGCTTATTTCTTTTTTTTGGAATGGATGAGGTGAAGCTGGGTCAATTCGTAAATCCCTGGGTGAATGTGATCCCAAAGGCTGTTTTGCTTAATTAACACCAGTCCTGGTGAGTAGTCACACAGTATCTGCAGAAGCTGCCCCAACATTGTAGCTATTAGTTCCGATGCAATAAAAATGGTTGGTGGTTGCTTTTGTGAAGTTGTTTATTGGCTGAAAATAAGAGTGATGTGGAGATGCCGGCGTTGGACTGGGGTAAACACAGTAAGAAGTTTTGTTTTGTTTGTTAAAGACTGGATTAGTTGTAAGTATTCGCATTCCAACCATTATTCATGTAAATTGAGTCTGTGTCTTATAAGTTCTGTTTGTGAACAGAATTCCCACTCACCTGAAGAAGGGGCTCAGAGCCTCGAAAGCTTGTGTGGCTTTTGCTACCAAATAAACCTGTTGGACTTTAACCTGGTGTTGTTAAACTTCTTACTGTGAAAATAAGAGCTCAGGAGTGAGGTGCAGCTAGTAAAGGGTTAATACCGGAGGGATGTAATCCAGACACAGACCGCAGTCAGTAAGGATAGGCAACAATACTTCCTCGAGGGAGAGGCAAAATAAACCCCAACATAATCCCTGGGCCAATAAGGGAATAAATATTCTGTAAAATCTCTCTCCGATCTGTTAGGCAATCAACTGGGCCCTATACCCTTCCAGTTGCCCCGGCTGGGCTCTGTACCCTTGTTCCAGCTGCCTTGGCCTGGCCCTGTGCTCCTGTTCCAACTGCCTCAACTGGGCCCTCTACCCCTGTTCCAGCTGCCTCAACTGGGCTCTGTACCCCTGTTCCAGCTGCCTCGGCTGGGCCCTGTACTGCTCACTGTTCCAGCTGCATCGAATGGGCCCTGTACCCCTGTTCTCGCTGTCTCGGCTGGGCCCTGTACTTCTCACTGTTCCAGCTGCATCGAATGGGCCCTGTACCCCTGTTCCAGCTGCCTCACCAAGGCCCTGCACCCGTGCTCCAGCTGCCTCAGCTGGGCCCCGTACCCCTGTTCCAGCTGCCTCGCCTCGGCCCTCTATCCCTGCTCCATGTGCCTCATGCTCCTTTTATTGATACTTTCAAGTGAAAGGAAAGTCAAGAGATTGCTATGAAATGAAAAGCAGAAAATGCTTGAATTTATCTAACACCTCTCACAACTTCAGGATGTCCCAAAACGCTTCACCATCGGTCACTGCCGTACCGAAGGAAATCTGACGGACAATTGGAGTGCAGCAATGGGACCATAAACAGATAATCCATTTTAATGATGTCGACTGAGGAATCAGTACTGGCCAGAATGCTGGGTAGAAACCTTACTCTCCTCTGAGTTAGTGCCGAAATGTGCATAAGACCATAAGACGCAGGAGCAGATTTAAGCCACTCAGCCCATCGACTCTGCTCCGCCATTCAATCATGGCTGATATTTTTCTCATCCTCATCTTCCTGCCTTTTCCCCATAATCCCTGACCACCTTATTAATCAAGATCCTATCTATCTCTGTCTTAAAGACACTCAATGACCTGGCCTCCACAGCCTTCTGCGGCAAAGAGTTCCACAGGTTCACCACTCTCTGGCTGAAAAAATTCCTCCTCATCTCTGTTTTAAAGATCATCCCTTTAGCCTGAGGTTGTGCCCTCTGGTTCTAGTTTCTCCTACTAATGGAAACATTCTCTCCATGTCCACTCTATCCAGGCCTTGCAGTATCCTGTAAGTTCCAATAAGATTCTTCCTCATCCTTCTAAACTCCAACGAGTACAGACCCAGGGTCTTTTGCATCCACATGGAGAGATAGACCTTTCTAGCCAGTGGAGAGAAACAAAACACTTTTATGGGTGGCATGGTGGCACAGTGGTTAGCACTGCTGCCTCACAGCGCCAGAGACCTGAGTTCAATTCTGGCCTTGGGTCACTGTCTGGAATTTGCACATTCTCCCCGTGTCTGCGTGGGTTTCCTCCGGGTGCTCCGGTTTCCTCCCACACTCCAAAGATGTGCAGGTTAGGTTGATTGGCCATGCTAAATTGACCCTCAGTGTCAGGGGGTTAGCAGGGTAAATAATTAAAAAATGGAGTTATGGGAATAGGGCCTGGGTGGGATTGTGATTGGTGCAGACTCAATGGGCCGAATGGCCTCCTCCTGCACAATAGGGATTCTATGATCTCAGCAGCCTGCCTTTAATAAGTAATTTCAAAGACAAAAGCTCTGACAATACAGCACTCCCTCACTGCTGCACAGAAACGCCAGCCTTGATTTTGCACTTAGGACTCTGGAGTTGGTCATAAACCCACAACATTCCAGTTCAGGAATGAGAATGCTACCAAAGGAGCCATGATTGTCTCAATAGTGGAATGCTGGTCCACAATGGCAGTTACGGGCCTTTGCTAAGTTACAGATCTTCCCTGCTCCCTTTCAAGTGCAATATTAAATTGAGTAAATGTGAGATATCGCAAGGTATAATGTCCAGAAGAACATAGTGTTCCACCAGGATGCTGTTCAATAACTCTCATTCACACAGCAACACCAGAATGAGTTCCAGCTATCATTCAGCTCTCATTCATTGGCTGTTCCTGAGACTGTGATCTGTGCAATTTGCCTGCATTATTTGCCCATGGAATGGGGATTGGGTTTTAAAAAGTAATTGATCATATGTAAAGCACTTTGTGACATTCTGATACAAGTGCTATTTGAATGCAAGTTTGACTAGGAACAAAATGACGTTCCCACCTTTTATAGGCTAAAATGTAGATTTAGTACAGAGTGACCTTATACCTCCCAGGAGCTCGAATATGACCGCCAAAACTCATTACAAAGAGCCTTCTAGCCAGTGGAGAGAAAGGAAACACTTTTATCTCAGCAGTCTGCCGAAGCCTATTCGCCAGCGAAGAAAATGAAAGTCCTTCCCCAAAAGGATTGCCCCACTCAGTCGTTTATGCTTGGAAACAAAGACAATGGGCGCTGGTTGCACGGAGTGGGATATCTTTAAAGAGCTGTGCAACAGCACCTTCCCAATTCACTACCAACTGGAAGAACAATGGAAACAGGTCAATGAGAGGCGTCACTTCCAAGTCATGCAGAAAAGGCCCTTTGACCCATCGAGTCTGCACTGACAATAACTACCACTAAAGTCCGCTAATCCCTTTTTCCAGCACTTGTCCCATATCCTTGAATGTTTTGATATTTCAAATGCTCATCCAAATATTTTTTTAAAGGTTGTGAGGTTTCCAGCCTCCAATACCTTCCCAGGCAGATTCCCACCATCCTCTGAGTGAAGGTTTTTTTCTCAAATCCCCTCTAAATCTTTGGCCCCTTACCCTAAAACTATGCCCCTTCGCGATTGACCCCTCAACCAAGGGGAACAGCTGTTCCCTGCTCACCCCATCCATTCCCCTTATAATCTGTTACACCTCAATCATGCCCCCCCACCCCCCCACCCCTCAGCCTTCTCTGCTTTAAAGAAAACATTCTAAGTCTATCCAGTCTCTCCTTATAGCTCAAATGCTCCATCCGAGGCAACATCCTGGTGAACCTCCTCTGTACACACTCCAGTGGAATCACATCCTTTGTTTCCCTTCAAGTCGCACACCTTACTGACTAGGACATTTGGAACCAATGTTCACTTATCTTCACTAAGCAAAAATCCTAAATTCCCTCCCAATCAACATTGTGGGAGCATCATCACTAGGTTAGTCATCAACCACCTTCTCAAGAGTAGGAATGGCCAATAAATGCTGACCTTTGTAACAATGCACATATTCTGAAAATCAAATTCCTTCACTATTGTTGGGTCAAAATTCTGGAATTCCCTCCCTAACAGCATAGTGGGTGTACCTACATCACATGGACTGCAGCATTTCAAGAAGGCAGCTCACCACTACCTTTCCTAGGGCAATTGGGGCTGGGCAATAAGTGCTGGCCTAGCCAGCGACCCCCATATCCCAAAAATGTGCACCACATCTACAGGTTCCCCTTTATCCACATTGATGGGTACTTCCTCAGATAACTAATAAATTAGCCAACCATGATTTCCCTTCCATCAAACCATGCTGACTTGCCCGATTGTGTTATGATTTTCTAAATGTTCCGCTGATGAGCCATACCTTCCAACTAGCATCATTTAGGATCTCACCCATCTCTTGTGGATCCGCACATAGATGACCTTGTTGATCCTTAAGAGGCCCTATTCTCTCCCTAGTTACTCTTTTGCCCTTTATGTATTTGCAGAAGCGCTTTGGATTATCTTTTGCCTTATCTGCCAAAGCAATCTCGTGTCCCCTTTTTGCCCTCCTGATTTCTCTCTTAACTCTACTCTGACACCCTCTATAGTCTTCAAGGGATCCACTTGATCCCAGCTGCTTATGCATATCATGTGCCTCCTTCTTCTCCTTGACCAGGGCCTCAATATCCCGAGTCATCCAGGATTCCCTACTTCTTCCAGCCTTGCTCTTCACTGTAAAAGGAATGTGCTTAACCTGAACCCTGGCTAACATACTTTTGAAAGCCGCCCACTTACCAGATGTTCCCTTGCCTGCCAACAGACTCCCCAATCAACCGTTGAAATTTCCTGCCTAATACCATCAAAATTGGATCGGCCCCAAATTAGAATTTTAATTTTTGGACCAGACCTATCATCCTCCATAGCTATCTTAAAACTAATGAAATTATGATCACTGGTCCCAAAGTGATCCCTCACTGACGCTTCTGTCACCTGTCTTTCCTTATTTCCCAAGAGGAGGTCAAGTTTTGCCTCTCTCTAGTCGGACCATCTACAATGAGAAATTCCTCTTCAACCAACCCCTAACACTATGGCTATCCCAGTCAATGTTGGAAAAGTTAAAGTCCCTATTTTTCTTGGAACTATCTGTAATTTCCTTAAATATTTGCTTCTTAATTTCTCGCTGACTATTTGGGGGTCTATAGTACATCATATCAAAGTGATCTCCCCCTTCTTATTTCTCAGTTCCATCCATATAGACTTAATGGGTGAACCCTCAGAAATATCTGCTCTCAGTACTGCCATGATGTTCTCTCTAATCAAAAATGCAACTTCCCCTATTGTTGCAAAGAAAACTTAAAACATCAACCCAAAATGTGATTAACGGGGTTAATAAATCACCCCAGTCCTTGCAGTGCCCGCACACCCCTTTTTTTTTACTACCATAAAGCAGGTAGGTTAAAGGACCCAGTGCAACTGACAGGTTCGAAAGAAAGTGAGTGTCCAAGGATCGAATTTGGGTGGTAGTGAGGGTCAGAGATTGGGGCAAGGGATGGGCGATGGTCGGAGGTGGAGGGTGTTGCAGGTTAGGGTGGAAGGGTTGGAAGGTTGTGGGTGGGGCATTGGATGTCAGGGTCAGAGCTCAGGGGCAAGGAATGAGGGGGGTTGGATATTGCAGGGGTAGGAAGGTCCAGGGGTGGGACGTCATCTATTGGGGATCGGGGAGGGGTGGGTCAGGTTGGAAGGTGAGGGGGTCCACCCAGGTCAGGTCAGGAAGTGGGGTCCAGCCAGGGTGGAGGGGTCAAGTTGTATCGGGGGAGTGGGGTTAGGGTTGGGATGCCAGGTCTTCAGGGTCCAGCTGGGTCGAGGATGAGAGTCAAGACCGCACTTGTGGGAGAGAGCCTCCACACAGGTAGCGGGGTTAAGTGGGCAAGGGGAATCCCATTGGGGGTTGGTGGTTGGTGGTTTTGGAATACCATGGGGGAAGGTGGTTCATCAGGAGGTGGGAGTTCCCTGGAGATTGGGGATTGTGGGAGGAGTCCCAAACTGGGATTAGTGTAGGTGGCCTGGGTCTTTAAAATCATTCTGCAGAAGTTAAAAGAGGTTCTATTTCTTCTAACTTTTTCTGAGTAACTATTGGCATAATCCTGGCGAAACCATCCAAAATTAATGATTTTGACCTATTTTCCCAGTTCACTTTGTCCCCATGCTCTTGTAATTTCCATTGTTTCAGCTTAAGACACTAGCTTTAGATCCATACTTCTCACCCTGAAATGAAATTCTGCCATGTTATGATGACTGGTGAGAAATTGTCTAAGAAATTGTTCTGCGCACACCCCATAAATGCATCTTCCAAGTTGCCTTTGTTAATCTGATTAATCCAATCGACATGGATATTAAAATCACTCATAGAGGGATTTCCAGACTTGGCCATTATGTTGCTCCTTAATTAGAAATCTGGCAATGATTGCCCTGGATTATAGCTTGGCACAGAATGGGAGTGCACCCAACCTCCCATGAAAGGAGAAGAAAATACTGAAGGGACCAAAAATGCATCAATCTTCCATCTCGCTATAGAAGCTGATGCCAAAATATGAAGGCATTTAGAATTAATATGTAGGGGAAAGGATGCTTGTGCCCCTGACAAATATTTTAACATTCAGGTCTCAGTGTTTGATGGAAAATTCAGAATAACGACAACTTGTGTAATGGTATGTTTGAAGATAGATTGTGTTTATTATTGGACTGAATATTTGCAATAATTCCGCTTAAAGTGTTTATTGAATTGCATCAGTTTCATGTGGTCCTCATTTCTATAATCCCACACAGATGGGACATTTTATTGATTGCATAAAACAGGAAAGTGTAGTGCAGCAAAGTGAAATGGAGCTTTGTTTCAAAATGGGTCATCTTGAATGTTACTGCAAAAAGGAACGGTTGCAGTGAAAACCATTCCAGTTCTTCAGCTGGCAGGCTGAAAATGGCACAAAGAAAAATTCAATAATATCGCCATCAATTAAAGCTGATGCATTGTGCCCGTATTCCTGCTGCTTATGTTACTCCAGTGATAGAGTAATCCTTTACTTCTGAAATGCTGTTCTCCAGCCAATGGATCACTAGCTGCGATCTTTGCCAGCATAATAAAAGCCAGAAATTCTTTAAGTTAATTCCCAATGTAACAACATACTTTCTAAATTCTGATGCCTTATAGGTTCCTTATTAAAACCCAATGTTCAGAAATTCAAAATCTTGAATTGGTGCAACGAATCCTATTGGCAAACTCATGCTGCCGCCTCTTGCTTGATTTGTACAAACTGTTCCATTAGCTGGTGATCTTAGTCACAATTGGAAGCGATAACGCCTTTGATTCTCTTCTGCGGAGCAGTGATCAAGCAGGATAGAACTCCTGCCTGACCCTCTGAATTTGCCCTATACCCCCCCCCGGTTCAGGGTCATTTGATACCTTGATGGGATTCACATCGCGAGGAAGGAAGCTGTCAGAGCAAGGCCACAGAATCCCAGCTGCGCTCCGCCGGGACCACACAGGCCTACTTGAGAAGGTCATGAGAGGGCCATATTGGAGGAAGGGAAGAATGTCACTCCATCGATACCACTAAGAAATCTCCCTCGATGGAGGGAACCTCAACCATTACAAGCGTGGAGCCTATTTCCATCTTCCGTAAGGCATTGCATCAGCCTTTTGAATGGACCTACCTTATATTAAGTAGATCTTTCTCTACACCCTAGCTATGACTGTAACACTACATTCTGCACGCTCTCCTTTCCTTCTCTATGTACGGTATGCTTTGCCTGTATAGCCCGGCAAGAAACAATACTTTTCACTGTATGTTAATACATGTGACAATCATAAATCAAATCAAATCAAAATTGCTCAAAATTTATTTTGATATGAGCAGGTACTAAGACATTTAGTCAGTGCTTTGTATGTAGGGAACGGATAGTCAGTGCTGCTTCTGGTGCAGGTGAGGGCAGGGTGAACCAGGTAAGCACAGGAAGGGGACAGGAGGCCCTGCCAATATATTCTGCCTCTTCTCCGCCATCCCACTTGACTTCAAACAGGATCACAAAGCAAAATCCACATCAGTTTGTAAACCATGACTGAGGCTCTGCTCATGAACCCATCAATGGAACAGCCCTTTGAGAGCACGGAATACATTCAAAGTACATTCTGGTCATCTACTTGAACAAGAAAAATTGATGATATGACATCTTTCGTGATCACAGGATGTCCCAATGTTCTTTATAAACAATCATGTACTTTTTGAAATAGTCACTAATCGGAGATAGGAAACTGGGCAGCCAACTTACACACAATATGGTTCCACCAGTAGAAATGAGATAATGGTCAGTTAATCTGTTTTAGTGATGTGGGTTTTGGGAACAAATGAGAACTCCTCTGCTCTTCTCTGAATAGTTTTGTGGAATCTAATACATTCACCTTAGTGGGAAGACAGGACATCAGTTTCATGCTCATATAAAAGGCAGCATTTCTAACCATGCAACACTCATTTAGGGCCTGATTTTACCAAAACTTCGTGCCCGTTTTCAGGTGCAAAATTAGGGTAAAGTTGGGCGTCGAGCCTTTAACGCGACCTGCACCCAAATCCGAGCAGATCGCGCCTTTACCGACACCCGATTCAGGCGCGGGTCCGGCCCGCACCCGAATCGGGCGGCCCAACGAGTTAAATGTATTTGCATGCATTTAAATCGACTTAATGAACCGCACGCCCAACTCTACCGCCAAATCCCACTTTACCGTCTTCTGGCCCGTTCCGCGTCCGCGCTGTTACCGACCTGCAAAATAAAAGTCTGAAGTCGCCGCTGCAGCCTCCGAAGAGCGGGGTCAGAGACTGCAACGGCTCTCTGACCCCAGGTCATCCCCGGGCGGGGGGGTGGGGGGGGGGGGGGGGGGCGGTGAGGGGGTGTGACGTCTCATCCTCTGGTCGGGGGCGGGGTGTCGGCTGCCCATCTGCTGCCGATGCCTCCTGGCACCATCACTGGTACACTACCAGCCACAGATTACCCTTCCCTGCAGGGGCAAGAGAGCGGGAGAGATGGCTGTGGCTGGTAGTGTACCAGTGGTGTATCCCTTTACACTGTGGAATCGGCCACTGTGGAATCGGCCGGTTCTGCTTCATCTTCTTAGCGAGGAATCGCTTCATCCGGAAGGTTGCGTGGGATGGCATGGCCGCACGTCCACTCTGGCAGGAGGCATCGGCCGCAGACTGGCAGCCGACCCCCCCCCCCCCCCGCCCCACCCCCGACCAGGGGATGATACATCACACCCCGTCTCCTCCTCCCCCCACCCAGGGGATGATACGTCACACCCCGTCTCCCCCCCCCCCCCCCCCCCCCCAGTGGATGATCGGTCACACCCCCTCCCCCCCCCCCCCCAAACCCCCCGACCAGAGTATGACCGTCAGAGAGCCGCTCTCTCCACTTTCTTCTTTTTTTACCGAGCCCGGGCGTGCTGTCAGATTTTTTTCGAACTGCGCATGCGCAGTCCGGAGCTCCGATCGGTCCGCCAGCACTAAGCCCCGCCCACAGCGCGGATCGGGCCGGAGCCAGCAAAACACGTATGGGCGCGCTGGAAAGAGGATTCCAGGTGCGGATCTATTTGACGCCCAGATCCGGCACTTAGACTCAAAATGGTAAAATTCCCCCCTGAGTATTGGACTGAAGTGTGAGGCCAGAGAATAAAGAGAAAGACAATCACCAAAATCTTGCTACCGCTTATGACTTTATGGTGCCACCAATGGCATAACCCTGCCGTGTGTTTCCCAGTGGCCAGGGGTGCATTTACTCCAAAGATGTGCAGGTTAGGAGGACTGGCCCTGCTAAATAGCCCCTGAGAGTCCAAAGTCCAGACTCAATGGGATTCGATGGTTCAATGGGAATCCCTGCTGATAACAGCGGGACTGGAAGATCTCTCTGCCAGCGAGTGGCACGCTGCCTCCCGTCACCACGAAACACACGGCAGAGGGGAAGGAAAATCCCACTCAATGAGAAAATGATGCCCACCATGTTGGAAATTTGCAGACTTAAATATTGCTGATATTAATTATTTTTGCTTAATTTTAATATTCAGAAAATCAGACAAACAGTAATGTACTTCGAACATTGCTTTATTCATTGGCAAACTGGTAAAATGGACAGAATATTCATGCAACCACGTGTAGAATGAGCAAAACTTCAGTATAATGGTGACTTCAATGTAGAGAGAATTCTATTGTAGCCATAAGCCCTTATACCAAGGATTTTAGTATTACCGTTTCCTCTCATTCGACTAGCTAAACCTTGGGAAATGTTGTCTTCAATTCTCAGCAGAACATTACACATAAAATTCGTCTCATTATCTAAAATATGAGTGAGATCATAGATAGATTTCACAGCTCATAGGTGAGCAATCTTGTAATCATTGTGAAAGATCCAATGAGTTAACCAACTAGTTCCATGCATCAGGTTTCAGAAACGAGACCCACAGCCTGCTGCTGTAATAAGCGAAATTTTATACTTCAAACTTTGCTTCACTCCCTTTCTTCATAATACGTTCTGAGTGGTTGGGCCACTTTGAATCTATTTTTATTTGCATCTGAAAGCACAACAAGAACAAGCAAAAAAGTTTATTTATTAGTCACAAGTATTAACACTGCAGTGAAATTACTGTCAAATTCCCCGAGTCAATTAAGGATTTTTCAGGGCAGCACAGTGGCACATTGGTTAGCACTGCTGCCGCACAGCGCCAGGGACCCGGATTCGATTCCTGGCTTGGGCCACTGTCTGCAGGGAGTCTGCACATTCTCCCAGTGTTTGCGTGGGTTTCCTCCGGGTGCTCCGGTTTCCACCCACAGTCCAGAAGATGTGTTGATTAGGTGCATTGACCATGCTAAATTTTCCCTCTGTGTACCGAAACAGGCACCAGAGGCAACATGGGGACTGTCACAGTAACTTCATAGCAATGTTAGTGTAAGTTTACTTATAACACTAATAAATAACTTTTAAACTTATCTAAAGGAGGGAAATCATGAAATTAACATACCAATATTCAAGCAAGGAGGGAAGTTCAAGATTTTTTAAAAATCTATTTAAGCAGAAGCACTTTGGCAACACAAACTGTTTGAAGTTAATTGTTTCTTAAAGTAAACATTATTTATTAGTCACAAGTAAGGCTTACACTGCAATTAACACTGCAATGAAGTTACAGCAAAATTCCCCTAGTCGGCACAGTCCGACGCCTGTTCGAGTCACTGCACCTAACCATCTTTTAGAATGTGGGAGGAAACCAGAGCACCCAGAGGAAACCCATGCAGACACGGGGAGAACGTGCAAACTCCACTCAGACAGTGATCCGAGCCAGAAATCACACCTGGGTCCCTGGCGTTGTGAAGCAGTGGTGCTAACCACTGTGCTACTGTGCCTTAAGTTCAAAGCTGTAATATTGCATCCAAAAAGAACAGTCTGCTTATATAATATTTTTGGTAAGCTTGTTGTATTTAATTTCTTTGCATGTTAAATAAATATCTGTGACTTTAGGTTGGCTGAGAAAATGCCTACCTTCTAATACTTTGCCTATTAAGTTTCTAACGTGTTGGCCAGGTCTTATACAAGCTACTTTAGTGGAAAGTAAGAGTTGTTTTCAACCATACCTGGCTGTTACCCATGTTTTAAACGGAGAGAAAAAGAGGGAGGGATGGAGGAAGGGAGGGATGCATGTAAAACAGGGAACAACACAGCTGCAGAAACATGATGCTGAATATCCATGTGAAAATGGCCAGACTCGAAATGAAAAGTGTACCTCCCCCCGCCCTCCCCCTCCTCCTCCCCCTCCCCCCACCATCCCCCGCCGCCGATACTCTCACAGATATTTCAACCAGAAAACATTTATTGCGCAGAAGTAATTACTTGGGATAATAATGTGACTCAGAGCAACTTGATTAAGAATGTCTGAAATGTTTCACCAAACTGCTGTCATAATTCTGTTTTCCGCAGTGACTGAAATTGTACATTGCAGCTTACACAAGTGCTTTGTGTGTTTTCTGGTTGTAGCCATTTTGCATTAACCTTTGCCAATTATCCTAAAATTACTTCTAAAAGGAATAGCATGGTACTGTGCTGATCCTATATTCATTTTTTTCATATTAAAGGAGTAAATGAAGGATTTCTCTCTCACAGAATCAGAGAAATCATAGAAACCCTACAGTACAGAAAGAGGCCATTCGGCCCATCGAGTCTGCACCGACCACAATCCCACCCAGGCCCTACCCCCATATCCCTACATATTTACCCACTAATTCCTCTAACCTATGCATCTCAGGACACTAAGGGCAATTTTTAGCATAGCCAATCAACCTAACCTGCACATCTTTGGACTGTGGGAGGAAACCGGAGCACCCGGAGGAAACCCACGCAGACACGAGGAGAATGTGCAAACTCCACACAGACAGTGACCCAAGCCGGAAATCGAACCCAGGTCCCTGGAGCTGTGAAGCAGCAGTGCTAACCCGCTGTGCTACAGTGCCGCCCAGACAGCACAGCACTCTATTCAGCACAGCACACAATCAGACAGCACAGGACACTATTCAGCCCATCGTGTCCATGCTGGTCCTTTGTAAAAGGCAATTCAATGTCCACCATCTACAAGGCACAAGTAATGGAATACTCTCCAATTGCCTGGGTGAGTGCAGCTCCAGCAACAGTCCAGAAGCTCAACACTATCCAGGACAAAGCAGCCAGTTTGATTGTTACCCCTTCCACAAACTTTCAATGCCTCCACCATGAATTAACAGTGGCAGCCTTGTGTACCATCTATAAAATGCACTGCAGGAACTCACCAACGTTCCTTAGACAGCATCTTCCAAACAGACAACCACTACCATCTAGAAGGACAAAGGCAGCAGATACTGGGAACAGCACTTGGAAGTTCCCCTCCAAATGCGAGGTGATGCATTTTGCTAGATTGAACCAGAAATAGATTGACTTACTCAGTTAATGGGAGGACACTGGGGGGAGTTATCAAACAAAGAGATCGAGGGGTACAGGTTCATAGCTCCTTGAAAGTGGAGTCACAGGTGGACAGAGTGGTGGAGAGGAAGGCATTGGACATGCTTGGTTTCATTGGTCAGAACATTGAATACAGGAGTTGGGATGTCTTGTTGAAATTATACAAGACAGTAGTAAGGCCACACTTGGAATACTGTGTACAGTTCTGGTCACCTTATTATAGAAAGGATATTATTAAACTAAAAAGAGTGCAGAAAAGATTTATTAGGATGCTCCTGGGACTTAATGGTTTGAGGTATAAGGAGATGATGGATAGACTGGGTCCTTTTTTCCCTGGAGCATAGGGGTGATCTTATAAAGGTCTATAAAACAATGAGGGATATAGATAATGTAGATAGTCAATATCTTTTCCCAAAGGTAGGGAAGTCTAAAACAAGAGGGCATAGATTTAAGGTGAGAGGGGAGAGATACAAAAGGGCCCAGAGGGGCAATTTATTCACAGAGGGTGGTGGGTGTCTGGAATGAGCTGCCATCGGTAGTCGTAGAGGCGGATACAATTTTGTCTTTTAAAATCATTTAGATGGTTACATGGGTAAGTAAGATGAGTATAGAGGGATATGGACAAACGTGAGCAATTGGGAATTGCTTAGTGGTAAAAACTGGGCAGCATGGACAAGTTGGGCCGAAGGGCCTGTTTCCATATTGTAAACCTCTATGACTCTTAAGTCACTCACAATCCTGGCTTGGAAATATATCACCGTTCCTTCACTGTTGCTGGGAATTCCCTCCCTAACAACAGTGTGGGTGTATCTACATCTCAGGGACTGCAGTAGTTCAAGAAGTCAGCTCACCATCAGCTTCTGAAGGGCAACTAGGGATGGGTGATGAATGCTGGTCTAACCAGCAATGATGTGGAGATGCCGGCGTTGGACTGGGGTAAACAGAGTAAGAAGTTTAACAACACCAGGTTAAAGTCCAACAGGTTTATTTGGTAGCAAAAGCCACACAAGCTTTCGAAGCTCTAAGCCCCTTCTTCAGGTGAGTGGGAATTCTGTTCACAAACAGAGTTTATAAAGACACAGACTCAATTTACATGAATAATGGTTGGAATGCGAATACTTACAACTAATCAAGTCTTTAAGAAACAAAACAATGTGAGTGGAGAGAGCATCAAGACAGGCTAAAAAGATGTGTATTGTCTCCAGACAAGACAGCCAGTGAAACTCTGCAGGTCCACGCAACTGTGGGCGTTACAAATAGTGTGACATGAACCCAATATCCCGGTTGAGGCCGTCCGTGTGTGTGCGGAACTTGGCTATCAGTTTCTGTTCAGCGACTCTGCGCTGTCGTGTGTCGCGAAGGCCGCCTTGGAGAACGCTTACCCGAATATCAGAGGCCGAATGCCCGTGACCGCTGAAGTGCTCCCCAACAGGAAGAGAACAGTCTTGCCTGGTGATTGTCGAGTGGTGTTCATTCATCCGTTGTCGCGGCGTCTGCATAGTTTCCCCAATGTACCATGCCTCGGGACATCCTTTCTTGCAGCGTATCAGGTAGACAACGTTGGCCGAGTTGCAAGAGTATGTACCGTGTACCTGGTGGATGGTGTTCTCACGTGAGATGATGGCATCTGTGTCGATGATCCGGCACGTCTTGCAGAGGTTGCTGTGGCAGGGTTGTGTGGGGTCTTGGTCACTGTTCTTCTGAAGGCCGGGTAGTTTGCTGCGGACAATGGTCTGTTTGAGGTTGTGCGGTTGTTTGAAGGCAAGAAGTGGGGGTGTGGGGATGGCCTTGGCGAGATGTTCGTCTTCATCAATGACATGTTGAAGGCTCCGGAGGAGATGCCGTAGCTTCTCCGCTCCGGGGAAGTACTGGACAACGAAGGGTACTCTGTCCACTGTGTCCCGTGTTTGTCTTCTGAGGAGGTCGGTGCGGTTTTTCGCTGTGGCGCGTTGGAACTGTTGATCAATGAGTCTAGCGCCATATCCTGTTCTTATGAGGGCACCTTTCAGCGTCTGCCCAGCCTTCAGGAGAACAGTGACCAAGACACCACACAACCCTGCCACAGCAACCTCTGCAAGACGTGCCGGATCATCGACACAGATGCCATCATCTCACGTGAGAACACCATCCACCAGGTACACGGTACATACTCTTGCAACTCGGCCAACGTTGTCTACCTGATACGCTGCAAGAAAGGATGTCCCGAGGCATGGTACATTGGGGAAACTATGCAGACGCTGCGACAACGGATGAATGAACACCGCTCGACAATCACCAGGCAAGACTGTTCTCTTCCTGTTGGGGAGCACTTCAGCGGTCACGGGCATTCGGCCTCTGATATTCGGGTAAGCGTTCTCCAAGGCGGCCTTCGCGACACACGACAGCGCAGAGTCGCTGAACAGAAACTGATAGCCAAGTTCCGCACACACGCGGACGGCCTCAACCGGGATATTGGGTTCATGTCACACTATTTGTAACGCCCACAGTTGCGTGGACCTGCAGAGTTTCACTGGCTGTCTTGTCTGGAGACAATACACATCTTTTTAGCCTGTCTTGATGCTCTCTCCACTCACATTGTTTTGTTTCTTAAAGACTTGATTAGTTGTAAGTATTCGCATTCCAACCATTATTCATGTAAATTGAGTCTGTGTCTTTATAAACTCTGTTTGTGAACAGAATTCCCACTCACCTGAAGAAGGGGCTTAGAGCTTCGAAAGCTTGTGTGGCTTTTGCTACCAAATAAACCTGTTGGACTTTAACCTGGTGTTGTTAAACGTCTTACTGTGCTAACCAGCAATGCCCACATCCTGTAAATGAATGAATAAAACAACAGTGCCCTTTCTCCAAACTCCTTTGTTTTCTTTGCTTTTTGGTACTTATATAACCCTCTTTAAACAGTCACTCATAAATCTACTTCCACTACTCTTTTAGACATGTTCCAGATCACAACTCACTGTAAAAGAATTCTTCCTCATTGCCCTCTGGTTCATCTTAGATATGTCCTCTAGTTACTAACCCTCCTGTCAGTGGAAACAATTTCTCCTGATTCGCTTTATCAAAATCCCTTGATAATTTGGATAGCTTGAGCAACTCTTTGCTTAACCTCATCTGCTCGAAGGAGAATGATTACAGCTTCCCCGGTCTCTCCACACGGCTGAAATCTTTCATCGCTGGCATCATTCTGACTGCCAAGAATTTAAACAGCAGAATATTACATAATGCAAGTTCAGAGCTGATACGAGAGGAGGTTAATTTTTGAACAGGTAACAGAGAGAGTTGATGAGGACAATGTTTTCGATGTGGTGCACGTGCACTTCCAAAAGGCATTTTATACAGTGCCGTGCAAGACTTGGCAACAAAGTTATAACTTATGGAATAAAGGGAAAGTAACAACATGGATACACAATTCCGAGAGGCAGGGAATAGGGAGTAGTGGTTATTGCATGTTTTCTGGGCTGGAGGAAGGTTTGTACTTGAGTTCCCCAGGATTCAGTGTTGGGGACATTTCCTAACATGTATTTATTATCTAGTTTTTGTTTACAAGGCATAATTTCAAAATTTATGGATTATACGAAACTTAGAAGCATTGTAAATTGTGAGGGGCTAGTGTCGAGCTTCAAAAGGACATAGGCAAGTTTGTGGAATGGGCAGACAGACAGCAGATAAAGTTCAATGCGGAGAAATGTGAAGTGATTCATTTTAGAAGGAGGAACTGGGAGAGACAGTATAAAATGAAGCACATAACTTTGAAGTGGCTGCAGGAGCTGAGGGACCAAGGTGCATACATACACAAGTCTTTGAAGGTGGCAAGACAGATTGAAAGTGTGGTTAATAAAGCACATTAGCTTTATTAATAGGGGTATAGATTACAAGAGCAAGGGAGCTGTGTTGAACTTGTACAAGATGGTAGTCCAGCCTCAGCTGGAGTATTGTGTCCAGTTCTGAGCGCTGCACCTTAGGAAGTATATAAAGGCATTGGGAGGTTGTAGAAAGGATTCATAAGAATGGTTCCAGGGATGGAAGATAGATTGGAGAAATTAGGGCAGTTCTCCTTGGAGGAGAGAAGGCTGAGTGGAAATTTGATCAAGATAGTCAAAATCAGACGAGTGTGGACAAAGTAGATAGAGAGAAACAGTTCCCACTTGCTAAAGGATTGAGAATGAGAGGGCACAGATTTAAAGTAATTTGCAAAAGAAGCAAAGGCAACATGAGAATTTTTTTCATGTAGAAGTGATTGCGGTCTGGAATCCATTGCCCCAAAATGAGTTGCAGGCATTTTCAATTGAGGCTTTCAAAAGGGAATTAGACTGTTATCTGAAAAGGAAATGTGTGCAAGGTTACAGAGGAAAAGCAGATGAATGGTACGAGGTGAATTGTTCATTTGGAGAGATGGTTCAAATGTGACTGGCCGAATAGCCTCCTTCTGTGCTGTAACAATTCTGTGAGTTTGGAGACTAGTGGAAGAAACAGGACATTAAAGAGTTTGATGGACAGTAGGAAGTTAACATATTGTATATTGTAGCAAGGGAGTGGACAAAAAAAAACATAGGCTGTCGAAATGGATAAGTGCTGGACAAACATCACATGTACCTGGGACATTGATGCCAAGTTACATATCTGCACATGAAAAGGCACAGCTGAACAACTGTTCCACCAAACTGTGTTAAAATATTAACTTTGTGAATTATAAATGACTTGATATAAAGGTCTCCTGAGGGGCGGCACGGTGGCATAGTGGTTAGCACTATAGTGCCACTGTAGTGGCATCTCCATATCCTCACAGTGCCAGAGACCTAGGTTCGATTCCTGGCTTGGGTGACTGTCTGTGTGGAGTCTGCACATTCTCCCTGTGTCTGCGTGGGTTTCCTCCGGGTGCTCCGGTTTCCTCCCACAATCTGAAAGGGCGTGCTGTTTAGGTGCATTGACCCGAACAGGTGCTGGAGTGTGGCGACTCGGGGAATTTCACAGTAACTTAATTGCAGTGTCAATGTAAGCCTTACTTGTGACTAATAAATAAACTTTAACTTTTGCTCAAACTGAAAACACCCTACAACATTCAACAAGCTATCAGAATGGTATGGCGTGAATGAAATTTACTTTTCCACACAATAAATGCATTCAAATTGTGGTTTCACAAAGGATGCCTGAAGGTCAAATGCATTTACTGGGGAGATTTTCCATACAAGCATTCCTGGTGTATGGCAGCAGTGCACATAATAAACATTAGAAATAGGACAACCATGTGTCACACGAGCTTCCTCTACCACTCAATAAGATCATGAGCTTTTACTTTACTCCAGTTTCTTGCCCTACCTCCATATTTAGTGCCAAAAATCTAGAATGTGCTCATCAACTGAGCACCAATAGCTTGCTGTGGTAGAGAACTCCAAAGATGTGAGTGAAGAAGTTTCTCTGCATCTCAGTCCTGAATGGTTGTCTCCTTATCCCTAAACCTAGTTATAGACTCCCCAGCCAGAGAAAACATCCCATCAGCATCTACCCTATCAAGACCTCTAAGAATGTATTTTATATTTTAATGAGATCACATCTCATTCTTCTGAATTCAAGAGAATATAGATCCATTCTACTGAATCTCAGCGTCATTTACGAATGAGTTTACTGATCTCAGGAATCAATTTGGTCAAGCTACTTTTTATCCAATCTAAGGCAATGATATCCTCCCTTGAGCACCAAGACCAAAGCTGTATACAGTATGCCAGGTGTGGTAAACAAAAGTCATGTCCTATTGCAGCAAGACTCCTAATCTTAAACTTCCACCCCCTTACAATAAAAGCTAACACACTGTCTGCCTTCCTAATGTGACTGAGTGTGGCATCAAGGCATTCCAGCAAAATTGAAGTGAATGGGAATCAGGGGAAAAGCTCTCCACTGGTTGGAGTCATACCTGGCACAAAGGTAGATGGTTGGGATGTTGGAGATCAATCTTTTCAGTCCCAGGACATCACTGTAGGAGTACCTCAGGATAGTGTCCTAGGCTCAACCACTTTCAGATGTTTCACCAATGACCTTCCCTCCATTATAAAATCAGAAGTGTTGACTGCATAATGTTCAGCATCATTCATGACCCCTCAGATACTGAAGCAGTTCATGTCAATGGGCAGCAAGACCTGGACAATATTTAGGTTTGGGCTGATAAGTGGCAAGTAACATTCATGCCACACAAGTACCAGACAATGACCATCTCCAACATGGGAAAACCCAATCATCTACTTGACATCCAATTGCATTATCATTGATAGTGAATCCCCCACTATTAACATCCTGCGGGTTACCATTGATTAGAAACTGAACTGGGCCAGCCACAAAAAATACTGTGCCAATAAGAGCAGGCCAGAGGCTGGGATTCCTGTGGTGAGTAACTCACCTCTTGACTCCTCAAAGCCTGTTCACCATTTACAACGCACAAATCAGGTGTGTGATGGAATTTTCCTCACTTGCCTGGATGAGTGCAGCTGCAACAACACGCAAGATGCTCGACACCATCCAGGACAAAGTAGCCTACTTGATTGGCACCCTATCCACTACCTTCAACATTCACTTCTTTCACTACCGAGACACAGTGGTGTGAGTGTGAACAAGATGCACTGCAACAGCTCTTCAATAACACCTTCCAAACCCACATCCTCTGTCACCTTGAAGGACGAGGGTAGCAGACTCATAGGAACATCACCATCTACAAGTTCTTCTCCAAGCCATACACCACCCTGACTTGAAACTATATCGCCATTCCTTGACTGTCGCTGGGTCAAACCCCTGGAACATCCTTCCTAACAGCACTGTAGGTGTACCTACATCACATGAACTAAAGCCGTTCAAGAATGATGTTCCTAACCACTTTTTCAAGGGTAATTAGGGATGGGCAATAAATGCTGGCTTAGCCAGTGATGCCCAAGTTCCATGAAAAATTATAAAACAAATTTCTTGCTCTATTTGCGTGCTAACTTTCTGCATACAACATCCCCCAATCCCATTGAATAGCAATTTATTTAGTCTCTAACTTTCTAACAAATATTCTGCCTCTCAATTCTTTCTACCAAAGTAGATCATTTCTCACTTCCACATATTAAACTCCATTCCCACCTTCTTGCCCAATCGCTTAATCTGTTTATATTCATTTAATTCTCCTCATAGCTTACTTTTTCACCTATCATCAGTGAACCTGAATATATTACACTTTGGTTTCCTCATTGGTGTGGTCTATAAATAGTTGAGGCCCAAGAATTGGATGAGGCTACGGATCTCTGCCACCACCTGATGTGACAACCTGAGACTGCTCTTCTGAGAAGTAAGGGAAGCTAAGCATCTGTCTGTAAACCCTGTGCCACTGGCAGTGCTGATGGCAACCTCAGTGTCTCTCCTATGAATCCCTCTCTGTGTATGTGGCTCATCCCATCACCACTGCTGTAGCTGAAGGTGGGCTTCCTCTTCCGAAGTGCTGTCAACCATAGACATTTGCCACCATTTGACATTTGTCAACTTAACATTCTCAAAGTTGGAAAAAAGCTGCACCCACACAAACACCAAACATTTCCCAGAGAAAACAAGAGGGCAGCTTTATTAAGTCTGTCAGTTTTTATTTAGCTGGGATAGCATCAAGTTTAAATATTTACCTGAATTGCTGCTGAACTCACCTTTTCCTCAATGCCGGGAAATTCTGCTTTGATTAAATTTGGAGCCAAATTAAAAACAATTAAAGAAAACTCATTAACAGATGTTGAATTGCCCCAGTAAGTATCCAGAAGCACCCAATTAAGAAATGGTCTATTTTGGTATGTAGATTTCTCACCATCATCCAAATAAACGTCAGTTAAACCTGGAAGTGGATACATTGGAACCAGAATGCACTCACGAAGCAAGAACTTCTATTCACCAACTCCCAGTTCAACAGTTTTTGGGAGTTGATATTCTCACCTTTATAAAGCCAAGGATCTTAACACTATTTTTTTAAACAGCTATACCCTACCACCTTCAAAAATGTCTGTATGTACACTCCCTGGGTTCTCTCTTCCTGCTTTATAATTGTACCATTAAGGTTAGGTTTCATTATCACAGTTTTTGTAAAAAAGAGAAGTCTCTTTCAGGACTCATGCATCATTGCTGGTGGTAAGGGCAGGAAGGAATTTTGTCATTATTTTACAATACACTAACAACTGTCAACATTAAAATAAAACACAGTACGTTTACATTAACGATGGCACAGTGGTTAGCACTGCTACCAAACAGCGCCAGGGACCCGTGTGCAGTTCCCGGCTTGCGTCACTGTCTGTGCAGAATCTGCACATTCTCCCCGTGTCTGTATGTGGTTCCTCCGGGTGTTCCGGTTTCCTCCCACAGTCCGAAAGACATGCTGGTTAGGTGCATTGGCCGTGCTAAATTCTCCCTCAGTGTACCCAAACAGGCGTCAGAGTGTGGCGACTAGGGGATTTTCACAGTCACTTCATTGCAGTGTTAATGTAAGCCTACTTGTGATACTAATAAGTGAACTTTATAACTTTAAATTTTAAAAATATTAAAGGCATGAGTGATACAGGGGAATCTGGACATTGGATTTTCTGTACTTTTTACCTGAGTCAACCAGAGCAAAATAAAGCACTGGAGGCAATCACATCACAGAGTTATACCAGCCAACTTTTGCAGGCTGGAGAACATTAAGTACTTGCTTGCAGCTTAACAAGCGGTTCACCAGCATTATTGCAGGGGCATTACAAAAGGCCCTGGAGCTGATTAAAGCTTTACTATCCCAGTTGAAAGTCCAACAGGTTTATCTGGAATCACAAGCTTTCAGAGCACTGCTCCTTCATCAGGTGAGTGGAGGTTAGTTCACAAACACGGCATATATAGGCAAAGACATAATTGCAAGATATTTACAGATTAGAAGAATTACAGATTGTGAAGAATGGTTGGAATGTGAGTCTTTACAGGAAATCAAGTCTTTACAGATACGAACAGTGTGCGTGGAGAGCGGGATAATCACAGGTTAAACAGATGTGAATTGTCTCAAGCCAGGACAGTTAGTAGGATTTTGCAAAAACAGGCAGTATGGTGGGGGTTTGTAAAATCCTACTAACTGTCCTGGCCTGAGACAAGAAATAAATCAACTTTAGTTTCGGCTACTTTCTTATATAAACTGGGGAAGTGCATGAAAGCTTCTCCATTTCATTTAATTGTTCACCTGAGCTGTCCAGTCTGCATTCACCTTATTGTACTGCTGACAACACATTCAGTTGTGATAAGTCTGATTATATTAGCCAGTGATGACACTACTTGAAGTGACTGACGTTTATGATTCACCAGGCTGACATTCAGAAGCTGAGTGCAAAACTTGCAAAAGCTGTTTAAAATAAAGTGATTGAGTGAAACATTCATACTTTCTTCTGACCTTTATGCTCTACACAAGCCTTCTCCAACCTCTCTTTTCTAACTGTATCTGCATAGCCTTCCATTCCTTTATTCCTAATGTACATCTGACTTCCCCTTAAACGTACCTATGCTACTTACCTCAATTACCTCTTGTTGCAGAAAAGTCCATTTCTGTTTCTTCCTTGGCCTTTCTGTCTCCATTTCCGGCAATAGACTACCTACCAATATCCATTACAAGCCCACTGACTCCCTCAGCTATCTGGACCAAAACTATTTGCCCCTATATCCTGTAAGGACTCCATCACTTTCTCCCAGCTCCTTCGCCTCCATCACATTTGTTCCGATGATGCCATTTTCCAAAGTGGGGCTTCTAATATGTGATCCTTCTTCTTCAACCGTGGTTTCCCACTTACAGTTGTCGACAGGACCCTCAACAGCGTGCGGTCCATCACCTGCACCAGGACCCTCACCCCCTCCACTCCCTCCCAGAACAAGGATAGAGTCCCCCTTTTCTCACATTTCATCCCACCAGCCTCCGCATGCAAAGCATAATCCTCTGCCATTTTCACCACTTCCAGTGTGATGCCACCACCAAACACATCTTCCCTTCACTCCCTCTGTCAGCATTCCGCAGAGACCATTCCCTCCAGGATAACCTAGTCCACTCCTCCACTATATCCAACACCTCTCCCGCCACTCATGGCACCTTCCCATGCAATCGCAGAAGGTGCAACTCTAACCTCTTTATCTCTTCTATGCTTATCATCCAAGGTCCAAAACACTCATTCCAGGTAAGCAGCATTCCACTTGCACCTCTTTCAATTTGGTCTATTGCATTCACTGCTCCCAATGTGGTCTCTTCTATACCGGAGAGACCAAATATAGACTGGGTGATTGCTTTGCTGAGCACCTTCGGTCTGTGCGCAATCAGGACCCTGACCTTCCAGTTGCTTGCCATTTTGTAACACGATCCTGCTCCCGTGCCCACATGTCTGTCCTTGGCCTGCTGCAATGTTCCAGTGAAGCTCAACGCAAACTGGAGGAACAGCATCTCATCTTCCGGCAAGGCACATTACAGCCTTCCAGTCTCAACATCAAATTCAATAACTTCAGATGATTAGTTCTACCCCACCTTGATCCCTTTGTTTTCATTTCATTTAATTTTTAACTGTTCTCTACCTTTTACTTCTTTCTTGTCTTTCTTTATTTTTCTTCCCCTCCCCACTCTTCTCCCACTATTTTATCCTCCCTTTCCTTACCTTTTCTCTCCCTTTTCTCAATTTTATCTCTTTCCCACCCATTCTCCCTCCCCCCCACATCTTCACCTGTCACAGTTTACCCTCTGATTTCAGCTTCTCTGCCATTTGGCCATTCACACCTTTTATTCTCTTTATGGACTGCCATTAGCAGCCTTTCCTCTTGTTTTTGTGGCTATGACTCATCTTTCATTCGCTCACCCTGCAATATAACTATCTTCCACTTTCTATGCCTTTTAACTTTGATAAAGGATCATCTGGACTTGAAACATCAGCTCTTTTCTCTCCCGCCAGATGCTGCCAGACCTGCTGAGATTTTCCAACATTTTCTCTTTTGGTTTCAGATTCCAGCATCTGCAGTAATTTGCTTTTATCCATTTGTATTCATAATTTGGGCAAAAGAAGTCCCTCTTGAATTCCATGTTGAATTTATTGGTGACTACCCAATTCAACCATTGATTATATTTGACTTTATTATAGGATCAGATAGAGGCAGACAAATGTAAATGGCCATGCTAAATTGTCACTTAGTGTCAGGGGGTACTAGCAGGGTCAATATGTGGGGTTACGGGGATACGGGCTGGGTTAAATTATGGTTGGTGCAGACTCGATGGGCCAAATGGCCTCCTTCTGCACTGTAGGGATTCTATAATTCTATGATTCAGTCAGAATTGCTCGATTTAAGTATTATCAGTATAGCCTATTTAGGTGATTACGTGAGCACTGCTTTCATCCCAACACCTTCAAATATTTGCACAGTTACATCATTCTTCAATCATTTACATCACAACATTATGGCCGGAATTCTTCAACCTCACCCGTGGCTGGGATTTTCCAGTCATCATAGAAATCATAGAAACCCTACAGTACAGAAAGAGGCCATTCAGCCCATCAAGTCTGCACCGACCACAATCCCATCCAGGCGCTACCCCCATATCCCTACATATTTTACCCACTAATCCCGCTAACCTATGCATCCCAGGACACTAAGGGGCAATTTTAGCATGGCCAATCAACCTAACCCGCACATCTTTGGACTGTGGGAGGAAACCGGAGCACCCGGAGGAAACCCACGCAGACATGAGGAGAATGTGCAAACTCCACACAGACAGTGACCCAAACCAGGAATCGAACCCAGGTCCCTGGAGCTGTGAAGCAGCAGTGCTAACCACTGTGCTACCGTGCCATCTCGCTGCAGTGAATGGAGTTTTGCCGAGCGCCAAATTCTTTGTTCTCACTGGCAGTGGTAGCGGGACATGTGATCCCAGAAACTTCTGACATGTATGAGCCATACACAGTTCTAACAGCATGTATTATAAAGTATTGATCATCATGCACGGTACCATTATTATTATCAACCATTAGCAGTGAGCGAACAAAAATCATCTTCAATGAAGATTCAGTTGGCAACATCACTCTGTTGGTAACTATACCAGTGAATACCTGTACTCAGGGGTGCATATGTTTGGGAGAGAGGTAGGGAGGTGAAAGAAAACAAAATTGACTCTCTGGGGGGATTTTTCCCGTCCAGCCCACCACAGGAATAGTAGTGGGCAGGAGACGGACCATACAAAGGTCCATTGACCTCAGGCGGGATTTTCCGGTTTTGGGCAAGCATGGCCATAAAATCCTGACTCCTTTGTGCTGAGGTCTATGAGTTTCCTTAGTGCAAAAACCCAAACACCCAAAACACAATTGCTACCGTAGAACCAAAACCCTTGGGAAGTAAAATGTGTTGTTTATTGAGCCACGGATGATACATTGGATATGATCATACCAACTGCAAGTTCATGTAATTATTTCCAGTCTTATGCTGCCAGCAACCACCAAGATGAGTTTGTCAGATTTTTATCCTTGGTGCCTTTGTCATGACTTACACATGTCTCACAGCGCCAAGGACCCAGGTTCGATTCCCGGCTTGGGTCACTGCCTGTGTGGAGTTTACACATTCTCCCAGTGTCTATGTGGGTTTCCTCCGGGTGCTCCGGCTTCCTCCCACAATCCAAAGATGTGTGGGTTAGGTGTATTGGCAATGCTAGATTGCCCCTTGGTATCAGGGAGACTAGCTAGGATAACTACGTGGGGTTATGGGGATAGGGCCTGGATGGGATTGTGTTCGGTGCAGACTCGATGGGCTGAATGGCCTCCTTCTGCACTGTAGGGATTCTATGATCAACGTAAGGAAAAATTGACAGCTAATATTGAACATCTTAGCATAAAACTGTAGATTTTAATTTAAAAACACAAATTGTCTTTACTTTTATTCATTTCTGGGATATACCATGCTTGCAATCTCTTTTCATTCCTGGTTGCTCATGAGGAGATGGTGGTGAGCCAGTTTATTCTGAACTGCTGTAGCCCACATGGTGAAGATACTCCCACTGTGCTATTAGGTAGAGATTTCCTGGATTTTGGCCCAGAGAGAAAGAAGTATATGTTCACCTTGGGGTGGTATGTGCCATCCTGTGGAATTCTAAGTTCTTTTGTGCCCCGTACATTTGCTGCCTTTGCGTTTCTTAGTGGTGGAGGTCCCACCAAAAGTGACAAGGGTCCAAAGCGGCATTTTCCACCTGTTTGATGTTTAATAAAAGCTATTTTGACATTCACCTTTAGCGTTGCACCTTACATCCTATTCTCCATCAGAAATCCAACAACCAGAGAACAAGGGATTACATTTACATCATAGCTTACTTAAAATGGTAGGTAGAAGCAAAGGAAATAACCTTTGCATCCGTTGCACTAATAAAATAAATTTATACTGTAGGAACCTGACAAACTCTGGTTAGAAGATGTGTACAAGTGCTTTATTAACCTAACACTGAACAAAGGAATGTGCCTTTTGTAAATTTCCACAAACTATAAAGGATATTGGAATGCATACTTTACACTGTGATGACCAGGTCTATTATAACGATCCTTAAAAAGAAATGTTGGCCTGAATTTGAAATGAACACAGGGATCTTTGATCTTGGTGGTAGGGTGAATTTAAATGTCAAATATCACGCAGTCGGTTTTAATGGAGCTTTCTCTTTCATGCTTAAGTCACATAGTTCAATCTCCAGGAGGTCCAAACAAACTTGAGAAAGGTTTGCATTTTGAGTATCACTGGGGGTGTCAGCTATGTCAGTTGTCATATTTACATCAAAGACCCTTTGATTAGGTGGCGATCTAGCTGTTAGGGGAAACATATATCATTCTGAGCTTAGCTGACAACAATTATTTTACTTGCATTGCTTGCTACTCATTGAAAGGTTCTGAAGCTTATATGAATGCAGGTAGATCATTCATGCTGTTGGAGTGTTAAGCCAGTTTGTAAGTCAGCCCAACTGGCATTAAATGTGTTTTCTACTGAATGACCTTGATGACTGCAATCTCGCAAATTCTATTGCTTTTCCAACTGAGAATCGTTTCCAGTCACTTAGGAAAGCACAGCGGGCTTTGAGTCTTCGCTTCTGCTGAAAGGGTTTTTTGTTTTATGTTAAAACGATCTGTCAAGTTAAATACAGCCATCCGCATTGACAAAAAACACCAGTCAGCTGAAGTGGTGCAAGATGAAATGGATGCAAGATAAACATGCACAAACAATGGCCAGAACTTTCCCATCCCGCTGCAGTGAATGGAGATTTGGCTGGCTGCCAAATCCTCCGTCCTCGCTGCAGCGGGAGCGCGGCATGAACAGCAGGTAGGACCGCGCCCAATGGTTATGGGGATAGGACGGGGGAGAGGGCCCAGGTAAGATACTCTAAACACCAGGTTAGAGTCCAACAGGTTTATTTGGTAGCACGAGCTTTCGGAGCGCTGCTCCTTCATCAGGTGAGCGCCTGATGAAGGGGCAGCGCTCCGAAAACTCGTGCTACCCAATAAACCTGTTGGACTCTAACCTGGTGTTGTGAGACTCCTTACTGTGCCCACCCCAGTCCCACGTAGCAACTCTACATTGTAAGATACACTGTCAGAGAGTCAGTGCAAACTAAATGGACTGAATGGCCTCCTTTTACACTGTAGGGTTTCTATGATTCTATTCTGATTCCAAGTTATTGCAATGAAACCAACTATAGGGTTGATGCACTGGCAGACATATCTGTTCTAAAAGCACTGTGAGAAGGACCCGGAGTGCAAGAAGGGAGGGAAGGGAATTCCAGAGCCTGCAAGTGCTGATTGGGACTTCCTGGTATTTGGGAGTACAGCCAGTTGCTCCTGCCAAGAACATTGGAGAGGTGCTGGGAATCTTGAAACACGGGAGAGCAGAGTTGCAAAATCCAGGAGCATTAGTCCACGAATTGCATATTGCCTTCATATGTCTCTGAGCGGGTGGGAAGCATCCTAAAAAAGGCGGGTAACCAGACAGACGTCATTGTCCACATTGGTGCAAATGACGTCGGCAGAAAGAGCAGGGAGGTCCTGCGAGAGCAATTCAGGGAGTTGGGTAATAGGCTAAAAAGCAGGGCCTCTAGGGTAGCGATCTCTGGACAACTCCCAGTGCCACAAGCTAGTGAGGCTAGGAACAGGGAGACTGCACAGCTGAACGCGTGACTAAAGGACTGGTGCAGGAGGGAGGGTTTTGAATTTGCGGATCACTGGGAAGTCTTCAAGAGAGGATGGTACCTGCACAAGAAGGATGGGTTGCACGTAAACTGGAGGGGCATGAATATCCTAGCTGGGAGTTTTCTAGTGTGGTTCGGGTGGGTTTAAACTAATGTGGCAGGGGGGGTGGGATCAGAACAATAGGTCAATAAGCATAGAGGCTGCGGACGAGGTTGGGGCCAAGACAAGGCTATCTAAGAGGAAGAGAATTCTGGGGGAGGATGACCTCAGTGGGCCTGGAGGTCTGGAGTGCATCTGCTTCAATGCAAGGAGCGTCATGGGCAAGACAGACGAGCTTAGAGCCTTAATGCTTGCGCGGAACTTGGATGTGGTTGCAGTGACGGAGACTTGGTTAAAAGAAGGACAAGGCTGGCAGCTGAATATTCCGGGATATAAGTGTTTTAGGCGAGACAGAGGAGGGGTGAGGAGAGGTGGGGGAGTAGCAATGCTGGTTAGGGAGCATATTACAGGGTACAGAGGGTGGACAATATGGAAGGGTCAGGTAACGAGTCACTGTGGGTGGAGCTCAGAAACAGGAAGGGCGCAGTCACTATGCTGGGGGTATACTACAGGCCTCCCAACAGCCCATGGGAAGTTGAGGAATGTATATGTAAGGAGATTCTGGACAGGTGCAGAAAGAATAGGGTTGTTGTAGTGGGAGACTTTAATTTCCCTCACATAGACTGGAAATCGCTTAGGGCTGGGGGCCTGGACGGGGAAGAATTTATAAAATGCATACAGGAAGGTTCTTTGGAACAATATATTGACAGTCCAACTAGAGAGGAGGCTATACTGGACCTAGTACTGGGGAATGAGCCCGGTCAGGTCATCAAAGTTTCAGTCGGGGAACATGTGGCAAATAGTGACCACAATTCTGTAAACTTTAGGATAGTAATGGAAAAAGATGAGTGTTGTCCTATGGGTAAGGTACTGAATTGGGGGAAGGCTAACGACAGCCGGATTAGGCAGGATTTGGTGGCTGTTGATTGGGAGAGGCTGTTCGAGGGTAAATCCACATCTGGCATGTGGGAGTCTTTTAAGGAGCAGTTGATAGGACTGCAGGACAGGCATGTGCCTGTAAAGAGGAAAGATAGGAAAGGTAGGATTCAAGAGCCGTGGATAACCAGTGAAATTGTGGGTCTCATCAAAAAGAAAAAAGAGGCATACATGAGGTCCAGGCAGCTAAAAACAGATGGAGCACTGGAGGAATACAGAGAAAGTAGGAAAGAACTCAAACAGGGAGTTAGAAGGGCAAAAAGGGGTCACAAAATGTCCTTGGCAGACAGGATTAAGGAGAATCCTAAGGCATTCTATACATACGTTAGGAACAAGAGGGTTGTTAGGGAAAGAATCAGACCTCTCAGGGAAAAAAGAGGGGAATTATGCTTAGAACAAAAGGAAGTAGGTGAGATCCTAAATGAATACTTGCATCAGTATTCACAAAGGCGAGGGACATGTTGACTGGTAGTGTCTCAGAGAGATGTGTTGACCTGTGAGAAAAAATCTCAATTATAAGGGAGGAAGTGTTAGGTTTTTTAGGAAACATTAAGACAGACAAATCCCCTGGGCCGGATGGCATCTATCCTAGACTCCTCAGGGAGGCGAGAGATGCAATTGCTGGGCCTCTAACAGAAATCTTTGTCTCTTCACTGGACACAGGTGAGGTCCCAGAAGATTGGAGGAAAGCAAATGTGGTCCCGTTATTTAAGAAGGATAGCAAGGATAACCCAGGTAATTATAGGCCGGTGAGCTTGACGTCCGTAGTAGGGAAATTGTTGGAGAAGATTCTTAGAGATAGGATATATGCGCATTTAGAACTGAATAATCTCATTAGCGATAGACAGCATGGTTTTGTACGAGGGAGGTCATGCCTCACAAATTTAGTTGAGTTTTTTGAGGAGGTGACAAAAACGATTGACGAGGGAAGGGCCATGGATGTCGTCTGTATGGATTTTAGTAAAGCGTTTGACAAGGTCCCTCATGGCAGGCTGGTGCAAAAGGTTAAATCTCACGGGATAAAAGGTGAGCTAGCTAGATGGGTGGAGAACTGGCTTAGCCATAGAAGACAGAGGATAGCAGTGGAGGGGTCTTTCTCCGGTTGGAGGTCTGTGACTAGTGGTGTTCCGCAGGGCTCTGTACTGGGACCTCTGCTGTTTGTGATATATATAAATGATTTGGAGGAAGATGTAGCCGGTGTGATCAGTAAGTCTGCGGACGACACGAAGATTGCTGGAGTTGCGGATAGTGATGAACATTGTCAGAGAATACAGCAGGATATAGATAGACTGGAACATTGGGCGGAGAAATGGCAGATGGAATTTAATCCAGATAAATGCGAAGTGATGCATTTCGGTAGATCTAATGTAAGGGGGAGCTATACAATAAATGGCAGAACCATCAGGAGTATAGACACACAGAGGGACCTGGGTGTACAAGTCCACAGATCCTTAAAGGTGGCAGCACAGGTGGAGAGGGTGGTGAAGAAGGCATATGGCATGCTTGCCTTTATTGGATGGAGCATAGAATATAGAAGTTGGCATATGATGTTGCGGCTGTATAGAACGTTGGTTAGGCCACATTTGGAATAATGCGTCCAGTTCTGGTCGCCACACTACCAGAAGGACGTGGAGGCTTTGGAGAGAGTACAGAGAAGGTTTACCAGGATGTTGCCTGGTATGGAGGGTCTTAGCTATGAGGAGAGATTGGGTAAACTGGGGTTGTTCTCCCTGGAAAGACGGAGGATGAGGGGTGACCTAATAGAGGTGTATAAAATTATGAAGGGCGTAGATAGGGTGAACAGTGGGAAGCTTTTTCCCAGGTCAGAGGTGACGAACACAAGGGGTCACGGGTTCAAGGTAAGGGGGGCAAGGTTCAACGCAGATGTCAGGGGGATGTATTTTACACAGAGGGTGGTGGGGGCCTGGAATGCACTGCCAAGCAAGGTGATTGAGGCGGACACGCTGGGATCGTTTAAGACTTATCTAGATAGCCACATGAACAGACTGGGAATAGAGGGATACAAAAGAATGGTCTAGTGGGCACATGAGCGGCGCAGGCTTGGAGGGCCGAAGGGCCTGCTCCTGTGCTGTATTGTTCTTTGTTCTTTGTTCTTTGTTCAGGAGCATGCAGAATCTGGGAACACTGTGAGGTGGGAGTCCAGAATTTGAAGCGATACACAGAATAATGCTGATCGTAGGGTGGAGGAGCAGTGGGGATAGTATCTGGCAGTGGTAGATTAATGTGAAACTTAAGGGACGGCACGGTGGCACACTAGTTAGCACTGCTGCCTCACAGTGCCAGGGAGCAGGGTTCAATTCCCGACTTGGGTTACTGTCTATGCAAAATCTGCACATTCTCCTCGTGTCTGCGTGGGTTTCCTCCGGGTGCTCCAGTTTCCTCCCACAGTCCGAAAGATGTGCTGGTTGGTGTATCGGTCATGCTAAATTCTCCCTCAGTGTACCCGAACAGGTGCCAGAGTGTGGAAACTGGGGAATTTTCACAGTAACTTCATTGTAGTGTCAATGTAAGCCTACTTGTAACAGTAATAAATTGTAAAGAAAATTCAGTGGTATTTAATGCCTCCAGCTGTGTACCTTTCTTCTGCCAGTTTATTCTAAGATTTTCTATTTTTGCACGGGATTTGGATTTTCCCAACTTGTCAAGAAAGCAAACTCCACCCCATTGTTTGTTTAGAGTACCGATCGGATAAATATACTGATTCATCATAGCTGGGTAAACAACTTCTCCCTGCAGACTGCAAAGATAGGAGGTACTAGGGGACTGGTGAACACTGGTGAAGTTCCAACATCTTTTAGGTCCTAAATCTCCTACCAACAGCAGTGTGATAATGACCAGATAATTTCTTATATTCATTCTGATTGAGGGATCAATATTGGCCAGCACCATGGAGATAACTCCCTTGTTCTTATTCAAAATAGTACCATGGCATCTTTTACATATGGGCGGCACGGTGGTCCCTCACAGTGCCAGGGACCCAGGTTCGATTCCCAGCTTGGGTCATTGTCTGTATTGAGTTTGCACGTTCTCCCCGTGTCTGCGTGGGTTTCCTCCGGGTGCCCCAGTTTCCTCCCACCGTCTGAAAGAAGTGCTGGTTAGGTGCATTGACCCGAACAGGTGCCATAGTATGACAACTAGGGGAATTTCACAGTAACTTCATTGCAGTGTTAATGTAAGCCTTATTTGTGACTAATAATTTAACTTTACTTGACATCCACCCGACAGAGCAGATGGGATCCCTGGTGATCTGATCAATGTTTATCAATATTATTAAAACAGATTATCTGGCCATTGTAACATTACTATTTGTGGGAGTTTGCTGTGCACAAATGAGCTACATCACACATGTGGTCACGCTTCAAAAATATTTTATTGGTTGAAAGCAATACTGGGATATCCTGAAGTCAAGCAATGTGCTATATAAATGCAAGCCTTTCTTTTTCCCCAAGAAGCTTTCATTGCATTTTTACCCATTTGTCTTCTTGTTCATTCTGCCACCTATTTAGACCCTTCTGGCGGCTTAATTCACTGAGTCTGGGCTATCTTCACACTTTGAAAAGCACTATGTGCTCTCCTATCTTTGCAGTCTGCAGGGAGAAGTTGTTTACCCAGCTATGATGAATTAGTATATTTATCCTATCGGTACTCTAAACAAACAATTGGGTGGAGTTTGCTTTCTTGACAAGTTGGGAAAATCCAAATCCTGTGCAAAAATAGAAAATCTTAGAATAAACTGGCAGAAGAAAGGACACACAGCTGGAGGCACCTACCCATCTCCAACACTGACGAATGCCCAAAACTCAGCCCATTGAATGACTTTCGAGGTGGCCTGAACACTGAAGATATTCAACTACACAAATTACGTGAATAAATTCATTCATGTTATATTGAAATGTTTAATTCTTTGACAGTGGTGATAGCATTAGGCAGCACAGACAGTCTATTCGTCTATCGTACCTGCACTAGGGGTGGGATTTGATGACCTTGCTCATCCTGAAACTGTAAAATCCCGCCCGAGGTTAATGGGCCTTTCCATTGTCCGCCCCTGGCCCGTACCTTTTCCCCATGGTGGGCGGGGCGGTAAAAATCCAACCTAGATCATTGGTGGATTGTGTTCATACCGCACTTTAGGAAGGATGTCAAGACCTTAGGTTACAGAAGATGTTTATGAGAATTCTATCAGGGATAAGAGGTTTCAGTTGTGTGGAGAAGGTAGGGTTGTTATCCTCACTGAGGGAAAACTGAGTTAACCCCACTCACCTTGCCCTTTCCCTGTAACTCTAGAATTTTTTACCTTCTAGCATTTATCTAATATACTTTTGAAAAATGCTATTGAATCTGCCTCCATCATCCTTACAGGTAGTTCCAGATCTCAAGAATTCACTAGATCTGAAGTAATTTTCCTCATGGTTCTTTTGCCAATAATCTTAAATCTGTGCCCCCAGCCTCTCTACTTACTCTAGCACAATCCTTCAAGGTTTTGGACACATCTATCAAATCTCCTCTTCAGTGAAGATAACAACCCTACCTTCTCCACACAACTGAAACCCTCGTCTCTGATACAATTCTCGTAAATATCTTCTGTAACCTATGGTCTTGGCATCCTTCCTAAAGTGTGATACGAACACATTACTCCAGCTGAGGCTTAACCAGTGTTTTCTAAAGGTTTAATATAACTTCCTCCCTCAATAAAGCCAGAGATTTCATATCCTTTTTAACAAGCCTCACATACTGTTGTGTATCGGAGATGTGATACGCAGGACAGACTTAGCTTTAAAATCGAATGGAGATTTATTAATGATGTGCGATCTTTTCCATGGCTGCTTCTTTTCTTCTTGTTTCCCACACTATGTTGATTAGATCATTTACAGTGCACACATCCAAACAGCTTGCTCTGCATGAGCCAATTAGAATAATTACAGATATATAACATTTCCTCCCCGCTTTAGATGAACGTCTGAAAACAAGTACAAAACAAGTTCAACAATAGTCATTGTCTGGGGGTTTCGAGCCATTCTCTCCCCAAAACTGGAAAATCGTGCCTGAGGTCAACAGATTTTTGCACGATCCACCTCCCGCCCGCTACAATTCCCATGACAGGTGGGCGGGATGGGAAATTTGCCCCTCCATTGAGTCAGTCACTATTACTAAGTCAGACGGTCTGGACGTTGCCACTTTTGGAACGGTTGATGGTGGCAGAAAAATCACTCTGAACCCCCATAGAAGACATCCTGACTGTACTGATAGTACCAATCTCCTGGAGTAGTAGGGTTCCAGGTTAAGTGGTAGTTACAAAGTCTTTCCTCGTAAGATTATATCCATTACTTCAAAGAGCTCAGGATTTTTCTGAGTGTGTTTTGGGCACCTGACTAGAAGTGACAGATGTGTTGTCTACTTCTGTAAAGTAGAAGATATTCCCCTTCGAGCAGTCTGATAAAATGCCTGATAATGGCAATCTTAAAGTCCATCCGTGTTACAATGTAGACTTGACTGTCAGTGCTTAATCCTGTATGAATGTATAGAAAAAAGCAATACCCGTCTTTGCATTCTACCTGCTGCAAGTGATGGAATTCCCCGTGTGTGATCCAAAAATGGTAGTGAGTGCATGGTGGTCCGAGAGCAATGGAACTCTCTCCCACACAGAAATTGGTGGAATTTCTTGACACCAAAAATGATCCCCAGTTCAATCTGGGCATAATTACTTTCAGCTTTGCTCAAGGTTCAAGAAGCAAAAGCAATGAGTCTTTCTTCACCCGATGGCATGATGTGGGAGGCCACTGCTCCTACGCCATAAGGGGAAGCATCACAAGCTAACTGTATGGGTAAAGTAGGATTAAAGTGCATGAGAGCTTTTCAAAGTTGAATAATGTTTCATTGGCTAATGTGAAAGCTAGGGTAGCACGCTAGCACAGTGGTTAGCACTGCTGCCTCACAGCGCCAGGAACCCAGGTTCAATTCATGCCTCGGGTCACTGTCTGTGTGGAATTTACATGATCTTCCCTTGTCTGCGTGGGTTTCCTCTGGGTGCTCCAGTTTCCTCCCACAGTCCAAAAATGTACGGGTAAGATTGATTGGCCATGTTAAATTGCCCCTTCATGCCCAAAAATGTGTAGGTTAGATGGGATTAGTGGGGTAAATGCTTGGGTTTACAGGGATAGGGTCTGGGTAAGATGCATTGTCAGAGAGTCAGTTCGGGTTCAATGGGCTGAATGGCCTCCTTCTGCGCTGTAGAGATTCTATGATTCTATGAAAGCATTACTCTAACCACTTCCATGTCTGGTTCTAGCACAAGAGGTTATGTAATGGTTTCAGAATTATTGCCAAGTTTGGAACAAATCTTTCATAATAATTCAATAATCCCAGAAAGGAATGTAATTGGTTAATATTCTGAGGTGCATGCACCTCTATAATTAATCTTTGGAGGAGATTTGTGAAGGTCAGTGGCGCCAATCACGTGTCCCAAATACTCAACGGAGGATTGGAAAAACTCACACTTGTTTTTACAGAATCTCATCATATAATCTTCCAATCGCTAGAGAATGACATCCAATTCTCGAAGGTGTTCCTCTTTATCTCCTCCAGTGACTAGGAAGTCATCCAGATAACACTGGATTCCACTCAGTCCACTCCAAATCTGATCCATTGCCCTTTGAAACAAGCAGGAGCATATTTGAGGCAATTTTTGGAACTGGAACAAGCCTTTGTGTGTCATGATAGTTAGAAGTTCCTGTGACTTCTTGTCCACATTCATTTGCAAGTAGGCCTGGCTGTGGACAATTTTGCTAAAAATGTTGGCCTTCTGCCAATCCCGCTAACAGGTCTTCGACGCGAGGTAATGGGTACTGTTCAGTACATAATGCTGGATTTGTGGTGACTTTGAAGTCTCCGCAAATCCTTCCAGAGCCATCTTTCTTGATGACTGGAACAATAGGCGTGGCCCATTCACTGATGTTGACAGGTTCCAGAACATTTCACTCGACTTCCATCAATTTGGCTGTAATGTCCTTCATGCTTCCTAATTGTCCATTGAAAACAATAGTCTGCTTCTTTAACATTTTTGTGAGGCTTGATTATACATTGGTCATCAAGTTGACTTCAGCCCAATTCAGCTGAATATTTTCTAGCCAGTAATGCTGGATAGCTAGTTTCCCTTCACTACGTGTAGAGGTAACTCTGCTGCTTGTCCGTGAGTTGTACAACCACTTCAATGCGGCCCTTCAGAGGAACCATTACACCTGTGTACATCTTCAGCACTATTTTTGGTGACCTTAAGGGAGTATGTTGAGGTTTCTCATTGGAGACCGTCTTTGACATCAGCAAGACTGCTGCCCCAGTGTCAACTTCCATCCTTACTGGCTGTCCATCCTGCAGTGAAATGACCCAGTATCTGTGTGAGGCATCAGCAGTGCTAACACGTTCAGAGATAACCCCTCCTCTGACAGGAAGTCTCTTTGCTCTTTCAACCCTGTTGTACAACGTGGACATTTCTCCTTTTATTTTGTTTAAGTGCTGTATGGTTTATTCTTGCTTCTTATTTTCATACATAGCTCACTTTTTCTTGCTGTAGTCAAGCTCTATGTGTCCTTGTCCCCCCAACTTCGATATTCCATGTCTTTACACCAGCATTCAGCAGCAGGACCCCTTGGCTATGCACACCATTACAGTGTATACGTCTTGACAGTTTTGATTCAGCAGATATGTTGTGTTTTTGAGTACACTTACTCAATTACGGAGCTTCCTTTGCAGCCAATTCCATAGAAACTGCAATTTCAATGGCCTTCTGCAGCGTAAGATTACTCTCAGTTTTTGTGTTGCTTCATTGCATAGACCACAAACAAATCTGTTCCAAATAGTGTCATTCAACATATCTCCAAACTCACAATATTCTACAAATCTTTAAAGCGCTGCCATGAATTGCGCAATTGACTCCCCCTCCTCTGGGCTTCTTTTATGAAATTTAAAGTACTCTGCAATCATAGGGGTTGCGGTGAAAAATGTGCTTGCAGAATGTCCACAATCTGTTTGTACGTTTAGTGGCGGGTCTGTCAGGTTGCACTAAACTACGGGGGAGATTAAAATTATTCCCCCATCATGCTCAGGAAAGTGGGCACCATAATATCTTCAGCTATTTTGTTTGCCTGCACAAAATAGTCAAAACACTCAGTATAGGCTATGAACTGGTGAGAGATGCCTGTGTATTCAGCTCTCTTTTTGCAATATCTTAGAAATCTTAGAAACCCTACAGCACAGAGAAAGGCCATTCGGCCCATCGAGTCTGCACCAACCACAATCCCACCCAGACCCTACCCCCATATCCCTACATATTTACCCACTAATCCCTCTAACCTACGCATCCCAGGACACTAAGGGCAATTTTAGCATGGCCAATCAACCTAGCCCGCACATCTTTGGACTGTGGGAGGAAACCGGAGCACCCGGAGGAAACCCATGCAGACACGAAGAGAATGTGCAAACTCCACACAGACAGTGACCCAAGCCGGGAATCGAACCCAGGTCCCTGGAGCTGTGAGGCAGCAGTGCTAACCACTGTGCTACCGTGCCGCCAATAGTTATGCTGCTATCCAGCAGTGAGAGTTGGAAGCAAGAAGAGACAAACGGACTGACCAGGGCACGTCACCCACTATGCTAACCACCTGGTGAATCACATCAGCTAGAGACACTCCACACCATTTATATGCGCAACATAGGACTCACATAGGATATATGGGACCAAATCGGAGAAACGTTCCCCTCTAATTGCCTTCATGGAGCCTCATATATGTTGACATTGAGTTTCTTTCCAAAGTTTAATTCGCATTTGTTTGTGAGAGAAGGGAAAAGTGATGATCATCAGGATGCATTTGTTATTTCTCATCCGTCAATTGAGAAGTTGATTTGATGCATACAACAACACCAATACGCATACATAAAAAAATCCAGTAAGAATCTTATGAAAATAAGTATGTAATTTTCTTTATGTAATATGCTTTGGGTTGGCATTCAAGATGGCCATTGCCGCTGATTAATGTCGTATAGTGATACTGGTATAATTTATTGTTACTAAACCTCACAAAAAACAGCACAAGGGAGCAAATTGGATATTAAGGAATAAAGAACACAATAGCTCCTTGAAAGGGAAAATAAATTTGTGCTGTTCTCTTTCTTTGTTTCTCTAGCCTCCTATAAGGTATTCGCAACAAATCTGTATTTGTACTGAATGTGCAGCTCTTTCACTTTGAACTTGTCACTGTATAAAGAGATATTATAGAATCCCGACAGTGCAGAAGGAGTCCATTTGACTCATCGAGTCTGCACTGACCACAATCCCACCCAGGCCCTATTCCCATAACACCACGCATTTACCCTACTAATCCCCCTGACACTAGAATCAATTTAGCATGGTCAATCAACGTACTCCGACCATCTTTGGACTGTGGGAGGAAACTGGAGCACCCAAAGGAAACACATGCAGACACAGAGAGAAAGTGCAAACTCCACACAGACAGTGACCCAAGGCCAGAATTGAACTTGGGACCCTGGCGCTGTGAGGCAGCAGTGCTAACCACTGTGCCATCGTGAGTTCAGGTACATGGAGTTAGTTGTGCTGATCTAAGTGTGAGTAAAAATGCTTCTACCTTCTTTATGCCAACATAAAACTGGCTGTGACTCAATGATACAATGGACACAGAGGGCTGGATTTTCATGGAGTCAGGGAGATTATGTGGAGGGGTGTCCGGGACCTGATTCTGGAATTCCCGACCCCATTCCTGAGGTTGATGACTTGAGCAGAGCCTTCTAAGGGTGCAGGCTGTTTGGGTTGCAAGCCCACACTCTGTGTTCCCCACCTGCACTGCTTCATTGTGAGGACAGGCATGTCCTAATTTTCCACAATTATCATGGAGTCAGGCCAGCTTTTCAAAGAGTCATTGTTCACAGCACCTCAGAGCTGTCAGGGAACATAGTTTGTATGAGGGAACCTTTGAAAAGTAAGGCACAAAAGTCCTCCTTCTGCATCACCCCCTCCCATCCCCTACCCACTTCATGCCCTCCATGCCAGGCTTTAGCACTTCCATGCCCATTTGCCCGCTGTACACCATATAGAACCCTATAATGACAGCAGGATGTGTAAAACAAGCTTTTTTAAAAAATAATTCCTTGATACCTTTCCACTTTCTTAAAAAGACTTGTTTTTACTGCAGTTCAATAGAAATGTCAATAATTCAGACCCTTTAAAGTATCAACATCAGAAACTTCAAGCACCTGAAACCTCTCTGTTTTGTGTAAATAATCGTTGTGCATTGGACAGCCACAATCGGAGAATCAGAGATGTCAGGTGGGATTCTCCAGCCTCCCAGCTGCATGTTACCAAGCAATGGGAGATGGCGTGCGTTCACAGGTGACAAGATTCTCCGGTCATGCCACTGTCGGTGGGATTTCTCATTGATGCCGCCGGGAAACCTGCAGGCCCTTGTGTGCTGCTGGCGGGACCAGAAAATCCCAATGGCACGAATGACTGGAGAATCCTGCCCATTATCAAGCAGTATTTCCTCTGGGCCTCAGATGTTTCAGTACTCTGATGAATTTCTGGATTCTCAGCGAAGAATACATATGATGTGGAGTTGCCGGCGTTGGACTGGGATGGGCACAGCAAGTAGTCTCACAACACCAGATTAAAGCCCAACAGGTTTATTTGGTAGCGTGAGCTTTCAGAGCGCTGCTCCTTCATCAGGTGAGTGAATACATAATGAGACTTGGCCGAGAACCCAGAATATCCATTAGAGAGTGGAAAGAGCAGAAAGTGGAAATTTCTCAATGAACGACTTTTTTCTTACACACCCTATTGATACTCTAGGATTCATTGGTTTGATACAGTTCATAGGGAGTGCCGTAGCTTGGCAATGGAGGAACATGATGGGCCATTGGGGATTGTTGGAGGGGTATGAGGTGGCATGGATAGGGTATGGGAAGTCTATGAGGGTGAGAAGGTGTGAAGGTTGCGGGCTTGAGGAGCTGTTGGGGTGGAAGTTTGAGAGAGTGTGAGGGCTAGACGGTCTTACCTTTTTTCAATCTAACGAGGATTAAATCTCACAGCATTAAGGTGAGCCTTTTAAACAGCTCTCCTTAACATCCAGCAGCACTCATGGCTACCTGCCACATCTCGATGGGCATCCCTGCTGCCACAATCCCCACTCACCCCCTGCCAACCTTGCCTCCAGAAAAATGGCCTGAGGTCAGAAAGGAGACAGGGACTGGCGCGTAAGCTGGCAGTGTTATTGTTAGCACCAGCCAGCCACTACTACCATCCCAGGCAGAACCTAAAAATCAGGCTGAGGAGATCAAATCAATGGAGTCTTGTGTCTGAAGACTTCTTTCTTTTGTAAAACTTTTCAACGGTGAAAATTCTATTTCAATGAAAACAGGGAAGTGATATATCTTTTTTTAAAATATTCAGATTACAGATTGGGTCATGTCCCAAAGTTATTTATTTATCTAGTTATTTATTTATAGCCACTGCTAATGTGTTAATGACAAGGTCATATTTCCCTTGTGGCTAGAATGAGCAAATACAATTTAAATGTATACTTATGATAAATAGCTTTAGCAGATGGTTTGTGGCAATTGTGTAAATTAGATTTATGCCTCTCACAATGGTATTGAAACAGATATGATGCAGCCTAAATCTTCTTCATCTTCTTGAAACACAAGACTTTTACCATGTCAACAATCTCCCACTAAGCTTGGTGTGTGGCTTACCCTTCTTTGAATTTGGGAGAGAAGCAATGAGGAAATATGTATCTCATAACATGTAAGAACGTTTCTAGGTCAATTAACATGGTGAAAAGTCACAGTCCTCGAATAAATAGTGTTACGATCCAAGCTGATTTTAATACTGGACAAGTCAGATCCCAAGGCGCAACCTGACTTGATAGATCAAAGTTTTAATTTTCTTTTAAACCATGGACGTAAGTTACTGAACACAATCACAGCAGTCTACTAATGAATGTTATCTTTACAGACACATACGGATTAGGAAAGATAAAATTTACTATAACTATCTTATACTCTAACATTCAGGATAAGCATGCAGTACATGTGAACCAACTGGTGAACTGTGGTCAGATACACCACATCCTCAGATAAATGACATATGCGACCAAAGCAGATTCTATGGATTTCTCAAGAACTCACTCGGATTCTTGTCACACCGTGAGCTAACCAATCTCACTGAAACTCTTGGCACGATCTTCTGGCTCTTCACACTGATGAGATCTTCTTGTCCCGCTGATGGCGCACCCCCGCCATGTGTTTCCTGGCAGCATGGACTGGGGTTGATGAGAAATCCTAAAGACAGCAGCGGGACCAGAAAATCCTGCCTACCAACTGTGTGTTAAAGCTAAGGTAAGTTTTATTTTATTTTCTAACCAATGTGGAGTACAAATTAATTATTACTTCTCACTCTTGTATTCCATACCCCAATTTATAAAACCAAAAGTATTGTTGATATTGCGTCTGACTTTATCTACCTACACTCACACATCTAGAGAGTTGATCAGTCAAATCTTTGGGACCAGATTTCTGTGCAGTTGGGAAAAATTCTGCCAACCTTTAAAAATGGCAGGCAGGACCCCAGATGTGGGAATCTCACTCCCAGTTCCAGCAAATACAATTGTTTCCAGTAAGGGGAAAACAGGCAGAGCGTGGTTCACATATGAGGAAGCCCAAACTCATCAGAGCCGTTTGAATTTAATACTGAGTTCAAATGCTTCTAATGTGATGTACCTTGCAAGCAAAGGTACATTTTTAAATATCATCTATGAGTCCATATAAACACCATCCATAGACACTCCCCTGCCCACCACTTTAGTCAGATTTGTCAGACATGGCCGACCCTTTAGAATTCCATGCAGACTCTCACAGATCAGTTGACATTTCTCTAGATATTCAGCTGCTAGCATCTTCTTGGCAACAGATTTCTTTTTATTCATTCATGGGACATGGGCATCACTGGTTGGCCAGCATTTATTGCCCACCCCCAGTTACCCAAGGGCAGTTAAGAGTCAACCACATTGCTGTGGCTCTGGAGTCACATGTAGGCCAGACCAGGTAAGGATGGCAGATTTCCTTCCCTAAAGGACATTCATGAACCTGATGGGTTTTTCCGACAATCAACAGTGGTTTCATGGTCATCAGTAAATTCTTAATCTCAGACATTTTTATTGAATTAAATTCCACCATCTGCCGAGGCAGGATTCGAACCCGTGTCCCCAGAATATTAGCTGAGTTCGTGGATTAATAGTCTAATGATAATATCACTCGGCCATCGTCTCCCTCCATTTAGTACAATCACAGCTGATCTTCAGCTCCACTTTCCTGCCCACTCCCCATTATTGCTGATTCTCTGAGACACCAAATATCTCAGCCTATATGGACCCAACAATAGCATTCCTCTGTTTTGTTACAACTGTATGGTTCTATGGGTGGAACTTTCTCTTTTTTGGTCTATGTGTCAACTGAGGAGGGAAAAGCAGTGTGTGGCCCATTAACGGCATTGCCGGCATTTCCTGCCAAATTTTTGGACACTCTGAAAAGAAAATCCTGGAGGCAGCTCCCACAATGTCATGCTTGGAGAGTTCGCCCTGCCTACAACCTCAGCTTCTGACAGATTGGTGGTTAACACCCTGAATATATAAAGTGTAATGTGGAGGAGGAAAGAGTGCTTTTCTTGTGTGAATGGGGGATTATTTTTGTCCACGTATAGCATCCTTGGTTTAAGTCCATTGGAAAAGGAAGTTAGGTAAAGAGTAAAGTCCCTGTTTAGTTCCATTGCCCAAGACAAATTTCATGCCCAGCACCTTTGACAAAGAAAACACTTCCTCATTATTAAACGGACTAGTGTGTCGAAAGTGCACACTCCTGGAGTGAGGCTTATTTAAGAAAGGATATTCTTGCCATAGAGGGAGTGCAGTGAAGATTCACCAGGCTGATTCCTGGGATAGCAGGATTGTAGCCTGGGGAGAGATTGAGTTGACTAGGCTTGCCTTCACTGGATTTGAATGAGAATGAGAGGGGGTCTAATTGAAAGGTACAAAATTCTGGCAGGGCTGGCAGACGCAGGGATGACATTTCCTCTGGCTGGGAGGACCTAAAGCCACGGGTCACAGTCTCAGGATGCAATTGTAGGTCATTTAGGACTCCAATGAGGAGAAACGTCTTCACTCAGAGGGTGGTGGTGAATCTGTGGAATTCTCTACTGCACAAGACTGTGGAGGCCAGATCACTGAATATATTTAAGAAGGAAATAGATAGATTTCTAGACATTAACACTGTCGAAGGGTACAGGGAGAGAGCAGGAGTATGGTGTTGAGAGAGAAGATCAGTCATGATCATATTGAATGGCCAAGCAGGAACGATGGATTGAATGGCCTACTCATATGCATCTCTGCATTTCCTCCAATTCCATTTTAAGAGTGAGACCAACTCAGTCAACAGAAGAATTAAAAGAGTGGCTGCAGGACATAAAAGCCAATTTTAATTGGCCGATTGTAAGGGACTGATGTGAGAGATGTGGGGTGGGTAAGGGGAAGGCATAGTCACTGTATTATCTTGGAAAGACTGGCAACCAACAGGTAGAGTTACAAAAGGACTATTTATCAACAGGAATAACCATATACACAGAGTGAGAGAGATGCCAGCGATTCCTTCGACTCCAGTCTCCAATCTGCCTGGCAGAGCCCGCCTCAGCCCCAGGACTCGCGCGCTTCGACCCGATTGGCCGAACAGATCACCTGACCCTCAGCAACCCCACCCTTTAAAGGGGCTCGCTAGGACAGCAACAAAAAGCATCTGATACTCTTCCCAGGACACCCGGGACAGCCTTCTGGGAATCAGCAGCGTTGATGAGAATTAACAGTGGCACTATTCCCATTGGAACCATCTGTCCACCTGTCAGAAAGTCTGACACTTAAGACAATGGGGGGAGTTTTCCCGTCCCGCCTGCCACAGAAATCATAGTGTGGGGGGGAGGTGGGGGAGTGTGGAGGGGTGGGGTGGGGGGGGGAGGATGGCGAACCATGCAAAGGTCTGTTGACATCGGATGGGATTTTCCGGTTTTGGGGCAAGCATGACCGGAAAATCCCGCCCAATTGCTACAAAGCATGACTTCTGAATGGCATACAACTCAGCTTTAATTAACCTCAGGGGAAGTTGCATTGCAAGTGCATAGTGGGAGCTTTGATAACTCCCATCTATTGATGCATGCCTTGTTGTAGTTCAATACTGCTAACAGTTTGATCCAATGTACAAACCAAATAAAACAACAATCCTTCACGTTAGGTGCCCGGTGTTTCAAAGCCTGCAGACAGTCTAATGGAGCACACTGTCCCCTCATTTAAACGGTTGAACACCCTTGCTTGGTCTCTAATCCAATAAAATTACACGCAATTAAAATGTGCCTGCAAAGGTCATGGTTCATTACTCCAGGTTGCTAAGCAACCAGAGCTTTAACGTTATTGCACTTTTTAGTTTCAGGAGTTCATTTTTGCGACTGGTAAAATTTCTAGGTCAATAGCAAAAATTTACTCGGGTCAGTTGAAGCATATCAGACTGCAGAACCCTGACGCCAAACCAGACTGGAGCCTTGCCAGCAGTTAAAACGAAATGGATGATTGGCCCGAATTATGTTATAAAGATACTAAAATCAATCTTATTGGCTGCGAGTGTAAACTGAGCCCTTTGTAGTTGTCGCCCTGTTTAAAATTGCTGCCAGTGAATAGAGACCTTGAAGTGTGTATGCAATTGTAATTGTGGTGTAAATTTCTCCAGGCCGGCCACCCATGTTTGACCTGGGCACACTGTTCTCATGCCGCAAACCAGAATCAAATGACAAATTGTTATCTCTTTGCAAAACATGAAGGTGGTTTCCTCTTTACCCATCCTCCACCAATGCGGACTTCGCAGCGTGTCTTTAATATTGTGCGTTTTTCCGTACATTTTTTTTTGCTTAAAAACATGGATACTGCTTCTAATTGCAGTTTACAGTGGTTGATTAGTGCTGTAGGCATTGTACTTTGTTCCTGAAACCCTTCATTACTCACAATTATCTCAATGGTTCGCTCAGAACCTCAATCCGAGGGCTCATTTCTCTTCTCACATAGGTTAGTGTCATGCAGCATATTTCATGCGCTGTTACTCTGTTCAGTTTTATTACTGTTATTTCCAGTGATCTAAATCTTAGGAAATAGAACAGAAGACAGTGCAGATCCGATGAAGGCATCCTTTTTGTGTTGCACTTTTTAAATGTAATCGCAATTATAAATTAAGTGCAGCCCTCCATTCATATTCTTGCTAAGGTTTTTTTGTCTTTATTAATTCACAGGTTTTTGAATATATTTCAGAGGGTTGTGCTATATTCTTCAGAGTAAGATATTTTGATGAGATATAGATAAAGCAGGGCATTAGTTAACAGGGTTCTAGGGTCAGTACTTGAATGTTTATTATGGTTGAACTCGTAACCATTTCAAAGATTATTTATGTGCTGTGTAATAAATGTTTTTCTGATCAGGCCACATCACAGAGGGGTTTCTTTTTAAACTGCTCTTCTTGTTTATTATTAAGGAGAAAATATTAGTTATCACCAAGAAACTTGTTTCCATGAGATTGGTAACTTTTGATAAACTTGTAGCATGGATCTGCAAAAAGAGCTACACATGATGGGAGTAATTTCCATCATCAACCAGAGGGCGCAGTATTTTTTTCCCTTTATTCCTTCATGGGGCAAGAGCATCGCTGGCAAGGCCTTCTTTTGTTCCCATCCCTAGTTGCCCTTTGATTTGAGTGGCTTGTTAGGCCATTTTAGAGGGCAGTTAAGAGTCAATCACACATTGCTGTGGATCTGGAGTCACATGTAGGTCAAACCAGGTAAGGACAATAAATTTCCTTCCCTAAAGAACATCAGTGCACCAGATGGGTTTTTCTGACAATCAACAATGGTTTCATGGTCATCATGGATTCTTAATTCCAGATATTTTTTAAAATTGAATTCAAATTTCACCATCTGCCGTGGTGAGATTCGAACCCGAGTCCTCAGAACATTAGCTGAGTTTCTGGATTAATAGTCTAGCAATAATACCACTAGGCCATCACCTCCCCTAAATTGGAGAATTTGGCGGCCAGCCAAAGCTCCATTCACTGTGGCGGGATGGGAAAATCCCACCAACGTGAATAGTGGTAAGATTCTGGCCTAGTTTTTAATTCCAGGTTTATAAACTGAGTTCAAACTCCACCAGCTGCAATGTTGGAATAGGAACCCATATCCTCAGAGCCTAGGCCTATGGATTGCTAGTCCAGTGACACTGCCACTACGCCACCACTGCCCGAGAAGTAAACTCGTGGAGCTAGACACTCCCCCCAAATTTCACATGCCACCACCCCGATCCCATCTCATCCCCACTGCAGCACCCACCCGCTCACAATAGCCCACAAGGTTTTCATGCTGTTTAAGTTAACAGGTTGAACATAAAATGGGTTCCTTTACAAACAGAGGGTCTAATCTGCCAGTGTCTTATTCAATTGGAAGAGATGAAAATTAATTGCCAGTAAATGTGTGGGATTTGTTGTAGAGAATGGGAGGCAATGGCCGAATGGTATTATCGCTAGACTATTACAGCTCCAGGGTCCCGGGTTCGATTCCCGGCTCGGGTCACTGTCTGTGTGGAGTTTGCACATTCTCCTCGTGTCTGCGTGGGTTTCCTCCGGGTGCTCCGGTTTCCTCCCACAGTCCAAAGATGTGCGGGTTAGGTTGATTGGCCAGGTTAAAAATTGCCCCTGAGAGTCCTGGGATGCGTAGGTTAGAGGGATTAGTGGGTAAATATGTGGGGGTAGGGCCTGGGTGGGTTTGTGGTCGGTGCAGACTCGATGGGCCGAATGGCCTCCTTCTGCACTGTAGGGTTTCTATGATTTCTATGATTTCTATGACTATTAATCCAGAAACTCAACTGATGTTCTGGGGACCCAGGTTCGAATCCCGCCATGGCAAATGGTGAAATTTGAATTCAATGAAAAATATCTGGAATTAAGAATCTACTGATGACAATGAAACTATTGTCAATTGTCGGGAAAAACCCATCTGTTTCACCAATTTCCTTTAGGGAAGGAAATCTGCCATCCTTACCTGGTCTGGCCCACATGTGACTCCAGAGCCACAGCAATGTGGTTGACTCTCAACTGCCCACAGGCAACTAGGGATGGGCAATAAATGCTGGCCAGCCACCAATACCCATGTCCCACAAATGAATTTTAAAAACTGTAAAGACTTGATTACCTGTTAAGACTCGCATTCCAACCATTATCTTGGAATTGAGTTTCTCTCTATATATGCCCTGTTTGTGAACCAAATCCTGCACTCACCTGATGAAGGGGCAGCGCTCTGAAAGCTTGTGCTACCATTAGACATTAACCTGATATTGTGAGACTTCTTACTGTGCCTACCTCAGTCCAACACCAGCATCTCCACAGCATGAATAAAAAAAACACAATGCCCTGAGTGACTTAGTCACCTTCTTACTAGTTGGAGGGAACAGAAATCCAGAATTAAACTCCAGGAACTACGTAAATGCAAGTTGTTGTTGTTGCTTTTGGTTTTGAACACGGGCATGAGAAAAGAACATTACTTTTCAACTGGGACTCATAAGGGATTGGTTTAGCACAGGCAAGTGTATTTTTCCCCTCCCATAAAAACCAGCATACCATATCTTGTCAGTAATGAAAAGCATACGGAAACTTCAAAACAAGCCCTGGACTAATTTGTTAAACAAGCAATAACTCCATGAAACCCTCAGGTGGGATTTTTATACGCACTTGTAATTTTAAAGACTACTGGTTAGGCTACTCACCATCTTGCACAATTGGGCACAGCGCATTTGGCCTGCGCCCCACCCATCTGAACCTCAGAATTACAATTGGCCTTCAAGTACATTATCGGAACCTGATTTTCTTGTCACAAGTGGCCTCCTGTCTGAAACAGGCTGGCAGAGCTCAAACTGCCCATCTGTGGCAATTATCCAAATTGAAAACTGCCGCACCGTGAACTGAACAAGGATGCAAATGATCTGACACAATTTTCCGATGGTTACTGCCTAGTTTAGGGTGGCACAGTGGCACAATGGTTAGCACTGCTGCCTCACAGTGCCAGGGACCTGGGTTCAATTCCGGCCTTGGGTGACTGTCAGTGTGGAGTTTGCACTTTCTCCCCCATGCCTGCGTGCGTTTCTTCTGGATGCTCTGGTTTCCTCCCACAGTCCAAAGATGTGAAGGTTTGGTAGATTGTCAATGTAAATGTGTGGAGTGATGGGGAGAGAGAGTCTAGGTAAGATACTCTGTCAGAAAGTTGGTGCAGCCTCGATGGGCCGAATGGCCTCCTCCTGCACTGTAGAGATTCTATGATTTACATCAGGGGAAGGCTCTTAACATCAGCCCTACTTTTTAAGAAAGTGTATACTGAATATAGAGAATATGAAACGAATATAGAGCCAGGAACCCAGGTTCAATTAAGCCTTGGGTCACTGTCTGTGTGCAGTTTGCACGTTCCCCCCGTGTCTGCGTGGGTTTCCTTCGGGTGCTCCGGTTTCCTCCCACAGTCCAAAGGTGTGCTGGTTAGGTTGATTGGCCATGCTAAATTGCCCCTTAGTGTCGGGGGACTAGCTAGGGTAAATACATGGGGATAGGGCCTGGGCGGGGTTGTGGCCGGTGCAGACTCGATGGGCTGAATGGCCTCCTTCTGCACTGTAGGATTCTATGATTCTATGATGTTGTTTTACCACAGACTTGCAAACTGTTATCAAGTGATGAGCTGGGAAAATTTTTATCAGTATTGTTTGTTGCTTCTTCTGTTACTGCTTAATAAATTGATGACTAAAACCCAAATCAAGGCCTGATATAACACTATTCAGTTACTTTCAAAGATAAAACCAGTAGCTGAACTAATCTGAAAAGGATTCTCTGTTTGTTATCATGACCATGCTTTGATACTTGCAGTTAATATCACCGGCTAGGGAAAACATTGTCGATGACACTGGGAGCAAGGGTCCACATCTAAGATTAGTCAGAAACACCAAAGTCAAACAACAAGTCAAGGTAAAATTAGAAAAGAATCAGGAAAAATAAAATGCATTCTCGTTAACGGGTACTTAATTGCGAAAAACGTGTCCTATTTTTCTCTTAAAAGATGCATTCCGGTCGCATTATTTCTGTGAAGAGGTCTTAACGAATGTAGCAGAGAGGAAATGGAAGAAAAATATCAGCGAGACTGGAGGGAAGCTGGACAAAATTATGCATTTTGAACAAGAAAGGTGTCTGGTGGCATGAGAAAATGAGCAAATTGTCCCAAGTTAGAATGTACCAGGTTTCCGATGGGGATCAGATGTTTTCATCATTCATTTTTGGAAAGGTACTTTTTAAAAAAATTTGGACCCTGCCACCATCAAGGTTCTCAGCAACAGCTGGTGCCAGAGATGTGTGGGCACAAATAGTGGGGATTCAAATGTACGGTTTCATCAATTAATGACCACTTAAGGGCCGTTTCTCCCCCAGACTCAAGATTCAGGCTGAAGGGAGGAATTCGGGAGGGAGAGGTGAGCCGGAAAACTAACCACACTCAGGCCTCGGGGAGGAAGTGCAGGTGGGCGCCCTCATCAAAGGCCTCCTTCCAGCACCAGGGAACTCGCCCCATAGAATCATAGAACCCTACAGTGCAGAAGGAGGCCATTTGGCCCATCTAGTCCGCACCGACCATAATCCCACCCAGGCCCTACCCCCATTACCCCATGCATTTACCCCAGCTAGTTCCCCTGACACTAAGCGGCAATTTATTATGGCCAATCCACCTAACCCGCACATCTTTGGACTGTGGGAGGAAACCAGAGCACCCGGGGGAAACCCACGCAGACACGGGGAGAACGTGCAAACTCCACACAGACAGCCACCCAAGCTGGGAATCGAACCCGGGTCCCCGGCGCTGCGAGGCAGTAGTGCTAACCACTGTGCCACCGTGCCTCCCATCTCCCTCCCCCAAAAGATATGGCCACTGAGGGTGCTTCCTTTTCCCTGACCTTTCCACCAACACTCCTACCTCACTCGGTCACCTTCCTTCCATACCCTGAGAACCACCACCCCCCCCCCCCTCCCACCCCGCGGCTTCCAGCAGTTAGACATTGGGGACTGCTTGTAATCCCTGTCCTGTCCACTGCAGCTCCCGGCACTGCTGAGTCTCGAGAGTTACTGGCAAATCAGATTGACTGACAGCTCTCTGAAGCGGGGCTTCCTCCCATCTGAGGGGCTGAAGGCCCACCCTCAGTCAATTAGTGCTTATCAGAGCATTAAATAATTAAATGGCTGTGGGGCAGTGAGTATTGATGGCAGTGGGTTCATCACTAACTCCTCAGATAGTGGGAAAGAAAGTTCCAGCATCTTGTCGGGACCTTGAGTTAAAAGGCAAATCCTCTTTGAGCCTTGTATAAACAAGATTTGTTTTACATTAAAGTAAGTGATCATTTAGCATTAGTAATTCGAGTTATTATTGAGCTGATACTTGATAAAGGTGGCCTACTGGCTTTAACCTATTACACTCACTCCTGAATGACAGCAGTAAACAACTCATTGCTGAGCATTTGATTGTGTAACAGATCAATTCTATCTGAATCGGGATTTTCCAGCCCCGCCGTGGTGGGAGACTCGACGGCCCAGCCAAAAGTCAGTTGACTCTTGGCGGGACTGGATGATCCCAGTGGTGGACAGGGCCGGAAAATCCCACACAATTCCTTATTGCATATTGTCAATGCAGCATTTAAATATGATAGAAATAGATCTTGCATTCATTCGACACATGACAGAGAGCAGGGCGCAGCGAGAGTTTTAGATTGCTCCAGCAAAAGACTGGCAGAGATATGGGCCAGAATTTTCCGGCTCTTCTTAGGATCTTCCAGTCGTGCCGACGGTGAACCCCCATCGCGGGTTTCCTGGCAGTGAGTGGCCATAAAATTCTTTGCCTCATCTTCCCCAACCTCTCCTCCATTTTGCAGTGGGAAGGATGAGGCCTAGGCTGCCCCTATGCCCTGATCCCAATTGAAGCCACCTGCACTGTGGAAAGTTTCAGCCCATGTTTTTCCTGCCTTTAAAATCTCTCTCAAATCCGAGCTAGAGCTGTGGGTTACCTCCCCCACCCACCTTTATTAATTGTATCTTTACTTCCTTCCAATGTTTCTCTTCTGGTGGGAATGGACTATCATGAAAACTATTGCATGTGTGTGTGTGTACGTGTGTGTGTGTGTGTACGTGTGTGCGTGTGTGGTCTTCTATTTATGTCTCTCAAACACAGCCGCAGTATTCCTCACTGCCCAAGATTGGTAACCTTATTATACTGTCCTAACGCTGCCAGATTGATAAGAGAAAAAGACTTCTCATCTCTTTCCAAACTTTTCTACAGACAGCTGACTTTCAGATTTTATTTACCCATATTTCTGGAATGCATTAAGTGTGGAGTTGTAACCAGATGGTTATGATCTATGAAAAAGGACATGTTTATTGAAGAATTTTAAAACGCATCAATAACTTTAATGGCAAAATGACTGATTATTTTTCTTCTAATTATTTTTGAAATGACTTAAACTGACTTCACTTAGAACTCTTGCCAGCTGTCGGGGAAGATACTTTCACTCCCTCTGTCCGAGGTGTAAGGATATTAATTGACCGCACTATGCGGTCCAGTTTTATGTTTTTTTCTTTAACTGCTCCACGCATGATTGCATTGTCAAAACAAAATTCCTCAGTGCTGTCCTGAAAGTGCTGACTTGTGTCAAGTTCCAGTTTCAGAGGTCCTCCCTTAACTTCCTTCATAGCTGAGCTTAATCAGTGAATATCAATGGTCAATTTGCTCGTGGAAGGCATCACAGTTCAGCCCATGAAGTTGTCATTAGACATCTATGCTTGCACACTTTCTAGCTGTGATCAAGAGTCGGGAGTCCTGGCAGAGTTTCCCACTTCTTCGGCCCAATGATTAATTGTAGTGGCCCATTTATTGTTACAATCTCCAACACCACCTCCCGGCTTAGGGTCACTGTCTGTGTGGAGTTTGCGCATTCTCCCCGCGTATGAGTGGGTTTCCTCCGGGTGCTTCGGTTTCTTCCCACAGTCCGAAAGACGTGTTGGTTAGGTGCATTGACCTGAACAGGCACCGGAGTGTGGCGACTTGGAGAGTTTCAAAGTAACTCCATTGCAGTGTTAATGTAAGCTTTTCTTGTGACTAATAAATAAACTTTACTTTACAATTTCACAAAATGGTGAATACTTGAAAGAATCCCAAAATAATTAATTAGCTCTTATTTGCACTTAATGGAGAACTTTCCACTTCAATGTGGAGGTGCGTACAAATTTGTCTCCATAGTACAAAAAGTACTGATACATGTGCAGTTTAATTTTATTTATTAGCATCACAAGTCGGGTTACATTAACACTGTAATGAAGTTACTGTTATCAGAGAACAATAATAACCAGAGAACAAAATATTCCTTAATTCTTCACTTGTTTCTATGAAGCTTCACATGCTGACCTACCATATGCAATTTTATTGGGCCATTTATTTATCTGAATTATTACATTGTGGATATGAACAAGAACTATTAATTTGAGGCTCATGTGTAAACTTAAATGATGTCCTCCCATCTCCTTAAGAGGCATTTACATTGTGCTAACCATACATAACCTTTGGGATTTAAACTCCGGAACCTCCAGGCTATTAATATCAGTATCACAATCACAGCGCTGCCACACCCAAAATGTAGCTACATATTTCAATTGTGAGCGTTGAGTGAACTGTGGATGGTGCTCTGTATTTTCTTAAAGATAACGGTCACCAAGAGTATGTACTGGGTCAGTGTTTACTGAATATAAATTTGCATTCTGAGCAGCTAATCTGTTCACTGGTCTCAAGTGAAAAAGGCTAACTTCTCAGTAACTATCTGTCATTTGCACAGTGCAATCTCCGGTAAACCAGACAAGTAGATCACACACAGCGTCTCTGTGATCTGATTTGATTTGATTTAATATTTTCACAGATATTGATATACAGTGAAAAGTATTGTTTCTTGTGCACTACAAAGCATACCGTTCATTGAGTACATAAGGGAGAAGGAAAGGAGAGGGTGCAGAATATATTGTTACAGTCATAGCTAGAATGTAGAGAAAGATCAACTTAATATAAGGTTGATCCATTCAAAAGTCTGATGGACCCACACTCGTGTCACATCATTACGATGATAATATTATGACATCATCCTCTAAACTAGTCAGCACCTCCAAATTTGATTATTTCACTGAGATATGACCAAACCTTCAGAATGATTTCATTTGCAGTTCAAAACATGGCCTTAATGGATGATTTGCTAAGGGCAGTGTGTACTTGAGTCACACATAACAACATTTCTTGGGTTCAATTTTTGTTCTGTCCTGTGGTAGTTGGTTTTATGATGTGGAGATGCCGGCGTTGGACTGGGGTAAACACAGTAAGAAGTCTCACAACACCAGGTTAAAGTCCAACAGGTTTATTTGGTAGCAAATACCATAAGCTTTCGGAGCACTGCTCCTTCGTCAGATGGAGTGGAAATGTGCTCTCAAACAGTGCACAGACACAGAAATCAAGTTACAGAATACTAATTAGAATGCGAATCTCTACAGCCAGCCAGGTCTTAAAGGTACAGACAATGTGGGTGGAGGGAGCATTCAACACAGGTTAAAGAGATGTGTATTGTCTCCAGACAGAACAGCTAGTGAGATTCTGCAAGATCAGGGGGCAAGCTGTGGGGGTTACTGATAATGTGACATAAATCCAACATCCCGGTTTAGGCCGTCCTCATGTGTGCGGAACTTGGCTATCAGTTTCTGCACAGCGACTCTGCGCTGTCGTGTGTTTTAGTCAGGGTAGCACTAGATTCAATTGAACAGCATGTCTTGCTCTCAACCAGCAATAAGTGTGCGTGTGTTTTTTGTTGTGTGTGCTTTATAAGGACTTGAGCAGTTTAACTCCAATGTTACTTCCTTGCTCTGGGTTCAATGGCATCTCACTCATTATTTGTCGAGGGTCACCCATTCAGTTTGAAGTACCGCAGAATGCCATATGCCCATTCTTTAATTGACATCAATATGTTCAATTTCTAATGAAAGGTCATTGACCTGAAATAGTGGCCGGAGTTTTGTGCAGTGCCAGTGAACCATAGAATCCTTACTAAAGTTTATTTATTAGTCACAAGTAGGCTTGCATTAACACTGCAATGAAGTTACTGTGAAAATCCCCTAGTTGTCACACTCCGGTGTCTGTTTGGGTACACTGAAGGAGAATTTAGCATGGCCAATGCACCTAACCAACACGTCTTTCAGACTTTGGGAGGAAACTGGAGCACCCGGAGGAAACCCACGTAGGCACGGGGAGAACGTGCACACAGATAGTGACCCAAGCCGGAATCGAACCCAGGATCCTGGCGCTATGAAGCAACAGTACTAACCATTGTGTCTCCATGCCGCCCTATGCAGAAGGAGGCGGTTTGGCCTACTGAGTCTGTACCAACTCTCCAAAAGAGCATCTTACCCAGTCCCGAAGTCAGGAGTGGGAATGTTTGCTGATGATTGCATGATTCAGCAGCATTCATGACTCTCAGATATTGAATCAATCCACATGCTGTGCAACATGAGCTGGACAACATTCAGACTTAGACTGATAAGTGGAAAGTAACATTCAGGCCACACAAGTGTCAGGCAATGACCATCTCCAACAGGAGAGAATCTAATCATCACCCTTTTCTATTCAATGGCATTACCATTGCTGAATCCCCCGCTATCCTGGGAGTCACCAATGACCAGAAATTGAACTGGACCAGCCAGATAAATATTCTGGCTACAAAAGGGAGAGGCGGTGACTTAGCAGTATTGTCACTGGACCATTAACCCAGAAACCCAGAGTGCCCACATCATGTGAAAAAATACATTTCAAAAACAGTATAAGGGTAGATGGCTAACCCTTAGGCCAATTGAGGCCCACAAGTAGTCAATGGCCACTTAAGGACCTCTTCCCACCACCACTGATATCAGTGGCAGGAGAGCTGTTTCTTCGTCTGGAGAGAAGTCCCAGTAAAATCTGCTGCTCCTTGAGGGCTCGGCAATGTGGTCCCTCCTGACCAAACAGCTTGTGGCTTGGTGACAAAGGCTGCTCCCATTGGAGGACCCATCCTATCCTTGCAATCAACATCCATTGCTGCAGCTCCTCTGATTGCTATCGGTGATCCTTGTCTCCAGCGACCTGCATTCCAGTCCTGTTCCGGGTTTGCTGGTCTACAGATTGCTGCAGTCCCAGCAATGTCCACTGCTCCTGGTGGCACTGTGGGAGCTGAGGTGCTGCCATCCCTCTGATTGGTCATCAGTTCTTATAGGTGGGATTTCCTGCCTCAGAGGTGCAGAAGCCAAAACAATGTAAAATCAGGCCACAGCCTCCAGGGTCAGTGGAGGCAGGGCCATCCCATACTTTCCAGCCAGTGACAAGGTCACTGCCTCTGCATGGAATACAGTAAGAAGTTTAACAACACCAGGTTAAAGTCCAACAGGTTTATTTGGTAGCAAAAGCCATGGAATCCCAGACATTAACACCGCTTCTCTCTGCACAGATTCTGCCTGGCCTGCTGGGTATTTACAAACTTGTCTGTTTTTTATCTTGAATAAGGTATTGAGACTTAATTAACACCCAATTAGACATCATCTCAGAGAAATAATGAAACATTGATTAACTCTAAGCCCTGTCCACTGTGATGATGATAAATTCTTTCTTCGCACTTGAGTTGGGAGACATTGGGACCAAAATGAACAAAGTAACAACAATTTGGAGGGTGTTTTAACCTCAAGGACGGCTGGGTTCTGACACCATTCTCAGAATGGAGACGGTGAAAAAATTAAATTCTCAAGCCTGACCAGAACCAGCACACAATCTGCCAATTTCTGGTCTGAACCTAAGTGGATCAGATGAGGTGCACAGGTGACCAACCAGCTCTTTGGGGCTAGATCAGCAAAAAAAATATTTTGAAGAGGTTTCATGCCTCCTTTTTTATCACTATCTTTGTTTTTATTACATGTGAACTGGGATTTGAGCATGTGACCACACAAAATAGGAGCAGAAGTGGGCTATTTGGCCCCTCATGTCAGTTCCACCATTCAATAAGCTCATTATCGATCTGTTTGCATTTCTAATTCTACATTTCTTTCCACTCTCGATATCCTTTGATTCTTTTGTCTAACAAAAATCTATCAATCTTCGCCTTTAAAATATTCAGTGACCCCCCATCTCCACCACCTTCTGAGGCAGAGAGTTCCAAAGTCATACAGCCCTCTGGAAGAAAATATACCTCCTCATCCCTGTCCTAAAAAGGTGACCCCTAATTTTAAAACTGAAGGAGGAAATTTTCCAGAAAACCATATTTGTATCATCAAACATATTTTTATTGGACTAATTGGCACCACTCATAACGGGCCAACAATGCAGAGGGGCACCCCCGGATGGATATTCGATCGGGTCTCCCCCTGCACAGCTGAGAGACTCACGAATTTCAGAAACTGCGGGAGATCCCTAATCTGCCTAGCAACAGCCTGTAGCTGCATTTTAAACTGGTCAAGGACGATCAAGATCCCTATGAAACGAGACACAGAGTGGGTTATCAAAACCAAGCTATCACTGAAACATTACTAATTCGGCCAAGGCAGACATAAAAATCTGATAAACCAAGATATAAGAATAAAAGGTTAGAATGAAGTACTCCAGACATCCAACAAGACAGGATAACATTAACACTCAATCTCACAAGCAGGAAACACAGACACGGGACAATAGGATCAAATTCAAATAAGAGGACACATAGAGATGATAATGGGAAACGCATTTAGACACCGGGGCAGGACCAAGTAATCCCATTAACACGAACACACACCATACAAATGCAAATTGACAAGCCTCCCAGAGAACTTCCTGACCTGACAGACCACTTTATACATATTGTAAAAAGATGCATAATCAAATGTTCCCGCTCAAATTTGGAGCCCTATAAAGATCCAGGGCTGATGTAATCCAATTGAGATCAACGTGGCCAAGCCACTGTTTCTGAGCTGGCTACGGGGGTCTCCCTGGGATCCCAGTAATTGTACAATAAAGACACGCTTTGAACCTTGATTTGCGACTCAACGTCTATTCTGCACTGGTAAGGGATATTTCCCTACAACAAAATGGCGTAGTCACGGCAGGATTTGATATCTGACTTCTGACTGATGGCCACAGTTTGAAAGTCGGGATCAAATTTAAACGAATCTGATACAAATCCAGAGCAGTCAGAGGCGAGTGCAGGTCTCCGTTCAAAGTGAGGTACCTTTAAGGGTTAGGGTTTGTCTGTTTTGAGTATTGTTGTCTTGTAGAACTGTATAATCTTGCCTAAGTTTTAAATTGAAACAGAAGTCCGCACTAAAGAGGTACAGGTCAGAACAACCGCGTGGAAGAAGGTAAGTAACTTTTAACTTTAATAGGAGTAAAGGACCAGAGGTAAAGATAACAGGTTTTGGGCTATTTGATAACAGGAATTAAGACTAATATAAAGATAAGAACCGCATGCAGAACTAATTGGTGTAACTAACCCAGGATTGTAAATGAAACCGCTGTCTGTGCCAAGGCAATAGGACAAGGGAGTGCTTGACTCAAGGTGCCCTACCCTAAACTGGACGTTAAGAGGAGAAATCTCCCACGCTAAGGTTGGGTTTTGAAGCGGGCGCTAAGAGGGACAGGCACTCAGGGTGCAAGGCACGGACAGTGTAAATCGGGTAACAACACTGACTCTGAAGGGACGAACAACCTCAGAGTCGATACAGTTACTAACTATAACAGGGGCTTTGATAACAGAGTACAGGTGTGTAAGTGTTGAGGAAAAGTGGACCCGATCCATCCTGACCAAGAGACACGACGACGGAGGATCCATTAGGGACCCGGGCGGAGTTTGATAACCTTGTTCGTCTGTAGGGAACACCACAGCCCATAGCAGGATACCCGGTTTTGGGGGGTAACGGATCAACCCTGCTAGTGGGGGTGGTGGCCGAGCGGGAGGCGTTGTACTTAGAGGGGCTGGGAACAGGGGCGGACAAACCCACTAAACAACCAGCACACATCCCAATAAGACAACACAAAATAGTCCAAGCGTGAGGTGTCAGGAATAGTTGGGGGAGCCCAGGGGAAAGAGACCCACTGGAACCTCACTACGAGGCTCTACAGCAATACAGACGGTGCTGGGGCAGTATCAGTGACAGGAGTTGAGGCACTTTTACTGTAGCAGCCAGCATGCGGGGGTTGCAGGACTGCTAGACAGAAAAATGGCAGACCACGTTGTTAAGGGAGAAACTGCAGTAGCTCTCATTTTGAAGTATCTGTTAGCCAGAGAAGCGATTGTTGCAAAGATGAAACGGAACGGGTGGAACGCATCACAAACTTTAGAAGATCAAAGAAAGTGGGTAGACGGAGTTAAACGGGACAAAACAAAAGTAATGGGAGTAATATTAGTGACCCAGTTAGCTGGACTAATTGAGGAAGTAAATGCCTCTATGGAGGAGAGACACAAAGAGACAGAGCAAATTAAAGTATTACAGGAGAGAGTGAGGGAATTAGAATACAGAAACCACACTGCGGAGATAACGCAGAGATCAGAGGAAACGGACCCTCGGCGCCCATACGAGTCAGTGCAGAAACATACAGCCACTCCAGCATCAAAAGAAAACATAGACAATTATAATCTAGCGCCAGTCACGAGAGGAGGGACGTTAGCACAACCAAAGGCAACCTATAAGCCTTTTACGCCAGGGGAAAGGCAGCAGATGGATAGGAGAGATCTTAGTTTTTGTATTTCAGTGTGTTTGTGAGATCTGGTAGCTTGTCGAATGTAGGTAGTTGTTGTTGTAATTAGATTGAGAGCAGGGAGCTCTTTGTTCCTGTGGAATGTTTGCTACAGGCAGTAGGTGCAGTACATTGCACCTTGGTTTAGCCTCAGGGGGGCTGGGAGAGTGTTAAAACTGTAAAGATTCAAGTGATAGGATTTCTTGAATTTACTTCTGCTTTGAGTCAATTACAGTTTGGAAGAAAGAAGAATAAAAGCGATTGTCTTAATCAATGTTCTGTATTCTCTTTGAATGTTTTACACTCATCCCAGTCTGAAATGATAAGTTTGAATGAAAAAGGATGTACTGTGGAATGACTTTTGGAAGCTTCCATGTGTATATATGTGTGTGTGTTTAAACAAAGTGGTTGCGTGAATGCTTTATTGTTGTTTGTTTTAATGTTAAGAAAGGATTTAAACCTTGGAAGGAAGCATGTGCTCTTTCCTTTGTCTTGAAGTAGAAATTATAGGAGTTAGTTGAGGAGTTAAGAGAAGAAAATAAGTTATTTTGTGGAAAGGTAGAAAAGCAGGAACAAAAGACTGAGGTCTATGAATTAGTTTAAAGTATATCAAGTCAGTGAAATACAGTATTAATCGCAGAATATCGCGATTTGCGAACGTCAGATAGTTTAGTATTCTGAACTAGTTAAAATTATGTACTGCCGTCGGAATTTCATGAGCCATCAAGGTTCAAGGTTTGCCAAATATAAAAGCACTGCAAAGCTTAAAACCTAGCCAGTTAAGAAACCAAAATGTTCCTAATCAAATAACTGGTATGTATTGTACCTGCTTTGATTTTGATTCGGCGCCTGTTACTTTTCCTAGAGTGCGGGGGTTTCGATCTGGAGCTCAGTTTAAAAAAAGAAACGGCTTAAATTAAAAGGGTTTGGATATCACGGGTACGATGTGTAAAGTGGTATGATACAACTGCCGCTTGATTATTTTTATTATACAGTATAGCACTGCCATATAGACACAAGAATAACATCAAATCCTGAAAAGCCTTAACCAACTTTGTATGATATATTCATATACTATATTGAATATTGATAAAGACATAATTATTTTGTGAAGTACTGTGGTGCGGCACTTGCACGCAAACAAATGATCAAATTAGAGATAGTGTAGGAGTACATCATATAAAGATCGGAACTGTATGGCATGTGATTTTAATGGGGAAAGCGATGTCTTTTGATAAGATTACAGACAAATGAATGGATGTCCAATTGCAGCCAAAAAAGGCCAGTACAAAGTGTTATTTAATTCACACTAAGCTTGCTATGGATGGGGGATGCCAATTCCAAGTTGATTCGGACCAGGGAACACATTTCACAGGAAACGTTCTGAAAAACATTTGCCAACTATTAGGAATAAAACAAAAATTTCACATCCCCTATCACCCACAAAGTTCCGGGATGGTGGAGAGGATGAATCGGACTCTAAAAACAACAATGGCAAAAGCAATGCAATCCTCAGGTAGAAATTGGACAGAAGTCCTACCTGCAGTTCTGATGAGGCTTAGGGCGACCACAAATCGAACTACTGGCTTGACTCCATACGAGCTGATGACCGGGCGAGCAATGCACTTACCCGAAAACATTATTACAGGCTGGACAGATGTGGGTCCGATAAAAGATAGGATCCGACAATACATCCGAGACCTTAGCACCCAATTGAAGGGGATGCGCCGGTCCGTAATTTCTAATCAGGCACAGGTCGACGCAGAGGGGGACTCAGAAATATTACCAGAAGTCCCAAAAGCCGGGAGCCGGGTATTAACAAAAGTGCTTCCTGCAAAACCAGGATTTGCCCCAAGATGGCACGGACCTTACGAGGTCATTGTTAGCGGAGATACCTGTGCCTGTATAGATATAAGGGGACAGGGGGTCTGGAAACACTGGACCCAATTAAAACTATATGAGGACAAATGAACTAAAAAATACCGTTTTGCTCATTCAACTTCCACAGGAACCAGGACCAGATCTACTATCAAGACGTCGGAACCAACTACTTTTAATTTGATTGCCTGTTTATTTTCTGTATATACTGTAATTGTAAAATACTGTTGGAAAAAAAAAGAGCGATATGGGAACAGGGACATATCTGATAATAACCCTGACCATTGTAAATACACTCCAACATATGGGGGTTAGGGGAGCAGAACCACCAATCATGGAAGGAAACCTATTCCTGAAAACACACATCCAGATCTATGGGAATAGGACCGCTTGTTACCCCTCAGCGCGATCAGTAAACTCCCTATTCATCGCAACACCAGGGTGGCTCCCACAAGAGTTATTCACTATTGACACATCGGGGGCACCCTGCAAAGAACATATTGGGTACTTTAAGCAAGGGATACAAGGAAGGTGTGTAGAGCTCACTGAGCCGGGAATTCTAAGGGGGACGGGACCCCAACCGGAGGAGACACTTGGGAACTACCCACAATGTTTTAAGGGAGAGGGATGGGGGTGCGTGCATGCCTTTGTCCCTAAAAATGATTCGTGCGCTGAGGCACATTGTGCTCTCCAGGAGTGCCGGGTCCGGGAAGGACACTTCACCTGTGACTGCAAGCAACAGAAATGCATTGCAGTCACCGCGGGTAGGCAGCTTATGTGTGGCAAGTGCAACAGCACCCACGTAAGCTCAGCCTCAGGGACATATCCATTTGATTCTCACCAAGAGGTACAATCAAGTGGACAGTCCAGGGGGAGGGAAGGTTCCACAAGATGGGGCCATGCGGTCAAACGACCCCGGGGTAATGCATGTTATCGGGTTAAAGACGGGTACGTGTTTTTATTTAAAAATGTATATATGACGGCCACAGACAGGCCTCCAAGGTTCTTTTCCGTAGGGACAATCAGACCTCTCACGGTTCCATGCCCAAGTGAAGGGCATGTCCAGAAACGCATAGTGACCAGGGCCATCAGCGCAGAATTTTGCTCCGACTGGCAGGCCCCTGTCACACTAGGGTCTTCTTTAGGATATGGATTTCTGGGGACACTATCCCTGGGAGGCGCCGCAGGGGTGATCAGTGCCAGTAATAGGAACTTCTTCATATGTGGACTGACCATTTTAGGAAACAACACCCTACAAGCATTAGGCGCAATTGACCAAGAACTCGCAGAACTCAGACTATACACACAACAAACGAGATATGCGGTGGACTATCAGCTAGCCAGACAAGGGGGGGTATGCACCATCATCAAGGAAAAATGCATCACATACGTACACGACGAGACACTAAACATAACAGCAGCCATGTCCGGGATACAAAAGCAATTGGATAACTTTAAACAGGGGTTAACAGGGACTGATGGGTGGTTAGGATGGCTGTTTAACACAGTTTGGGGAGCATATATTATGAAGGGATTGATCCTAGTAGTAGCCATCCTGTTCACACTCTGCCTTGGCCTAACCTGTATTAAAGTGATATGTGCAAATATTACATCAGGAATGCTACCCACTGCCAGTATCCAGATGCAAGAACTTAACAACGACCCAGAAGAGGAGGAACAACGGCAAGGACAACAGCTGTACAAATCACTGTTCCTCTGAAGGTCGTCCATGGGGGGTCAGCCATGAATGGCACCCCCTGGACGAGAGGAGGGACTGAAGGAGGAAATTTTCCAGAAAACCATATTTGTATCATCAAACATATTTTTATTGGACTAATTGGCACCACTCATAACGGGCCAACAATGCAGAGGGGCACCCCCGGATGGATATTCGATCGGGTCTCCCCCTGCACAGCTGAGAGACTCACGAATTTCAGAAACTGCGGGAGATCCCTAATCTGCCTAGCAACAGCCTGTAGCTGCATTTTAAACTGGTCAAGGACGATCAAGATCCCTATGAAACGAGACACAGAGTGGGTTATCAAAACCAAGCTATCACTGAAACATTACTAATTCGGCCAAGGCAGACATAAAAATCTGATAAACCAAGATATAAGAATAAAAGGTTAGAATGAAGTACTCCAGACATCCAACAAGACAGGATAACATTAACACTCAATCTCACAAGCAGGAAACACAGACACGGGACAATAGGATCAAATTCAAATAAGAGGACACATAGAGATGATAATGGGAAACGCATTTAGACACCGGGGCAGGACCAAGTAATCCCATTAACACGAACACACACCATACAAATGCAAATTGACAAGCCTCCCAGAGAACTTCCTGACCTGACAGACCACTTTATACATATTGTAAAAAGATGCATAATCAAATGTTCCCGCTCAAATTTGGAGCCCTATAAAGATCCAGGGCTGATGTAATCCAATTGAGATCAACGTGGCCAAGCCACTGTTTCTGAGCTGGCTACGGGGGTCTCCCTGGGATCCCAGTAATTGTACAATAAAGACACGCTTTGAACCTTGATTTGCGACTCAACGTCTATTCTGCACTGGTAAGGGATATTTCCCTACAACAAAACAATCCCCCCCTAGTTCTGGATTCACCCACAAGAGGAAACATTCTTTCCACATCCACCTTGTCAAGGCCATTCAGGACTTTATATAGTTCAATCAAGTCACTCCCCTCACTGTTCTAAACTCCAGTGAAAACAAGTCCAGTCTGTCCAACCTTTCCTCATAACCTTTCCCACTCATTTCAAGTATCAATCTAATAAACCTCCTCTGAACTGCCTGCAATGCATTTACACCCTTCCTTAAATAAGGAGACGAAAATTGCATACAGTACTGAACCATAGAATCATTGAATCTATGGCATGAAGACAGGCTCTTTGGCGCAAACTGGTCCATGCCGACCAAAATGCTCATCTAACCTAACCCCATTTGCCTGCATTTGGCCCATATCTCTCTAAACCTTTCCTATCCACGTATTTGTCCAAGTGCGTTTTAAATGTTGTCAATGTCCCTGCCTCAACCGTTTCCTCCAGCAGCTCATTCCACATACGTATCACCCTCTGTGTAAAAACATTTCTCCTCAGGTTGCCATTAATTCTTGCCCCCCTTAACTTAAACCAATGCCCTCTAGTTCTTGATTCCCCAACCCTGGGAAAAAGACTGAGTGCATTCACCCTATCCGTGCCTCTCATGAACTTACACCTCTATAAGATCACCCCTCAGTCTCCTATGCTCCAAAGAAAAAAGTCCTATCCTGTCCAATCTCTCCCTATAACTCGGTCCCTTGAGTCCTGGCAACATCCTTGTCAATCTCTTCTGCACTCTGTCCAGTTTAATAACATCTTTCCTAGAGCAAGGCGACCAAAACTGAACACTAAACATCCTTACTTTTATGTTTAATTCCTCTCGTAATAAATAACAACCCATTAGACTTCTGAATTACTTGTTTTACCTGCATAGTAAATTTTTGTGACTCATTTCAGGAGAACACTTCGATCCCTCTGCACCTCAGAATTCTGCAGTTCTTCTCCATTTAAGTAATACTCTTGTTTTTTTCCTTTCTGCCAAAGTGAAGCACCTCACATTTTTCCACATTATGCTTCATCTACCAAGTTTTTGCCCACTCACTCAATCTATCTATCTCCTTACGTTGTCTTCACAGCTTACTTTCCTACCTATCTTTGTGTCATCTGCAAATTTAGCTACCATGCCTTTGCTCTGCTCGTCTAAGTCATTGATATATATTGTATAAAGTTGAGGCCCTAGCACAGACCCCTGTAGGATTCCACTTGTCACATTAGACCGATCAGAAAATGACTCATTTATGCATATTCTCTGTTTTATGCCAGCTAGCCTATCATCTGCCCATTCTAATGCATTACCTCTTACACCATTAGATCTATTTTCCGCAAAAATCTTTGATTTGGTACCTTATGAATTGCCTTCTGGAAATCCATGTATCTACAGGACATGTTACTTCATCAAAGAACTCCAATAAATTGTTTAAACATAATTTCCCTTTCACAAAACTATGCTGATTCTTCCCAATTATGTTGAGTTTTTCAAAGTGCCCAGCTATGACCTATTTACTGATCAATTCTAGTACCTTCCCCACAGCAGACATCAAGCTAACTGGCTTATCGATAGTTTCCTGTTTTCAGCATCCCTCCTTCATGAATAGAGAGTTTATATTTTGTCCTTTTCAATCTGATGGAAAATTTCCAGAATCTAGAGAATTTTGGAAAATTAACACTACTTCCTCACTAGCCACATCTTTTAAGACCCAATAAGAAGTCTCACAACACCAGGTTAAAATCCAACAGGTTTATTTGGTATCACGAGTTTTCAGAGCGCTGCTCCTTCATCAGATGAGTGGAGAGTTGGGTTCACAAACAGGGCATATATAGACAGAGACTCAATTGCAAGATAATGGTTGGAATGTGAGTCTTTACAGCTTTATCAAGTCTTCACAGATACAGACAATGCAAGTGGAGAGAGAGATAATGACAGGTTAAAGAGGTGCTAGCACCTTTGCCGCAGAAGACATCAAGTTGACCCCAGTCCAATGCCGGCATCTCCACATCTTTTATAATCCTAGGATGAAGCCCATCGGGACCCAGAAACCTGTTAGCCCACAGCTCCATCAGTTTGCTCAGCACTGCTTCCCTGGTGATCATAATTTCACCAAGTTACTCTCTCCCTTCCATTTCCTGATTTACAGCTAATACTGGAATGTTTTTGTATAACCTATAGTGAAGACAAAAGCAAAATATTAATTCACTTCATCTGCTATTTCCTCATCATTTACTATTAACTCTCTATTGTCACATTCTAGAGAATCAACACCCGTTTTATTTACTCTCTTTATAAATATCTCTATAAACTCTTGCTATCCATTATTCCAGTTCCAGCTGGCTTCGTCTCACACTCTAATTTCTTCCTCCTGATTTACCTTTTAGCCAATCTCTGCAACTTGTTATATTCCAATCCACCATTTATCATTGTGCAGTTGTATCTCTTTCCTCAAGTTTGATACTTTCCTTAGTTTCTTTTGTTAATCACTGATGACGGGTTCGCCCCTGAGAAATTTGCTTTATTGTAGGAATATATTTATTCTGAATATTCTGAACTGTCTCCTGCCATTGCTTCTCTATTCTCCAGCTGATCTATCCTTCAGCCTTGAATCCCAACTTGTGTAAACCCCAGCAAGTAAAATAAGGCAAGAAAAAGCTGTTTCATGAGTTTATTGTTTTTATCACATTGCTTGGGGCCCAGGAGAAGCAGTTGTGTTTCCCTCAGTCAACACAGTTTTATCTCCACACGATCAGAAACCCGCAAGATTGGCTGACCACTATCCCCACCCCCATCTCCCCACCCCATTTCCACCTCCTTGTGGTCCAATTCACTCATCTCTGTTCTAAAACAGACAATTTGCCACAATCAGCAGCCCCCGCCCCCTTCATTGCCCCCTCCCCGATGATTTAAGACTTACCTGACGTAGGGCAGCACGGTGGCACAGTGGTTAACACTGTTGCCTGACAGTGCCCAGGGTCTGAGTTTGGTTCCCAGCTTGGGACACTGTCTGTGCGGAGTCTGCACGTTCTCTCCGTGTCTGCATGGGTTTCTTGCGGGTGCTCCGGTTTCCTCCCATAGTCCAAAAGATGTGCTGGTTAGGTGCATTGGCCATGCTAAATTCTCCCTCAATGTACCCAAACAGGCACCAGAGTGTGGCGACTCAGGGATTTTCACAGTAACTTCATATAAGCCTACTTGTGACACTAATAAATAAACTTTAAACAGAAGGTCCCCAGCTGCTTTCCCTATCAACCTGGCTGGTTGTCAGGAGGGAAACCTGCTGAAAACATCTTTAAAGGAGATTGGGTGTTAAATTTGATGTGATGTGCGGAACAGGACCTCATACTTCTCCAAGTTAATATCAGCATCTATATTTAAGCAATAATTACTATTTCCATAAAGGGACTGAGGGTGAAGGACTTTGCCAGTTGTCTTCTTTTTCAGGCTAATCTTCCCGAGCTCAATTCCTCGGTACGTCATAGGCAAGTACCCGTTCTTACTGAAATATTGGCAGAAAATCAATGCTGAATTTGCAATATAGGGAAATAAATGAATGCTTATGGGGAACTCAATGGATTCATAGTTTTAGTAACCTTTACACTTTCTTTTAATTATTGTGATCTTTGATTGGTTGAACAATTGAAAAATATTTAAACAAATAAAAAGAATACTGACAATACAAAAACTTTCTAGAACACACAGCCATGAACTGTGGGTGGGATTTTCCAGCCACGCTCGCCTCAAGACCGGAAAATCCCACCAGGATCAACTAACCTTTGCATGGTCCATGAAAATCCCACGATGTCTGTCTGACAGGGAAATGTCTCTGATGTTTGTGCAGACTTCTTTAGTGTTCCAATGTTCACTTGCCTGCTCGGATGAGCCACAGTCAATGAGAAAGCAACCATTCTGAATCCAGTGCATTTTTGGCAAGAAATAGTCAAGCAAAAAAGTAAGGAGTAGCATGGAAACACAGCCAAGTGCACCAATACATTATTGTGCGTGTGTGTGTTTTACGCAAGGATATGGATGTTGCTTAAATACAATAACTCATGCAAGTATACAATCAGGATATAATGAGGGCCAAAGGTCAGGTGGTTGCCTAATGTGTTTCAATGAGGCATAGAAATTAGGGATGTGCAGAGAATCGAGTTGAACCAACCTCCCCACCCCCACTGCTGTCACATAATTATTCCCAGGTGGTGTCTCACAAGCTTGCACTTAACCTGTGGATTCCCAGAAGCTGTGATTCACATCAAGTTCTGTCAGTGACCTATGGGAATGGTGATGCATGTTTGTTTTTGGAGGATTCCCACTTTTACACAGATGAGAACAAGTTTCTAAACCATTTTACTGTCCTTACTGGCCAAATTAATCAAATAAAAAAGCCATAACACCATGTTTTAAAATTGTGTTTTTGCTCTCCATTTCGCTTCATCTACTCCTGAAGATGATTGAATTGAGTGGATTTATTATTGTCACATGTATCGGGATACAGTGAAAAGTATTATTTCGTACGCGCTATATAGACAAAACATACTGTTCATAGAGTACATAGGGGAGAAGGAAAGAAGAGGGTGCAGAATATGGTTTTGCAGTTACCGATAGGGTGAGGAGAGCGGACATGGGTGTGTTCAAATCATAGAATCCCTAGAGCTTAATATGTGATAGAGCCATTCAAAAGTCTGATGGCAGCAGGGAGGAAGCTGTTCTTGAGTTGATTGGTATGTGTTTTCAGATGATGATTGATTCTTCAAACATTGATGGGTCCCTGCTACCTTGCCCAGATGCCCAACCTCTCCAGTGGCTGCTGTGTGTACTACCTTTAGGATGCATTGCAGCAACTTGCCAGGTTTCTTTGACAGCACCTTCTAAACGCATGACTGCCTGGAAAGACAAGGGCAGCAGGGACATACAAGCACCGCCACTTCCCAGTCAAAATACCATCCTAAATTGGAGCTATATCACTGTTCCTTCATCATTGCTAGATCAGTGTAGGAAGCTTAGGGATGATCTTATAGAGGTCTATAAAATAATGACATGGCATAGATCAGCTAGATAGTCAACATCTTTTCCCAAAAGTAGGGGAATCTAAAACTAGAGGGCATAGGTTTAAGGTGAGAGGGGAGAGATACAAAAGGGTCCAGAGGAGCAATTATTTTCACACAGAGGGTGGTGAGTTCTAGAACAAGCTGCAAGAGGTAGTAATAGAGGTGGGTACAATTTTGTCTTTTAAAAAGTATTAAGACAGTTACATGGTTATGATGGGTATGGAGGGATATGAGCCAAACACGGGCAATTGGGATTAGCTCAGTGGTTAAAAAAAAGTGGTGGCGTGGACAAGTTGGGCCGAAGGGCCTGTTTCCATGCTTTTAACCGCTATGACTCTATGACTCTATGTCCTGGAAATACCTACCGAATACGACTCTAAGAGTACCTTCACCACATGGACTACAGCAGTTCAAGGAGATGGCCCACCACAAGGATTACCTGGGCAATAAATGCTGACCTTGCCAGTGATGTACATATGTCGGGAATGCATAAAAGAAAGATTGACTATGGAAACATTTTAGAATAGATTGGATAAGTGCGGTTCACTATCTTGTGCTAATTAAATATGAAATCTGAGTTTGTATATGGCATTTATGCTGACATTTTTATTGTATCAGCATGTAAAATGCAGCCATTAATTCATAAAATGTAATTTATCGATCAATAATATAGGCCTCAAGTTTCACCTGTAAAGTACGACAAAAAATGGACAACAATTTGCATATGGTGGCTAACTGTGGCAAAATGTGCTTCATAGAGGTGTAAATAGACAGATGCATGAAATGACACACTGGATGTCAGGAACTTCTCCACTCTGAATGTTACCCATTATCATATTTATTAATGTGATTGTTTCTGTCATCATGGCCAATCCTTGTGTCTGTCCTGAGGGTTGTCAGCCCTCCAGTATAGTCCTGGCATCTCCGTGAGTTAACCCCATGCTATTCCTGTGAACAGCCCCAGGCGGGTGAAAAATCACAAGAGCATTCAAACCTTTTACCTTTGTTTTGAACACTTTATTATTCGTAAAATTTCTGAAAATGAGAATGAAAAAGATTGTGGGCGGGACTTCCCGGCTGCGCTCGTCCTGAAACCGGAAAATCCCGCCCGAGGTCAATGGACTTTTCCATCATCCACCCCTTGCCAGCTACAACTCCCATGGCGGGCGGAATGGAAAATTTCGCCCCTGTGTGACTATAGCCAGGAGGATGAAATTTTGAGAATGCATCCAATCAGAGTGGGCAATCTCATCTGTCCTGAATAATTGAACACTACAGGTGTGATTTCATTATCATTTATTAAATATCAATTATTAAGGGATGAATTTCATTCCTTCGGATTTATTTTTGAATTATTATGCATATTGTGTATCTATACTTCTAAATATATGTGTCTAATGTATTCCACCCTTTGTCTCCTGCCAAACCTTGCACCAAGTGTTGATCATTTGGATTGAGTTGATCTCTGATCCTTACCAGTGGTACTGGAGTCAGTCACAAGGAGGTGCACATGAGCCATGGTTAACTCTGCAGCGGACCATTTCTCCACTTTCCTCATTCACCATGTGAAGTTGCCTCATCCATGCTCTTTGCTTCCTTCACTGGCTAGAAAAGACTTACCTCCATGGCTCTCATGATTATTTTCCTCACATTTTATTTGTTTGTCTATGTACATAGGCTGGGATTATTCAGCCTCCATACTGCCCCATGGCGAACGCTGGGGGGATCCTCCGGTCCCGTCAATGTCTACAACATTTTGCATGGCTCTCCCAACCCACCACCAGGTAACCCACCATGGGGGGTGGGGGTGGGTCAAATTTGGCAAGATTGGAAGATTGCATTGACGGGAAGGGATGGAAAATCCTCTCCCTTGTCATTAATTGCTCATAGGAGTTGCTTTCCAATTCAATCTGTCTTCTCTGCCTTTTGCAATGAGTTTCAATATTTCCAAGCAGAAATGTGGTAGAGAATTGCATTTCCAGATGGCACTTCTCCCAGACAACTCACTGCTGCTTTTTTTGTGAGTTCCTCTGGTTTTGGGCTTTCACAAGAAAGTAATGAATTGACATTAGCTTTCATTGGGATTTTAAACTTCAACCACAAGGGTGTGAAACAAGCATCTGAATCAATAGACAAGTAAGCTACTGTAGGCAAACAATAGATCTTTATGAGTCTCTGAGCTTATTACGTTATACATGACACCACAGGTTATGGATATAATTCAGCTGCAATAGAATTACTGCATTAATGTCTGTGTGATCATATCAATTGTTCTTCCTGGAATTCAAAAAGGCACAACACCTATTAGGCTGTTCATTGAGTAAGCACAGACTGATTCCTCATCAGATAGCAGAATGGTTTCTGTAGTAAAGTTTGCAGATACAGAAATCTGGCATTGTAGTCATAGTATTTTGTAATAGCCAGACATTTTGTTATATTGCCTGCTCTGCTTGTGTGTCTGCTGTCTCTTTGACACAGGCTAGACAACTTTCTGTTCTCTTATACAATAACCCCAAGGTCCACAACAGATATTTCACCTTGCGAACTCCAAGCACAAGGATTAGTTTGCTTAGGCCTGATGTCAATAGCAAAGTAAGAAAAAAACAAAACAAAGTGAAGCTGATACCCAAGGCAAGAAATTTAGAGTTCAGTGCTATTAGAGAGTCATAGTGAAAAACCACCAAGGTAATAAGGAAAGGTATGTGATTGGCATTGTTGTAAGGAGACTAGGTGCATCCACATATCTAGTGATGATTAGAGAGAAACTTCATCATGTATCATGTAGATAATTTGCGTGAAATAGGAAATCTGACAAATTTAGAGCATGACAGAGTGGATAGTCAAAAGCTTTTTTCCCAGGGTGGGAGAGTCCATTACTCTGGCGTATAGGTTTAAGGTGCGAGGGGCAAGGTTTAAAGGAGATGTACGAGGCAAGTTTTTTACACAGAGGGTGGCGGGTGCCTGGAACTCGCAGCGGGGAGATAGTGGAAGCAGATATGATAGTGACTTTTAAGGAGCGCTTTGTCAAATACATGAATAGGATGTGAATCGAGGGATATGGTCCCCAGAAGGGTAGGGGGTTTTAGTTCAGACGGGTAGCATGGTCGGTGCAGGCTTGGAGGGCCGAAGGGCCTGTGTTGTAATTTTCTTTGTTCTTTGATCTATAAACCTCCCATTGTCCAAATTTTACCTGCAGTCTATAATGAAAGTCCAAAAGAAACTGAAAGCTTGCCAATATTATAGAACCCACTCATGGAGCAAGTGAATTGGGGAGGGTGGGATTTTCCAGCTGCTCTCACCCCAAGACTGGAAAATCCCGCTTGAGGTCAACGGACCTTGGCATTGTCCTGTCCCGCCCGCTCCGATTCCCGTGGCAGGTGGGATTGGAAAATTCCACCTCGGGTCTTTAATAAAGATAGATCAATCAATGCCATAGTCCCAAACATCAAATAGAGTTGGTGTGTTAAAAACCAAATTCAGATTTGACACAGTCAGAGTTGTTGAGAGAATAGAGTCAAGCTAATGGAAATGGAGGAGACCCAGGTAGAAAGAGAAAGAGTCCAGATAGGTTAATTGAAAGTGTTCAAGAAGGAAAAATAAATAAATTAGTCTTTTCATTATTTCTTGTCAAATGATATTATTTATGTCACTGCACTGGAGTCTTACATGTAAGTTACTCTGGCAGTATCAGTCATGGATCTTTTGGCTGTGATTACAATAGCAACAAATATGCAACACAACTTGCTAAATCAGGTATTGTTGATGTTGGTTCTATCCGAGGAATTTATGAACATGTAGTGCATTACATTTTAATGCACAAGTTGTTTTTTAATGGGTAGGGAGTGTAGAATCTTGCAATAAAGGAGCATTTTCTGTTGTCCATTTCCATTGGGCAAGTGTAAACAAAGATATTGGCTGATTGCACTTGAGTATGTATTATTCTCAGTCACTGCAATGCACAACAGTCGTAAGCATTCAAAGTATTCCTGATTTCCGAGAGAATTATCAATCTCTTAAACCACACACTGTGCAATGGAACCGAGGCATTTGAAGGCAATACTATCGTATTTTTCTAGATTGATTTAAGTAAGGAGTTTATTCATCCTTCCAATCTTTAGCTTCCCCTCTTGAAGTTGTAGGCTGGTATGTGGGTAACGTTCCACAGGCAGTTCTCAAGCCAACTGCCTCAACCAAGTGAATACTCTGCAGTGAAGTGAGTCGGTTAGCAGCTAATCCCTCACCGCCGAGTTTGTTCCTCTCCCACAAAGTGGCCACTCTCATTCACATTCCAACAGAGATCGCTGGGCAGCTACAGGAAGGAGAACAGCAACTACAAAAGCAAAGGACACATCAGCACTCTCACTGAGATTAACCAGCTCAGCATCAACTAGGGTCATGTTGTCAGTTAATGTTCAGTGGGCGCACTCCAAGTCAGGAGATGGTGCGTTTAACTCCCGCTTTGAGGTTTGAACTCAAAATTGAATCTGATTTTCCCAGTAGTTTACTGAGGAATTGCTGGACTGTTGGATGACCCATCTCTGAAATGAGGCATTAATCTGAAGCTTCATCATGTAGATTGAAAAGATCCGAGGGCGCTATTTCCAAGTGCAGAGGCATTCTTCCTGGTATTTTGGCCAATATTTAACTCTCAATCAACATCACTAAAAAAAAGAGTATCTTGCCATTTTTGAATGGGTGATAAGACCACAAAATGCTTTGGGATATAGTAGTCATAAAGGACAGTCTATATACATACACATGTTATTTATATATTGTCCAAGAGTTGGGATTAGATGAGGAAATAGGCTTCAGAGGATGTTGTTGTTGTTTCCTAGAATCCCTAGAATCTCTACAATGCAGAAGGAGGCCATTCGGCCCATCGACTCTGCAGTGATCACAATCCCACCCAGGCTCTATTCTGCACCAAACTCTATAGCCATCTCATCAATTGAGCTGGCCGACACTTAAAAGCCAAATATATAAATATAAATCTTCCTTATCAAACTTAGAACTTCCAGAGTTGTACATGGTCAATGAAGCAAGCAATGAGGGAAATAGGCATTTAGAACTTTTATTTTGGTTGCTAGTTTTCTTCATTCTTTTCATGGGATGTGGCCATTGCTGGTAAAGTCAACATTTGTTACCTATCCATTTCTGAGAGCAGTTGTTGTGGATCTGCAGTCACAAGTAGGCCAGACCAGGTAAGGATGGCAAATGTCCTTCCCTAAAGAACATTAGTGAACCAGATGGATTTTTGCAACAATCGACAGTAGTTTCATGGTCATCATTTTACATTTTAAAATTCTATCATCTACCATGGTGGGATTTAAACGAGTGTTCCCCTGGATCTCAAGATTACTAGTCCAGTGACAATACCACTACTCCACCGTCGGCCATGTTGATGACTTTTGAAGAATTGGACACACTTTTTGTTTTCCGTTGATGAAAAGTAAGCAAAAGCATATTAGATAATTGGGTTGGACCATCATTTATGGATGTAATGAAAGCATGCTATCCTATTATCATAGAATCATAGAAATCATAGGAACCCTACAGTACAGAAAGAGGCCATTCGGCCCATCGAGTCTGCGCCGACCACAATCCCACCCAGGCCCTACCCCCATATCCCTACATATTTATCCACTAAGCCCTCTAACCTACGCATCTCAGGAAACTAAGGGCAACTTTAGCATGGCCAATCAACCTAACCCGCACATCTTTGGACTGTGGGAGGAAACCGGAGCACCCGGAGAAAACCCACTCAGACACGAGGAGAATGTATTACAATAGTTTTGGTAGGGGGCTCCAACAAAAGAAAGCAAAGAAATATTGAGAATCACACTTAGATATGACTGATCTTGATCTTGACTGGGGCTCGTACCAAGTCTTGATAGGCACGGTGAAATATGACATTGCAAGTATAACCAAAATCTAACTAAAAATAGTGCATTCTTAAAGGTCAGGAATTCATCCTCTCACAATGCTGTCAAATATCCTGGGATCAAATCCGTGTTATTTCAATTTCTACAGATCTGAGTGCATGATTAAATTAAAGGTTTTCAAAAAGCCACCTTATGTCTCAACAGCATAAACCAGGCATGAGATTCCTTTTCAAGGGATTCATCAAATTTTCTGTACTTTGCTGAAATGCCTATGAAAGTTCACTGCATCATGTCCTCTGCACTTCACTGTGAAGTGCTTAGAGTCATTTGTGAGAGACATGACAAAATACAAATACAAGTGCGGTCGGACATGCTGTAATGTAGAATATCTGAGAGTGTAGTTCAACAACTAGAAGCTGTCATTATCCGAGAAAGACAATTGAGAAAGTTGTAAACCACATATACCTGTTGTCATTGTTAGTGTAAGCTAGTTTTCACCTCCTAAAGAAGGGAGTCTTTATTGAAATTGTGAGTAATATAGAAGTATTTAGTTGACCTGGTACTTGGGGTAGCAGGGCCTGAACCTTAAATTACAGTCATTCCTGCCTGACGGTAAGTAAATAAACAATTCACAGCTGCAGAGGCCAAACACAGAAACACATCTATCTCTTACGAGCATGATTGCTGAACAAGTAATTAAGTGTGAAATGTGAGAACTGAATGTCACCCGTGAGAAGATAAAGGTCTTCAGTTGCAAATTAAGTAAGATCCTCAGAGCCGAGTTAACCCTCGAGGTACCAAACACTATAATCACATCGAATACAATTTACACCACAGCTCCTCTGCAAATTGATCGATTTGATTTCATCATAGAAACCCTACAGGCAGAAAGAGGCCATTTGGCCCATCGAGTCTGTACCGACCACAATCCCACCCAGGCCCTACCCCCATATCCCTACATATTTACCCGCTAATCCCTCTAACCTACGCATCTCAGGACACTAAGGGGCAATTTTAGCATGGTCAATCAACCTAACCCGCACATCTTTGGACTGTGGGAGGATATAACATACAGTGAAAAGTATTGTTTCTTGCACGCTATACAGACAAAGCATACCGTTCATAGAGAAGGAACCGAGATAGTGCAGAATGTAGTGTTACAGTCATAGCTAGGGTGTAGAGAAAGAGCAACTTAATGCAAGGTAGGTCCATTCAAAAGTCTGATGGCAGCAGGGAAGAAGCTGTTCTTGAGTCAGTTGGTACGTGACCTCAGGCTTTTGTATCTTTTTCCTGATGGAAGAAGGTGGAAGAGAGAATGTCCAGGGTGCGTGGGGTCCTCTGAGAGCTTTATTTGACTTGGCAAAGATGATGTGGAGTGAAGAAAATAATTAAAAAGCTTAGTTCCAAATATTTATATTTATTATTAAATATATATTAAAACAATCCTAACATTTATACCAAGCTTGTCATATCAAGGTGTCTCAAAGTGCTTCACAAAATGAATTACTTTCAATTGCAGTGACTGTTGTTCTATAGGCAAACATTGACAACCGCACAGGCTGCCATTCCAGAATCTTGTATAATTTGTGCGGCCATTATTTACATAATGTCACTGTGTGTGCTAACTCACTACATGGGTTCGGTACTTATTGGGTTGGAATATTGGTTGATCATTTTAAGAGATGAATTATCTGTAGCCCTTCATAAGTAGTTTTTCCTGATATAATGACCCAATATTACAGTTCTTACATGCTGCCACTTGTCCAGAGTTCAATACTCAGAGTTTGGGGAGGCAATGGCCTAGTGGTATTATCACTGGACTATTAATCCAGAGACCTGGGTTTGAATCCCACCACAGCAGATGGTGAAATTTGAATTCAATTTAAAAAATCTGGAATTAAGAATCTACTGATGACCATGAAACCATTGTCGATTGTTGCAAAAATCCATCTGGTTTACTAATGTCCTTCAGGGAAGGAAATCTGGCATTCTTATCTGGTCTAGCCTACATGTGACTCCAGAGCCACAGCAATATGGTTGACTCTCAACTGCCCTCTGAACAAGGGCAACTAGGGATGGGCAATAAATGCTGGCCAGTAAGCGACGCCCATGTCCCATGAATGAATTATCTTGATAGATAATTGACAACTAAACTGCCACCCATTACTTTTCTTTATTCATTGATGGGACATAGGTGTCACTGGTAGGGCCACCTTTCATTGCCCATCCCTAATTGCCCTTGAATTGAATGACTTGCTTGGCCATTTCAGAACCAGGTAAGAGTCAAACACATTGCCATGGGTCTGGAGCCACATGTAGGCCAGATCCGGAAAGGACCGCAGATTTTCCCTACCCTAAAGGACACCGGTGAACCAGATAGGTTTTTAGGACAATCAGCAAAGGTTTCATTGTCATCATTAGATTTTTATTTCCATTTTTTTTTATTGAATTCAAATTCCATCATCTGCCGTGGTGGGATGTGAACCCAGATCCCCAAAGGATTACCCTGGGTCTCTGGATTACTAGTCCAGTGACAGTATGTTAACAGTAGCTTGTATTTAGCTTGGGCCTTTAAAGTAAAAGATGGCAGGAATTTTACCGCCCTGTCACCATGGGGATTGGAGCGGGTGAGAGGTGGAGCATGGGAAGGTCCGTTGATCTCGGGTTTCGGGATGAGTGAGGCCATAAAATCTCGCCCAATGGCTCAAAACAATTCACAAGTAGACCACAGCAAAACAAAATTTGAAGTGACCAAAACATACCCACTGAATTACTGCTTAAGACATTTAATTGGACACCACCCCTCCTCTGCTGGAATACTGTATTGGTGGGATGGGCTGCAGAGAGCTGATCTCTTTTTGACTTCTCCTGGGTCCTGGAACTTGGCCAGTTTCTTATGCTTTCATTTCTACCTTGCTCGGATTACATCTCCTCACTAGTCATGCATTATCTATATCCCCAAAGTATATTTGGTTTCTCCCATTGTTCCTCTTATTGGCTCTTTCTAATATCACTCTAACCATTTCCTGTTTTCTACCAAAGCACTTTACAGATCATTCTGTTTTGTGTCACATGTGTGTGTGCGTGTGTGTGAGTGTGTGCGTGAGTGTGCGCGTGTATTTCTGCTCCTTTCACTTTGGCCTTGTGTTGAATGATGTTGACTGAATCATAGAATTCTACAGTGCAGAAGGAGGCCATTCAGCCCATCGAGTCTGCACCGATCACAATCCCACCCAAGGCTCTATTCCATAACCCCATGCATTTACCCTAGTTAGTCCCCCTGACGCTAAGGGGCAATTTACCATGGCCAATCCACCTAACCCGCACATCTTTGGACTGTGGGAGGAAACCGGAACACCCAAAGGACATGGGGAGAATGTGCAAACTCCGCACAGATAGTGACCCAAGCCGGGAATCGAACCCAGGTCCCTGGCGCTGTGAGGCAGCAGCGCTAACCACTGTACCACCGTGTTCATCCATGATCTCCTCTTGAAAACACAAACGTGTTTGTTCCCTCCACAAGTGCTGCTGATACTCCGCAAAGCCGTTGCAGCATTTAAAAAATTTTTGCTTCACATTTCCAGCAGCTGATTGTTGTTTTTTCTCTTTGTTTAAACCAGGCGACACGATAACCAATAGCAAACGCAAGCTGTTCAAAAAATAGCCGTGGTGTGAACTATCCGTGGCCGCACTCATGGCATCTTTTGCGGAGCAGTCTGTTCCTGTTAATCTTGGAACCAGTGCAAATCCACAGCGAGGTAATTGAATTTCTGGAACATAAAGGTTCCACTTTTTTTTTAATGGGTACATATTTTGATGAATCGTTGCATTCATCTTCCCATTACAGGAAAAGTAATAACTGAAGTGTCCAGACACTCCCTCGTCAATGACTGAACATGTCAGGTTCAAGCTCACATCCAACTCTGTCCCATCAATGGACCTTAACCCTAACCTCAGAAAAATACTCCTTGCTCTAGCAGGGCAAAATTTTCTCTTGTCCATACTAGTCGTTAAGCAGGGCAAAGATTTTTAATGTTACATAGAATGCCAGATATCTCTATAATTAATTTCTAACAAAAACGATTCGTACTTTCCGGATGTATCACAGCTTGGCATGGCTCCGACTCTGACCAAGGCCGCAAAAATACAAAGGGTGCAAACGTAGCCCAGTCCATCACGCAAACCAGCCCCCCATCCATTGACTCCGTCGATACTTCCCGCTGCCTTGGAAAAACAGCCAGGGTGGAAACTAAAGGCCAAGACTGACAGAGTGGTTATCTCTGGACTCTTGCCTGTACCACGGGATAGTTTAGAGAGGAATAGGGAGAGGGAAGGTTTGAATTCATGGCTGAGGGGATGGTGCAGGAGGGAGGGGTTCAGGTACTTAAGCAATTGGGGCTCGTACTGGGGAAGGTGTGACCTCTATGAGAAGGATGGTCTACACCTTAATCAGAAGGGGACCAATATCCTGGGGGGTAAATTTGCTAAGGCCATGCAGGGAGGTTTAAACTGATTCGGGGGGGGGGAGGGATCCTGAGTAGTGGGGCTGAAAGTGAGGGATGCATGGATGGGGACTGCAATGCACGGCATTGCAGAGGTGGGGTGGAGCAGGGTTTGAAATGTGTATACTTCAATGCCAGGAGTATTCGCAATAAAGTGGGTGAACTTGCAGCGTGGATCAGTACCTGGGACTTCGATGTTGTGGCTATTTCAGAGACATGGATAGAGCAGGGGCAGGAATGGATGCTGCAGGTCCCGGGGTTCAAATGTTTTAGTCGAAGTAGGGAAGGAGGTAGAAGAGGGGGAGGGGTAGCATTATTGGTCAGAGATTGTATCACAGTGTCAGAGAGGAGGTTTGATGAGGACTTATCTGTTGAGGTAGTATGGGCGGAGATTAGAAATAGGAGAGGAGAGGTCACCCTGTTGGGAGTCTTTTATAGACCTCCTAAAAGTTCTAGAGAGGTTGAGGAAAGGATTGCGGAGTCAATCCTGCTTAGGAGTGAAAGTAATAGGGCAATTGTTATGGGGGATTTTAACTTGACTAATATTGACTGGAATTGTTATAGCTCTAGCTCGTTAGAGGGGTCAGTTTTTGTTCAAAGCGTGCAGGAAGGTTTTTTGACTCAGTATGTAGACAGGCCAACTAGAGGTGAGGCTATATTGGATCTGGTGCTGGGAAATGAGCCAGACCAGGTGCTAGACTTGGAAGTTGGTGTGCATTTTGGTGATAGTGACCACAATTCGGTTACGTTCACCTTAGTGATGGAAAGGGATAGGCATGAACCTCGGGCCAGTGGTTTTAGCTGGGGGAAGGGTAATTATGAGGCTATTAGGAGAGAATTAGGAAACATAGGTTGGACTAGGAGATTACAGGGACTGGGAACGTCCGACATGTGGAGTTTTTTCAAGGAGCAGCTACTGCGAGTCTGTGATAGGTATGTCCCTGTCAGGCAAGGAGGAATTGGTAGGGCTAGGGAACCGTGGTGCACCAAAAAAGTTTCTTTGTTGGTTAAAAAGAAAAAGGAGGCTTATGTTCGGATGAGACGTGAGCACTCGGGTAGTGCACTAGAAAGCTTTAGATTGGCTAAGAGGGAGTTGAAGAGCGAGCTTAGAAGGGCTAAAAGGGGACATGAGAAGACTTTGGCGGATAGGGTTAAAGAGAATCCTAAGGCGTTCTATAGGTATGTCAAGAACAGAAGGTTGGTTAGGGCAAGTTTAGGGCCAGTTATAGATGGCAGAGGGAAGTTATGTGTGGAACCGGAGGAGATTGGTGAAGCATTGAACCAATATTTCTCTTCGGTGTTCACGCAAGGGGACATGAATATAGCTGAGGAGGACACTGGGTTGCAGGGGAGTAGAATAGACAGTATTACAGTTGATAAGGAGGATGTGCAGGATATTCTGGAGGGTCTGAAAATAGATAAATCCCCTGGTCCGGATGGGATTTATCCAAGGATTCTCTGGGAGGCAAGAGAAGTGATTGCAGAGCCTCTGGCTCTGATCTTCAGGTCGTCGTTGGCCTCTGGTATAGTACCAGAAGATTGGAGGTTAGCGAATGTTGTCCCATTGTTTAAGAAGGGGAACAGAGACTTCCCCGGGAATTATAGACCGGTGAGTCTCACTTCTGTTGTCGGCAAGATGTTGGAAAAAATTATAAGGGATAGGATTTATAGTTATTTGGAGAGTAATGAATTGATAGGTGATAGTCAGCATGGTTTTGTGGCAGGTAGGTCGTGCCTTACTAACCTTATTGAGTTTTTTGAGAAAGTGACCAAGGAGGTGGATGGGGGCAAGGCAGTGGACGTGGTATATATGGATTTTAGTAAGGCGTTTGATAAGGTTCACCATGGTAGGCTTCTGCAGAAAATGCAGATGTATGGGATTGGGGGTGATCTAGGAAATTGGATCAGGAATTGGCTAGCGGATAGGAAACAGAGGGTGGTGGTTGATAGTAAATATTCATCATGGAGTGCGGTTACAAGTGGTGTACCTCAGGGATCTGTTTTGGGGCCACTGCTGTTTGTAATATTTATTAATGATCTGGATGAGGGTATAGTTGGGTGGATTAGCAAATTTGCTGATGACACCAAAGTCGGTGGTGTGGTAGACAGTGAGGAAGGGTGTCGTAGTTTGCAGGAAGACTTAGACAGGTTGCAAAGTTGGGCCGAGAGGTGGCGGATGGAGTTTAATGCGGAGAAGTGTGAGGTGATTCACTTTGGTAGGAATAACAGATGTGTTGAGTATAGGGCTAACGGGAGGACTTTGAATAGTGTGGAGGAGCAGAGGGATCTAGGTGTATGTGTGCATAGATCCCTGAAAGTTGGGAATCAAGTAGATAAGGTTGTTAAGAAGGCATATGGTGTCTTGGCGTTTATTGGTAGGGGGATTGAATTTAGGAGTCGTAGCGTTATGTTGCAACTGTACACAACTCTGGTGCGGCCGCACTTGGAGTACTGTGTGCAGTTCTGGTCCCCGCATTACAGGAGGGATGTGGAGGCTTTGGAGAGGGTGCAGAGGAGGTTTACCAGGATGTTGCCTGGTATGGAGGGGAGATCCTATGAGGAGAGGCTGAGGGATTTGGGATTGTTTTCGCTGGAAAGGCGGCGGCTGAGAGGGGATCTTATTGAAACATATAAGATGATTAGAGGTTTAGATAGGGTGGATAGTGATAGCCTTTTTCCTCTGATGGAGAAATCCAGCACGAGGGGGCATGGCTTTAAGTTGAGGGGGGGTAGTTATAGAACCGATGTCAGGGGTAGGTTCTTTACCCAGAGGGTGGTGAGGGATTGGAATGCCCTGCCAGCATCAGTTGTAAATGCGCCTAGTTTGGGGGCGTTTAAGAGATCCGTAGATAGGTTCATGGACGAAAAGAAATTGGTTTAGGTTGGAGGGTCACAGTTTTTTTTTTAACTGGTCGGTGCAACATCGTGGGCCGAAGGGCCTGTTCTGCGCTGTAATGTTCTATGTTCTATGTTCTATAATCAAGGACCCCATGCACCCTGGACTTACACTCTTCCACCTTCTTCAATCGGGGAAATGATACAACAGGCTTCAAAGGGATTTTTGGGACAGCACGGTGGCACAGTGGGTTAGCACTGCTGCCTCACAGTGCCAGGGACCCGGGTTCAATTCCCAGCTTGGGTCACTGTCTGTGTGGAGTATGCACGTTCTCCTCCTGTCTGCGTGGATTTCCTTCGGGTGCTCTGGTTTCATCCCACAGTCATGATGTGGAGATGCCGGCGTTGGACTGGGGTAAACACAGTAAGAAGTTTAACAACACCAGGTTAAAGTCCAACAGGTTTATTTGGTAGCAAAAGCCACACAAGCTTTCGGAGCTCCAAGCCCCTTCTTCTGACCTGAAGAAGGGGCTTGGAGCTCCGAAAGCTTGTGTGGCTTTTGCTACCAAATAAACCTGTTGGACTTTAACCTGGTGTTGTTAAACTTCTTACTGTGTTCATCCCACAGTCCAAAGATGTCCGGGTTAAGTTGATTGGCCATAGTAAATTGCCCCTTAGTGACAGGGGGACTAGCAGAGTAAATGCATGGGGCTACAGGGATAGGGGCTGGGTGGGCCGAATGGTCTCCTGCACTGTAGGGATTCTATGATTCTCTGATCCTGCAACCAGAACGTATATTGGACAACTTGGCGATTTTAGTTTCTTTCAGCATTCAAGTGATACTGTTGGGAACATAGGAAATAGCAGCAGGAGGAGGCTATTCAGCCCCTCAATCCTGCCCCACAAGTATATGACAGAAAATGCTGGAAAACCTCAGCAGGCCTGACAGCATCTGTGGTGAGAGAATAGAGCCAACGTTTTGAGTCTGGCTGATGCTTTGGCAGCTCCGACGAAGGGTTATCCACTTTCGAAACGTTGGCTCTATCCTCTCTCCACAGATGCAGTCAGACCTGCTGAGGTTTTCCAGCATTTTCTGTCTTTGTTTCAGATTCCAGCATCCGCAGTCATTTGCTTTTACCACAAGTATACGACACAGTTGCCCATTTTCAAAGCAATTGCATCTTGATATGAATTAATCTGAATCGGATTCTTCCAGAATAATTAAATAATTTCAGTTCAATCTCCTCTGAATTAACACTTTGCCTTTGCCATTCATTAATAGCCTGTACTGAACGAGAAGTACACGCTTTTCAATAGCCGGATAATGTGTTGCCGATTATCCCTTGTATCTCAGGAATGGAACTCTCAATTCAATGAAACTGAGATTGTGAATGGCTAAACTGAGGAATAATCTTAGTTGATAAGGACTTAAAGATATAACACTTCCAACAAAATTAATTATATTCCGTACAATAACTCCAGTCAAAAACTTGAGCTGTGATAGTCTCCAGGTTTCCTGTTAAGTTCAAACCTCTCACTATCTTCCTTCATATGTGCTGTTCACAGATGCCTCTTGCCACAGCCGTTGCAAGGCCTCCTGTCACAGTGTTGGTGTGCCACAATCCAAAAAAAAAGATCAAAGTAAAGTTCAACTCTCCCTTGGTCAGAGGCTTAGTTGATAAGGAACCGCCAGGGGTCATTTTATATGCCTGGTGACTCTGTGCTGTGGCTTCCTGCATCTGAAACGTAAAAGTGAAAGAAACCACTGCAGCCAAGTGGGGGAGGAAAGGAAAAGGGGCCACTTCAGGATAGCAGCGTAAACAACACTCAACTGAAGAGGTTCCATCACAGCCAAATTCAGATAAAACACTTATCACTGAAGAAGAGACTCGCATGAAGTCATAAAACTTCACTTTACGGGCAGACTTAAAACCAAATAAAAATCCATGAAAATGGAACACATTCCTTCTTTTATGAATATGAATTGGAATTAACCCTTGTCCCTTATCAACCTGCTAAACAACAGTAATAGATGGTCGGATTATATTGGCTGGAGGCTTGCCTATTTACCTGGATCTCAGCACAGCGAAAGTCTGACTGTGATTACCCAGGGCCCTAAAATGTTATACGGTGCACTAAAATCATTTATGTTCTTAAACTAAGCCATTCTTCATTTTTATCTCCTGTCCACAATTTGTGAAGCAGAACGCTCACCGTGGACAGTTGCCAATGACTGTGTGGAACTGTCTGCAATGTGCTGTGGAAAATGGTCTGCCTATCTTGCTGACGCTTTCTCCTGAGGAGAAAGATGTTGCCTCCACTAATTTTCTCCTTTAGTATGAGTGTGAAGATTGTCATTCAGAGAGCTGAATCAGGATCAGAGCCCACATTCCGCTGTAGTGCTGAAAGAATGCTGCATAGTCATAAAATCACCATCCAACAGGAAATGTAAAACCAAAGATCTGTCTGTTCTTTTCTTTATTCTTTCATGGGATGTGAGCCACCATTGGCAAAGCTAGCATTTGTTGCCCATCCCTATTCCATAGAATAGAATCACAGAATCCCTACAGTGCAGAAGAGGCTATTCAGCCGATCGAGTCTGTACCAACTCTCTGACAGTATATCTTACTCAGGCCAGAGACAGGGTAGATTCAGAATGAATGTTCCTAATGGTGGGGGAATCCAGAACTGGGGGTCATAGTTTGAGGTTACGGGGTAAATATTTTAGATCTGTGGTGAGGAGAAATTTCTTCACCCAGAGGGTGGTGAATCTGTGGAATTCACTACCACAACATGTATTTGAGGCCAAAACATTGTCTGATTTCACAAAGAAATTAGATATAGCTCTTGGGACTAAAGGGATCACAGGATATGGGGGGAAGGGGGATCAGGATATTGAATTTGATGATCAGCCATGATCAAAATGAATGGTGGAGCAGATTCGAAGGGCCGAATGGCCTACTTCTGCTTCTAGTTTCTATGTTTCTATGTTTCCCGGCCCTCTCCCCCATTCTGTCCCTGTAACCCCACACATTTCCACCTAATCCACCTAAACTCCACATCTTGGGGCGTTAAGAGGCAATTTAGCATGGCCAATCTGCCTAACCTGCACATCTTGTCCCTGACAAGGTTGTGATGGAACACCTTCTTACACCACTGCAGTGTACGTGGTGCAGATACACCCACAGTGCTGCAGGGAAGGAGATTCCAGGTTTTTAATCCAGCAACGGTAAAGGGATAATGATGCTGTTCAAGTCAGGATGGTGTGTGGCTTGGAGGAAAACCTGCAGGTGTGGTGTTCCCCTGTGTCTGCTGCCCTTACCCTTCTAGGTGGTAGAAGTTGGGAGGCTTGGCCACCTACACCTTTTCCTGTGCCATAGATCCCACTCCGTTATCAGTTTGTTTTTGTGGGCTCCCATCCCCCAGTGCATTGACCTCAAAAACTTAATTTGCAAATGCCATCATTGCCTTCCCTATTGTATCTACTTCCTCTTCACCATGTACCAACTTGGGCCTCCTGTTCTTTTGATATTGTTTTCTTTTTCAACTCCGCATTCTGAGGGATCAGTCGGCCCCCCGGGAACACACTCCTCCTGGGATCAGCATGCACTCAGAGGCTCCTCAACTGCAGTATCTGCTTGATGCTGGGTGACCAACCCAAAGCCTGCCTTGACACTTGGGGGTTGTATTTACCTCTCTCAGCCATTCAATTTCTTCTGAAATTAGATTCCACTGGATCTAATTTCCGCAAACTGCACTCTTTCTGCTGACTGTGTCAACTACCTGCACTGGGGCATTCTTAGGAAGGGTGGAGGACCTCCTCCCTTCACCGTCGTATTTCTCATGGTCTGCAGGAGCATCTCCAGGTCATAGAATCCCTACAATGCAGAAGAGGCCATTCAGCCCATCAAGTCTGCACCAACTCACTGACAGAGTATATTACCCAGGTCCTCTCCCCCACCCTATCCCTGTAACCCCCCCACATTTACCACGGCCAATCCATCTAAACTGCACATCTTTGGGCACTAAGGGGGAATTTAGCATGGCCAATCTGCCTAACCTGCACATAGAAGAAATGACCATAGAATCCCTACAGTGCAGAAGGAGGCCATTCGGCCCATCGAGTCTACCCCGACGACGATCCCACCCAGGCCCTATGCCCATAACCCCATACATTTACCCACTAATCCCTCTAACCTACACATCCCGGGACACTAAGGGGCGATTTAGCATGGCCAATCAACCTAACCTGCACATCTTTGGACTGTGGGAGGAAACCGGAGCATCCAGAGGAAACCCACGCAGACATGGGGAGAATGCGCAAACTCCACACAGACAGTGACCCAAGCCGGGAATCGAACCCAGGCTCCTGGCGCTGTGAGGCAGCTGTGCTAAACACTGTGCTACCGTGCCACCCTCATCAGGGAATTGTGAGGCTGCCTTGTGCTGGGTTCCAGACCTCTGACTCACCTAAGATATCCCATGTTGCTCTCAACTTAATATCTTCCAAATAGAAGTTAAAACCCTCAAACGGCTAACTGATCATCAAACTCCTCTCCATCCCAATGAAAAGAGCACCCCATGAAACTCGAGGCTGATGACTGCTGCCACCCCCCTCCCCCGCCCCCCCCCCCCCCCCCCTCCTCCCCACCCCCTGGGAATGGGTGGGTTCCAACTTCCATTTCCTATCCTGCAGTGAAAATTTTACCCCTCGGTCAAAAGTATTTTAAGTTCCATGACCTTGGATTGAAACGGTTACTCTCCAAACTATGCATGAAAAATAACAAGTCTGCTTTAAGTAATCACGGATCAGAATCAAATTTCCAACCTCAAAATTAAAGTTAAATACCCACTGCAGAGCAAAAGGATTTGATTCTGGCTAGTGTAGAAACTGGCACACTATATCTGCAGTACACATGTTAGATAGAAATTCAATACCACCCATAAACTGGAGCAGAGGTGTGTTCTAAATGTTGGGGAAATGGAATTTAGTTTGAGTCAGTACAATTAATAGATGCAAACGGAATTTAATCTCACAACATAATTGGGGTAAAAGTCAAACATTTTGTCACATGGATGGAATTAAGAGTCAAAAATCACAATGCTTAACCCAGGCAATGGATTTGGGTTCACATTATGCATGATATTGTTTTAAACTGCTTTGATTGTGTAATTTTCTCAATACTGCACAATGGTTCTGGGTGCGCAACCAGAAGAAAATATCAAATACCAGAACCCATTGAAAGTGTCTGGGGTTCAATCTACCTAACGCAGCTACTTGGGTTTGACCGCGCTATTCAGCAATGTGAAAGTGGCTGTAGAAGATGTTTATGTGATTTGTTGGATTTCCTGAGAATTTTATGAACTTAATATGGAGTGAGAAATGTTTGAGAAGGTATGAGAGAATTGTTGGAAACGGCACGATGGCACAGTGGTTAGCATTGCTGCCTCACAGCGCCTAGCATTGCTGCCTCACAGCGCCAGGGACCCAGGTTCAATTCCAGCCTCAGGGAACCGTTTGTGTGGAGTTTGCACGTTCTCCCCGTGTCCGTATGCGTTTCCTCCAGGTGCTCCGGTTTCCTCCCACAATCCAAAGATGTGCGGGTTAGGTGAATTGGCCATGCTAAATTGCCCCTTTGGAGTCAGAGGGATTAACAAGATAAATATGTTGGGTTACGGGGATAGGGTGGGATTGTTGCCTGCGCAGTCTCAATGGGCCAAATAGCCCCCTTCTGCACTGTGGAATTCTATGATTCTATCAAAAACATATCTTCACGAACTGTACTTTTCTTTTGAAATATGGAAAGACACTATTATTTGGATACTTGTATTTTTTTTTAAATTTATAAATTCACCTTGGGCTGTTAAGAAGCATGCCTTTTCTCGGAAATCACATGATTTCAGTTACCAGATCAACATGGTGCTTGGCGGTGGGGATTGAAGAGGTGTTTTGTTTGTGTGAACAACAATTATTTTAATTGATGGGAGAAAGCTAGTTTAAAGAGAAAGGTTTTATTGACACAGGAGTAGTGAGTTTTGAACCGACTGTTTTGAATTCAGTTTTGGGAAGAAGCTGAGGAGGAAGGCTGCCCTCATCTACGCTCTCCAAGCCTTACTTGAAATACGAGTATAACATGTCTGCATTTGGAAGCCTGCAAAGCTAAGGAAAGAACAATTGATCCCGCTGTATACTTTGCTCCACGCTGAAGCTCCAATGGTGAGAACCTCCAGACATCTACTGGAACCAGTAACCTGTCTTCATGTGAGGGAATTGCAGGTTGACAGCATAAAAGCCCTGCAAACTTTATCTTTTAATTTATAAAGCCTATACTCCAAAACCCATCAGTGCAGAGACCCCAGCTGTTTGTCCTTTTCTGCGTGCGTGCGTGCGTGCGCATGCGAGCCCACTGGGGTATTTCAAAAAAGGGAAAGAGTTTAAATTTAAGTGTATTTATTAGTCATAAGTAGGCTTACGTTAACACAATGCAGTTACTGTGAAAATCCCCTAGTCACCACAGGGCGCCTGTTCGGGTACAATGTGGGAGAATTTAGCATGGCCAATGCACCTAACCAGCACGTCTTTTGGACTGTGGGGGGAAACCAGACCACCCGGATGAAACCCATGGAGAGACAGGGAGAATGTGCAGACCCCGCACAGACAGTGACCCAAGCTGGGAATCGAACCCTGGTCCCTGGCGCTGTGAGGCAGCAGTGCTAACCACTGTGCCACTTCCAGAGTAAAATTGTGTAATAACCAGTTCTTGCAACTTGTCTTAAAGCCTAAGTTTTGTTTTATAATTAATCATTCTGAGTTTATTGAAATAATCCTGGTTAAAGTTTCTTTTATTCTGCGTCCAACTGTAGTGAAGGTAAATAATTGGCCATTTTGGTGAGTGAATTAAACTTTTAAACAGATAGTGTGACTTGCAGAATAGTGAGTCTGGATAAATTGCATGCTCTCCTCACTTTAGTCGTAACAGAATCATATGATCATGTTCAGCAAACCTTTAAAAATATACTACCTTGACCATGGGACTTTGTGAACATGTGGAAGTGCACACACCTAGAGTTCTCTCTTGATCCCCCTTGTGTGGTTTGAAGCCAGCAATAAGCAAGGGTGTTGCCAGTTGTGCTTTTCACTCAGCAGTTTTCTGTCTCTGAAATTAGCAGTGTAATGTAACCGCTGCCTTCAGCAACAATCAATTCTACTCAGCTGAACTTGGTCACATTCACACTTAATCCATCGTGTGTGTCATCAGTCATTCCTTCATCATATCTGAGCTGTTCATAAGTGCCATGAGATCTTGTAATCATTCTCTGTCAACTCTCATAGCCCATATTGTCACTATCTTCCAATCACGTCATTTAGATTGGAAAAGTATTAAACAGTGAGATGGATAGGAGAATTTCATAAAATCGAATCATAGAATCCCTACAGTGCAGAAAGAGGCCATTCGGCCCATCGAGTCTGCACCGACAACAATCCCACCAAGGCCTTATCCCCTCAACCCCGCATACTTACCTCACTAATTCCTCGCTCCTTCGCATCCCAGGACACTAAGGGACAATTTAGCATGGCCAATGCACCTAACAAAGAAAATTACAGCAGAGGAACAGGCCCTTCAGCTCTCCAAGCCTGCACCGACCATGCTGCCCAGCTGAACTAAAACCCCCTACCCTTCTGGGGACCATATCCTCTATTCCCCTGCACATCTTTGGACTGTGGGAGGAAACCGGAGCACCCAGAGGAAACCCACGCAGACAATGTGCAAACTGCACACAGACAGTGACCCAAGCCGGGAATCAAACCCAGGTCTCTGGAGTTGTGAGATAGCAGTGCTAACCACTGTGCCACCGTGCTGCCCACAAATTTGTGCAGCCTTTATCAATGCTGAATTAGACAGATTTTAGATCCACAGGAAAGTTAAGGGTTACGGGTCAGGTAGGAATGTGGAGTTAAGGCTACAATCAAATCAGACATGATCTTATTTGAATGATGGAAAAATCTTGAGAGGATAAATGGCTTAATCCTGCCCCATTTCTAATGATCTTATTTAAGATACGATGGACATGAAATAAAAGCAAGTGATTGTTTATTGTTTTCTTTCTAACTGAGTGATGAAACATTATTCACACAATCAACAGGAAGGCAGATTGTATGGTTCCACAATGGTGGCTTTAGAGATTCATTGGCCCATTTTCTGATCACTGATACCTGTAGGCCTTATGGCCCAACATTTCCTATGTGGTTCCACATTTGATTTGATTTATTATTGTCACATGTGTTGGGATACAGTGAAAAGTATTGTTTCTTGCACATTATACAGACAAAGCATACCACTCATAGAGTACATTGGGGAGAAGGAAAAGGAAGGGTGCAGAATATAGGACGAGATCTTCCGGCCGCACTCTTCCCAAGACTGGAAAGTCTCACCCGATGTCAATGGACCTTTCTGCATTCTGCCCCCCACCAGCTACGATTCCCGTGATGGGCGGGACGGTAAAATTCTGTCCATACTGTCCATACAGTTATAGCGAGGGTGTAGAGAAAGATCAACTGAATATAAGGTAGGTCCATTCAAAAGTCTGATGGCAGCAGGGAAGAAGCTCTTCTTGAATCGGTTGGTGCGTGATCATATGACAGGTATAAGAAGTGTTTTAGGAGATTATGACGCTAGTATGGGAGTTATCTCGTATGGAGAGAACTTCGCAATAAGAAATAAATGGATGGAATTTCCCAGCCATTCCCACCAACAGGATCTTCCAATCCCACTGTTGGTGATTCCCCGCTGCAGGTTCTCTGGTGGCAGACGGTGCAAACAACAGTAAACCCGGTTGACAGCAGAAGGACCGGAAAATCCCACCACCGGCCAATGGCTGACCACATCCATCGCCACAAGACATGCCACAGGGCGACGTGTGGAAAATATCTTCACATGGTAATGGCACTTCTGAGCATGTTCTGTACCAAAGAATAGTGCCAAAATTTCATTGCATTTCTAATAGAATTAATATTTTAAAATGTTCTATGTATAGCCTAACAACACGTTAGTTCGGAAGCTCAGTGCCACTCCAATGTTTGCTGGATTTTAGCTCCAATGTCGACTCGTGTTTTAGTGTGCCAAGCATACAAGTGAAACTCCTGCCAATTCTCAGCCAAGCTCAGAGCCAGAACATCTTACTGTGTGAAAGGGCTGGCCTGTTGCCATTATCCATCATCTCATGCAAAATTCTATTGGTTAAGCATCATTGTTGTTACTGGCTGCAAAGGGGTCCATCACCTACTCACTCACTTTCCTATCAGGAGCAGGATCTTCAAGATGGTTTGCCAATGTTTGCACAACTTCAGGCTTGCCAGTGTCACTCAATGACTTTGCCAAGTAGTTACACTTGTTTACCGCTATACAAAGCAGTACATCTCCTATTTTCTACTTGGCCAGTAAAGCTTAACAAGCCTGCTGTTAGTCAATGGGTTCAATGCCAGGTCTGTTGATAATGGGAATAATTAGCTGTTATGTGTTCACACAAATTGCAGTTCATGCTGTTAACAGCTGGGGAGTTTATTGAGTTCTGCAAACACCGGTACCTTGTAATCTTTAATTTCACCTTGAATGCTTTATTTTCACCTGCTGAATGTCTGCAACCACATGGACTGAATTCCGTTTTAATCGCTTCACCAATATCATTGGCTGGCACCATGTTAACCATTACCTGGCTTGGGTTAAGAGCCCTCACTCTGGCAAGACTTTCTCTGTGGTGTTGGTGCAGAGGAAGGCAGTGGGCTGAGAAGTTATAGGATTCATTGGCCTCTTCCAATGCCCTTCCAAACAGCCAGTATCCAGAGGTCATGGACATTGGCGACTGTTGCCCAACTATCAGTGTCATCGTCTGCCATCTTCATATCTCATTTGCAACTTTCCTTGCAGTGGAGATATGGACAGCCAGCAAGTCATGAGCCAGTGGCCAGTTCTCCACATAGAAGTTCATTGGCTATCATCCATCTGATGGGCACAGTAAGAAGTCTCACAACACCAGGTTAAAGTCCAACAGGTTTATTTGGAATTACGAGCTTTCGGAGCGCCGCTCCTTCATCAGGTGACTCACCTGGTGTTGTGAAACTTCTTACTGTGCCCACCCCAATCCAATGCTGGCGTCTTCACATCATCCATCTGATGAACATGGCTGAGCCAGCACAGATATTGTTGGCTTATCTGATGGAATTCGCACCATAACATGTTAGCACGAGCTTTGTGTAACTAACACTTGCTTTCAGAACAAACCATCTCACAGGGTGTCCTGGAGGCATCTAAGATCAGGGCATTTGCCCAACTGGTCATTACCAGATATGACCCTCTCAACAGTATTCTCAACGCACAAAGATACCACAGCTCGAACTGTGATACAGATCACACCGTGTTATGTACCGGGGTTGAGATGCGCTGCTGTACTTTATTTTAAATAGCAAAATTATCTATTCACCATCTTGATTTAAACTTTTCCATTCTTGCTTTCAAATCTCTTCACGGCCTCTCACCTCCTTATCTCTGTAATCTCCGCCAACCCCACTACCCTCCAAGGTGTCTGCGCTCCTCTATCCCTGACCTCATGAGCATTCCCAATTTTATTTGCTCCACCATTGGTGGCCCCACCTCCAGTGTCTCGGCCCTCACTTCTGGAATTCCCTCCCAAAGATGTGCAGGTTGGGTGGAATGACCTTGCTAAATTGCCCCTTAGTGTCAGCGCGATTAGCTAGGGTAAATACATGGGATTACAGGGATGGGGCCTGGGTGGGATTGTTGTTGTGGGCTCGATGGGCTGAATGGCCTCCTTCTGCACTGTTGGGATTCTATGATTCTATGAATTTCTCCGACTTGCTACCTTTCTTTTGTTTCCCTCTAAAACCTACTGCTTTCACTGAGCTTTTGTAAGGCATGGTGTCCCATTTTATTTTTTAATGATCCTTGTGAAATGACTTGAGATGTTTTGTTACCTTAAAAAAGTTATACAAAAAAATAGTTACGTAGAAACATAGAAAATAGAAGCATGAGTAGGCCATTCGGCCCTTCGAGCCTGCTCCGCCATTCATCTTGATCATGGCTGATTATCAAGTTCAATATCCTGATCCCGCCTTCCCCCCATATCCCTTGGTCCCTTTAGCCCAAAGAGCTATGCTGAATATCGTTGTTGTACAGCCATCGTGATCAGGCTCCAAAAAAAAATGTGGAATTTCAAATTCTGCTTTTGTATCCACCTGAACCATTCGAAGAGATCAATGTCCCCTCTGAAACATAGCGCCCCTGAAAATACCCCTGCTCTAAACATTGAATTCCTGACCCACAACTTGAACCCACAAACTCTGACTGGGAGATGAGAATACTACCAGCTGTGTCAAGCTGAATATATTATAATAAATTCCATGTGCATTTAAAATGAAATAGACCTATACCCTGAGCAGTATCTGGCTTACAAACCTATCATTCTGAACAGAATGAGGCCAACAATATCAGGTTGCCTATCACACCTCTGGTGTTCCTGTCAGGGAGGGGGAAGTAAGCACGTGTCATAAGTATTTTGCTTTATGACTGTCAGAAGGGTAATATTCAAGCTTTCATTTAGGGCAAAAAATAGTGTTGGTCTAACTCCTTGACCACCTTTACTGAATAGTCTCAGGCTGACAAGTCAGATGACATGATGCAGATGTTGCTGCTATCATGCTATCTCCCTACTGCTGTGAGATGACGTACTTCCTGAAAGCTTGTTTGAGCAAATTGTACCTTTATTGTCTGTGCGCTATGATGGTTCTTCTGGGAATTCAGTCTAAAAAGGTCAAATTTAAAGGCTTCTATCTGGGTAACACAGTATACAAGGAAAATTCTGTTGTATCTTTTTATCATCTAAAGAACTTGTTTCTGACAAAAAAATTGCGATATGACATTGCAATTATTGTCTATCCCTTTTGAAGCATAGAATCATAGAATGGTTACAGCACAGAGGTAGGCCATTCAGCCATTATATTCATGCCTACTTTGTTGCCCTGAAACTGCGATAATAGGCCTTCTCCTTGTGTTCCTATGGCATTCCCATGATAATGTTTAGTCGTGAATACCGGAATTTTGGCTTAACAATGATGAAGGAATGGTGACATTTGTATAAATCAGGATGTCATGTGACTTGGAGGAGAACTTGCGCATGATACCACTACGACATGGTGGGGAGGCGGTGGCATAGTGCTTTTGTCGATGGATCCAGTGATCCAGGGTAATGCTCTGGCGATCCAGGTTCAAATCCCACCATGGCAGGTGGTACAATTTGAATTCAATAAAAATCTGAAATTAAAAAAATCTAATGATAACCAATCTGGTTCACTAATGTCCTTTAGGGAAGGAAATGTGCCATCCTTACCTGGTCTGGCCTGCATGTAACTCCAGACCCACAGCAATGTGGTTAGCTCTTGAAATGCCCATTAAATGATCCAGCAAGCCACTCAGTTCAAGGACAATTAGGGATGGGCAATAAATGCTGTCCTAGCCAACGACGCCCCCATCCCCTGAATGAATTAAAATAGATTGCCTTGGCATAACATTGCTGCTGTTGTCCTTCTGGGTGATAGAGGTTGCGGGCTTGAAAGATGCTGCTGAGATTAGTGTACAAGAAAAGGTGAATATTGATCATTATGATAGAAGTATTGTCCTGGATAGTGTTGAGATCTTTAACTGTCATTGCTACTAAAACAAAGAACAATGCAGCACAAGAACAGACCCTTTGGCCCACCAAGGACTGAATATCACATCCCTAACTTGAGTCTTTATATAGTGCCTTAAATGTCTCTAAAGGAAATTCCAAAGCATTTCCTATCAAATTAATTGCTTCTTGGGGTACAATCACTGTTGTTATGTAGCAAAACACCTCATCGCACACTATGACAAAATGAGAACATTTTGGGAGATGACAGCAATTTGCAAAACTTGAGCATCGTAGCAAAAAAATTGGTTTCGAATGACAAAATGGAAGGTCATCAATCGAATTTAATATAAAGCCAATCTGAGGACAGAGTTTTACAATTCCCTGCCGGCATGGGATGTATAATTGGATATCGAGGAGGACTGGGTCTGAAGCTAGCCTGCACTGTGAAACGGGTATATTGGCAAGACAACAAAGTCACAGGCTGGTATTTTCAATTTTTTTTTTCAAAGTGTTGCCTCAGGCAGGAAAAGCAAAGGACAACCCCACCAGCTATCTTGGGGCTTTTCCCGCCAGATTTCCAAACACATTGAGAAAGGAATTGAGGGGGGAGGGATGGGGTCCCGGTCCCACATCATCTGGCCTCTGAATCAGCCCGCCCCATCAGCAACCTCGGATTCCTGACAGAATGGGCAATCTGAAAAAAAATAAAAACACAGATAACTCACTGAGCCCACCCCGTCGTCCCACTGACAGGGGAATATCCTCACAGAATCCCTGCCACACCGCCCCCCCCCCCCCCATCCCCATGGCAATCCTGCAACCCAAACCTTCCTCATAGAAACCCCCCCCCCCATCCAGACACACCAATGACAGTGCCCCCTGGAACTCCCTGGGCACTGCCCGGACTTGACCCTTTCCTCCCTGGGAGTTATACTTAGCTGTGCCCCTCACCGCACCCCGCCCCCGCCCCCCCGCACCCCTCCCCCCAACAGGTTCTGTTCACTAGTTCCCCACTTTACCAAACCAGTTGTAAAACCCATCCATGGGAACAAGGTGAATTTCCTACTTGTGGGGGGATGTTACAGTGGGGAGGCCCGCTCACTGAATGGCAATGTACGCTAAAGTGGCTCCTGACCTTTCATGGCGGGAACACCATCATGTCATTGGTAACGGGGCGGGACAATCTCAACGGGAAATTCCACCAGCATAAAAGCTGTTTTGGGACTCTACTGGATTCTCTCTCTCCGCCAACCCCCCCATCCCATTCCTGCCCTCCAAAAATGGCATGAAACATTTCCCCCTCCCCACAGATTCTCCCTGTTCCTTCCAGAAATCCAAAGTGAATAGATTTATATACTCTTGGAATGATTCCCTAACCCTTGGGGGAAGTTGTGCTTAACTTTCAACATAAAGCATGGATTCTAGTGTAGCGCCATTTTGAAACAAACACGGGGGAACCTGTAAAATTCCTTGGGTGACCTTCCAGCCTCCCGCCTGCCCCCACTTTCCCGCATTTCTATGATGCTCCAGTTGGGGCCCTTAAATGGCCATTTGAGGGATTGGGGGGGCGGGGCAGGGGGGGTGGGGGGGGATGGTAAACATGAGCGTGAGAAGACCAGAAAGTGACCCTGCCTGGCTCTTGGTCAAGACAGGAATTGCCTCCATCAACAGCCCCCTTTCAACATTGAACGTCACTCACCTCACAAGTTCTGCCTGCCAGCGGGGTCTCCTTTTTCCCTGGTCTCTCCACCAACACTCCCACCTGCCCTATACCCACCCTACTGTAAAAAGTCTCACAACAACAGTATAAGTCCAACAAGTTTATTTGGAATCACAAGTTTTCGGAGCACTGTGCATTCACCTGATGAAGGAGCAGTGCTCCGAAAGCTCGTGATTCCAAATAAACCTATTGGATTTTAACCTGGTGTTGTGAGGCTTCTTACTGTGCCCACCACAGTCCAACACTGGCATCTCCACTTTATGGCCATGCAACCCAGCCTCAACCAAGCCCTTCCCCACCCTAAGACCCCCACACTTACCTGGTCCAGGACTCCCAGGACTTAGACTCTACCTGTACTCCCACTGGTGCCCACTGCAACCTCTGGTGCTATTAGGGCTGGAGATTAGCTGACACATGTCCCATCTTCAACCATTTAATGTTATTTGGAACCGGTATTGTTGGTGATGCAGGCGGGAAACCCCGTCATCTGAAAAATTCTGGCCTAAAAGTTCAACCAAGGTTGGTTCCTTGTTTAGGTTGAACTATTGGAGAAACTGGCTGAAATCAATTCTGGTCATCTAAAGTAGAATAAAATGTTTGATATCCTTGTGACACTATCAAAAGGTGTCAATACTCGTAGCTAAACATGAAACACATGACTGACAATCTGCAGGAATACGAAAAGCTGATCTTGAGCAAACAAGAAAATAATCTAATTTAATGAACTATATTAGAGTTTCACACCGGAATTCTACCACTTCGCCCATCACAGAATTGGAGCGGGCGAGGGGCGGACAATGGAAATGTCCATTGACCTCAGGTGGGAATTTCTGGTCTCACTCGAGCGACGCCATAAAATCCCACCCTCAATCTCTAAGTAAAATCGAGAGGTAAAAGATAGTTCTAAGCCTCAACATTTACTCTTAAAGCTTAACTTAGTTGAGTTATAACCATATACAATTTGTTTTCAGCAGAACATAGTCAAAGTCCATGTTCTTGTTTGTAACAGAGCTCTCAACATTTCTGCTGAAGGACAGGGTAATAAGTTAAAGACACATTTTCAATATTATCACTGCCAAATTTCAAAGTCCCAAAAGTGAAACATTAGAAAATAAAGTATAGTCATTGCACGGTGAGGGGGAAAGCAAGGATGGTAGATGCAGGAAGGCACGGTGGCATAGTGGTCAGCACTGCTGCTTTCCAGCGCCAGGGACCCGGGTTCAATTCCCGGCTTGGGTCACTGTCTGTGTGGAGGCTGCATATTCTCCCCATGTCTGCGTGGGTTTCCTCCGGGTGCTCCGGTTTCCTCCCACAGTCTGAAAGTCGTGCTGGTTAGGTGCATTGGCCATGCTAAATTCTCCCTCAGTGTTACCCAAACAGGTGCCAGAGTGTGGCAACTAGAGGATTTTTACAGTAACTTCATTGCAGTGTTAATGTCAGCCTTACTTGTGACACTAATAAATAAACTTAAACTTAGATATCCAGGCATCATCAATGCCAGTCCATCACTGGCCACAAGGAGGCATAATTTGAGCACTGTGAACATGACCATGCCACTCTCTCCTTTCAAAAACTCAGGCCAGCAACATGCTTCCAAAGTGGCAGAACTCATCCAATTGAGGCAAGTGTAGATGACAGCAGGCACCAGAGACCTGAACTTGTGACCTCCTGGCAAGCAGTCAAATGCTCATCAGTTTGAGCTACAGCTACTGGGTCAAGGAAAGTTTTTAATAGATGAAGACTTAGGAGGAATTCTGCGACTGTTTTGAATTTTTTTTCTCAACAATGCCACAAATGTCCCCTCAGTTTTAAACGCGCTCGGCCAATCCAAACCTTCAAGTTATTTCACTTGGGGCAGGCCGTTATCATTTACAGATTTTATAAATGATTGTTTTAATTTATGCGCGGGCATTCTTCAGCAGTCTTTCTGGTGGAGATGAGGGAGTTGCGATAAATCACAGCCTTTGCTGTATTTGCCTGGCCTGGTCTGTCACCATGTATGGTCAGGGTGTAATCAGAGCTTTCCCTGTCAATGCCCGGCAATCACTAAGGATTAATTAAAGGCTGATATGAAACCCAGATGTGAACAGTAAAATAGAAAACCATAGAAAGCATCTTTTGGGGGAATTCGAAGGGAGCTTAATTTGCCCACCCAGGAGAAAGAAGCAAATTGGAAGAGAAAAGATTTACAGCACAGAGGGAGTGAAATCTGGAAAGCTAATTTCCTTGCTTAGTAGATAATTAGGGATGATGACAAGTTGGGCTTTGTGGCTTTTTGACACTGCTAAAATACTTCAAGAGCTGGAAAAGAAATTGTTCCAGTCAGTGTTCACTGCAGAATCAAACCTGTCTTTCCACTATGCACATTACGGTGAAGATGATAAATTGTAGTTTTGTCTTTTAAGCCTGGTTTGCAGTAAATTTTACCTCTGTACACAGTAGGTGAAGAAAGTTTATTCAGAAGTGAAAAGATATGACAGATTCAATTGATTTACATCCCCAAATTGAAAAAAAAACTTAAGTTCATACAATGTGACCGAGAGCTTGGGTTATGCCGCATGCACTCGTTAAGGCTGAATCATCAAAAGTTGTCCCCTGGGCTCAGTTGCCTACTTATTTATTACTGGGGTGCTGTGGGTGCCAGTCACAGTTCCAGAGGTCTCAGGAAACAGAGTCATAGAGGTTTACAACTTGGAAACAGGCCCTGCGGCCCAACTTGTCCATGCCGCCCCTTTTTTAAACCCCTAAGCTAATCCTAGTTGCTCGCGTTAGGCTCACATCCCTCCATACCCATGATGAGATGACACGATATAATGGCTCACGCACTGAGGAGAGATCTGGTGAAGGGTATCACGTGAGCAAGTGATGATTCGTGGTGGCCCACAGATTCACAGGATCCACAAGGAACCTGATCTACCTGGCTCCACCAATCAAGTTTCCAGGGGAGGGCCTCAAACCAGAATTAAGCCCCCTATTTGCATATGCAAGAGAGATTTTTTGTTAAAACAGGCTAGTATTGTTAATAAAGGACAAGAGAAGTTCTGAGAACATCTTAAGGTGCCTAACCTGAGAAGGTTGGAGAAGCTGCAAAATAACCAGCAATAGATTAGAATTAGATTCTCTGACCTCACCCCCGGCTGGGATTCTTCTGTCCCCCTGCAGTGAATGGAGATTTGGCTGGGTGCCAAATTTTCCATTCTTACTGGCAGCGGTAGTGGGGCATGCGAGACTGGAGAATGCCGGCCTTACAGAGTTTAACTCCGATGGCTGAGCAACCATTATTATTTAAGCAAGTCTGTAACCTACCAGGGTGGCATGGTGGCACAGTGGTTAGCACTGCTGCCTCACAGTGCCAGGGATCCAGGATCAATTCACAGCTTGGGTCACTGTCGGTGCGGAGTCTGCGCGTTGTCTGCATGGGTTTCCACTGGGTGCTCCGGTTTCCTCCCATGGTCCAAAAGACATGCTGGTTCGGTCCATTGGCCATGCTAAATTCTCCCTCAGTGTACCCAAACAGGCACTCAAGTGTGGCAACTAGGGGATTTTCTCAGAAACTTAAATGCAGTGTTAATGTAAGCCTATTTGTGACACTAAGAAATAAATTAAGTTAAACTTTACTGAGAAAGAGACTGGTATTATTTGGGTTGTGTTGAGTTGCGGGTGAGGGGTGGAAGATTGTGTGGTTGTAGAGATAAGGTGAGAGATACTTCATTAGGTAAGGGATTCTGGGATTATGGGGATCAGGCAGGAGAATAAACCTGAGGATTATCATATCAGATCAGTCATGATCTCATTGAATGGTAAAGCAGATCTGATGGACCGATTGGCCTACTTCTCCTAGATTTTATGGTCAAGGTAGGGTGAAAGAGAGAGGGAGCAACATATTCTTAAGGAGAAGAATGGACATGAGGAGAAATGCTTTTGGGGACTTTGTTGAGGGCACAAAGAAAGAGATATTGAAGGGGAGTGATTGCAAAAGTGCCTGCATTTGGAAGTGGGAACAAGAATCAGCTGTGTAAGGAAAAGTGGGGAAGTTAAGTGTGAGGGCAATAGATTGGGAAGAGAGAGGGAGAGGAACATTACAGCCAGGGAATATTTGTTCCCATTGTTCCCATTGGTGTCGAAGACATAGGTACTGTGAGCTAACGGGCACAAGAGATCCACAGCGGAGATTCAACTGCATTTCAGAATCAGTGCACCCAAAATAAATTCTTTTCCAAGCAATAATCACTTCTTTAAAGTTTATTTATTAGTCACAAGTAGGCTTACATTAACACTGCAATGAAGTTACTGTGAAAATCCCCGAGTCACCACACTCCAGCGCCTGTTTGGGTACACTGAGGGAGAATTTAGCATGGCCTATATACCTAACCAGCATGTCTTTCAGACTGTGGGAGGAAACCGGAGCACCCGGAGGAAACCCACGCAGACACAGGGAGAACATGCAGACTCCGCACAGACAGTGACCCAAGTCGGGAATCGAACCCAAGTCCCTGGCGCTGTGAGGCAGCAGTGCTAAGCACTGTGCCACCATGGACAGAACAGAAGCAAAATTCAAACTAAAATCAATGCAAGTGCACTAATAAGCAATGTTGTGCATCTGAACATTTGAGAGGGTGACTAAATGTGCCCAGAAGGCGAATGACAATGATGGAACATTTTGGCAGCGCCCACATGAAAAGATAACTGCAAAAGATTTTCACCCTTCAAATGCTCACTGCTACTTTTGAATAGAATTTGATTGAAATTGTTGCATAAATGAGGACGTTTTCTCCTTCTCTGTAGCTGCTCTGGAGCTATTGCAGGTGGAAAGTAAAATTCTGGCCACAAGAGCAAAATATAAACACCCAAACATCTGTTAACACCATATTCAACAGCGCCAATATTAATATTTAAATAAAAATACAACCTGATATCCTTTCATGTCAGGAACAGGAGGCCATTAATACTTTGGAAATTTTAAAATTTAGCCCACTGCAGTGCACCAGCCCTCCAAACAGTATTATCTAAAATGATTCAATGGCTTCAATCTGTCTGGTTAAAAACTAGGGAATCCAGTACAATGATCAAGGATTGGTCCACTCTCTCGGCTTTTGATATGCAGTGTCCCTTTCCATTAAAAAATCAAGGGCGCAAAATTCAGATCAGTCGCACCAAGTACCATCTGGAGTGAATCAGCCCGGAGCTCGTGTGGACATCCTGTCTGTGCACCAGGCCCAGCGGAAGTGGTTCTATCCCACCCCAAAATCCTGCCATGTGACACAAGCCCATTGGGCAAATTTGCTTGTCATTTACTAGAAGTGAAACATTCAGCTGCTGGGTGAGTCCCGCGCCAGTGGGTGGCACCACCAGTGGTACTTAAAGGGCCATTTGGAATCATACAATCCCTCCAATGCAGAAGGAGGCCATTCAGCCCATCACTGCACCGACACCAGTCCCACTCAGGCCCTATCCCCGTAACCCCACGTATTTGCCCTGCTAGTCCCCCTGACACTAAGAGGCAATATAGTATGGCTAATCAACCTAACCCGCACACCTTTGGACTGTGGGAGGAAACCAAAGCACCCGGAGGAAACTCACGCAGACACGGGGAGAACATGCAGACTCCAAGCAGACAGTCACCCGAGGCTGAAATCGAACCCAGGCGTTGGTGCTGTGAGGCAGCAGTGCTAACCATCATGCCACTGTGCCACCCTTGAGATCTAACTTGCAGGTCAGCTAATTTTGATGAACCTCTGCAATTGCAAAGTACTCTGGAGCGCTTTTGAAAGTTTTGCATTGAGTTTCCACATTTGGCAATGTGTATCCATGTAAAGGCTGCAGTAGGTGTGGGAACAAATATGGGTCTGCAGCATGTGACAGGGCGATGGAACAAAGGCTGTGGAGTGGGCAAGATGATTTCTGCCAGGTTGGAGCCAGGTTCCTCCATGCTCCTTGACAGTGGCAGGAGGCTGTCTCACAGGCCAGGCAATACACTCAGCATCTCGCTGTGCAAGTCCATTTAGCAACCTCCTGTATGCCACTCCATTGAATTCCTCATCTATACTCCCTGTACCAGAATTCAGCTGTGATCTCGTCCTCCAGTGAGCTGGGAAATAGACCCCTGCCTGGCTCCAGTCAACATATGCCTGGCAAGTCACCATGAGCTCATCCCAATTCTGTATTTGCCTTTTAGGTTCTTGCTGCATCAGCATCTTAGCTTGCAAGTTTCAGATCAAGTGAGCAGGCCTCTTCATCTGTATTTGCTGTTGATTTCTCCCACTTGCTTCAGGCTGAGGTGGTTAGATGGACAGAATTCTCAGGGAACTGAAAGCTGAGAATCAGAAGGGGAAAACTGGGCGGAGGGAGGGGGGTGTCGTGGGAAGCAACAAGTCCTTGGTCACATCATCTTCAGTGGCACGGTGGCACAGTGGTTAGCACTGCTGCCTCACAGCACGAGGGACCTGGGTTCAATTCTGGCCTTGGGCGGCTGTCTGTGCGGAGTTTGCATGTTCCCTCTGTGCCTACCTGGGTTTCCTCTGGATGCTCTGGTTTCCTTCCACAGTCCAAAGATGTGCAGGTTAGGTGGATGGGCCATGCTAAATTACCCCTTAGTGTCCCAAGATGTGAAGGTTAGGGGATTCATGGGGTAAATACGTAGGGTCACAGGGATAGGGTCTGGGTGATATGCTCTATTGGGGAGTCCGTGTAGACTTGAATGGCCTCCTTCTGTACTGTAGGGATTCTATGATTCAGGTTTCTCATCATGTCAGATAAAGGAATGACGTTTTATTGGGACTTATGGAAAATTATAAGGCAGGAACATAACCTCATTCTCAATGTTCTCAGCAATGCTAAATGGCACAGGCAATGTAGCTGACCCCAGAATGCAAAGAATCTTTTCCTCCATTGTGGATGTTCTTATCTCCCTTGTGTCCTGCTCCCTTCTGTTGTGTGTCACCTTGCCCTCCAGAAGAGTGGACAGAATGTCAGTGATTGAGTGGCACTGGGTTTGGATTGATGCTGGTATGCGGGGTCGGTCAGTCAGAGGAGGGTGTGAGACTGGCAGCACCAGAATGTGTACGAGGATAAGGTGGAGGCGTATCAAGATGTTGTGTGTGAGACCTGAGTGCCAGGGACCTGTCCTAGTTGAGTGGTGAGTGGCACATTGAGCAGTGCGAAGGGTTGGTGTGTGGGAGATGTCATGTGTCAATACATTCACTGACCTTGACCACCCCGTGGGGGCTAATTAGACTTCATGTGGCATTATGGTCCTTATGTCCAGATACCAGGAATTGACCTCCTGACTGCCTGCTCCCTTTCTCTTTCAGCGTTATCCTTGCGGGCCTCCTGCCCCCTCCAACAGCAGACCCCCCCTCCCCCCCTCCCTACCCCCCCTCCCTTCCCCCCCCCCCCCCCCCCCCCCCCCCCGCCTCCAGCAAAATGATGCCATCTTTCCTCCTGTCCACCTCCACCACAAAGGCCTTCAATTCTGCATCTGTAGAAACATAGAAACATAGAAAAACTACAGCACAAAACAGGCCCTTCAGCCCCACAAGTTGTGCCGAACATATCCCTACCTTTTAGGCCTACCTATAACCCTCCATCCTATTAAGTCCCATGTACTCATCCAGGAGTCTCTTAAAAGATCCTATTGAGTTTGCCTCCACCACCACTGACGGCAGCTGATTCCACTCGCCCACCACCCTCTGTGTGAAAAACTTCCCCCTAACGTTTCCCCTGTACCTACCCCCCAGCACCTTAAACCTGTGTCCTCTCGTAGCAGCCATTTCCACCCTGGGAAAAAGCCTCTGAGAGTCCACCCGATCTATGCCTCTCAACATCTTATATACCTCTATTTGGTCTCCTCTCATCCTACGTCTCTCCAAGGAGAAAAGACCGAGCTCCCTCAGCCTATCCTCATAAGGCATGCCACTCAATCCAGGCAACATCCTTGTAAATCTCCTCTGCACTCTTTCAATCTTTTCCACATCCTTCCTGGAATGAGGCGACCAGAACTGAGCACAGTACTCCAAGTGGGGTCTGATGAGGTCTGACGTCTTGTGCTCTGTTTCCATTGCTTAGCATTACAGTAATAGTATTCAGCAACAGCCTCCTGTCATTCAGTGCAGCTTTCTTTGAAGAGGAGTAGTCTGCCTTTAAGATTAGAAGACTGACCGCATTAACTGCGCATCCTGTTGGTCCCCGGTGAATACAGAGGCAGCCAACAGCATCGTATCCAAAGGAACCAGCATGGGAAGCTCACAAATTGTGATCCCGCACCCAAAATAATGGCACAGTGCAATTTTTGGCTAAAAGTTCCCAAGGCTAGAAATATATCATTCAGTTCACTTTAAATCAGTGCAAGACAAACATTTTTTTTCCTCTGGACTTGCAAAAGCAGATTGTTATCATTGTTAGAGTCTATTTTTCTCTTATCTTTAAGGTTCTCCCATATAAAGATCCTCAGCAAAGCGATCTGTTCCTTGGCTTCTGCCAGTACCACTTTGTTAACCTGTTGCTGGATGTGCATCTGCCATCCACTGGGCGGCATGATGGCCCAGTGGTTGGCACTGCTGTCTCACAGTGCCAGGGACCCAGGTTCGATTCCTGGCTTGGGTCACTGTTTGTGCAGAGTCTGCATGTTCTCCCTGTGTCTGCGTGGATTTCCTTTGGGTGCTCTAGTTCCCTCCCACAGTCTGAAAGACGTGCTGGTTAGATGTATTGGCCATGCTAAGCTCTCCCTCAGTGTGTCCGAGCAGGTGCCGGAATGTGGCGACTAGGGGATTTTCGCAGTAACTTCATTGCAGTGTTAATGTAAGCCTACTTGTGACACTAATAAAATAAATCAAATTTTCCGAAACATGTCTCTTTATTATTCAGTCAAGGCCATATGTTAAGCCATTGTGGGAACAAATATGTGTTCCACTCAGGAACTCCTACACTCCATCAAGTCCACTCAAGAGTTAAATGCAGTTTCCATAGCTAAGGAGGCACATCTAATATTTCTGTCACAGTGAACAAGATACGAGAAAAATATTGTTATCCAATGAGTAAAACTTGAGGGTGATTTTGAGCCCACATTCTCCGTGTGCAGGAACGGGGGCACGTGCTCAAAATTAGGAGAGCACAATTCACGCCAGCGAGTTTCCGAGTTCCAATCTTACCGGCCCCTTGCCAGTGGAGTGGTGTGTAACATGTTGCGAGACCCCAGGAAGCTCATAGAATCATCCAATATATTCATAGAATCCCTACAGTGCAGAAGAAGGCCATTCTGCCCATTGAGCCTGCACCGACAACAATCCCACCCAGGCCCTATCCCCATAACCCCACATATTTACCCTGCTAATCCCCCTGACACTAAGGGTCAATTTAACATGGCCAATCAACCTAACCCGCACATCATCGTGTGTCATTAGCGACCACTGTCTTTGTGACATCCCCCTTCACCGGATATTCAGCATGACGTCATGTCAGTGCCAATTACAATCGGTCCACCTCGACATGAACCTGTCATGGGGAGGATGTTCTCCACTGGGGCAGAAAGGGGAGTATAATGCAGAATCAATGCCCAGTAAAAAGCACCTTCTGCCTGTTCCAGGTTGTGTCTTAACCCTAATCTCGAATCAACAGCCTTTCCCTGTGCTCCTAAAGAGAGCATGGAAATCCCCACATCAATGATTCGTATAGTTTTTCTTCGTTCCGTTCCTAGTTGAGTGCCAGCTTCATAACAATTATCCACTGTTCACGTTCATTACAAACTGGAATGAGACAAGAATTTCAATCTGTCAATCTGAGATTTATACGTCAATTTAAACATTGCCAAGAAAAAAAAAAGAAATCATGTGCCTGACATAAAGCAACAAAGCCTCCTTTTCTTTAAAAACAAATATTAAAAAGGTAAAATCCTCGCGCGTACTTTTATGAAGATCGCAGTGGGTGGGGGAGGAATATGCTCATGCCCCATGTAATGACTTCTCCTCATAAATCCTCCTTTTCACTTAACATTGAACTTCCTGACCGGTCGCGGTTTCAAGCTGGATTGCGACGGCATTGAAGCATAATGGCTCAAATAATTGGTAGCACTCCTCCCCCTGACTTAGAAGGCAATGGATTCAAGTCCTACTCCAGAAATTTGAGCACAGAAAGCGAGCGGGGAATCTTCCCACCTCGCCTGCCACGGGAATCATAGCGAGGCGGGGAGAGGGGCAGATCATGGAAAGGTCCGTCGACCTCAAGCGGGATTTTCCAGTTTTGGGGCAAACTGCAATTGTATAGGGTGTTGGTGAGGCCACACCAGGAGTATTGCGTGCAGTTTTGGTGTCCTTATCTGAGGAAGGATGTCCTTGCTGTAGAAGGAGTACAGCAAAGGTTTCGCAGGCTGATTCCTGGGATGACAAGTCTGTCATACGAGGAGAGACTAAGTCAGTTAGGATTATATTCACTGGAGTTCAGAAGAGTGAGAGAGGATCTCATAGAAACTTATACAATTCTAGCAGGGTTGGAAAGGGTAGATTCAGAAGGAATGTTCCCAATGGTGGGGGAGTCCAGAACTAGGGGTCATAATTTGATAGTAACAGAGATGTTGAGGAGCAGATGGGGAAACAGATCCTGGAGAGATGTAGGAATAACAGAGTTGTCGTGATGGGAGATTTTAATTTCCCAAACATAGATTGGAATATCCCTAGGGCTAGGGGTTTGGATGGAGAGGAGTTTGTTAGGTGTGTCCAGGAGAGTTTCCTGACACAGTATGTGGATAAGCCTACTAGAGGAGAGGCTGTACTTGATCTGGTGCTGGCTAATGAACCTGGACAGGTGGAGGATCTCTCGGTGGGTGAGCATCTTGGGGATAGCGATCATAATTCTATCTCCTTCACGATAGCATTGGAAAGAGATAGGATCAGGCAGGCTAGGAAAGTGTTTCTCTGGAGTAAAGGGAAATACAGTGTCATCAGGGAGGAAATTAGACGGGTAAATTGGAAGGAGGCATTCTTGGGGAAAAGTACCGAAGGAAAGTGGAGGATTTTCAAGGAATGTTTGTCTGGAGCTCTGCATGACAACGTTCCGATGAGACAGGGGGGTGTTGGTAGGGTACGGGAACCGTGGTGCACGAAGGTTGTGATGAACCTGGTGAATAAGAAAAGAGAGGCGTACAGAAGGTTCAGAGAGCTAGGAGGTGTTAAGGATTTAGAGGAGTATACGGGATGTAGGAAGGAGCTTAAGAAGGAAATTAGGAGAGCGAGAAGGGGTCATGAGAAGGCCTTGGCGGGTAAGATTAAGGAGAATCCCAAGGCTTTCTACAAATATGTCAAGAGTAAAAGGATGAGATGTGAAGGCATAGGACCCTTAAAAGGTGAAGGGGGAAAAGTTTGTGCGGAACCGTTAGAAATGGCGGAGCTGCTTAATGAATACTTTACCTCGGTATTCACGGTGGAAAGGGATCTGGGTGGTTGTACTGCTGGTTTGCGGTGGACAGAAAGGATCGAGCATGTGGACATAAAGAAAGAGGATGTGTTGGAACCATTGAATGGCATCAAGGTTGGTAAGTCGCCGGGACCGGATGGGATGTACCCCAGGTTACTGTGGGAGGCGAGGGAGGAGATTGCGGAGCCTTTGGCGATGATCTTTGCATCGTCGATGGAGACGGGAGAGGTTCCGGAGGATTGGAGGATTGCAGATGTGGTCCCTATATTCAAGAAAGGGAACAGGGACAGCCCGGGAAATTACCGACCGGTGAGTCTAACCTCAGTGGTTGGTAAGTTGATGGAGAGGATCCTGAGAGACAGGATTTATGATCATCTAGAGAAGTTTAGTATGATCAAAAGTAGTCAGCACGGCTTTGTCAAGGGCAGGTCGTGCCTTACGAGCCTGGTTGAGTTCTTTGAAAATGTGACCAAACACATTGACGAAGGAAGAGCGGTGGATGTGGTCTATATGGACTTCAGCAAGGCGTTCGATAAGGTCCCCCATGCAAGACTTCTTGAGAAAGTGAGAGGGCATGGGATCCAAGGGGCTGTTGCCTTGTGGATCCAGAACTGGCTTGCCTGCAGAAGGCAGAGAGTGGCTGTGGAGGGGTCTTTCTCTGCATGGAGGTCAGTGACCAGTGGAGTGCCCCAGGGATCTGTTCTGGGACCCTTGCTGTTTGTCATTTTCATAAATGACCTGGATGAGGAAGTGGAGGGATGGGTTGGTAAGTTTGCTGACGACACCAAGGTAGGTGGTGTTGTGGATAGTTTGGAGGGATGTCAGAAGTTGCAGCGAGACATAGATAGAATGCAAGACTGGGCGGAGAAGTGGCAGATGGACTTCAACCCGGATAAGTGTGTGGTGATCCATTTTGGCAGATCCAATGGGATGAAGCAGCAGTATAATATGAAGGGTACCATTCTTAGCAGTGTAGAGGATCAGAAGGACCTTGGGGTCCGGGTCCATAGGACTCTTAAATCGGCCTCGCAGGTGGAGGATGCGGTCAAGAAGGCGTACGGCGTACTGGCCTTCATTAATCGAGGGATTGAGTTTAGGAGTCGGGAGATAATGCTGCAGCTTTATAGGACCCTGGTTAGACCCCACTTGGAGTACTGCGCGCAGTTCTGGTCACCTCATTACAGGAAAGATGTTGAAGCCATTGAAAGGGTGCAGAGGAGATTTACAAGGATGTTGCCTGGATTGGGGGGCATGCCTTATGAGGATAGGTTGAGGGAGCTTGGTCTCTTCTCCCTGGAGAGACGAAGGATGAGAGGTGACCTGATAGAGGTTTACAAGATGTTGAGAGGTCTGGATAGGGTAGACTCTCAGAGGCTATTTCCAAGGGCTGAAATGGTTGCTACGAGAGGACACAGGTTTAAGGTGCTGGGGGGTAGGTACAGAGGAGATGTCAGGGGTAAGTTTTTCACTCAGAGGGTGGTGGGTGAGTGGAATCGGCTGACGTCGGTGGTGGTGGAGGCAAACTCGTTGGGGTCTTTTAAGAGACTTCTGGATGAGTACATGGGATTTAATGGGATTGAGGGCTATAGATGGGCCTAGGGGTGGGGATGTGACCGGCGCAACTTGTGGGCCGAAGGGCCTGTTTGTGCTGTGGCTTTCTATGTTCTATGTAAACCTTTTAGAATTGAGGTGAGGAGAAATTTCTTTGCCCAGAGGGGGTGAATGTGTGGAATTTACTACCACAGAAAATAGTTGAGGCCAAAACGTTGTCTGATTTCAAAAATAAATTAGATATAGCTCTTGGGGCTAAAGGGATCAAGGGATATGGAAGGAATGGGGGGGAATTCAATGATCAGCCATGATCAAAGTGAATGGTGGAGCAAGCTCGAAGGGCCGAATGGCCTACTCCTGCTTCTAGTTTCTGCATTTCTAAGCACAGCTGGAAAATCCCACCCCTCGACTGAGACTCCTGTGCAACATGAAGGGAGTGCTGCACTGTTAGAGGTGCCGCCTTTCAAATGAGATATTAAGCTGCCTTCTCAGGTGGGTGTAAATGATGATATGTTGAATAAGAGCAGCAAGTTACCCCCAGCACCTTGGTGAATATTAATCCCCCCTGTCAAAATCACAGAAACAAATTCTCTTATAATTATCACATTGCTGTTTATTAGAGCTTGCTGTGAACAAACTGGTTGTTTTTTCCTGAATTAGAACAGTAACTACAATTCAAAAGTACTTAATTGTACTTATCAAATCTAAATACAGACATTGTGAAGGGCACTATATAAATGCAAGTCTTTTTTAATAAAATAAGTTAGGAATGAAACTGGTTTTTTTTCTTTCATGGGACAAGGGTGTCGCTGGCTGGGTCAGCATTCATTGTCCATCTCTAAATGCCTTTGAGGGGGCAATTTTTAAGAGTCAACTACATTGGTGTGGATCTGTGTTGGCGGTATGGTGGAACAATGGTTAGCACCGCTGCCTCAGAGCTCCAGGGACCCGGGTTCAATTCCAACTTTGAGTGACTGTGTGGAGTTTACACATTCTCCTCGTGTCTGTGTTCCTCCCACAGTCCAAAGATGTGTAGGTTAGGTGGACTGGCCATGGAAAATTGCCCCTTAGTGTCCCAAGATGTGTAGATTAGATGGATTAGCCATGGGGTTACCAGGATAGGGCAGGAGAGAGGGTAAGATACTCTGACAGATTCTATGGGCCGAATGGCCTCTTCTGCACTGCAGGGATTCTATGACTCAATGTAGGCCAGACCAGATGAGGACAGCAGATTTCCTTCCCTGAAGAACATGAGCGAAACTGATGTGTTTTTACAACAATTGATCATGGTTTGGCTTCTAATTCCAGATTTTTTTTCATTGAATTCAAATTTCACTATCTACCACGGTGGGATTCGAACCCGGGTCCTCAGAGCATTACCCTGGATCCCTGGATCGCTAGTCAATTGATAATACCACTATGCCGCTGCCTCACCATCCTGAATCTATTCTAATCCTGCTGGGCAGGTTTAATTAAAGGTGAGGTTATTGTTTCTGAGTAGTATTTTCCATTGGGCAAATGTTCATGTGATTTACATGTAAAATGCAGGATATGTTAACCAGGTGGATGTCAAGATTCTTATCCATTAGCAATATTACCAGGATGAAACTGGGGTCAAGGTCACAACGAAAAGTAAAAACATTTGGATGACATTTTTCTGGTTTAAAACGATCTATGGATCAATATTCATGATGAGAGATTGGGAACACGTAAAAGATTTTAATGCTAAAATCTTCTCACTGTCTCCGTGGGCAGAATTTATTGGAAGAATTTATCATAACTCGGGTTCAACCCACCACTTGGCAAACCAGTGGGACACCAATGTCGCTTCTGATGGGAGGCCCAACCAGATTAAGTGCCCATCAGACACTAAACTGGCCAACATCAGGTTTTTCTCAGGATCAGAACCCGGGGGCAGAAATCCCACCTGCCGAGAGATTGCCACCTAATCCGAAGCCAACAGCTCTGTATTGCCAATGGGAGTGGGTGGCTGCTACTAGTAATGCAGTGGCCATCTCGCCAAGGCCATCCCCACACCCCCACTTCTTGCCTTCAAACAACCGCACAACCTCAAACAGACCATTGTCCGCAGCAAACTACCCAGCCTTCAGGAGAACAGTGACCAAGACACCACACAACCCTGCCACAGCAACCTCTGCAAGACGTGCTGGATCATCGACACAGATGCCATCATCTCACGTGAGAACACCATCCACCAGGTACACGGTACATACTCTTGCAACTCGGCCAACGTTGTCTACCTGATACGCTGCAAGAAAGGATGTCCCGAGGCATGGTACATTGGGGAAACTATGCAGACACTGCGACAACGGATGAATGAACACCGCTCGACAATCACCAGGCAAGACTGTTCTCTTCCTGTTGGGGAGCACTTCAGCGGTCACGGGCATTCGGCCTCTGATATTCGGGTAAGCGTTCTCCAAGGCGGCCTTCGCGACACACGACAGCGCAGAGTCGCTGAGCAGAAACTGATAGCCAAGTTCCGCACACACAAGGACGGCCTCAACCGGGATATTGGGTTTATGTCACACTATTTGTAACTCCCACAGTTGCGTGGACCTGCAGAGTTTCACTGGCTGTCTTGTCTGGAGACAATACACATCTTTTTAGCCTGTCTTGATGCTCTCTCCACTCCCATTGTTTTGTTTCTTAAAGACTGGATTAGTTGTAAGTATTCGCATTCCAACCATTATTCATGTAAATTGAGTCTGTGTCTTTATAAGTTCTGTTTGTGAACAGAATTCCCACTCACCTGAAGAAGGGGCTCAGAGCCTCGAAAGCTTGTGTGGCTTTTGCTACCAAATAAACCTGTTGGACTTTAACCTGGTGTTGTTAAACTTCTTACTAGTAATGCAGCCAGGGAGGGTTCTAGGATCGCTATGGGACCCAAGCCGCAGGTGTGGGAGATCAGGATGGGACTGGAAAGGGATGGGGGTCACTGGAGGGGAGGGCAGGAAGTCAGAGGCAAGAACGAGGAGCTGGCACGAGCAGTCAAGATGGGGCATTGAAATGCTTTTGAGTGACACTCCCCACTACCCCAAAAAAGACCGCTGGCAAACCCGACAGGAAATTTGTTCCACTGCCCTTAATCCCTGAGCCACTATTAAATTCCAGCGGGTGGAGAGATAATTGGTGTCAGTTGGCTCAATAATATGCCTAATTGACAACCCACTGTGGGTGGGCCAGTTTCTCCCATGAACCAGTTTCTTAATCTCCAGAGATTTATTCCACTGCCAGCAGACTGATGTGTGGCTTCTCCTGAGATTAAGTGGAGGCGGCTACTATGTTTCCCTCTGCACTGGGCTGTGTTAAACCTCATCATCTTCAGTACCGTACTGCAAATACCCTGCTCAAAATTTTACATCAGCACTGACGCAAGGAAGCAATGACATCATTGGATTGTTTCCTTGGATGTCATTTTACCAATGATCAAGTAAAGATAAATGTTATTTTCACCAGTTTATGAGCAGAATGTTCCCCCGCATCCTCACCCCACCACCCCAATAATTCATCTCATCTCCATGTTCACGAGTTGTCGAGTCAGCTGCTCTCATGGAGATTAAAAATGACAGTATCTTCTGATTTATTGTGGAGTTGAGATTTGAAGCACTACAGCTTCAATTTAGCTTTGCCCTCCCTCTAACACAATATTTTCCTAATCATCCCTTGGTGCTAAGGCAGGTTTTCCATGTAAGCTCCCTTTCTCTAGCAGAAAGTGTTGGCCATGGTGTTCTGTCAATTTAGAGACCAAGATACTCACTGTATCAATACAAGTCCTTTTTTAATAAGACAAGATGGGTATGAAACTGGTCCACATCTTGAACCTATTCTACTCCTGCTGGGCAGGTTTGATTAAAAGTGAGGTTATTGTTTCCGAACAGCATCAGTCCTAGATATGATGGAATAGATAGTTATAGTGGAATTGTATAAAATGCTCGTTGGGCCACAGCCAGAATAGAATCATAAAATGGCACAGTGCAGAAGGAGGCCAGTCAGCCCATTGAGTCTGCACCAACCACAATCCCACCCAAGCCCTATCCCCATAACCCCATTTACCCTAGCTAGTCCCCTTGACACTAAGGGGCAATTTATCATGGCCAATCCATCTAACCTGCACATCTTTGGACTGGGGGAGAAACTGGAGCACCCGGAGGAAACCCACGCAGGAACGGGGAGAACATGCAAACTCCACACATACTTTGACCCAAGCTGGGAATTAAACCCGGGTCCCTGGTGCTGTGAGGCAGCAGTGCTAACCACTGTGCCACCAAGCCACAGAGTTCGGGTCACCACACTATACGAAGGATGTCAAAATGGTACAGAGGAGATTCACCAGGTTGTTGCCTCTGCTGGAGCGTTTCAGCTATGTTGAGAGATTGGTTAGGCTAGGGTTGTTTTCCTTAGAGCAGAGAAGGCTGAGGGAACCTGACTGATGTGTACAAAATTATGGGGGACATGGATAGGGTAGATAGGAAGAAACTTTTCCACTTAGTAGAGGGATCAATAACCAAGGGACATAAATTTAAGGGGAGGCGATGACCTAGTGGTATTATCACTGGACTACTAATCCAGAATCTCAGCTAAGGTTCTGGGGATCCAAGTTCGAATCCCACCACGGCAGATGGTGGAATTTGCTTTCAATAAAAAAAATCTGGAATTAAGAATCTACTGATGACCATGAAATCATTGATAATGGTTGGAAAAACCCATCTGGGTCACTAATGTCCTTTAGCGAAGGAAATCTGCCACCCTTACCTGGTCTGGCCTGCACGTGACTCCAGAGCCACAGCAATGTGGTTGACTCTTAACTGCCCTCGGGCAAATAGGGATGGGCAATTAATGCTGTAAGAAGTTTAACAACACCAGGTTAAAGTCCAACAGGTTTATTTGGTAGCAAAAGCCACACAAGCTTTTGCTTTTGCTACCAAATAAACCTGTTGGACTTTAACCTGGTGTTGTTAAACTTCTTACTGTGTTTACCCCAGTCCAACGCCGGCATCTCCACATCACAATTAATGCTGGCCAGCCAGCGATGCCCATGTCCCACGAATGAATAATAAAAGGTAAAGGGCAGGAGATTTGGAGGGGATTTGAGGAGAAACATTTTCACCCAGAGGGTGGTGGGAATGTGGAACGCACTGCCTGAAAGGGTGGTAGAGGTGGGAACCCTCACAACATTTAAGAAGCATTTAGATGAGAACTTGAACACCATAGCATGCAAGGCAACTGACCAAGTTTTGGAAAATGGGATTAGTGTAGTGAGGTGCTTCATGACTGGTGCAAACACAATGGGCCAAAGGGTCTCTTTCCCTGCTGTAAGATTCTATGGCTGGAATTTTCTGGCCATTCACACTAGCGGGATTCTTTTCTCCTGCTGCAGTGAATAGAGATTTGGCTGCGCGCCAAATTCTCCATCCTCATTTGTGGCGGCGGGAGGTGTATGGCCAGAGAATTTCGGCCCATGCCTCTATTCACATCTGATGTAAAGTGCAGGAGATGTTAGCCTGGTGGATATCATGCATTTTATCTGTTTGAAGTGTCACAGCTGGGGTCAGGATCATATGGAAAAAAATAAACCATTCACACCATTTTTTTTCTGAGAAAATAAAATCTACAGGTCATTTTTCATTAAGAAAGATCAAAAACTCGTAAAAGAAATGCTGATATTTCTGTCCATGTCAGTATGGTGGGTGTTTTGGAGGAGAACTCAAAGCTAATGGCATTCCCACAACATTGTTGTTTTTAAAAAATGAAAATGAAAGAACAGATAATAAGGTATTTCTGTCAGCTCCCAAAGAGCTATTGTGACATTAATCACTAAGCCTGAACAAATGTGAACTTCCAAACTCATACCATCTATTCCACTTCAGAAACATGAAAGAATTTTTTTCCATGGCTTCCCATTGACAGGATTGGCTCTGCAACTGAATTATAATTACATCACTTGACTTTAAGATAGGCATTTATTTATTGCCCAGTGCTTCTTGTCCTGAGGTGATAACAGTGGGCCTTACTTTTGAGGTGCTTCCTATGGCCCACTCCTGTTCCTACTTTTTGTGTTCTTCGAATACATAAGGCTGAGATAGACAGATTTTTGATCTCCCAGAGAATCGAGAGATAGGGGGAGAAGTTGGGAAAATAGAGTTGGAACCTATGACCAACCATGGTTGTATTGAATGGCAGAGCAGTCTTCATGTAGTCTACTCCATCATGATGTGCACTCCATTACATTACTGACTTGAGCCTAAAGGATTGTGGGAAAGAGAGAGCCATTCCTCTCAATGTACCCAGCCTCTACCCTGTCTTTCGATTATGGTAGTAGTGTGGCTGGGCCTGCTCAGCTTCTGGACAATTGTGACTCTCAAGAATGTTGAAGGTGGGACCTTGATGATGGTGATGCCACAGAACATCAGGAGATGGGTAGCTGGATATTTTCTGGTTGGAAATACCCATTGTATTATGTATCATGAATGCTACCTGCCACTTATCAGTCTCAATGCGATGTCCTGCTGCAGGCTGATAAGGGATGTAACATTATCAGAGGGGTAGTGAATGGAAATGAATAGTGTGGAATAATCTGCAAACAGCTTCATGTCTGATCTTATAATGGAGCAAATATTATGCATAGAAACACTACACCTGGAAACCACACACCATCCTGACTTGTAAATATATCAACATCCCTTCACTATCCTTGGGTCAAAATCTTGGAACTCCCTCCCTGACAGCGGAGTGGGTGTACCTACACCACATAGCCTGCAGAGATTCAAGAAGGCAGCTCACCACCACCTTCTCAAGGGCAATTAGTGATTGGCAATAAACACTGGCTCGGCTATGAACAATATTTTTAAAAATTTATCTTGAAGCAGCTGAAGGTGAGTGGGTCAAGCACACTTCCCTTAGGAACGCCTTCAGTGATAACCTAGCAATTTGGGAATTGACCTCCAATAAGCATGGCTATCTTCCAGTCTTTTAGATATTTTAGTCTTTCAGAACTGTGTAGTTCTGGTCACCCCATTATAGAAAAGATATTATTAAACTAGAAAGAGTGCAGAAAAAGATTTAGAAGGATGCTACCAGGACTTGATGGTTTGAGTTGTAAGGAGAGGCTGGGTAGACTGGACATTTTTCCCTGGAGCGTAGGAGGTTTAGGAGTGATCTTATAGAGGTCTATAAAATAATGAGGGGCAGAGATCACCTAGATAGTCAACATGTTTTTCCAAAGGTAGGGGAGTCTAAAACTAGAGGGCATAGGTTTAAGGTGAGAGAGGAGAGATACAAAAGGGTCCAGAGGGGCAATTGTTTTCACACAGAGGGTGGTGAGTGGCTGAAACAAGCTGCCAGATGTAGTAGTAGAGGCGGGTACAATTTTGTCTTTTAAAAAGCATTTAGACAGTTGGGTACGATGGGTATAGAGGGATATGGGCCAAATGCAGGCAATTGGGACTAGCTTGTGGTTAAAAAAAGAGGGCAGCATGGACAAGTTGGGCAGAAGGGCCTATTCCCATGCTGTAAACCTCTATGACTCTATCACATATTAGACTCAGCAGTCATCTGAGAACCCAACGAGTCTGATTAGAAGCAAGCCACCTTCAATCCCGAGAGACTTCATGGGAAGAGTTTTGGTGGGTTAATTTGATTTGATTTATTATTGTCACATGTATTGAGAAACAATCAAAAATATTGTTTCTTGCGCGCTGTACCAACAAAAGATATCATTCATAGAATACATAGAGGATAAGAAAAGAAAAGGGTGCAGAATATAGTTACCGTCATAGCTCGGGTGTAGAGAAAGATCAGCTTGGTAGGCACATTTAAAAGTCTGATGGCAGCAGGGAAGAAGCTGTTCTTGAGTCGGTTGGTACGTAATCTCAGACTTTTGTATGTTTTTCTCAAAGGAAGAAGGTGGAAGAGAGAATGTCCAGGGTGCATGGGGTCCTTGATTATGCTGGCTGCTTTTCTGAATCAGCGGGAAGTGTAGACAGAGTCAATGCATGGGAGGCCGGTTTGCATGTTGGACTGGGCTACATTCATGAACCTTGTGGTCTTGGAGCAGGAGCTGTGATACATCTGGATAGGATGCTTTTTATGGTGCAGTAGAATGGGAGGAGGCTCATTGATTTATCTCATTTTTTGCACATTTTCTTTTCATAATGCTCTAACTTTTGTGCCATTAGCTTTCGAAAACCGAAGAAAGCATTTTTCCATTCTTCATCGGGGTTAGAAACCGCATTGCCCTTCATAGCCTTGTCCTGCGCTGCTTCCCAGAATTATAAATGTTAATATCAAAACAAAATACCACAGATTTTGGAAATACGAAATAAAAACAGAAAATGTGGAAAAACCCAGCAGGTCTGGCAGCACATGTGGAGAGAGAAAATAGAGTTAATGTTTCAAGTCTGTATGACTCTTATTCAGTCAGATGGACTGGAAACATTAACTGTTTCTGTCTCCACAGGTGCTGCCAGACCTGCTGATGTTTTCCAGCATTTTCAGTTTTTATTATAAACTTCAATGCTGAGGTTGTTGGGCAGTACCTTAAAATGTTGGCATTGGTGTTCAGTAAAGTACCTTTTACTGCTCACCCACTTGCTCTGCAAAGCTCTAAGCTTAATTCTCAAAAACACGCATACTATTTTAATCATTCGTGATTAAGATACAGTGTTGAAGTACTCACCTTATACAAGAATAGATTTTGTGGCAGCTTGTTGTACAGTTGTACAGCCTCCCATCCATTGACTCCATCTACACTTCCCGCTGCCTCGGAGAAGCAGCCAGCATAATTAAGGACCCCACGCACCCCAGACATTCTCTCTTCCACCTTCTTCTGTCAGGAAAAAGGTACAAAAGTCTGAGGTCATGTACCAAATGACTCAAAAACAGTTTGTTCCCTGATGCCATCAGACTTTTGAATGGACTTACCTTGCATTAAGTTGATCTTTTTCTACACCCTAGTTATGACGGTAACACTATATTCTGCACTCTCTCATTTCCTTCTCTATGAACTGCATACTTTGTCTGTATAGTGCACAAGAAACAATGCTTTTCACTGTATACCAATACATGTGACAAAAATAAATCAAATCAAATCAGATCAGTTATGGGTATTCCTGTACCGTTTGGTTAATATAAAGTATCATTAGTAATGAATTTTTTAAAAGGAGCAAAACATTAAAAATAGAAAGCAAATTGGCAGGCAATTTGCACACAGCAAGGCTCGACATACAGTAATCCAGATAATTACCAGATGCTGGAATCTGAAACCAAAAGAGAAAATGCTGGAAAATCTCAGCAGGTCTGGCAGCATCTGTAAGGAGAGAAAAGAGCTGACGTTTCGAACCCAGATGACCCTTTGTCAAAAGCTCCTATCACATTGGCAGGACCAGCAACCTTGGCTCCTGACCATTTCTAAAAGTCAGAATGATAGGAATAGATAAAATGAACCCCCCCCCCCCCCCCCCCCCACCACCACCACAGAACACCACTCCCTCATGGACACAGACCCCACCTTCCAACCTCCCATGGATACAGCACCCCCTGCACCTTCTCCACAGATTTCTTTTTTATTCATTTGTGGGACACAGCGTCGCTGGCTGGCCAGCATTTATTGCCCATCCCTAGTTGCCCTTGAGAAGGTGGTGGTGAGCTGCCTTCTTGAATCGCTGCAGTCCATGTTCTGTGGGTTGACTCACAATGCCGTTAGGGAGGGAATTCCAGGATTTTGACCCAGCGACTGCGAAGGAATGGCGATATATTTCCAAGTCAGGTCGGTGAGTAGCTTGGAGGGGAGCTTGAAGGTGGTGGTGTTCCCATGAATCTGCTGCCCTTATCCTTCTAGATGAAAGTGTTCGTGGGTTTGGAAGGTGCTGTCTAAGGGTCTTTGGTGAATTGCTGCAGTGCATTTTGTAGATAGTACACACTGCGGCTACAGAGCGTCGGTAGTGGAGGGAGTGGATATTTGTGATCCTTCCCTGACAGCGTCCCCTGGAAGTGCCAGGCAGTGTCAGGAGACAATGCCAGGGGACAATGCCAGGGTACAACCCTGGTATGACTCTCTCCCCAATCCCAACCCCACCCTGGGATCAGTACTCACCTGCTGGCGGGTTCTGTGGTAAACCACGCTGACGTGTGGTGACGCTGCTGGGAGAGGACTTTTCTATATGTGAGGGGGGGGGGGGGTATGACAGTGAGGAGGCCCCCTAATTATTATTTTTAAATGTATTATATTGGGATTCCCATCATTGCTTGTCTGGAACCCTGTTACATCAGTGACTGGGGGGGTGCAGACTATCGAGTGGGTAAATCCCAGCAGCATGGCAGAAAAGCCATTGGGGTCTCCCACTCAATTCTCCGCCCCCTGAACCATTCCCAACTGTCAAACAAAATCTTCCCCCACCCCACCGTCCCACCTCCCACCTCCCCCACCGGCATTGGGCCGGCACAATGGCACAGTGGTTAGCACTGCTGCCTCACAGCGCCAGGGACCGGAGTTCGATTCTGGTCTCGGGTGACTGTCTGTGTGGAATTTGCACATTCTTTCCGTGTCTGTGTGGGGTTTCCTCCGGGTGCTCCGGTTTCCTCCCACAGTCCACAAATGTGCGAGTTAAGTTGATTGGCCATGCAAAATTGCCCCTTAGTGTCGGGGGGATTAGCAGGGTAAATACATGGGGTTACGGGAATAGGGCCCGGGGTGGGATTGTGGTTGGTGCAGACTCGATGGGCCGAATGGCTTCCTTCTGCACTGTAGGGATTCTATTATTTATGACAGCCTTGATCAAATGGGTGGGTTTTAATGCGAGGTTAAAAGGAGGAGTGGGCGCTGAAGAGGCAGAGGAGTGCGGAGACGGACACTTAAACAGTTGAAGGCATGACTCACAAGAGTGGTCTCAGGGGAGCGGGAGTTTATCAGGGAAATTGGAACAATGCAGAGCTCTGAGAGGGTTGCAGGATAGGGGCAGACTGCAGAGATCGGGAGAGGGAAGGTCATGATGAAATTTAAACATGAGGATGGGAATTTTTGGTTTGGAATGTATTTTTAGTTGAGTCCTGGTGAGCTGGCAGGTCTGGGAACGAGATCTTCCATGGTGATGTGTTTCTCCAGCCGTAATACGGCATTCACATGGTCCTAATACTCAAGTTTTTAATTTGGCTTACTACCTCGATATTATTCAGATAATGGCCACAGACGCAATGTGGGTGATGATATTGGAATTCACCTGAAAAACGTGAATGGAAAATCGAGGGGAAAATAAGCAGATTTTCCCCATTCCAGCTACTAAAAAATGTTGACATGGACATTGAGTGAGGACATGGCCAGGAATGTCCTGCACCATTGAACAGCTTTTCAATATTTGCTGCACTATCTCATACCTACAGAAAGGAGCAGACATCCGAGGGACTTGGTCATAGCTTAAACCTTCAACAACACTTCCTAGCTCTGATAACCTCGACACCAAGAAGAGCAGCATTTCTACAGGAGCTCCATCTCTTTCAAATTTCCCTTCAAAAGAACATACTATCATGACTCGGGTGTACTCCTTCATTGTCGCTGGGCCAAAATCCTGGCGTTCTCTCCAACACCATTTTGGGAATGATTCGAAGGATATTCCAAAGGGAAAAAAAGCCCATTGGCATCTTTCTTGGTAAACACAGTAAGAAGTTTAACAACACCAGGTTAAAGTCCAACAGGTTTATTTGGTAGCAAAAGCCACACAAGCTTTCGAAGCTCTAAGCCCCTTCTTCAGGTGAGTGGGAATTCTGTTCACAAACAGAGTTTATAAAGACACAGACTCAATTTACATGAATAATGGTTGGAATGCGAATACTTACAACTAATCAAGTCTTTAAGAAACAAAACAATGGGTTTTGTTTTGTTTTGTTTTGTTTCTTAAAGACTTGATTAGTTGTAAGTATTCGCATTCCAACCATTATTCATGTAAATTGAGTCTGTGTCTTTATAAACTCTGTTTGTGAACAGAATTCCCACTCACCTGAAGAAGGGGCTTAGAGCTTCGAAAGCTTGTGTGGCTTTTGCTACCAAATAAACCTGTTGGACTTTAACCTGGTGTTGTTAAACTTCTTACTGTGTTTACCCCAGTCCAACGCCGGCATCTCCATATCTTTCTTGGTAGGCAGAGAAGGTGTGTCCTTGCCAGCATTGCCCACAGCCCAAGATCAAATTGTAAAATGTCAAAAGAAGAACAAAGAACAAAGAACAGTACAGCAGAGGAAACAGGCCCTTCGGCCCTCCAAGCCTGTGCCGCTCCTTGGTCCAACTAGACCAATCGTTTGTATCCCTCCATTCCCAGGCTGCTCATGTGACTATCCAGGTAAGTCTTAAACAATGTCAGCGTGCCTGCCTCCACCACCCTACTTGGCAGCGCATTCCAGGCCCCCACCACCCTCTGTGTAAAAAACATCCCTCTGATATCTGAGTTATACTTCGCCCCTCTCACCTTGAGCCCGTGACCCCTCGTGATCGTCACCTCCGACTTGGGAAAAAGCTTCCCACTGTTCACCCTATCTATACCCTTCATAATCTTGTACACCTCTATTAGATCTCCCCTCATTCTCCGTCTTTCCAAGGAGAACAACCCCAGTTTACCCAATCTCTCCTCATAGCTAAGACCCTCCATACCAGGCAACATCCTGGTAAACCTCCTCTGCACTCTCTTTAACGCCTCCACGTCCTTCTGGTAGTGCGGCGACCAGAACTGGACGCAGTACTCCAAATGTGGCCTAACCAGCATTCTATACAGCTGCATCATCAGACTCCAGCTTTTATACTCTATACCCGGTCCTATAAAGGCAAACATACCATATGCCTTCTTCACCACCTTCTCCACCTGTGCTGCCACCTTCAAGGATTTGTGGACTTGCACACCTAGGTCCCTCTGTGTTTCTATACTCCTGATGACTCTGCCATTTATTGCATAACTCCTCCCTACATTATTTCTTCCAAAATGCATCACTTTGCATTTATCCGGATTAAACTCCATCTGCCACCTCTCCGCCCAATTTTCCAGCCTATCTATATCCTGCTGTATTGCCCGACAATGCTCTTCGCTATCCGCAGGTCCAGCGATCTTCGTGGCTGGACTTGCGGAGAAGAGGAGAATAGAATCCAGTATTCATAGAATCTCTACAGTACAGAAGGAGGCCATTTGGCCCATTGAGTTTGTACTGACCACAATCACACCCAGGCCCTATTCCCTTAACTCTCATTTTCCCTGCTAATCCACCTGACACTAGGGTCAATTTAGCATGGCTAATCAACCTAACCTGCACATCTCTGGACTGTGGGAAGAAACTGGAGCACCCGGAGGAAACCCACGCAGACACGGGGAGAATGTGCAAACTCCACACAGGCCGGAATTGAACCCGGATCCCTGGCGCTGTGAGGCAGCAGTGCTAACCACTGTGCCACCATTTACAAATAAGTAAAATAATGCTAAAATATAGGTGAAAATAAGCAAAAGGCTATTCAGTTCACATCGTGTATCGCCTGTCGCTCAGATCCCTTGCAAGATCTGGATAATCCACTTCCCACTTCCTCAGGCTCTGTCCAAGCTTACATCCTTCCACTTCCCATGTATCCACATCTCTCAGTTGTACGACATTGGGAACACGTGGAGCTTTGCGGATAAAAAAATTAAACATTTTCCAAGATCTGAAATAGAATTCATCACAGATTCTCAATTGGTATTTAACCATTTAGAGCCGCAGCAATGCTAAAAACAAATGTAAAACCTTCTGGGAGGCTATTGAATGCGAATTGTGATCGAGTGCTGCACTTTTCTTTCCTTGCTTCTTTATTACTAGGCCAAGACCTTTTTGTAAAGAACACTACCAATCATTTTTGTGGTAGCAGTTGTGATGTAAGTCTCATGTTAAGAAAACATGCCCTAAGTCAAGGATTTTGTTGGAGCAATTTGTCTGGTTTCAATCAGCAATAGTAGCCCATTTTGTAAATGGTTTAGATTTTTGAGATATAATCAAGGAATTAACCAGATTGTCTAATTAAGCCTCGCCGTTGAGTCCCATTTCTCCGCAGACTCTTGGTCCCACACCAGATTGATTGATAATGCATTCTTTTTTTACCCCCAAAATGCGCAGTAACTCATGCAGACAAAGATAAGGAGAGTGTAAGAAAAATGCCTGACAGAAAGGCATTACGGAAAGTTGGAAAGCTCTGACTCAGGGCTGCCCCTGACCTAGCCTCATTAACTAGTTAAAGTCAAGCAAATAAATTGTCCTCGGTGAAATCTAACCTGTAATTGCAGTCAAGTGGGCTGTAAACAGTTCCTAAATAGTGATTAGGCAGCCAGCGGCTTTAAGTCTGTCAGCAGACTTTTTTGCACCTCTTTCTTGAGGCCTTATCATTTTTGAAAGGATCAGAGGTCCGCGCGCGTGGGGACAGGCCAAATTGTCCTTGGCGTGGATGGCGGCCTCCTTCTGCTAAGCCCAAAACCGCTGCCTGGGCTAAACTCGGCTTCTCCCAAGAGCAGCATAATGATGTTAATGGAAGACAGAGAGAGAGAGAAAGGAAATGTTCTGCTAATGTGGAGAATTTCTGGGCTGCTTTCTTTCTGAAGGCTGTTTGTCAGGGAAAGGAAATTGGTGGCTCGTTGAAATATGAGCATCTGCAGCTGTGGTGCTTGAAATACAGACCTTCTAAGCACATTGGAACTTCAATCTGAGTATCCAGATGCAAAAAGCCTTCCCCACTTCACACGGGGTTGCATGCTGCGGTTTCAGGCCTGCCTTTCAGGTGATTATAAAAATCTATGAAATGTCATTTTTAAGGACTAAAATTCATGCTCTTGGCATGTAAATAATAAAAGCCTTTTTGTCTCCGTGCTGCTGTTGCAGTGTCAAGCTGAATTACTTTCAAAAAGAGCACTGTAACACTATCTAACCAAGTTTTGTGCTGCTGTAAATGGTTTGCAAGCGAATCTTGCACCACAATCCTCAAGAACCACAACTGGAAAGAAAACTAAAATCTATCGTGTTACTGTACCTCATGCTCTGAAAATACACAGACACACAGGCCAAAGTGGGTCTCAGCTTTTCCAGCCTATGCCTAATTTCATTTGTAATTCTGAGATCAATCACCTCAATGATCAAAAGTCTCTTTTTTAAAAAATATTGCATGTTTCCACTCCACTGAGTGGAAAAATTGATCCAAAATGATGAAGGCCATATGTGTTTTATCACTCCATGTTTGACCGGTTACGCAATCTGTCATTAAATAACAGGCAAAAACCGAAAGTAAACCCATGACCACTTCCATCTAGAAGGACAAGGGCAGCAGATACATGGGAACACCACCACCTGCAAGTTCCCCTCCAAGCCACTCACCGTCCTGACTTGGAAATATATCGCCGTTCCTTTGCAGTCGCTGGGTCAAAATCCTGGAATTTTCTCCCTAATGGCATTGCGGGTCAACCCACAGAACATAAACTGCAGTGATTCAAAAAGGCAGCTCACCACCACCTTCTCAAGGGCAATTAGGGATGGGCAATAAATGCTAGCCAGCCAGCGACGCCCATGTCCCACGAATGAATAAAAAAATAATTTTTTCAGCAGAACCATGGGAGTTACGCATTATTATACTTTCTCAATTTGCTTTAAACCCAATGGCGCGGCATTAATTGTGAGACTACTTATTGTGCCTACCCCAGTCCAACACTGGCAACTCCACATCACAGTATTAATTGTTCATCCAACTGAACCCCAGCATTCTTGATGAGTTCCTGATGCGTTCGTTTTAGCTCCATGTGCAATCGATCCCACTTAAATGCCTGATGAATACATAAACACTTCAAACCCTGAGGACACAGTCACTCTGCTATGGGAGAGTGAGAAACTGTGAAACGACGGCAGCAACTGAACCTGCTACCTATAGTGATTGCCGTATTCAACATTGACATGTTCATCAGCCACAGACTTTTTTCTTAACGATGCTATTATTGAGGAAGTTAAACAGTGTAAACCTCCTGCAGAATATTACCCTGTGGCTGAGGCTTAGACCTAATAATAAAAATCTGTGCGCATTGACAGAGTTTCACAGAATCTTAGAATCCCTACAATATAGAAGGAGGCCATTTGGCCCATCAAATCTGCACCGACAACAATCTCACTCAGGCCCTATCCCCATAACCCTACTAATCTCCTGACACTAAGGGGCAATTTTAGCATGGCCAATCAATCTAACCCGCACATCTTTGGACTGTGGGAGGAAACCGGAGCACCCGGAGGAAACCCACGCAGACAACGTGCAAACTCATCACAGAGAGTGGTCCAAGCTGGGATTCGAACCCAGGTCCCTGGCACTGTGAGACAGCAGTACTAACCATTGTGCCACTGTGTGCTCACCACTATGACCCTTGATATTTGAGCAGTGGTAAAATAATTAGAACTCGCCTCGGTATCTTTGAATTACGAAGGTAAAAGAACAACAGGGAAGATATAGGGCGGGATTCTCCGAACTCGTTCATCCCCGCCCTGATGCAAGTGACGCTCAGTCAAAACTCCATTCACTGCAGCAGCACCGGAGAATCCCAGCCATGGCATGGATGAGGTCGGAGGTTTTAGATGAACGAGAATTCTTTTCGATGTGCAGTTTGTTGTTGCAATCTGCAAAACACTGCCTGAAGGGGTGGCAGAAGCAGAATCAATAGCAGCATTTGAAAGGGAATTATGTGTATATTTGATCTGATTTGATTTGATTTGATTTATTATTATCACATGTATTGGGATACAGTGAAAAGTATTGTTTCTTGCACACTATACAAAGTATACCATTCATTTGATTTGATTTGATTTATTATTGTCACATGTATTAACATACAGTGAAAAGTATTGTTTCTTGCATGCTATGCAGACAAAGCATACCATTCATAGAGAAAAAAATGTGACAGTGCAGAATGTAGTGTTACAGTCATAGCTAGGGTGTAGAGAAAGATCAACTTAATGCAAGGTTAGTCCATTCAAAAGTCTGACAGCAGTAGGGAAAAAGCTGTACTTGAGTTGGTTGGTACGCAACCTCAGACTTTTATATCTTTTCCCCGACGGAAGAAGGTGGAAGAGAGAATTCCGGGGTGCGTAGGGTCCTTAATTATGGTGGCTGCTTTGCCGAGGCAGCAGGAAGTGTAGACAGAGTCAATGGATGGGAGGCTGGTGTGCGTGATGGATTGGGCTACATTCATGACCTTTTGTAGTTCCTTGCAGTCTTGGACAGAGCAGGAGCCATACCAAGCTGTGATACAACCAGAAAGAATGCTTTCTATGGGAGCACCTGTAAAAGTTGGTGAGAATCGTAGCTGACATGCCAAATTTCCTTAGTCTTCTGAGAAATTGGAAGCGTTGGTGGGCTTTCTTAACTATAGTGTCAGCATGGGGGGACCAGGACAGGTAGTTGGTGATCTGGATATTGAAAAACTTCATAGAGTACATAGGGGAGAAGGAAAGTAGAGGGTGCAGAATGTAGTGTTACAGTCATAGTTAGGGTGTAAAGAAAGATCAACTTAATATAAGATAGGTCCATTCAGAAGTCTGATGGCAGCACGGAAGAAGCTGTTCTTGAGTCAGTTGGTACCTGACCTCAGACTTTTGTATCTTTTTCCCGACAGAAGAATGTGGATATGTATTACATATTTATTTGGAAATTAACAATATTTGCACAGCTATGGGGAAAGAGCAGGGTTGATAGCTTGGTCAAAGATCCAGCATGGACACAACGGGCAGGATTCTCCCGTCCCATCCGTGTGAACGAGAACGGAAAACTTGGCGTTCCAGCCAAAACTCCATTCACTTTCAGCGGCACTGGAAAATCTCAGTCACAAATGGGGACAGGAGATTTCGGCCAATGGGTCAGTTAGCCTCCTTCTGCACCAAACATCATTCCATAGGTCTCGCCGAGGTGACAGCTTGATGTAAAATGTGAACCTTGAGTGAGAGTGATCCGGGCTGGAATTCTCCAGCCATTCACATCGGTGGGATTCTCCGGTCTTGCCAGCAGCACACCCCTGCCCGCAGGTTACCCGCCGGCATGGGGTGACGTCAATGAGAATTCCCATTGATGGTGACGGGACCAGAGAACCCTGCCACTGGCAAACAACGCACCACCTCCCGCCGGCAGGAAACATGCGGCTGGGAGGCCAGAGAATCTCACTCCTTATTTCCCACTCTTCAGAACAAGGCCGCTCCTCAGATACAAATTGGATAGGAATGCCATAGCTACGGCAGCAAAATCGGAGCAATTATTACAGACCCTCAAAATGACTGGCACTTTTTGACATCACCGATCAGCAGGCTGCTGATACTGCGGCTGTTAGAATCATTGTATTCCGGTCTCTGTTAGTTTTATACTAAAAGCAATCAATAAATGCCTGATTGTGAAATTTAAGTACAGAGAAATTTACAATGTTCCACCACAGGTGTAGTTTACAATGTGAGGGGGGTGGGGAACAAAGAAATAACTTCTCGGGGGTGATTCTGCCAACCCGCTACGCTGCCTTTGTCGTGCAATTAGGAGGCCGACAGACAGGGGCCACTACACATGATCACGGCACTGACCGATCAGTGCATGCGCAATGGCCTGCTCAGTCCTATGCTGCTGGCCTCTCCAGCGGGGATAGGCCCCTCCCCTCACACCCCACCAGCTTTTTGAACAGAATCACGCTAGGGCACTCTCCGGTGCACAGAGTGTGGGAGATTCATTTAGAAACACCCGCTGAGAAAAACAGTGTGATTTGCTCCAGTTTTTACGCAAATTCGACACTTGGTATTTTTTGGGGGTAGAATCATCCCCGCAGTTTGTTATCAAGAGGCTGTGTTTTCCCTGGAGATTGAAATGACGTTTCATTAACTTAGATCGTTGAAATGACAGTCACTGGGGCTTGGGCATTTGTTAAATGTTGGACTCAGGTTTTTTTAAACAATGCTTTAATAAGCCAGTAATCGTGGGTGGGATGGTGGCACAGTGGTTAGCACTGCTGCTGCACAGTGCCAGGGACTCAGGTTCAATTCCAGCCTCGAGTCACTGTCTGTGCGGAGTCTGCACATTCTCCCTGTGTCTGCGTGGGTTTCCTCCAGGTGCTCCAGTTTTCTCCCACACGCCAAAAATGTGCGGGTTAGGTTGATTGGCTATGCTAAATTGACCTTAGTGTCAGGGGATTAGCAGGATAAATAAGTGGGGGTACAGGAATAGGGACTGGGTAGGATAGTGGTTGGTGCAGACTCGATGGGCCAAATGACCTTCTTCTGCACTGTCGGGATTCTACAATAAAAGACACAAAGAAATGTTGTTTTTATTTATAGAAAATGCAAATAAGGCAAAGCCCATACACTCTGTTATGCCTGTGCCTACACTGAACCTTCAGTTACATAAATCTACTCCGATCTCACCTCCATTTGTATCATTTTATACCCCGGGTCAAGATATTTCTGCATCAAAATATTTTGTAACTTTTCAGCAGCAGTTGATTACGGAACAACGTGAATCCAATAAATGAGTTGAAATGATAGGAGGAGTGGGGATGGAAGAGGAGGTAAAAGAAACTAACTCCAGAGAGGCAAATAACACAGGCCAGGTTCGATCTGAGAGGAAAGTCTGAAATTTCATCTTGCCAATGTGTAGCTCTCTGACACAGGCACAGCCAAGTTGTCTGTAACACTTTAGCAGTGGTTGAAAGAATGAGAAGGGTGAAAAGCGATGGTGCAAACTTGGCCTCGCTGGTTCCACATTGGCTATCCCTAAAACGCTCAAATGACATTTTAGTTTGGCTGCGAGAGCCTTTTTCAAGCTGTCTTTAATCAGACAATGGAATAGCCAGACACAGGCCAGGCAGCCAATCAAGGCTGTCTTGAACCACCCAAACTAACTGCACAAGGTGGCTTATGTGGGAAAAATAAACTAGGCTTGATGGGCCAAATGACCTTTCTCCCTGAGCAGTAACATTCCATGATTAAAGACACCAAATTTTGCAAGCAAGTTAAAAACAGTGAGTGGGATTTTCCAGCTGTTCCCGCGGGTGGGATGTGCCAATTCTGCCGAGGGTGTTCCCCCCAAACTGCGGGTTCCCCAATGGCAGAGGCTGCCAACAATGGGGAACCCCATTGACAGCAGTGGGATGGGAAGATCCCGCCTCTGGAAAATGGCGGACCATCTCTGTTGCTTCAAAACACGTCACAGGAGACACGGAAAATCCTGTCCATGATAAACATTTTGGGGATGTCTAGTGTAGAAATACTTTCCCTCTTCCTCTCTCTCTCTCTCTCTCTCTCCCTCTATCTCTTTCTCTCTATCTCTGTCCCTCTCCCTATGCAAGCATGAGTCAATCCCACATTGCATGTACCTGTAAATTACCATCAATGTCGATTTTGTAATTATCTTGCTATGACCATGAATTGAAGGCTGGGATTTGCCATTCCAGAGGGTGGGATTTTACGGCCCCTCCTACTGGCAGAATCTTCTGGTCCTGTCGAAGTCAATGGACTTTTGAATGACTCGCCACATTTTCCTGCCCTGCCCCTGCCACTGTTGGGCTGTAGAATTCTGCCAACGTCTTGCGACACAGAGAGGTCAGAGGGTGTTGTGGGGTGAGGAAGGGGAAGGGGGGGAGGGGGGGTTAGGCATTGGGGTCACCCACAAGCACCACACCTGACTTGCCTCAGTGCCTCTTATCTTTCCATCTGCATGGGCACACCACTCTGGAGAGTGCTGCCATGGTTTGGTGCCAATGATTGTCCCTGGGGACAATCGGCAGTGCATCAACCACATGGCACACAGTTCCGTGGGTTATTTGTGAGACTGAAAGCATAGCAAAGATAACTAAAACCCAATTTCACTCAACCCCATCTTCTCTGTGCAGGAAAAGTTATGGACAACAGGAGAGAGAGAGAGAGAGAGAGAGAGAGAAGGGAGGGGGCTACCTGAATTGAGAAACCTCACAGAGTTCAAGAATCATAGAATCCTACAGTGCAGAAGGAGGCCATTCAACCCATCGAGTCGACACCAACCACAATCCCACCCAGGCCGTATCCCCATAACCCCATGCATTTACCCTAGCCAATCCACTTGACCCGCACTTCTTTGGACTGTGGGAGGAAAGCAGAGCACTCAGAGAAAACCCACGATCCATGTGGAGAATGTGCAAACCCCACACAGACAGTGACCCAAGCCGGGAATTGAACCTGGGTCGCTGGCGCTGTGAGGCAGCAGTGCTAACCACTGTGCCACCGTGCCACCCCAGGCAGCTGACCAGGCAGGGGAGGAATCAGAACAAGACTGTGCAGATGGAGGTGTTGACTGGCAACCTCCATCTGTTAAGGATCCATGCACAATGTAGTCATTTGGAAATCTAAGGTAACGCGATCCTCCATGTTGGATTCAGCTCATGCAGTCACTCGCTCTCTCATCTCTCATTTACCACTGCCAGCAGCAAGAGGGGAAGGCCAGAAGAAGGTACCCTGGCCAGTAGCATCTTGAGCTTTTTTCATTCATGGGAATGTGTGCGTCATTGGTTGGGCCAACATTTATTACCCATCCCTAGTTGCACTCCATTTCAGAGGGCATTGAAGCGTCAACCACATTGCTGCAGGTCTGTAGGCCAGACCAGATAAGGATGACAAATTTCCTTCCGTAAAGGACATGAGCGAATGAGATGGGTTTTTACAACAATCAGCAATGGTTTCACGGTTATCATTCGACTTTTAATTACAGATTGTTATTGAATTCCAATTTTACCAACTGCTGTGGTGGATTTGAACCCAGGTCCCCAGAGCATTACTCTGGCTCTCTGGATTACTAGTCCAGTGACAATACCACTGCGCCACTGCCTCGCTAAGTGCTCTGGATCTCTGAATTATCAGACCAGTGGCAACACCATCATGCCACCACCTCCCACGAGGAGCAAAGATATTGGGGAGGAGGAAGGAAGTGCTCCTGAAGAACCATCACAGCAATTACCTCCACCCTCCACCAGCACAGAGACACACACCTTGCTGAGGACAAGGTCTAGTTCAGGCTGAGTCTCACATTCTGGTGGTCACCACCAATAATTGGACAGGGGTGGGGGGGGGAAGAGCAATTCCATTTGGCGCTCCATTTTCACCCCATTTACAGGGTGCAAAATGGCTTCTCATTGACCTATAACGGGAATGGCAATCCACCAGGATGGGCAGGAGCGCATGTTCCTGCTGTCATTGTACACCATTGGGAAACCAGTTTTTCAGCTCCTGGTACATTGTCTTCCCTCTCCCAGCCGCCCCCTACCCCCCTGCTCTCCGCCCCATCCGCCCCACCCCCCCCCCACCCCCCCACCCTCATCATTACACCCGCCACAGAAGTGGGGGAGGGGGACTGGAAAATCCTGGCCACAGTGCTTGTGATTTCGCTTGATCGAGGGTATTAGCTGTCAGAGAGGTGGATGGTACAAACAACATTTTCCAGATCCTCAATATAAAAGCAAAATACTGCAGATGCTGGAGTCTGAAACAAAAACAGAAAATGCTGGAAAATCTCAGCAGATCTGACAGCATCTGTGGGGAGAGAACAAAGAACAAAGAACAAAGAACAGTACAGCACAGGAAACAGGCCCTTCGGCCCTCCAAGCCTGTGCCGCTCCTTGGTACAACTAGACCAATCGTTTGTATCCCTCCATTCCCAGGCTGCTCATGTGACTATCCAGGTAAGTCTTAAACGATGTCAGCGTGCCTGCCTCCACCACCCTACTTGGCAGCGCATTCCAGGCCCCCACCACCCTCTGTGTAAAAAACATCCCTCTGATGTCTGAGTTATACTTCGCCCCTCTCAGCTTGAGCCCGTGACCCCTCGTGATCGTCACCTCCGACCTGGGAAAAAGCTTCCCACTGTTCACCCTATCTATACCCCTCATAATCTTGTATACCTCTATTAGATCTCCCCTCATTCTCCGTCTTTCCAAGGAGAACAACCCCAGTCTACCCAATCTCTCCTCATAGCCAAGACCCTCCATACCAGGCAACATCCTGGTAAACCTTCTCTGCACTCTCTCCAATGCCTCCACATCCTTCTGGTAGTGCGGCGACCAGAACTGGACGCAGTACTCCAAATGTGGCCTAACCAGCGTTCTATACAGCTGCATCATCAGACTCCAGCTTTTATACTCTATACCCCGTCCTATAAAGGCAAGCATACCATATGCCTTCTTCACCACCTTCTCCACCTGTGTTGCCACCTTCAAGGATTTGTGGACTAGCACACCTAGGTCCCTCTGTGTTTCTATACTCCTGATGACTCTGCCATTTATTGTATAACTCCTCCCTACATTATTTCTTCCAAAATGCATCACTTCGCATTTATCCGGATTAAACTCCATCTGCCACCTCTCCGCCCAATTTTCCAGCCTATCTATATCCTGCTGTATTGCCCGACAATGCTCTTCACTATCCGCAATTCCAGCCATCTTCGTGTCATCCGCAAACTTGCTGATTACACCAGTTACACCTTCTTCCAAATCATTTATATATATCACAAATAGCAGAGGTCCCAGTACAGAGCCCTGCGGAACACCACTGGTCACAGACCTCCAGCCGGAAAAAGACCCTTCGACCACTACCCTCTGTCTCCTATGGCCAAGCCAGTTCTCCACCCATCTAGCCACTTCTCCTTGTATCCCATGAGCCTTAACCTTCTTAACCAACCTGCCATGTGGGACTTTGTCAAATGCCTTACTGAAATCCATATAGACGACATCCATGGCCCTTCCTTCATCAACCGTTTTTGTCTCCAACATTTGGAGTCTAGACAACCATTTGCTGACAAAGGGTTATTTAGACTTGAAACATTAGGTCTCTTCTTTCCCCACAGATGCTGTCAGACCTGCTGAGATTTTCCAGCATTTTCCTGTTTTTTTCCAGATCCTTCCGTTGCGCCAATACAGGGAGACTCAAACCAAGGATGGGGAGTTGAAACCACATGGCATATTCGGCATGGACAAACTGCCTAGCACTTACTGAAGTAAAATATCAGAATTAGTCAAATGAAACGAACTATTGTAAAGACGATGTTAAAATCACACTTTCCGACAGCCCTCTGCATCCACTTCCTGCTGGTCTAACTTGTCAGCTTGCAGTATGGCAACAATTACTATTATAAATGTATCGCCGTTAAATATATATCTCTGTTTGACTTGGCGAATGGGCGATATGAATTATAGGAACACACAGTCCATTAAGGATATTTTTTAAAGAATGAACCACTTGCTGTAAAAAAAAAGCTCTTCCTCTTCAATCTGCTTTTGAACAGATTTTTCCATTCGCAGGTTTAATAAACGTCGGAATTGCAATGTGTAGAATAAGGACGATCAGAATTTGCATTCAATGCCTGCAGTCAGTCTTTTTACTCTTCTCAATTAGATAACCACATGGAGCAGACACTATACTTTTTCTCCGCCGTTGCCCCTGGGAGAGATAGCAGTCGCCCGGAGGCCCAAGGCACTCGGATGTTCTCAAATGTCTGGTTCGAGCAGCAGAATTTTGGTGCATCCCTTCTGTTGCACTTTTGCCTGCCTCTCAGGGACTGCTCCGCAAGGCTAAGGGTTAGATTTCCTCTATAGAGTGAGAGCTAGGCTGATGTCAACAAGGTGGCCAAGGAGATAGACTGACAAGGGAAATTTCAAAGAGCTCGCAGACAATAGTCACTAAATCTAAGCATCAGATGATTCCTGTTGATGGTCCAATAAGAAATAGCTCCTGTCAAAAAAAACCAGCAAATTGTTTTTCAATTAACTCTTCGCCTTCATTTGGCTAATTTTAATACATTTATTTGACGGGTAGGTTATGATCCTGTCAATGTTTCAGCAGATCAGAATTAATTATACTCCTTGTAGGAAGAATAGATTTTACAGATGGCAAAAATATTTGGGGCTGTTTTATGAAATTTCAAATCCGTTTGAAAAGAATGGAGACAGAATTTTCCTTCAATGTGCCGATGATACTGGATAGAAACAAAAGGTAAATTTATTCCCATTGGATTCAGAGCGAACACGCTGACCTGGATTTGCACTGAGACCATAAGACCAAAAGACCATAAGACATAGGAGCAGAATTAGGCCACTCGGCCCATCGAGTCTGCTCCGCCATTCAATCATGGCTGATATTTTTCTCATCCCCATTCTCCTGCCTTTTCCCCATAACCCCTGATCCCCTTATTAACCAAGAACCTATCTATCTCTGTCTTAAAGACTGAGTCGGGATGATTCAGGCGCCCTCTAAAGATGGTGGTTGGGACCCAATTCTGGGATTCTCAACCAAATTTCTGGGCTTTCCAATTTTTGGGGGTGCCTTTTAGTGGTGGGGACTGGTTCGAGTCGTGAGCCCCAACCCTGCTCTGCCAGTCTGGCTGGCTCCATTGTGCAGATAGGCATATCCTCACCTTCCGCTATTGTCATGGAGTCAAGCCAAGTTTTCAAAGAGACATGGTTCAAAGCACCTCAGAGGAGTTGTAAACCATAGCCTGCAATAGGGAACTTTTTTGAGAGGTAACTTCAAATTTCCTCCCATGCCACACTGACCAGGGGAGCACACCCACACCTCACCGAAAAGGGACATCCTTTCACCCCAACCCACAAATAACAAGTAGCCCATGCACCCCGCCCCCTCCCCACCACACCAGGCAGACATGACCCAACCCCACCCCCCACTCAAGCCCCTTTCCCCCTCAGGCCACCCTCCTCAGCGACCCTCCTACTCAGACTCTCCACCCAGACCCCCTTCCTCTTCATACCCCCCACTCGGCTCCCCCTTCAGGCCACGCACCTTGGCAGTGCCAATAGTGTACTGTCCCCTGGGACTCTGGCACTGACATCCTAGCTTGGTACCTTGGGCCCTGAGGGGGGGTCAAGGAGGTAGGTCCAATAGCCATTTGCCCCTCTGCTGCTGCCAGTCTGCAGAGGAAGGATTCGACTGTTTGTGAACAGAATTCCCACTCACCTGAAGAAGGGGCTTAAGGCTCCGAAAGCTTGTGGCTTTTGCTACCAAATAAACCTGTTGGACTTTAACCTGGTGTTGTTAAACTACTTACTGAGGAAGGATTCCTCAGGGGTCTTTGGGTTGGGTGGGCATGGGCTGGGGGGCAAGGTGTTGACCTCACCACTATCTGCTGAGATGGGGTGTCATGGCTGGACTGTCACTTCTTCCCCTGGCAGACCTGAAGATTACCCCTGGCATGATGATTTCAGACAATACTATGATCAACATCTGCATTCCTGCCAGTCAGCTGTGAAAATTCTGAAGTGGCCGGGTCACTTTAATCTCTATGCCCCCGGTCACCTGGCAGGGTTTTAAATCCCTGCAGCGCTCCATTCTGCCGCAGAGATTTTCCTTTCCCCCTGTCAGAAGCTGCAGGTATGAGCAGGCCCCTGTGAAGTTCTCTGACAGAGAGATGTCAATTTCACCTTGGGGTGGGGGTTCCATTCTGCACAGCTATGCACTCAGCCCCTGTGTTTGCACACAACTTTGATTTGAGGTTGCTGAGGCTTCTCAGAAAATTGCATTCTTTGAAACCCTCTCCATTCCAATGGAACCTTTATATCGCTAGGAAATTCAATGTGCAGTGCCTCGTAAAAGATTCCATTGACAGCTCAATGGATTTCTATCATCCTCCATCTCCCTGTGTTTATTTTAATTTCCCTTCACGGTTGAATGCACCTCAAGTACCCCATTGACATTGGCCGCAATGTTGACAGAGTCTGAGCCACATTGACAGCCTATGGTTTCACTTCCTCTTCTGCAAATCACAATCATTTTGAAGAAATCTCAGGGATGGAGGTTAAAGTGACCTGGCCACTTCAGAATTTTCACAGCTGACAGGCAGGAATGCAGAAATCAACACCTTGCCACCAGCCTGATCCTAACCCACCCCCAGGATTTTTGAGGGACCCTTCCTCTGCACCCTGGCAGCAGCAGAGGGGCAAAGGGCCACTGCACCAACTTCCTCAAGCCCCTTTGGGGTCCAAAGCTCCAGGCCAGGGTGTCAGTGCCAGAGTGCCGGGGGCAGTGCAGTGTTGGCACTGCTAAGGCATGTGGCCTGAAAGGGTGCTGAGTGGGGGGCCCAAGGAAGGAGGGGGATAAGTGGAGGGTGTGAGGAAGAAGGAAGGTTGAGAGGGGGTCAGATCACCCTCATGCTAACGCGGTTTGTTGAGGGGGAGGATGCCCCTCTTTTCTGAGGGGTTGGCGGTTCTTCCCTAGATCTTCGGGATCCAGCATACCATGACCTCGTTTGTGGGTAGCACATGTAAAGCCCGCCTGGCACCATTCCCACTGGTGGGCCGGGTAAATCATGGAGTCTGGTGAATGGTCTGTCAAACCCACTAATGACATTTGAATAAGCAGGTTTGCATCATTATTGGGTTGCCACCCGGTCTGGACGGGAACGCATTCTGGGCCGACAGGGCAGATAGGGTGAAACCTGAGATCCCTCATGCCCATCAGGAATCCCAATGTTTGGCCAACGACCCATTCAGTAGAACATCGAGATTCCCGTTGGCCTTCTGAGGAGGTCATAGAATAGCCCCATTGTAAAATTGACAGCATGGATTAGGGAGCCAGAGCTGTCAATCATGTAATGTTTTCTTTGGGGCTCAGGTGTTTTAGTATTCTAATGGATGCCTGGATACACAGCCAAAGTTATGTGATGGGGCTTGCCTGAGATATCCATTAGTCTGTTGAAACAGCTGAGCCCCAACAAAAATATTACTTGGTTGCCAGCTCAGACTCTCCGATCTTGATGATTGACAATTTTATTGACCAGTGGTAAAAACGTTTTTTCTTTAAGGAAGTAGAAGGTTATGAATGAATGACTTTTTCTTTGAAGCTTTTTTAGACCTCCTGCTGTCCCTTTAACTTTAACTGTTTCTGATCAGTGTATAGTGGGTGAATGTACACACACATGTGTCATAATGTAGGGATTCCTTGACAGACAGACCTTAGCTTGGGGACATTAGGAGACATTAGCGGCTAAAGGGAATGGATGCGGGCCGTAAGATGGGATGGTTGGGACATGGGGAGCAAATAGGGATGAGGGGCTTTGGGGGTAAGTGATGTCAGGTCTTTCTGGATTTAGTGTAGCTGGGCTAATGTCCCACAGCACAGTCTTTTAAACAGCCCACCGCAACACCCAGCAGCCCTGTGCCTGTCACCAAACGTTTTTTGCGCGCGAAGCCTGGCCTGACTGCAGCCTGCACCTGCCTCCAGAATGAAAACTCTACCTTTGCAAGCACTCCCTCCGAAGGTTTAAAGTTTATTTATTAGTGTCACAAGTGGTCTTACATTAGCACTGCATTGAAGTTACTGTAAAAATCACCACATTCCGGCGCCTGTTCGGATGCACTGAGGGAGAATTTAGCATCGCCAATCCACCTAACCAGCACGTCTTTCAGACTGTGGGAGGAAACTGGAGCACCAAAAGGAATCCCACGCAGACACAGGGAGAACGTGCAGAATCCGCACAGTGACCCAATCCGGGAATTGAACCCAGGGCCCTGGCACAGTAAGGCAGTAGTGTTAACCGCTGTGCCACTGTGCCGCCCATGAGTAGGGCCTGGAACCTTCCCAATGGGATACCCACCTCAAGCATGAGAATCCAGGTCTGTGCTTTCCCCTCCTTGCATTTGACAATGTGTTATTTGTCCAATATATGGACACGCTATGTCATGGGAGCCATTTCAGAGTCAGCGGGGGTAGAAAATAAAAGGTTTGGAAGGCCATGTTTTCCTTTATTTGAAATAAGTTGTTGCCCAGATTGTGTTAGCTATGGCTCAGTGGCAGCAACCTCGACTCTGAGTCAAAAGGTTTAGGCCAGAGTCCGGGGACTCGAGTTCACAGCCTCGGCTGGTGTTTCAGTACTGCAGCAATGCTGCAATGCTGGAAATGCTGTCTCTCCGATAAGATGTTGATCTACTTACGGCCTCATCTGCCCTCTCAGGTAAACATATCAGATCCTATGCCACTATGTGAAGAAGAGCAGTAGGGAGAGGTCTCTGGCCTCTTTGCCGCATGTTTCCCGGCGGCAGGAGATGGCGCGCTGTTCGCTCGCAGCGGGATCCTCTTGTCCCGCCACTGTCAATGGGATTTCCCACTGTTGTCACTCCACACTGCTGCAAAACCCATGGGAGGGGGGGTGTGCTGCCAGCAGGACTGGAGAATCCCACCAGCGTGGACAACTGGAGAATTTCCCCCCCTCCCAGAAGTGTTACTCTAAGTGTTCTGACCAACACGTTATCCTTCAGCCACCAAAAAACATGTCAACTAGTCCATTATTTCTTTGGCGTTTGTGCATGCTCGCTGTTTGTAAATTGGCTTCCATGTTTCCAACATTGCAACAGTGGTGATCAATTCAAAAGTACTTCATTTGTAGTAAAACACCTCAGGCCACCATCGTCTTGTGAATTCCGCTGTATAAATCTAAGTTTGTTATTGATTTTGTTTACAGAGCTTTGGTCTTGCGTTGTCATTGCCAGCTTTGAGTGAATGTTAGATAAATCATTTTCTTAATTTAGGGGTGAATTGTCAAAAACAAACATGAAGGGTGAATCGACTGACATTATTCAGGGTTCGATATTCCTCTTTATAACATTTTCAGTATCGAGATGAGGTAGTATTTAGAGACAGAGGAAAATACACCTTTAAATATTTTCCAGCCTTTCATAGGAAACATCATAGAATCCCTACAGTGCAAAAGGGGACCATTCGGTCCATCGAGTCTGCACTGACCACAATCCCACCCAGGCCCTATTCCCATAAGCCCATATATGTACCCTGCTAATCCCCCTGACACTAGGGTCAATTTAACATGGCCAATCATAACCCGCACATCTTCGCACTGTGGGAGGAAACCAGAGGACCCAGAGGAAACCCATGCAGGCAAGGGGAGAATGTGCAAACTCCACACAAAGTGACCCGAGGCTGGAATTGAACCCAGGTCCCTGACGCTGTCAGGCAGCCATGCTAGCCACTATACCGCCGTGCCGCCCCAACCACTGTGGCACCGTGCCGTCTATGATTCTATGATCATAATTAACAATAATGATATTACGAATGCCTCAATATACAAAACATCCTTTGAAGGCTGTGTATTTATTATTCATCAAAAGTATCCTGTTGAGAAAGAAATGGTAACGTTTGAGAAAATGGAAAGATTGTTAAATTGCACCTTTATTTTTCTTGATCAGTGGGACTTTTGGATTCTGTTGTTAGCTTTGCTGGTATTGACTGCACTTGGTTTCCACATGGCTCCCTCGCACTTTTTTCAAGTTGTTCCATATGTAACCCATTGGTTCTTACTCCTGGTCACCGGCCTATTAATAGTTGCCCAGTTTGCCCCATGACCAGCATGAGGTCAGACGTTTGAAAAAAGCATTTGTTACTTTCCAAAATTGTTGGGGGGGGCGGGGGGGGGGGGGGGGGGGGGGGGCGGCTGCGGTGGAAACAGGGGGACGAAAAGTTTTTAAAATCCTCTGGAAACTGGCAAAGTTCAAGACCCAGGCATATGCCGTACCGTGGTCAGGCTGGAACCTGATCTGACTGTTCTTGGCAATTTTTTTGTAAGCGTGAAATGTCATAAAGCTATACAGTGATGCCTGCATGAATAGTCCATTTGTTTTTTACCCTGACAGCCTTTTCAACCCTTGACTTGCACAGCAGCCTGAAGCAGTTTACCAGACACTGCAGTGCGCTGTTCCTGCACACGTTAACTATAAAAGTTTGTGTGTAAGCTGGCCCCCAGAGCTAAGGTTTTTGTCCACATTTATGAATGTGGCTAAGGTTAAAGCTCGCTTTATTGACAGCACCTGCTTGGGTTTTAAATTTTGGAAACTCATAAAGTGCAGCTGAAAAACTCTAATAACTTGCAAGGAAAAATTAATTATTTGGAAGACTATGATTACTTTGCAAGCGACCTCTTGTCAATGTGAAACTTGAATCTTGAAGCCTATCTAAAAATCAATTTATCAGTAAAAGCTTAGTGCAGGTCTTGTTAACTTACACATCTTTGCAATTGTTTTGGATTGACGTGTGGCAGATTTATTGGAATGTAGACCTCTGGCTGGAGATAATGAAAAAGTAAACATCTACACAGCGGTTTCAAACAGCCATAATGTCACCAGCAACGGGAGTGGCACTGAAAGTCTTGTGAATGTTAAGGGATTTGAACGAGTTGACAGACTGCTGAGCACTGGGCTCTTGGATGGGTGAAGAAATTGTGACACACTGCAATGGGAGCTGGAATTCTCCGACCTCGCCCACATCTGGGATTCTCCAGTCCCGCTGCTGTGAATGGAGATTTGACAGAGCGCCAAGTTCTCCAGGCGGCAATAGCTGGGTGTGTGAGACTGGAGAATTCTGGCTGGTAAATGTTTATAGTAATAGTTCTTTTTGGGCAGCAGTAGTCCTTAGGATCTGGTGTCAGCGTGTACTAGGTGCCAAATATTGTATAATATCCCCCTCATTTGGACTTCCGTAAATCTCTGGAAACAAAAGAAACTACTATTTTCTTTCTTCTTTTTTCACTTTTTCTACCATTCCTGAAGGCAGTAAGTTGTGCTGCAGAATGGTTCAATCGGCATAGGCAATCCTCCAGCACCTCCCACAAGTGATCATTCTTGATGTGTAAGCCTTAGACATTGAGTGTTGGCAGGCTGGTCAACCTCAAAGAGGACGAGACTATCGCAGTAGAGTTCAAACCTGGCTCTCCTGACATCTATGCATCCTGCTTACAGGAATGGTCACAGGGTAGACCATACTTAAGAGTATTGCGTACATTTTAGCAAAGAGATATATGGAGGCACACTGGAGAGGGTTTAGGGGAGGATTTGCAAGGATGATGCCAAAAATCTGTAGGTATACAAATCAAGAAAAGATCGACAGACTGTCTCATTTTTCTCTTGGAACGAAAAGGCTAAGGGTTGACCTAATAGAAGTCTTTAAAATTATGAAAGGTCTTAACAGAGAGAAGGTTTCTCTTCTGGGGAAGATCATCACTAGAATCTATCAATATATGATAGTCACCAAAAATATGCATGGGATTCAGAAGAAACTTCTTTACCCAAAGGGTGGTAAGAATGCGGAACACACTACCATAGGGGGTGGTTGAAATAACTGGAATAGGTAAAGAGAAAGCTACACAAGCACATGAGGGAGAAAGGAATTGATGATCACGATGGTAGATTTAGATGAGAAAAGTTGGAAGGAGGCTTGAGTGGAGGATAGAAACATGGAAAATAGAAGCTGGAGTAGGCCATTTGGCCCTTCAAGTCTGCTCCACCATTCATTTTGATCATGGCTGATCATCAAATTCAATATCCTGATCCTGCCTTCCCCCCCATATCCCTTGATTCCCCAAGAGCTATGACTAAGTTCTTCAACAACGTTTTGGCCTCAACTACTTTCCGTGGTCATGAATTCCACACATTCACCACTCCCTGGGTGAAGAAATTTCTCCTCACCTCAGTCCCTTATCCTCAAACTGCGAAACCTAGTTCTGGACTCCCCCCACCATCGGGAACATTCTTTCTGAATCTAATCTGTCTAATCCTGTTAGAATTTCATAAGTCTTTATGAGATCCCCTCTCACTCTTCTAAACTCCAACGAAAATAATCCTAACTGACTTAGTCTCTCCTCATATGACAGACTATGCTGGTGTGTGACCCCTGACTGGCCTATCCCCATCCTTCGCCCCAACTTTAAATGTTGAAGCCTGAGGTCAGAAACAGGGATGCTGAGAAAAATCAGATCTTCTTAAATAAACCTGAGTAATTATCTGTCCCTCAAGCACCTCTGATCGTTTGAGAAACTTATTACGACAATATTTCATAAATTTTGGAACATAATCGTATTGACGAAAGTGAAACAGGCCTATTTTGATAACTGTAGTTTACTGTGGTAATTCTTAACACACTCTCAGACACATATAAAACTTCAGTGAAAGGGAGTGTTTATCTCTCCTGGGGAAATCTCAAGCTCACTGGCTAGAATGGGACCACCTCTCCCTGGAGATCACATGGTCTGGAATGGGGGGGTGGGGGTGAGTTAATAGTTGTGATGAACAAAGCATCGTAGCTGTGAGGGACAGCTCGGTGGATAGGATATTAGGATGTAGATAGGCTGGAAAATTGGGCGGGGATCCTGGATTCAGGATTCAATCCTGGACCGGGGAGCGGCGCGGGCTTGGAGGGCCGAAGGGCCTGTTCCTGTGCTGTATTGTTCTTTGTTCTTTGTTCTTGTCTGCCCCGATTCTGGGGCGGGCGAGGCTCACAGAACGGAATTCTCCGTTGGCCTCAGGCGGGATTTTACGAGCCTCGCCCAAACGAGGTTGCAAATTCCTGGCCACTGTTAAGGTTTCAAGTCTTAAACTGTTTTGCTGATGTCTTATAAAAACAATAGTGTTTTTCAGATGTGGTGGCACCCTCGGTGTGAAATATGGGTTAGGATGAATATTATTCAAACTACTCTGGTAGACTACAAAGTCAAGTTGTACTAATGCTTGAATGGTTAAAAGCAATGGTATATTTGTTATCATTGCTGTAGGTCTTAGATGAGGTTGCTGTTAATCAGGATCGATAGAGAATGCTGACTGCAAGGCTGTTGGTAAACATTTAAAGTAAAATTTAACGTTTATTTATTAGTCACAAGTAAGGCTTACTTTAACATTGCAATGAAGTTACTGTGAAATTCCCCTAGTCGCCACACTCCGGTGCCTGTTTGGGTCAGTGCACCTAACTAGCACGTCTTTCAGACTGTGGGAGGAAACCGGAGCATCCGGAGGAAACCCACGCAGACACGGGGAGAACGTGCAGACTCCGCACAGACAGTGACCCAAGCCGAGAATTGAACCCGGGTCCCTGGCGCTGTGGGACAGCAGTGCTAGCCACTGTGCCACCGTGCCGCCCAATCTTACCTTTTATTGAACATTACACTAACTATGTACCCTATAATTGGGCTTAGTACAAGGATTCACGTAGAACCATCACTCAGCCTATTCAGTTGTCATGTGATCTTACATCAATGATGATAGACTGTCTACTTACATATTTAACATTAACCGTACATTACAAACCCTACATTAACTCTACAGTACAAAGAACAGGCGAGGGCTAGGGTTGATCCCTTCGAGGGCAGGAATTGGACTGCTGCAATGGCTCTTTTTGAAGATGCCATTTGAAGTCACTATTTTAACTATGTTCCTCTCCTGTCACGTATAGCCTGGGAAAGTTGTTTGCGTATACTGCTCGTGGCTTAGGGGAATACTGGACCATTATTGCATTGCTCTTATTTGCAAGCACCAGTTTAGTTCCATCAGAAGGCTTGAGATGGTAGCCAAATAGGTTGTAGTGCTTGCATCAGGAGGAGCAAGTCATAGAATCATAGACTCCTACAGTGCAGAAGGAGGCCATTCGGCCCATCGAGTCTGCACCAACTACAGTCCCACCCAGGCCCTATCCCCATAACCCCATGCACTTACCCTCCCCCTGACACTAAGGGGCAATTTAGCATGGCCATTCTACCTAACCCACACATCTTTGGACTGTGGGAGGAAACTGCAGCAACCGGAGGAAACCCACGCAGACATGGGGAGAATGTGCAAACTCCACACAGACAGTGACCCAAGCCAGGAATTAAACACAGGTCCCTGGCACTGTGAGGCAGCAGTGCTAACAACTGTGCCACTGTGCCGCCTCATGTGTTGGTGGCAGATAAACTGCGGGAACTTGCAGCACAAATGCACTTCATCAAATCAATCAGTGTGTAACCATTCCATACTCACATTGCTTTTCAATGAAAAATGAGATGACACTGTAGTTGTAGACCATGCTGAACGTTACCTCAATTACCCGCTTAGCGTATCTGCGGGAAGCACCTTGGAATGATACAGAGGCAACAGCAAAAGACACAACAGCTACATGACTGCTCACAAGCCAATCTGAAATCTGTGGAGGATTTTTCTCTTGGTCATTGCAAGGGCCTGCACATACAATTAGTGGCTTCAAGGAAGGTAGGGACAGTTGGCTTGATATTGCAGGTAGATTGTATTTCATTGTGTACTGCATTACCTGTAATATACCGTGGTGCTTACAAAGTCATATTGACATCTATGTGACATGTACTTTGGTGGTAAAAACATTGCTGCTGATGAACTGGAGTGAAGTTTTGCATTGAAGATCTGAGTCTGGAACTTTCCCTCAGTCACTTTAGTTTTATTGGCATAATTCACCCGATAATGAAGAAGCATGAAAGATATAAGTTGATCTTTCTCTACACTATAGCTATGACAATAACATTATATTCTGCACCACCTCCTTTTCTTCTTCCCTATGTACTCTCTGAATGGTATGCTTTGTATAGCGCGCAAGAAACAATGCTTTTCACTGTATTCTAATACATGTGACAATAATAAATCAAATCAAATCAAAAGGACAAATTACTTTCAGCATGGTGACTTGCCTTGATCTTTTGAGTAAGTTTAAAAATCATTGCATCAGGCCCAGCCCATAAAACTGGCCTCACTCCCAACTGAGTTAATCATGGGGAGTTTCCTTTGATTGCACTTACTTGCAGACCGAGGGAGGCTCTAATGTCAAATAATTTTCAGATGCAAGGGCATTAATAAGCATCTTTTAAAAACTTATGAATGTATATTTTAATTTACTAACTTCTGTATTCAAACAACTTCCAAATTATTTATTTCTTAAAGTCATTTACAGTTAGGTTAGTGCCAGATGTTTTAGACTTGACACTGATCTGAATGTGGACTATTGTGATTATTAATTTTCCAATGTATTAATCATTTGCAATGAAGTTACTGTGAAATCCCCTAGTCGCCACACTCCAGCGTCCGTTCGGGTGCACTCAGGGAGAATTTAGCATGGCCAATGCACCCTAAGCAGCACGTCTTTCAGACTGTGGGAGGAAACTGGAGCACCCGGAGGAAACCCACGCAGACACGGGAAGAACGTGCAGACTCCGCATAGACAGCGACCCAAGCTGGGAATCGAACCTGGGTCCCTGGCACCGTGAGGCAGCTGTGCTAACCACTGTGCCACCGTGCTGCCCCCATGACAAATGACCACCCTTAAAAAAACAAGGGATTAATTTTAAAGCATTTATTTTTAAATTGATATATCCTAGGACACCTCCTGATTGCATTGTTTCGTGGCAAATTGTACCTTTGGCAATAAGCGAATGGAGTTTGAACAGAAACTTGAGAAAAAAAAACAACTTTAAACCCAGTTCAATTTGGGGAGCAATTTGCAGGTCATTGATTTCAGCCAAGACACATTTAAAATCTGCCTGTACTGCTGAACGGTTCAAAATTATTTTTTTCCAAGTATTTTTCCAGTGATTTTACAATGATTTGGCTGATTTCCATTAGAACGCACATTTTAAATCTGTCCTGATTAAAAAAAAATGACAACATTCTTTCTCCTAAAGAAAAACAATAAGTCCTCTGTTCCTTTAAGAGCTCCTTGCTGCATACGCCTTATCTTCAACATCCTTTGTAAATTGGCAAAAGTAAACTGGGCGCGACTTCCAGCAAAGACCAACAAATCCTTCGATTCAGCTCCAAACCTTGCAGTTGCCTGCAGGACACACATACCTCATTGAATTCTCCCATATTGTGTGCAAGACTCAGGCGTTAAGCCTGATCGGAAAATCACATCTGGGAAACTGGGACTGGGCGGGATTGCCAGGCATGCAATATCCTGCTTCCCGTAGGAATGGACTGTGCCAGTAGGAGCAACTCCAATAGGCGAAATTCCTGGCCCTAACAATTCTGCTTCTTGCTATTCATGATAACTGCAAAAAATCGGGATCTGTTTCGACAATTCGTGCCATTTCATCATTGGGAAATTGGATAAGTCAGTGCCCGCCCATCACTGATGTTTCCTGGACGATCCTGTGAGTCTAAGCCTCCACTGCAACATCCATGGCCAGGGACGTAAGAGCATAAAGGGCTGGAGCTGTTGCATGGACATAGAAGGGCACGGTCTCCATGTGATGGGGACTTTCAGTGAGGTCAGTAGTTGAACTCTGAGTGAATATGTGGCATTATGTATACTGAGATGCACTGCCTTAATGAGCAAAGAACAATGAAAACTACATCACAGGAACAGGCCCTTCAGGCCTCTAAGTCTGCACCGACCATGCTGCCCGTCTGAACTAAAACCCCCTAATCTTCCGGGGACCTCATCTCTTTATTCTCATCCTACTCATGCATTTGTCTGGATGCCCCTTAAAAGTCATTTTCGTATCTGCTTCCATACCTCCAACGGCAATGAGCTCCAGGCACCCACCACCATCTGTGTAAAAAACTTGCCTCATACATCTCCTTTAAACCTTGCCCCTCGCACCTTAAACCTATGCCTCCTAGTAATTGACTCTTCCAACCTGGGAAAAAGCTTCTGACTATCCACTCTGTCCATGCCTCTCATAATCTTGTAGCCTTCTATCTACCCCTCAACTTCCGTCCTTCCAGTGAGAACAAACCAAGTTTCTCCAACCTCTCCTCATAGCTAATGCCCTTCATACCAGGCAACATCCTGGTAAATATTTTCAGTACTCTCTCCAAAACCTCCACATCCTTCTGGTAGTGTGGCGACCAGAATTGAACACTATATTCCAAGTGCGGCCTAACTAAGATTCTATAAAGCTGCAACAATGGATTGGATAGTCTAGAGTTCCGTCGTGAACCATGGGTGGGTAGTAAAAATGGAAGTTCCAAAATAATCTTATCCGTCATTTTAATTTGGTGAAAAAAATTGTTTAGCTTGGCAGCCCACCCCGAACAAATGAGGACCCTTTTTAGACTTTGAAAGCCATTGGGCCAATTTATGTCATGGGCTTTGCAAAGCAATTTTAACCAGAAAATTGAGAAACCCTCATGACCCTAGGGTTTATATTGGAACCTGACAAAAAACAACAGAGTAGCTAGATTAGGACACCGCATGTCTTCTTGTATTCCTATCCTGCCCCACTCCACCCACCCCTCCGACATCGCTTCCCACAAGCCTTTGCTTACACCATCACTGCAGGCTTGTGGCAGGAGACTACCTTGAGCAATTCAAATGAGTTAAAATTGCATTCATCCTTTTTTCAAGCCATCAATCATTTGTCCCATTTGGGGGCGTCTCGGTGGCACAGTGGTTAGCACTGCTGCCCCACAGCGCCAGGGACCCACGTTCAATTCTGGCCTCGGTCACTATCTGTGTGGAGTTTGCACGTTCTCCCCGTGGCTGCGTGGGTTTCCTCCGGGTGCTCCCAAAGATGTGCGGGCCAGGTTGATCGGCCATGCTAAATTGCCCCTTAGTGTGTGTGTGGGATTAGCAGGATAAATGTATGCTGTTGTGGGAATAGGGCCTGGGTGGGATTGTGGTCGGTGCATACTCGATGGGCCGAATGGCCTCCTTTTCTACTGTAGGGATTCATATGTAGGGATTATGATTCATAATCCTCAGTTTTCCCAATGTATTCATTGTATAGCCATTCATAACCGTTCATGTGGGGCTTTACCTGGGGATAGACCACAGTCTTTACTGTTAAATGAATCGAAGCAAATGGAAATCATTGATATTTGCTTCTTTTAAATGTGTGGAAAATACTTGAATTAAATCTGTCGCAGTTTTACGTGTGTTGAAGATCGAGCTTTGTCATAAGTGCTGCTCTAATATAATGCATAGGTTTGAGTTAACAAATCGTTATATTCTTTTGTTTTTTCATGACAGCTACAAACCTTTGCCATGTATTGCCACTGGTATTGGCACTACTCGTGCCTTGAAGGAAGAAAGTGCTGCCTAATGTTTCTGTTTGATCCATGTGGCTAGCATGCTGGTAAAGGCATTAGTGTGGCGATACCAATCATAAACCATGGGTATCAGGAATGGTCATAGGGAATTTCCCACTGGGGTTCATCATGCCCATTACTTCTGTTATATTTATGTTTAAATATTTCAGTGTATATCTACATTGAGTGCTGATTGTGTCAACTAGGAGAGCGGCTGGGATGAAATCTGGGCCAGACATGCCCGTGGAATTACTTCATCAGTGTACCTGAGCTGCAAACTCTGGGTTAATGGGTTTAATCTATGGGTTATTGATTGTCAGGCAAATATTCTATCGTTGGGGATAAATCAATGCTCTCATGGAACGATGAGTTTTGCACTCTCTGAACTGGTCTTGTGTGATTTATTGCGGCCAAATGATCAATGCACAGTGAATTCCCAGATCAGACTGGGCCTACCCACAGAGGTTCACTGTGCTTAGAAAGTTCAGCCTCAGTAAATCTTGAGGCTGCAACTATTGGTTAAAGGAGAACATCAATTGTTACTGAACAGAGAAAGGCATGGCTGCAAGAGGCAGCAAGTTGGCTCCAGTTTTGGAAGCGTTAGAAAAATTACAAGAAAGGGGAGTTGCCATTCTTGACATGGCATCGCTCCTCTCTCAGAATAAGTGTACTGACTTCCTGGCAAGAGGTAGCCGTCAGGGTAAATGCCGTCTCTAATATTCACAGGAACTTGGAGACAAAAGAGAAAAAAGATTAGTGGCCTCAGGAAGTTTGCCAAGGTAAACCTAGTCAGCACTGCAGAAGACAAAATAGATGGGTGGGGTTTGCAGGCCACCAACGGTTTCTTGGCACCGTGTTATAACATAAGTGAGGCTGTGATTAAGGCCTTCAGAAAGTTGTCCTTTACATGCATTGTCACACTGTAGCAGGCACAGACCTGATTTACATTTTAGATTTTATTGTAGATATTTATCTTAGGTTCAATGTCACTGACCACAAGTCATTAGGTAGAGCATCTGTGAACAGTTGTGGTCTCCATGCTATGAAAAGGATGTGGAAGCACTGAAGCAGGTGCAAAAAAGATTCACTATAATGATACTGGAACTGAGGGCTTATATCTGTCAGGAAAAGTATAATAGACAGGAACTCTTTTCTCCAGAAGAGGAAGAACCCATAGAGGTCTTCAAGATTATGAAAGGATTTTGATGAGGTAGGGATAGAGAAGGAGAGTTCACTTGTAGGTGATATCAACAATATGAAATAATCACCAATAAATCCAATAGATAATTCACAAGAAACTTCTTTACCTAGTAGACTGGAAAATATTATACTGATTTTAGATCAACAGATCATCATATTTTTTGTTATGTTCATTAGTGTTTAAATATTTCACTTTAATACAGTGCTGATGACGTCAACAAGGAGAGCTACAATAGGGAGTAGCTGAGGTGAATAACATAAATGTATTCTCAAGTGGAAGTTAGAAAATTATCTTTGGGAGAAAGGAATAGAAATTTTTCAGCCTCGCTCGTCCTGAAACCTTAAATTTCCACCTGAGGTCAACAGACCATTCCATTGTCTGTCCCTCGCCCACTCCGATTCCCGTGGCAGGCAGGACAGTAAAATCCATCCCATAAAAACTAGAAGATATTTCCAAGATGGCGCCGGTGCGAGGTGACTTCTTGCAAGCTGTGCCCAGCATACCTTCTCATTCTATCTTTTACTCTCGTTCTATGCTTCTAAAACTTTATTCTAACTCTTTTAAACTTTCTAACAATGAAATTCTTCCCTGTTGTCATCAGACTTTTGAATGGATCTACCTCGCATTAAGTTGATCTTTCTCTACACCCTAGCTCTGATTGTAACATTACATTCTGCACCCTCTTCTTTCCTTCTCTATGAACGGTATGTTTCGTCTGTATAGCGCGCAAGAAACAATATTTTCATTGTATACTAATACATGTGACAATAATAAGTCAAATCAAATCAAAAAGCAGGAGTAGGCCATTCGGCCCTTCAAGCTTGCTCTGTCATTCATTTTGATCATGGATGATCATCAAATTCAATAACCTGATCACGCCTTCCCCCCATATCCCTTGATCCCTTTAGCCCCAAGAGCTGTTTCTAATTTCTCCTTGATATGGGTATGTTATGATAAGGATATGTTGATGTAATTAAATCAGGGAGGATGGTGTGGTGTGAAGATGGTGTGGAGCATAAAAAGTGGGTGGACTTGTTGGGCCGAATGACCTATTTCTGGACTGCAAACACTTCATAATCTGCTGTGATGCAATCTCTTCAATTCAGGAAGGCAGATGAATCAACATTCCATCAGATTCTAGTATAGGGTATGAGCTACAAGTCAAATCTCTTGAATACACAAACATACAAGCAATGTCAGACAGAAGAAGACCCTCATGTACAACACAAATGCAATGCCGTGTATGGTAAATAAGCAATATTTCTACAGCAATTACAAGCTTTTCTATTCTCCTCCAAGTGTTCAATAAAATAATTAACTAAACTTCAACACGATTTTCTGCTTGAATGAGTGGTGGAAGCAAATTCAATGGTAATTTTCAAAAGGCAATTGGATAATACCTGAAAATGCAGGACTATGATGAAAGAGTAGGAGACTTGGGCTAATTCAACTGGTCTGTCAAAGGGACAACACAGACACAGTGGACTGAATGGCCTCTTTCTGTTTTAAAAGTCATTTAACTGAATGTTGCTAGTTCTGTCAATGCCTTAATGTCTAATGGTTTAAAAATCTTACCGCCCCATTAGGGGGTTCCACTTACACATGGGCTGTCCTAGAATTATCCAGATATTGGTCATCTGCCCAAAATGGCTGGTGGGATGATTCTGGGTCAGCGCTGGAAAAATATTTCTGAAGTGAGTAGTCACATGGAAAGTTGATCATTTACTGAGCACGGCAAAGTTAACTCTTTACTCTCCTCAAGGAATGTTACTGAAGTGAAGAAAACTAATAGTAAGGAAGAAATCAAAGCACCTTTTCGTGCAAACATTAAACTATGTTTCAGAAACCTATGGAATTCCTTCAGGGAGGTAATGAATTTAGTGGATGAGGGGATTCCAGTAGATGGAGTTCATTTGGGTTTTCTTTGTGAGATCGGGAGTTAACAATCGTCAGGATTGACTGAGAATTGGCTCAATAACACAAGTCAGAGTGCGGGTGATAAATCAAAAACTCCTCTGAATGGGAAAAATGTAAGTGGTGATGTTCTGTGAGGACCTGTTCTGTGGCCACCTGCAGTTCACAGCAAGACAGAAATGGGTTGATATTGAGTTCCGCTGTGGCGAAGATCAAAGATAGGCCAGAAATTGTCCCACCAGCCAGTGTGCGCACTCTTGTCCAGCTCCATCCTGCCTTCGAGCCATTTTCCTGGAGGCAGGATGGGTGCTGACAGGTCTACCTGACCAGTACCTAATCGGCCCCCAGACCCCCAGGTTCCTGAAGACCATGGAAGCCAATTTAAGTGCCGAAGGTAGCCAGCCCTTTGTGGAGGAAGGGGGGGTGGGGGGGGGGGGGGGGGGGTGATGTTAACACACAGGGCAGGGCTTCACGCCCTCATTGCCTGCCTGAATGCTGCAACAGACTCAGGAGACCCGGTAGAGGGGCTCCCCACAGTCCTAGAGGCCAGGCACCAAAATCAGTTTTAAAAATTTAACCTTCAACCAAAGATTTGACAAAGAGATTGCCTCCATTCACCTCATAGCCCACTGCTCCTTTCAAGTTGAAAGGCTCCTGATTGGTCCTCCAGTGCTGGGGCGGTGGGGGGGAGTGAGGATTTTATGGAACACTCAAGACCGGGAAGAATGTTGTATTGAATTAGGTGGGATAGGAATTTTTGAAGGCAGGTTGAAATGCAGAGGTAAAGTCAGTGACATGTTGACACTATGCCGAACACTACATCCGCCTGCTGCAGGATTTTACTTGTAACACATTTCCATGTTATGAATACTGTGTGAAAGACTTTTTAATGAAGTCCTATTCTAGAATCATAGAATCATAGAATCCCTATAGTGCAGAAGGAAGCCATTTGGCCCTTCAAGCCTGCACCGACAACAATCCCAGCAAGGCCATCTCCCTATAACTGCACACATTTACCCTGCTAATCCCCCTGGCACTAAAGGTCAATTTATCATGGCCAATCCACCTAATCCGCACATCTTTGGAGTGTGGAAGGAAACCGGAGCAACTGGAAGGAACCCATGCAGACACGGGAAGAATGTGCAAACTCCACACTGACAGTGACCCAAGGCCAGAATTGAACTCGGGTCCCTGGCACTTTGAGGCAGCAGCGCTAACCACTGTGCCACTGTGGCGCCCCACTGAATTTATCCTCAGGCGCATGAGATTCCCATGGCAAAAGGTTCAGGATCATTTGAAGAAGGCGTGCACTAGTTGGCATTGGGCATTTATGTGTCAGCTCAGGGCTTTTCCTCTGATGCGCTATTCAAACACGAGGCTTGAAGCTCAGTAAATGAAAGGCTTTTATTTACTGTAACGAAGCTACCAGAACTTATATACACTATCCCAGACTGAAGGGGTCCCGGCCAGAGCAGGGACTCTTATACCTCTCCCAGGAGGCGGAGCCCGACTGGGATGTGCCACAACACTACAGTACAAAGGTGTAACAACCCCACCCTAACCCCAACAGCAACAATAGCACAACCCAACAGTAACATATGTACATCCTTGTAGTACTGGCCAGCCCCTGGCTCAGTACTATCCAGTGGGAACCAACGATGGTTCACCACATCCTCATTTAACTCAAAGGAATAAGGGAGGGGAACAGGGGATTGGCAGATTGCATTGAGGCTCGGGGCTACTGAGCCTCAATGTGATGAGGGAGGTTGTGAAGTGGGTTCGGGGGCATGGAGGAGTGAAGAGGAATCCAGCGGAGGATAAGGAGTGAGGTTGGGGGCATGGAGGAGTGAAGTGGGCAGGGCCTGCTATACTGGGTGTGGTCCATTGGGTGGTGGGAACAGTCCAACAAGGAAAGAAAATAAGGAAACTAAAGAGCGGTGTCAGTACTATGCAAAATTCTGTCCTCAGGGTTGGCAGAGTCCAGACAGGCTCTTGAGTTTACTATCAGCATTTCAATTAACCTCACTAAGCGTGGTCTCAGACAATGTCCTTTACCATGTGTAAAAGAGAGTGCCAGCTGAGCCTACAACTTCAGCTCTGACCCACAGAATGACAAATACAACACTGGACACAACACAGAACATTTAACAAAGAGTTAACAAAAAACTCAACATTATCTCTTCTACCCTAGTCCTCAACCTGGGACAACCATGGGGTACATTGAGCTTTCCCTTAGTCTCAACAAATAATGATGTGCACAGATGAATAAAGTGAAACCCACGTAATGTGAAATATTTACAAGTGAATCCATAACTTCTACCATCTAGAAGGACAAGGGCAGAAGATGCATGGGGGCACTAGCATCTTCATTTCCCCTCCCAGTCACACACATTCCTGACTTGGAAATATATCGCTGTTCCTTCAATGTTGCTGGGTCAAAATCCTGGAACTCTCTTCCTAACAACACTTTGGGTGTATCTATACCACATGGACTACAGCAGTTCAAGAAGGAATGTGCACCATCACCTTTTCAAGGGCAATTAGAAGTGGGCAATAAATGCTGGCTTAACCAGCGATGCCCACATCACATGAACAAACATTTTTTTAAAATTAAACTACTTTCGAGAAGCATTGTCAAACAGAGAAATTTGACACAAGCCATATAAGATTTGATTTGGTTTATTATTGTCACATGCATTGGTATGCAGTGAAAAGTATTGTTTCTTGGGTGCTATACAGACTTTGCATATTGTTACTGGAGAAGGAAAGGGGCGAGTGCAGGATGTAGTATTACAGTCATAGCTAGGGTGTAGAGAAAGACCAACTTAGTGCGAGGTAGGTCCATTCAAAAGTCTGAGTCGGTTAGTACGTGACCTCAGACTTTTGCACCCTTTTCCCGACAGGAGAAGGTGGAAGAGAGTATGTCAGAGGTCCATGGGATCTTTGTTTATGTTGGCTGCTTTTTGAGGCAGCAGGAAGTGTAGACAGAGTCAATGGGTGGGAGGCTGGTTTGCGTGATGGACTGGGCTTCGTTTACAACCCTTTGTAGTTTCTTGCGGTCTTGGACATAGCAAGAGCCATACCAAGCTATGATACAACCAGAAAGAATGCTTTCTAAAGTAAAAGTTTATTTGTTAGTCACAAGTAAGGCTTACATTAAGGCAATGAAGTTACTGTAAAATTCCCCTAGTCACCGCATTCCGGCGCTTGTTCGGGTCAATGCACCTAACCAGCACATCTTTCAGACTGTGGGAGGAAACCGGTGCACCCGGAGGAAACCCTCGCAGACACGGGGAGAAGTGCAAACTCCACACAGACAGTGACCCAAGCCGCAAATCGAACCCAGGTCCCTGGCGCTGTGAGGCAGCAGTGCTAATCACTGTGCCACCGTGCCGCCCAATGGTAAAAGTTGTATCTGTAAAAGTTGGTGAGAGTCATAGTGGACATGCCAAATTTCCTTAGCCTCCAGAGAAAGTAGAGGTGTTGATGGACTTTCTTAACTATAGCATCGGCATGGTGGGGCCAGGACAGGTTGTTGGTGAGCTATTAGGAGCTATTAGGACCGCTTGATCACTGAGATATATTTCCAGGCTTTGTTTGTTTTTTTATTAGTGTCAGAGGTAGGCCTACATTAACACTGCAATGAAGTTACTGTGATAAAGGCATGTCTTAAAGAAGCAGAAAGATGTGGGAGAGATAATTTCAGGGGCATATAATAAGTAGAAAGGAAACTGATTTTCTTCTGAGGGTTTTTGATAAATTTTGTAGCTGTACTGAGATATGACAGATGAATTTAGTGTTAGTACACATGAAATAATGTACATAGAAATAATGCAGATTGAAAGAAGCAACAGTAAATATGCGTGTAACATAGAAACATAGAAACTAGAAGCAGGAGTACGCCATTTGGCCATTCGAGCCTGCTCTGCCATTCATTTTGATCATGGCTGACCATCAAATTCAATATCCTGATTCCCCCCCTTCCCCACCGTATCCTTGATCCCTTTAGCCTCAAGAGCTACATCTCATTTCTTCCATGAAACAGCAGATGCTAAATAGAAAAGGGATTTTGGAGTGACTATTGAACACACTCAGAAATGAATAGGTCAGAATAAGGCAGTCAACTACCACAGCAAATTGTGGCTCAATAAAACACATCGGGTACCAGGGTGTATCTCGAGGGAAGTGAATTACAAATTAGAACATACTGACTTTGCATGAATTAACAGTGAGGTCAGTTCTGGAGTACTGGGCCAGCAAACCTCAAAAAAGGATATGGCTGCATTAAAAACAGGTCAAAAGTGAGTGACCAACTTGATTTCAGACCTTCTTGGAATGGGTTGTGTGAAAAAGCTCCAAAGGCTAAACTTGTTTTTATGACTGAGGGGTTGACATGATACAGGACGTTGAAGCAATAAATCATGCAGATAAGGTTGAAGTAAACAACCTATTTAACTTGGATTGGAGGACTCAAGTCCAAAATTCACAGGTACAAATCTGTGTGGATCTCTAGAAAGATAGTGGCTCTATGGCAGAAACTCCTTGAGCAGGTAGTAGACTTGCGTTCAATTGACATCATTAAACAAAGAGTTGGGATTTACATTTGACAAGAAGAGCGATCTAATACAACTGTTTTATGTATTACCCCCCCAGACAGGTAGTGTTCCTTGACATATGGAATCACAATGGTAGTGGGATGAAAGTCAATGATAGAATACTAATTAAGTATTAATAGATAGTGTCTAGTGTAAATCACCTGATTAGTAAGAAACAGCTTACCTAGATGACTGAAAAATCAATGGAAGCATACACATGCTAATTTCAAGAATCCAGGAATTTGAGAGTTGTAGACAGCCAGAAGGAAGAATCAGAGAGGAAATATTATATAATTGCCAGCATCCTCAGAAGCAGACCAACAATTTACATCTAGCAGCCGAGAAGCTGGTTTACAAGTTACAGCCAGGAGGCCAGACCTCCATCTATGTCTTTGAGCCAATGCAGTGCAGAAACCTTCATAAAGGCAGTTTAACTATCTTTGCTGAGCCAGGAAAAGAAGTTTCCCAGACTTGATCTTCAGCCTTGTGTTGTGTGGTAACTATAAGCTGGATTTGATTGATAGTTTTATTTCATTTGGATGTTGTTTGGGAAGGAGGATGCTTTAAGCAGTCTAGGAATTGTAGATCCATTTTAGAACAAGGGGTAATTTCTACATATTCTGTGTGTGTGTGTGTGTTGTGATTTAAATACCTAATTGCCTTAGATTATTGTCTGTGCATATTTGTTTTTTTCTTTAATTTCATAAATAGTCTTTAATAATTGTTATATGACAACTAGGCTGGTTCTTCTCATTCGGGTTTTATCTGACTCCTCACGTTATTCCAAAAACAAAGCTATATACCACCACGAACTGGTGTTTCAGGCTGGGACACCCTCACAGATAATATATAAATGTTGGAACCAAATTGACCTTTCCTTGTTCCAGATTTTTATGGTATGAACTAGATTTGGATAGGGGGACAGGAAAGAGGATGCAGAAAGTTCCCAAATTATTCAATGCAGCAAAATTATGATTACAAGAATGGAATACTAAAAAAGGATTAACTTAGTTTCATCTCTTCATTTCTCAGTTACCAAATCTGGAAATAAATTTGCTCCCAGCTAGTTAGTGATTAAATATTAAAGTGTGGAGTGGACCTGAATCAGTGGAAAATGAAGCAGCAACAACAATGTTCCCTCTCTTTGTGCCATATGTTGGAACATCATTCATTAACTCCATATTTCTTCTCATATCAAGGTTCTAACCTCTGCTGTGTCTCAAGGGACATTTACAATCCACTTTGACAGAAGTGACAACAAGGCATCTTGGGCTCTTGATCTTGTTCTCTCTCTCTGTGTACAGGCTAACAAGGCTGATCTGTGTGTGTGGAAAGGTTCTCAGTGTCTGTTTTATTGGCAGTTATCAGAAGCTTTTCAAGAAGAGCCATCCTCTCCTTTCATTTCTCATGTGGAGTTGGTGGTCAATGGCTCCTGAAATGCAGCACTCACATCCCAAGAATGAATACAAAAGAAAAAGCAACTCCTCCTCAAAAAGCAGCAGACAAACCCAACTGGCCATGGAAGTGCATTCCCGAACTCCCATTGATTGTACAATGCTCGAGCGCATCTTTGAGTCATTTGTGCCGGCCGATTCCCTTATGCTGTCCCTTCCTGAGCTCCGCATGAGACATTTGTTCAGGAAGCTGATTCTTATCCATTCTCTTCACGAGACCAGAAGGGCTGTGCTAGTATCAGCATTGCCTGAATGGCCTTCAGAGTTAAGATCTGAGATGGAAGTCAGGGGATTCCTGACAGGAGAAGACGAGGGATGGATCAGAAATGAGTCTGCTCGGGCAGTGCCCTTGTACTAGTTTGTCAGATCAACAAATGTGTTGTAGATGCCTGGGAGTAACTTACTACCTCCTGTACTTGCCTCTGAGCCATAGGCTAGTGTGCTGCACACGGGAGCTGTGGACTGGAGGAACAATCACTTTAAAAATAAACTTAACTAAAGCAAAACACTTTTCTGTGGTTCAGGATTTCTCACTGCACCACAGACAACTATATTATTTGTAAAAATACAGTGACCAGTATTTTAATCAGATAAGGTGATGACATTCCAGAGCACCCTGCCAACTGAATGAGGGATGGCTACATGTGGAATGCTGGTATAAAGTTTCCCTCAGGGACTAGACACAGTTGTTATATTTCACCGAATGAATAGGGAGCATTGTGGCCACACAGATAAATTTATTGTCCTTAGGGCGGATTTGATGGGGCCTCTGGTGTGAGGTATTGTGGAGGAGTACCTGTCAGAACTCAGGATGATGGACAGGGAGAGAAAAATCAGTTTTCACCTTCAGAATTAGAGATATTGCGCAGATATAAGTATTTTTTTCCAGATGTACTCCTTTTCCATCAAATAAAATGGAAAGGATTCCTGTTTCGCTTCCTTGTTCAAGTCTGAATTCAATCCTGCCTAACCAAGCAGTATTGAGTCAAACAACTTGTTTGGCTAGAGGCAAGGATACGACTCCAAGGACACTGGGTCAACATGGTAGCATTTGCCATTGCTTCTTTTACTTGGACTGCGCCGAAGATGGATCCGAGAGTGATTCTGAGTAAGTCTTTGTGCAATAATAATTCCACGTTAGCTTTGGATTTAAGAGGATTGCTTCGCTCAGTAGGGAAACATAATGTGCTGTTCCGCTATAAGAACTTGGGCTGTTCCCACTCCAAACCCTGTGTGTGCTGCTGTCACCCAAGGTTAGAGAGGAACCTCCAACACGTCGCCTTGCTGTGACTGGGTGAGGGAGGGGGAGAATTCGCCATGGTGTCTGCTGTTGATTCATGTCTACTGCCCTCTGCTGGAGAATGCAATGGGAGGACACAACAGAGGATGGCCAGCATCTGGGGAGTTAAATGCAGAGCAACAATGACTGACTTAAGATAAGGAGGTGGAGCACCCCATACTGAAGTTTCCAGTTGCATTTTAGCAAATTCAGTGTGTTCACCTGAACACGTTTCATATTTTTGATGCTGAGCTCCAACTGGATCATTTCAAGAATAAATTAGGAAGTAGTATGATGTAACAAGTGACCAGCAGACATTTAAGTCTCAGGCCTGCATGTAACTTCAATCTACTTGCCATAATACATACGTTTTGTACGTTCTCAGTGAGGCCACTCGATTGAATTCCCCACAGGTGAAAAATATTTCATTTGAAGGCAGCGACTAACATTATACTTTTTGCAGATCATATCTCCTGTGAGCTAAGCTTGAGGCTCTTCGAATCCCGCACTTGGCGTTTGTCCATAGACTAGAGTGTCTAACAGTTCGATTGGGAAAAGTACCGGATTAAGCAGCTTGCAAGGGGTGAGAAATGGGAAGAACATTGCAATTTATTTTTAAACTACTACTTTCCCTTGATTTAGCAGATCCCACATATATTAATTAGCAACTGTGCGTGGTTGTTCTATAAGTGAATCTAAAAGTGGTGGTTCTAAAAACGAATGGCCTCCTTCTGCACTGGAGGGATTCAATGAAAGATTCTATGGGTGGAGTTTTCCCGTCCCGCCCGCTACGGGAATTGGGACACGGACCATGCAAAGTCCCTTGATCACGGGCAACCATGGGGCGAGCTTGGTCGGAAAACCCTGCTCTATGAATCCAATTGTCGTGGAGATTTGGTTCAGGTGTAATTTTAATTCAAATGTCTTTTATTAACCTATTAAACGTATTACAATTTGAACAACAAAGATAGACCAAAAGGGTTAGACTGGTATGTAACCAGTTACTGAAAACTACTGCCATTTAGGCCCCAAATGATAACTCAGGGGGTTATAAAATTCATTCTTACCTCGATCTCTAATCTGTCTCTGTGAAAAATCCATCTTATTTTTGCTCATGATTTATTTTTATGTTACTGAACTGGTGTCACTATACATCACCTGCTTTGTGCTGTTATTAATGTTATGTGAAACATTGTGTAAAATGGGGGCACTATTATAGACACAGAAATGTGTTTTGGTGCAGAGAAAAGTGGGAGTCAATAGACACTTGACAATTTCTGCATTCCTCCAGTCTCGTGGAAGGCTTTGTAGGAGTCTGGATGAGGAACAGCTTTTTATTTTGTGACTGAGGCAGTCGGCGGGAGGAGAGAGGCAGCGAAAGGAGAGAGAAAAAAAAGGCATTGCGTTGTTGAATGTGATCAGCCAGTTTCAGGTCTCTTGTGAGATGGCAATCTGGCAGATCCTGGATTCTTTCTCACAAACTCTAAGGGTGCTGTGTTTTAATGGTGGCTTTAACAAACGGACAGGGTGATAACGACACACAGCAGGGATCAATCTGCCTCCAAATATAGCACAGCAACAGATGGCAATGCTAACACCACGTTAACAACATTGCCCATTTATTTTTCAGTCATTCAGTGGTCTTTGTAGATACAGCAGAGCCGATTAGACTACTAGCAATGCTAATATTTTTTGAACTCGGTTGAGTGATGAACTATCAGCAAAATAAAGTTTGACTCGGAAAAGGTTTACCTTGGTGTTTATGTTTTTTTTCTTCTGCAATGTGGCCACAGGCCATTAGGAAACAGTTCAGTTTACAAATTTGCTTTCTATCCTATTTAGTGAAATTATAACAAATAACCAAGGCAGTTGGAGAACACAAATAGCCAGCTTTATGCAAATCAATCATCTTAATTGGTGCTATTAGTGTTTGACTATTTAAGTTCTACCAGATGATAGAACGCATTCTAAGACAATCATTAAGTTGCTTTGTTGTCAGTGCAGCTATCATATGTACAGTAGTTGTGTGCACTCGCTCTGACCTCTCGAGAGTCACCACCAAAGGTCAATTTGATTCGAAGATGACACTGACTGCACCGCCCCAGTTCGATTCCATGCAAAAATGCAGTGTCATTAACTTCGTGCACTATGGACTTGAGGTCACGGCTGCAGAGAAAAAAAAAGAAAACTTTATTCTGATTTGCTACATCGTCCTCCAGTGTCAGTTTTCAGTGTGGTTCTCTGTGCAGTGAGCTGTCAGCATCCCCTCCAATGGCTATTAATCTTTTCCCTTAGCATTTTGGAGCCTGTATATCTCTGAAGGGCCCTTAAATGGTGAACTTTGATTTTCCTCAGGTTCCAGCACTGTTTCCCATCTTTATGCCAGAAAAGAACTTTTATTTTTTTCCATGAAACAGATGGAGATTTAGATAGTGACAATTCATCTGTTAGACACAAGATAGCTAGCGTTAGTTTTCCATATTGAGTCATGATGTGTTTTGCATACGTTCCTTGCTCTCCAAAGACAACCCTTCTCCCCAGGCACTAAATATGAGCAGCATTTTTTAGATTCTTCACACAATGCATTTAACATAGCAATAGTGCTTGGAAAGATTTATTTCTAGCTTTTATTTTCATTCATACAAGTGTCGCCGTTGCTTTTTTTTTTCCATTCCTGATACTTTTCCCAAGTATAGTCCGAATGCCTCCCGTATCGTGAGAAAATTTCAACAAAAAAATGTAACCTTCACTGTGAACTAAATTTCCTTTGCAACTTGCGTCAAAGGGGTATTTTTCTTTCCCAGAATTTAATTTTGGCGAAAGCAAGTTCTGGATTTTTAAAAAAATATATAGATTGAATTTAGTGCCAGCCACAAATAAGACCTGGGGTCGAAGTCTGCCCTTAAAAATTGGCCCTTTAAAAGATTAGGTTACTGCTGTTGAATATGACATAGAGGAGATTTTTGAGGGTTAGAAAGATTCCACGGCAATAATATTGAGGGTGGTGAATGTGTGGAATTCACTACCGCAGAAAGTATTTGAGGCCAAAACGTTGTCTGATTTCAAGAGGAAATTAGATATAGCTCGTGGGGCTCAAGAGATCAAGGGATATGAGAGGAAAGGGGGATCAGGATATTGAATTCGATGATCAGCCATGATCAAAATGAATGGCAGGGCAGACTCGAAGGGCCGAATGGCCTCCTCCTGTTTCTAGTTTCTATGTATCTAATACTGTTTTACCTTTTCCTCTGAAATCGCTGTGTTAGTGGGCATATGTAAAAAAAAGTATTTTCTTTTCCTTTCTACCCCCAGACAAATCTGTTCATTTATTCTCTTCTCTGAGGCATTGGGGCCAATTTACAACTTGCAGCTCAGGTCTATATTTGGAATTTCAGGCTGAAGTTATGGAAGCCACCTATTTCACACTTCCATTCAAGCTTCACGCTGCCAAGAACCCTGATTCAATTCTGGCCGTGGGTGACTGTGTGGTGCTTGAACGTTCTCCATGTGTCTGAGTGGGTTTCCTCCGGGTGCTCCGGTTTCCTCCCACACTCTAAAGATATGAAGATTAGGTTGATTGGCCATGCTAAATTGCTCTTTGTGTTCGGAGGATTAGCAGCGTAAATATGTGGGATTGTGGGGATAGTGCCTGGGTGGGATTGTTGTCAGTGCTGGCTCAATGGGCCGTATAGCCTCCTTATATACTGGAGCTCTATGATTCTATCAATGGGAAACTTCACTGCTAAGCTCTACCATGTTCCACCCAGAAGCTACATATATCTGCAGCACTGGTGACTGCAGAAGCAAAATTTTCATACCCCAAGCATGCTCCAATGAAATAACAAAATACTTTAGATACCGGACTTCTGAATTAAAAACAGAAAATGCTGGATAAACTCGGCAGGATCCGTGAAGAGAAAAACAAAGGGCAGAACTTTCCAACTGTTCACCCCTGTGGGATCTTGTGTCCCATCGACAGCGCACCCCCACCATGGGTTTTCCAGCAACGTGAGTGGAGTCAATGGGAAATCCAGTGGGACCAGAAGATCCAGCCACCAGCCAATGGCACGCCACCTCCCACCACGAGAAAGACACCATGGGGGGGCCAGAGAATCCCACCCAGAGTTAACATTGAGTCTATATGACCCTTCTGCAAAACTACAGATGTTGCCAGACCTGCTGAGTTTTTCCAGCATTTTCTGATTTTATGCTCTAATCAAAGACTGATTTTGGGGTGGCACGGGGGCACAGTGGTTACCACTGCTGCCTCACAGCGCCAGGGACTCAGGTTCGATTCCAGCCTTGGATCACTGCCTGTGTGGAGTTTGCACATCTGTCTGCGTGGGTTTCCTCCGGGTGCTCCGGTTTCCTCCCACACTCCAAAGGTGTGCGGGTTAGGTTGATTGGCCATGCTAAATTCACCCTTAGTGTTAGGGAGATTCGCAGGGTAAATGTGTGTGGTTACGGGAATAGGGCCTGGATGGGATTGTGGTTGATACAGACTCGATGGGTCAAATGGCCTCCTACCATACTACAGGGATTCCATATTCTATGATGATTATTCCTTGACAAGTACTAACTTTATATTAGTTATTTTATACAGGCATTATTGCAACACTGCATTTATTGCCCACTTCTGATTGCCCTGAGGAGGTGATGGCTTTCTCCTTGAACCACTTAAGTCCATGTGGTGTTTAAGTTTAAATTTATTTATTAGTGTCACAAGTAGGCTTACATTAACACAGCAATGAAGTTACTGTGAAAACCCCTAGTCACCACACTCCGGCGCCTGTTCGGGTACACTGAGGGAGAATTTAGCATGGTCAATTCACCTAACTAGCATGTCTTTCAGACTGTGTGAGGAAACCTGAACACCCAGAGGAAACCCTCGCAGACATGGGGAGGATGTGCAGACTCCGCACAGACAGTGACCCAAGCCGGGAATCGAACCCAAGTCCTTGGCGCTGTGAGGCAGCAGTGCTAACCACTCACCTGATGAAGGAGCAGTGCTCCAAAAGCTCATGATTCCAAATAAACCTGTTGGACTTTAAGCTGGTGTTGTGAGATTTCTTACTAGGAACACATAGACAAGGCATCAGAGAGAGTGCACAAACCTCCAAACACCTCCTCTATCAGACCCTTCAAGCACAACCTGCCCGACACGTGGCAGAGTTGATTGCGCATTGGACTTATCAGCCATCTTATAACTCATCGAACTAAAGTGGAAACAAGTCATCTGCCACCCGAAAGCTTGCCTAAGACGAAGAAGAAAGTTATGTGGAGATTTAAGGATATTCACGCAGTGTCGATGAAAGAACAACATTATTATAAGGCCAAATCAGACTGCTGCGTTACTTGGAGAAATATTGATTTTGTGTGACTAACCCTATTCTGGCGTTCAGGCTTTTCTGTTCAGACCTGTTCTCCCCATGCAAAGCTGCATGGTTTTATCCTGCCTGGCCATTTCCCAGTCCTCAACAAACCCTGAGCAAGCAGACTCGTTCCTATTTCTGCTCTCCTCTTTAGACTGCTAGCAAATGAAGATTATTGAACGAGAAGCCCATTACTGCTTTTCCCATGTTTACCCATGTCTGCTATTCAGTTACCTGAAGACGGGACATCTGAAGGTTCAACGTTCTGAAAAAGTGATAAGCTGATGTAGCAAAAGGCTGGACCCAGTTTAAAGACAGTCTTGTTTAGCTGAGACAGGAACCATTACTCTTGGGTGAGATGTTAAACTGAGGACCCGCCTGTCCTCTCTGGGAGATATAAAAAACTCACAGCCATTAATGAAAGGAGAGTTGAACCCCAATCAATATTTATCCCTTAACCAGCACCATTATAAAGCAGATTAACTTGTCATTATCACATTGCTATTTGCTGGAGCTTGCTGTGCGCAAAATGGCTGCCACATTTCCTTACCACAACAGGGAGGTGGTGGCACAGTTGAATTATCAATGGAATAGTAGTCCAGAGATCCAGGGTGATGCTTGGGGGACCTGGGTTTGAATCCTACCACGGCAGATAATGAAAGTTGAATAAAATTCAATAAAAATCTGGAATTAAAAGTCTAATGATGACCACATGGTAAAAACCCATCTGGTTCACTAATGTCTTTTAGGGAAGGAAATCTGTCGTCCTTATCCAGTCTGGCCCACATGTGAGTCCAGACCCACAGCAATGTGGTTGACTTTTAAATGCCCCCAGGGATGGGCGATAAATGCTGGCCCAGCCAACGACGCCCACATCCCATGAACAAATACAAAAAAAAATAAGTCCTCGGAGGCAGAAGTCACTTTGCCAAAATCCCTTTATTTACAAGTCTGACAACAGCATACAGAGTGCTATCAGTTAGCAGTGTACACTAGGAGTCCCAGAGGAACTGACACTCCTGGTTAGTACAAAGCAAGAGGCTCCCTGGTTGGCCCATCAATTTGGCCCTTAATCAGGGAGTCCACATTCTAACAGGCCCATCTCAATTACCTGATTAAAGTCATTACACCACAATTCAAAGGTATCATCATTGGTTGTAAAGGACTTTCGAACATCTAAGATTGTGAATGATGCTGATGTCAATCTATGTCTTTGGTATTTTTTTCTACATCAGTTGAGGGTGTCTTCCTTTCCATTCAACCCAACAGTCTAACGCACTGGAAACACAATTAGCATTGCAACTGTGTACCAGTAATACTGAATGGGACTTTAAAGGAACAACCATCAACTCTGATGGAAAATTGTTCACCAGAGTTCCTCTCATTGCCACAGTTGATAGGAACCTGCCTTTAAGATGCTTATACTGCAGGTCGAGTATCCTTTATCCAAAGATTTTGGGTGGGATATTCTGGCAGCGCTCGCCCCAATGCTGGAAGATCCACCCTAGGTCAATGCACGTTTGCATGGTCCGGGTTCCGCTATGATTCCCGAGGCGGGCAGGATGGGAAAATTCCACCTTTTGGGACTGATTGCATTTCACTACTGAGGATTTTTCGATTTTTGGATCTACTGAATATACAGTAGGCTGAGGCCTACTGACATTACAATAGCCTAAGCCTAGGCTGGCTGCAGTCTACAAACGGTAGATTGTTTCTCCATTTGCCAACTCTCACATACCCCACTTTCAACTAGGTAACACTTATTACACCTATAATATGAGGAAAAATTGCTTTTAACATACAAAATTAACTGCAAATCCGGTCAAAAAATAAACTGAGGACCTCCCTGTTAGGAGGACTTAAAATCCTACAGCCATTATTGTAGGTTGACCCCGACCAATATTTATCCCTTAACCAGAACTTGTTAAAAAACAGATGAACTGGTCATTATCACATTGCTATTTGCAAGAGCTTGCTGTGTGCAAAATGGCTGCCATTGTTCCTACATAACGACAGAGACTAGACTCCAAAAATACTTCATTGGCTGGAAAACACTTCAGAACATTCTGAGATTGTGAAAGATGCTGACATGAATCCAAGTCCTCAACTAAAGTTTGGTTTTTGGACATGTTTGGGCGGCACGGTGGCACAGTGGTTAGCACTGCTGCCTCACAGTGCCAGGGACCTGGGTTCGCTTCCCGGCTTGGGTCACTATGAATGTGGAGTCTGCACGTTCTCCCCATGTCTGCGTGGGTTTCCTCCAGGTGCTCCGGATTCCTCCCGCATTCTGAAAAAACGTGCAGTTTAGATGCATTGGCCATGCTAAATTCTCCCTCAGTGTACCCAAACAGGCGCCGGCTTATGGCAACTAGGGGATTTTCACAGCAACTTCATTGTAGTGTTAATGTAAGTCTATTTGTCACACTAATAAATAAACTTAAACTTAATGATGCGAATGTTCCCATTCCGCCCACCATGGGAATCGCAGTGGGTGAGGGGTGGACTATGCAAAGATCCATTGACCTCAGGCAGGATTCTCCAGTTTTGGGGTGAGCGCGATCGGAAAAGCCTGCCCAAGGTGTTTGGTTTTTGAATGTGCAGATTAAGGACAAAGAACCGATATCATGATATTAAGCAGCTTAGAGCCTTAATGCTTGCGCGGAACTTGGATGTGGTTGCAGTGACGGAGACTTGGTTAAAAGAAGGACAGGACTGGCAGCTGAATATTCCGGGGTATAAGTGTTTTAGGCGAGACAGAGGAGGGGTGAGGAGAGGTGGGGGAGTAGCAATGCTGGTTAGGGAGCACATTACAGCGGCACAGAGGGTGGACAATTTGGAAGGGTCAGGTAACGAGTCACTGTGGGTGGAGCTCAGAAACAGGAAGGGCGCAGTCACTATGCTGGGGGTATACTACAGGCCTCCCAACAGCCCACGGGAAGTTGAGGAACGGATATGTAAGGAGATTCTGGACAGGTGCAGAAAAAATAGGATGGTTGTCGTGGGAGACTTTAAGTTCCCTCACATAGACTGGAAATCACTTAGGGCTGGGGGCCTGGACGGGAAAGAGTTTATAAAATGCGTACAGGAAGGTTCTTTGGAACAATATATTGACAGTCCAACTACAGAGGAGGCTATACTGGAACTAGTACTGGGGAATGAGCCCGATCTGGTCATCAAAGTTTCAGTGGGGGAACATGTGGCAAATAGTGACCACAATTCTGTAAACTTTAGGGTAGTAATGGAAAACGATGAGTGTTGTCCTATGGGTAAGGTACTGAATTGGGGGAAGGCAAACTACAGCCAGATTCGGCAGGATTTGGTGGCTGTTGATTGGGAGAGGCTGTTCGAGGGTAAATCCACATCTGGCATGTGGGAGTCTTTTAAGGAGCAGTTGATAGGACTGCAGGACAGGCATGTGCCTGTAAAGAGGGAGGATAGGAAAGGTAGGATTCGAGAGCCGTGGATAACCAGTGAAATTGTGGGTCTCATCAAAAAGAAAAAAGAGGCATACATGAGGTCCAGGCAGCTAAAAACAGATGGAGCATTGGAGGAATACAGAGAAAGTAGAAAAGAACTCAAACAGGGAGTTAGAAGGGCAAAAAGGGGTCACGAAATGTCCTTGGCAGACAGGATTAAGGAGAATCCTAAGGCATTTTATACATACGTTAGGAACAAGAGGGTTGTTCGGGAAAGAATCGGACCTCTCAGGGACAAAGGAGGGGAATTATGCTTAGAACCAAAGGAAGTAGGTGAGATCCTAAACAAATACTTTGCATCAGTATTCACAAAGGAGAGGGACATGTTGACTGGTAGTGTCTCAGAGAGATGTGTTGACCCGTTAGAAAAAATCTCAATTACAAGGGAGGAAGTGTTAGGTTTTTTAGGAAACATTAAGACAGACAAATCCCCAGGGCCAGATGGCATCTATCCTAGACTCCTCAGGGAGGTAAGAGATGCAATTGCTGGGCCTCTAACAGAAATCTTTGTCTCTTCACTGGACACAGGTGAGGTCCCAGAGGATTGGAGGATAGCAAATGTGGTCCCGTTATTTAAGAAGGGTAGCAAGGATAACCCAGTAATTATAGGCCGGTGAGCTTGACGTCCGTGGTCGGGAAATTGTTGGAGAAGACTCTCAGAGATAGGATATATGCACATTTAGAACTGAATAATCTCATTAGCGATAGACAGCATGGTTTTGTACGAGGGAGGTCATGCCTCACAAATTTGGCTGAGGTTTTTGAGGAGGTGACAAAAATGATTGACGAGGGAAGGGCCGTGGATGTCGTCTATATGGATTTTAGTAAAGTGTTTGACAAGGTCCCTCATGGCAGGCTGGTGCAAAAAGTTAACCTCACGGGATAAAAGGTGAGCTAGCTAGATGGGTGGAGAACTGGCTGAGCCATAGAAGTGGAGATGCCGGCATTGGACTGGGGTAAACACAGTAAGAAGTTTAACAACATCAGGTTAAAGTCTAACAGGTTTATTTGGTAGCAAAAGCCACACAAGCTTTCGGAGCCCCAAGCCCCTTCTTCAGGTGATCAGGTGAGGTCCTCACCTGAGGGGGTTGGTTTAGCTCAGTTGGCTGGTAAGCTGGTTAGTGATGCCAACAGTATGGGTTCAATTCCCGTACCGGCTGACCTTATTCATGAAGGTCCTTCTTCTCAACCTTACCCCTCGCCTGAGATGTGGTGATCCTCAGGTTAAATCACCACCAGTCTGCTCTCCCTTTGAGGGGCGAACAGCCTATGGTCATCTGGGACTATAGCGACTTTACCTGATGAGTGCAAGATGCAAAGTTTTGACATGTCTCTTTATTCAGCAATAAATAATTTATATTATTCTGTAGCATCGGTTCAACTCCTTTCTTCTTTTGCCCTTCTCATCAGTATTTTCTATTTTTATTTCAGATTTTCAGCATGCGTGAGATTATTTCTTTTTCCCTTTTCCTCTCCTGAAAGGGTTTCACTCTGCTATGTATAGATTCACTGGTGGAATTGAATACAGTTCTGGACACCTGCCGAGACTAATGTTGACTCCCCAAAGGTTATCCTTCACCTGTCCACTTAAATGCGCAATTGCTGGTTGTGCAAAAGATTCCCTTTATGGTTTTGATGGGATTTTTGACACTGAAGCTTCTCGAGTTTGGTTCTAGGCAGGTGTTTGGGTCTGAATTGAATTCCACCAGTGGACCTATATATAGTGAAATGCAGCCTGTGTGGAGAGATAAAAGGAAAAAGTTTTTTAAAAACCTGAACCTGCTGGAAATCTGATATTAAAAAGAGAACATATTGGGAAATGCTGATGAGGAAAGTGAAGGAAGAAAGGAATGTCAAAGAATATCATAATTATAGAATACTGCAGTGAGGAAGCAGGCTTCTTCAGCCCATCGAGTCTGCACCGACCACAATTCCACCCTGGCCCCATCCCTATAACCTCATGCACTTATCCTAGCTGGTCTCCCTGACACTCAGGGGCAATTTAGCAGGGACAATCCACCTAACTCGCACATCTTTGGACTGTGGGAGGAAACCGGAGCACTCGAAGGAAACCCACGCAGAGATGAGGAGAACATGCAAACTCCACATAGACAGTGACCCAAGCCGGGAATCGAACCAGGGCCCCTGGCGCTGTGAAGCAGCAGTGCTAATCACCTCACATGCCACCATGCCACTCCATTAAACACCATGCTAGGTATAATCACTGCCATGATGCAGACAAAGGTGGGACTGCTATAATGACCAGGGTGGAATTGTCAATAACAAGGGGGCACAGGTTCAAGATGCGAGGGGAAAGTTTCAGGGAGATGAGCCGGCGAAGTTTTTCATGCAGAGAGTGATGGGTGCCTGAAATGCGCTGCCAGAGAAGGTGGTGGAAGCAGACACGTTAGCAACATTTAAGAGGCATCTGGATGGGTACATGAATGGGGAGGGAATAGGGGGATATGGAACAACTAAGGGCAGAAGGTTTTCATTTTAGTTTAGTTAGGGCATCATGATCGGCACGGACTTGGAGGGCCGAAGGGCCTGTTCCAGTGCTGTACTTTTCTTTGTTCTTTGTTCTAAATGTAACAGCCAATTTGTACACTGCAAGGTTCCACAGAAAGCAGATGAGATGGATGAGGCATTAAAGTGGCACAGTGGCTAGCACTGCTGCCTCACAGTGCCTGGGACCTGGGATCAATTCCGGCCTCGGGTCACTGTCTGTGTGGAGTTTGCACATTCTCCCCATGTCTGCATGGGTTTCCTCCGGGTGCTCAGGTTTCCTCCCACAGTCCAAAGATGTGCAAATTAGGTTGTTTGGCCATGCTAAATTGACCCTAGTGTCAAGGGGATTAGCAGGGTAAATATGGGGCGGCACGTTAGCACAGTGGTTAGCACTGCTGCTTCACAGCTCCAGGGTCCCGGGTTCGGTTCCCGGCTCAGGTCACTGTCTGTGTGGAGTTTGCACATTCTCCTTGTGTCTGCGTGGGTTTCCTCCGGGTACTCTGGTTTCCTCCCACAGTCCAAAGATGTGCGGGTTAGGTTGATTGGCCAGGTTAAAAAAAAATTGCCCCTTAGAGTCCTGAGATGCGTAGGTTAGAGGGATTAGCGGGTAAAATATGTGGGGGTAGGGCCTGGGTGGGATTGTGGTCGGTGCAGACTCGATGGGCCGAATGGCCTCCTTCTGCACTGTAGGGATTCTATGATTCTATGTGGGGTTATGGGAATAGGGCCTGGTGGGATGGTGGTCGGTGCTGACTTGATGGGCTGAATGGCCTCCTTCTGCGCTGTAGGGATTCTATGATACAGATGACTGTCATTTCTTATGGGAACATTAGCTCAGAGTGAGATACTTGAACAAAAGAGAGATGGAAAGGGTAAAAGAGATTCCAAAAGCTTGTGCACCAGTCTGGATTTGCCCTTTCCTGTCTCTCACCCTGTAAAACCAACCAACATTTCCTTACCATTCAATGATGATGAAATGAAGTCGATGTTGTTTTTACAAAGATTTCCGCAATGGTTATCCATGTCAGAAAAGAAAAATAAGTAGAATTTTGGAGCCAAAAGGCATTGAACAGTCTGGATTCAGAAAGGAGTTAAAGAAAGTTGCATTAATAATTTACAGATACTATTTATGAGAATGCACAGATTGTGCTTTGCAAAACAATTAAATCTATACATCATTCCACACCATGCTTGAGCAAAGTATTTTTTTAGATCTAAAATATTTCCCATTAATATTTGCAACATGCGTGCTTGGCTTACTGCCTGTCAGCTAAAGATCATTTTCAGTGCGGAGGTATGCATAGTTCTAATTGCTTGTAGTGAGATGGTATAGACTTGAATAATGCAAACACAGCCCAATTATGCACTGGGACAAAATCCCTATGGGGTGCCTACCAATGCATGGTGGCACAGTGGTTAGCACTGCTGCCTCACAGCAACAGGGGCTTAGATTCCATTCCAGCCTCAGGTGACTGTCTATGAAGTTTGCACATTCTCCCCGTGTCTGTGTGTGTTTCCTCCAGATGCTCCGGTTTCCCCACACAGTTCAAAGATGCGCAGGTTAGAGGAATTGTTCATGTTAAATTGTCCCTCAGTGTCCCAAGATGTGTGGATTGAGTTTAAGTTTATTTATTGGTGTCACAAGTAGGCTTATATTAACACTGCAATGAAGTTACTGTGAAAATCCCCGAGTCGCCACACTCCGGCACCTGTTCGGGTACACTGGGGGAGAATTTAGCATGGCCAATGCACCTAACCAGCACATATTTGGGACTGTGGGAGGAAACTGGAGCACCTGAGGAAACCCACGCAGACATGGGGAGAACATGCAGACTCCGCACAGACAGTGACCCAAGCCGGGAATCGAACCCAGGTCCCTGGCATTGTGAGGCAGCAGTGCTAACCACTGTGCTACCGTGCCAGTGTCCCAAAATGTCTGGGTTAGGGGGATTAGTGGGGTAAATATGTGGGGTTACGGGGATAGGATGCTCTATCATAGGGTTGGTGCAGACTTAATGGACTGAATGGTCTCCTTACGCACTGTAGTGATTCTATGAGAATATCAAAAATGGCCAACCAACAAACAGTGTTGAACCAACAAACAGGTTCTTTTATTACCCCGGAGAACCAATCAATCAATTTAGGAAAGAAGAGATAAATGAGGAAGACCTAAAAGTTTGGACCTGCTAAATGATTATGAATGCTCAAACTCTGAATAACTGTTCAGAAGCAATAAATATGCTCAAATTTGTACACCCACTAAGTTATATAAGTTGCCCTACATTTTGACCCTCTGGGCTTGTCAAAAAAGCAATAAGAATTTGCTCACAGGCTCTGCTGTGTCAACCTGGCTCTATTCCTGTTTGTATCTATGAATGTCGTGTGATTTTATATGAATCATTGGATAGACAAACTTTGAAAATTACAATAACATAAATATTTTCAAAGAACCTCGTACCTGACGAAACATTATTTCCTGTCGAATGTTTTATTTTAATATTCCTCTATTTGATCTCAGTTCAGAGAGCATGTTGACCTCCATAAATGTTACCCATGTGTCTCTTCTAGATGACAAGCCAGGGAGGTACCAGGCATTCCAGCAGCATGTAAAGTGAGCTCTGACTCCACCCTGATTCAGCTGCGGCCAGTGAAATGCATCCCTTGGAATAGGCTAGTGGGTATGTTACTGGATTGATAATCCAGACAGCATGAGTTCACTATCCCATGACAGCAGCTTGTGCATTTGAGTTGCATTTCTCAAACAGATTGCTGTTTAAAAACTTGACTGGTTTAGGGGAGGAAACCTGCTGTCATTACCCAGTCTGGTCTAAACATGACTCTGGTTACATTAAAAAAATGTGTTTGATACTTGATTGTATCTGCTGAAATAGACACTCAGTTTACATAGAATCATAGGGCGCGATCTTACCAGCCGTTCAGTCTACGCTCCCGCTGCTGCGAGGTCGGAGAATTTGGTGGCCAACCAAATCTCCATTCACTGCGGCTGGATGGTAAAATCCCACCGGCGTGAACAGTGGTAAGATTCCAGCAATAGAATCCCGACAGTACAGAAAAGGTGTCCATTCAGCCCATCAAACCTGCACCGACAACAATCCCACCCACGCTCTATCCCCGTAATCCCACATATTTACCCTACTAGTCTTACTGACACTGGGGACAATATAGTAAGGCCAATCAACCTAACCTGCACATCTTTGGACTCTGGAAGGAAACCGGAGCACCCGGAGGAAACTCATGCAGACACTGGGAGAATATGCAAACTCCACACAGACAGTCACCCAAGGCTGGAATTGAATCTGAGTCCCTGGCACTGTGAAGCAGCAGTGCCAATCACTGTAGCACCGTGCCACTCCCTTTTATCAGAGTAGTTCAGGAAAATGCTCCATAATCATTAGGTCAAGGCCATTGTCACACCCATATAGTTATACACACAAACTGATGGAAAAATGAACATCTTAAACTTCAAAAGCAACATGAAGAATGGACATTCTGCCTTGTAACAAGATGGAGTCAAGGGGGTCAGATGACCTCTCCCCTTTCTTTGCCAATATACAGGAAGCTGCCCAAGGCTGGTAATCTGTTTGTCTGGTCAGGACAAAAATGACCTTTATTGACAGACCATTGAGATGACCTTAAAATGCAACCAATCTTTGCTGTGGAGTTCACAGCTGCTGTTGTCCAAATATCTACAGAAGCTAGTGCATAATGACCCCACAGACTTACTGGCTGCAGAGTGGAATTCCACAGAATGGGTCTGAGAAAGACCCCTGCTATCAGAAGGAGATGCAAATGGCCAAGTTTCAAACCCCACACCCACATCATCAGGACCATTTCTGTGGACAATGGAAACACCAGCAGTACTCCCAGAAACTAGCTTATGATAAGAATCACTTTTCTTTCATTCACTGATGGGATATGGGTATCACTGGCTGTGTCATTTCAGACGGCATTTAAAAGTCAACCACTTTGCTGTGGATCACACGAAGGCCAGGCCAGGTGAGGATGGCAGATTTCCTTCCCGAAAGTGAACCAGATGAGTTTTTACAACAATTAACAATGGTTTTGTGGTCATCATTAGAATTTTAATTCCAGATATTTATTGAATTCAAATTGAGTCCAAAGATGTGTGGGTTAGGTTGATTGACCATGATAAATGGACCCTAGTGTCAGGGGATTAGCAGGGTAAATATGTGGGGTTACGGGAATAGGGCCTGGGTGGGATTGTGGTTGGTGCAGACTCGATGGGCTGAATGGCCTCCTTCTGCACTGTAGGGATTCTATTCTATGAATTCAAATTTGACCATTTGCCATGGTGGGATGTGAAGCCATGACCCTACCCTGGATTACTAGCCCAGTGACAATGCCACTATGCCATTGCTTTCCCTAATTTAGTAAGTTGTATTTTGAGAGCAGCCTCATGTCTATCAGTCAGCCAGTCTGGGAGTCAAGGAGACTACAGAGGGAGGAGATCGGCCCAGCAAAGGAAGAACACTGCTTAGAATCACCTAACAGGCAGAGAAGTGGGGCTAGCCATTTACCTACCAGCTTAAAGAACCAAGCCAGATCTTCACTACAGTAGCTTGACTGTATCTTGGTTGGAACAAAGCTGTTGTTGCAAGGAATAAGTCCCGACAGGTTCATCAGCAGAAACTTCCAATTTCCATCTCCTCAGTGAACCAAAAGAGAATCATCAGGTCTGCACGATTTTCAGCTTTCACTTTGAAGGACACAAGGGTAAAATAATCCCGGCTTTCCTGTGTTCATGAAAGTTGCTATATAAATGCAAGTTCTTTCTTTACAATTGAGGGATCTGAGCATTGTTTCACAACCCTGATCAACGAATAGTTTTTCACTTCCCTGGGCTGGGGTTTGGAAAGGAAACCAACAAGAGAAGAAAATAGGATAGTTGAAAGTTTGTTTACTTATTGGTGTTTCAAGTCGGCTTACATTCACACTGCAATGAAGTTACTGTGAAAATCCCCTAGTCTCCACACTCCTGCACCTGTTTGGGTACACTGAGGGAGAATTTAGCACGGCCAATGCATCTAACCAGCACGTCTTTTGGACTGTGGGAGGAAACCAGAGCACCCAGAGGAAACCCACGCAGACATGGGGAGAACGTACAGACTCCGCACAGACAGTGACCCAACCGGGAATCGAACCTGGGAGTCCCTAGTGCTGTGAGGCAGCAGTGCTAACCACTGTGCCACCATGCAGCCCAGTTAGCAATTAGAAAATAAAATTAAAGATATGTATTATTTCCAGTTCATTGACCTTTACCAAAAAGAATTGTCAAAGCAGATGTGAAACACTCACGGAAATATTTTTTGGTCGAAAATGGCAGTAGGCACAAAATGCAGAAAGAGAACCTTTCACTCCCACTTCAAATTATAATCAACTCAGAGGAATTTATAAGTCCTAAATAGTTCAGCACATGTGTGTTGTACTTTTGTACACCATAAACCCTTCCATTTTGTCTGAAGACATTTCTTTTTTCTCAATGGACTCTTTTACTCTTAATTATAGCGTGGAAAAAGGAACCTGTCCAAAGCGGGTTTGATTTGTTCCTATTTATAAATCACCAGCACATTTTCATTTATAGAAATAAAATATGTTTTGTTGGAACTAAATAAAGAGGCAGTTTTTTTTACAAAAAATAATTTTAACATTTTGTGGATTGTTTTAGCTCAATTATGTAGCAATTTACAGGGCACATTTTGTAAAAGTTGGAATGTGTATTGTAAATTTGATAGTTGATAAAGTTTCAGTAATATAGTTGAGGTAGAGCAGTCATAACACCTCTTATAGTGGAGTTCCACATAGTTTTCAAGCCAGCTTTCAAGCCACATTGTTCGGTTATGTCATTTTTACCGAGCATCTGAAGACGACAAGAGCTTTTCATAATGTGAAATCATGGCACTGATGTCACAATCATATCTCAATGAACTTTAATGCTGATCTGCACAAAACTGGCACAAGTAAAGCTCATCGTGATGCTGGCATGGTGGGTGAGAGTAACTTTACAGAAAAGTTTATTTCTTAGTAGGCTTACATTTCAGAGGACAGTTAAGAGCCAACCATAGGTCTGGAGTCACATGTAGGACAAATCTTGTCTAAGTTTAAGTTTATTTATTAATGTCACAACTAGGCTTGCATTAACACTGCAATGAAGTTATCGTGAAAATTACTCGCCACACTCCGGCGTCTGTTCGGGTACACTGAGGGAGAATTTAGCATGGCCAATGCACCTAACCAGCACATCTTTCGGACTGTGGGAGGTGATGCGCGATATAACACACGAGAGGCGGGATGTACTCGGGAAATAAAGGCTTTTATTGCCAACAATAACAGAGCTACTATATACAGTATACGATCCCAGACTAAAGGGTCACCAGGCAGAGCAGTGACCTTTATACCTCTCCCAGGAGGCGGAGCCAACTGGGGTGTACCATAGGACTATATTAACAGGTAGAACAGCCCAACCCTAACCCCAACAGTAACATATCTACAGACTCATAGTACTGGCCAGACCATGGCTCAGCACTACCTGATGGGAACCAACAATGGTTCACCACAGGAGGAAACCGGAGCACCCGAAGAAAACCCACACAGACAACGCACAGACTCCACACAGACAGTGACCAAAGCCGGGAATCGAACCCAGGTCCCTAGCGGCTGTGAGACAGCAGTGCTAACTACTGTGCCACCCGTGCTGCCCAGTTGTTCATTAGACTAGTTCATTGTGTGTAGTCCGTCTTTAGATTGTTCTTCACCCCATCCACTCAATAAATTTCAGTACGCAATCTCCCATGCATATTATGGTTAGACAGGGTAGATTCAGAAAGAATGTTCCCAATTGTGGGGATTCCAGAACTAGTGGTCATAGTTTGAGGATAAGGGATAAACCTTTCAGAACTGAGGCGAGGAGAAATTTCTTCATCCAGAAGGTGGCGAATGTCTGGAATTCACTACCACAGAATGTAGCTGAGGCCAAAACATTGTCTGATTTCAAGAAGAAGTTAGATATAACTCTTGGGGCTAAAGAAATCAAGGGATATAGGAGGAAGGGGGGATCAGGATTTTGAATTTGATGATCAGCCATGATCAAAATGAATAGCGGAGCAAGCTCGAAGGGCCGAATGGTCTACTCCTGCTTCTAGTTTCTATGCTTCTATGTTTCTATTATGCACTGAGTTTCTGAAGTCTTGCAATGCACTGAATTGGAAATTCAGATTATTCTCCTCAGATCTGTCAGTCAGCTAGCCCACCTTGGCCAGGATTTTACAGAGTAACTGTGGCCCCATTCACCAGCCAGAATGTCAGTGGTGATCCCAAATCAGCCAATCATGGAAGCCCCCGACTGAATTTTATGTTCATCAGGCAATTAACGACTTGCACTGGGGGCTTCCACCCCTTTAAGTGATGAGGTCCTGTCCCCATGACCTGCTGGCCAATCAGAGGGCTAGCAACTTTTCAGTCCCAGTAACGCCACCAGGTGGGCGGCACGGTAGCACAGTGGTTAGCACTGCTGCTTCACAGCTCCAGGGTCCCGGGTTCGATTCCCGGCTCGGGTCACTGTCTGTGTGGAGTTTGCACATTCTCCTCGTGTCTGCGTGGGTTTCCTCCGGGTGCTCCGGTTTCCTCCCACAGTCCAAAGATGTGCGGGTTAGGTTGATTGGCTCGGTTAAAGAAATTGCCCCTTAGAGTCCTGGGATGCGTAGGTTAGAGGGATTAGTGGGTAAAATATGTGGGGGTAGGGCCTAGGTGGGATTGTGGTCGGTGCAGACTCGATGGGCCGAATGGCCTCCTTCTGCACTGTAGGGTTTCTATGATTCTATGATTTCTATGATTCTAGGAGCAGTGGCCATTGCTGGGAGTACAACAGGTTTGGAAGGGCCACAATGGAGCTAAACTGAGTTGGGCTCGTTGGTGACAATCAGGCATATGCTGGTAAGGGGTGGTGTCAGTCATTTGTGAGGCCAAGGGGGAATCTTTCTATTGGTCCTTGCAACCTGGAGGCAGGGGGTCTCCAATGGGTCACAGGGCGCCTAATCAGGAAGCCAGCCTCCCTCTAAACCCTAAAGGGGGCCGCCCCAGGGTATAGTTGGTGATCTCCTCACATGGCAAGGAAGCATAAGTGGCCCTTAATTGGACATGTAAAGGCCTCCATTGGCTGAAGACAGCAGTGCATCAGTATTAGTAAAATGCCAGTGGTTATGGGAAGGTGGTGGTCATGCCACCCGCCCCCCCCCCCATTGTTATCCTGCCGGATTTTAACCCCCCATCCCCTTGCAATGTCCAGCACGATCCCTGGGGCTGGGTAAAATCATGGCCCCCATCTCAGTCATCTCAGCCTCACTATCTTAGTCTTCAATCTGTGTATTCCATCTTTCCCCTCCAGCTTTGGAGGCAGATCCTTCAGCAATTAGTCCAAATCTTTGAAACCTCCTCATGAAATATTCACGCCTTCTTATGCTGGCAGAAGTTTTTGTGTTCATGCATTGGATCATCTCTCCTAATACTTCCGCGCAAACTGTTGTTGGTTTTTTTCAAAATGTTGACTATGATAAGGAGGCTGTACAAACACCAGTTCCAGTTGTTATCGTGTGGGTTTGATGTATGCCAATGTAACCATGGGAAAACAACAGCGTAAATTGCTTCTCCTACAGCTTAGTAATATAACCAGTGGCTGTTAAACTAGTCAGTCCCAGATAACTTCCAGGTTTAATACTAGTCAGTACTGAGATCAGCAGAAGATAAGAATGATACAAGGGTCCTCATTGCTAATAAGTTAGCCTTTTCATTCTTAATCATCCCTATCAACCTTCACATGCCTATGTTTGTTACCTTGATTAAGTGGTCTTCTTCATGTATGAGCTTACAAAATATGTTAACCAACTATTTAGAACATAGAACATAGAACATTACAGCGCAGAACAGGCCCTTCGGCCCACGATGTTGCACCGACCAGTTAAAAAAAAACTGTGACCCTCCAACCTAAACCAATATCTTTTCGTCCATGAACCTATCTACGGATCTCTTAAACGCCCCCAAACTAGGCGCATTTACTACTGATGCTGGCAGGGCATTCCAATCCCTCACCACCCTCTGGGTAAAGAACCTACCCCTGACATCGGTTCTATAACTACCCCCCCTCAATTTAAAGCCATGCCCCCTCGTGCTGGATTTCTCCATCAGAGGAAAAAGGCTATCACTATCCACCCTATCTAAACCTCTAATCATCTTATATGTTTCAATAAGATCCCCTCTTAGCCGCCGCCTTTCCAGCGAAAACAATCCCAATTTGGCTGTAGAGGGCGTCACAACCCAGTATAATTCTATCCCTACCCAACTTCCTAGCAGAGATCACAAGTAAATGGGCACCCGGGCTGAATTGTTTTCCGGCTTTGTCCAGCAACAGTAAGGTCAACTGTAGAATCTTAACTAAGATAAAAGCAAAATACTGCAGATACTGGAATCTGAAACAAAAACAGAAAATGCTGGAAAATCTCAGCAGGTCTGACAACATCTGCTATCTGCTCTGACATGGGGTCATCTAGACTCAAGACGCTAGCTCTATTCTCTCCCCACAGATGCTGTCAGACCTGCTGAGATTTGCCAGCATTTTCTGTTTTTGTTGTAGAATCTTAACTGCTGCTCCCTGAATGCAACAAGCTGATGCCCAGCATATACCGGAGACCACAGAGCCTTCTCATCTACAAGTTATTTCCGTTTTAGTTTTGAAAGAGAAAAGCGAAGAAAAGATTGATGCAACAATGAATTTCGGGCGGGATTTTATGGCCTCGCTCATCCCGAAACCATAAAATCCCGCCCGAGGTGAACGGACCTTCCCATTGTCCACCCCTCATCCACTCCGATTCCCGTGGCGAGCGGGCCGGTAAAAGTCTAGCCGAAATCTCAGCCCGTATTCTATGTAAGGGTTCATTTGGATAGCAGGACTTTTCTGGGATCTTTACTTACTTTACATGATATTTTCTTAGTAACATCAGGCTGCATTTATGTCACATTTGTAATGTGTCCAACTCATGATTAATACAAAGCAATTTAGAAACTATAGAGAAATATGAGTTTATTAAATAACCGATATCATTCCTGCAGTGTAATTTCTGCTCGCATAGTATTTTTAGAAAGATAATTTTATCTATTTTCCTTGCTTAGCATCTGGGGAAGCTCATATCTGTTCACCGGTTGTCAACATCTTCTCGTTGCTCACACTGTCACTTACTCCTCCTCCCCATCCCCATTGCCTTCAAAGTTAGCTTGCGTCTTACTCCATGTTGACGCATTGTCAGAAATCTAAAAGGAGCCTGGTGACTGGAAGAGGTTTGCTCCTAATAGGCCAATTAGTTTTCGTTCAGCAATCATATGCCATCTGTCACTAGCGAATTGCCTTTGCACATTGCTGGTTCTTGGTTCTGTCTCGCAGGAGGTATGTGGTGAATGTCTCCTGTCACCTCATTAATGCCCACCGTGTAAAATATTGATGCCCGTGGGAGATTCCGTGGAATCTATGGAGACTAATCTTTCTGTGCGCTCACTGTCAGTAAGTCTATACCTCAGCAAATTCTTGTCTTGTCTCTTTTCATTAACACCATTCCGTTCGACCCAAGCTATATTGATTCCATCTGGTGTTGTCAAAAAATGTTATTTATTAAAGCCTGAGAAACATCCTCAGCAGGCTAATACATATTGGTAAATAGCTGCAGATCTTACGAAACAACAGTCAGAAGTTAAGATGATTAAAGGTTATGAATGCCCTGTAAAATTTTTCTGTTTTAATGAAAATGGTGTTTTCCTCAAAAGGAACTTTTTGGAAACAGTTAGTCATGTTGAGTGAAGCATTTCTTTTCTTGGGGCTCTCTGTCCTGGCTACTTGTTTGAACTATTCATGAACAAATGGGACCACCAAACTGTGGAGTCCTCTCTCTGGCAGGCAAGATGCTCACTTCAATCCCATCAGCATGTTTCAAAGTAATACCTTACTTAGTCCCAATTTACAGGCTGGTTTTAATTGATCTGGGGTGATGGGTTTTGGCCTAATTTCCAACCCAGATTTGGCTGCAAATGCTTGGCAGAAGCCGGAGGCCTGAGGCTGACCTCCAAAATTGGTTCCCTGGATTGATTATAACACCAAAACATGGACTTGAAGGGCTGAATGGACTGTACCCATTCAATGGCAATTTCTCGGCAAGTTGTCAGCACCTGTTGCCTCCTCCAGAGGTAGCTCATTCAATGTCAGAGATTAACATTGGGTTTGCTACCTCACTTGCTGTGGACCTCAGCTATGTCTTAGTGAAAGGGGGAGAACATTAGTGGTGGAATCAGTTTGGACCAGCTGTGGCTCTTGGGAATGCTGTAGAGTTGGGGACAGGCCCACCAATGCTGATGCATCCTGACACAGGCATTTAGCTTCTCATTGCCTTTTACATCGGACCTAATGACTGTCTTAAGGTGGCTGTATAGGTGCTTGAAAATCGCCTCAAGCCAATATAGTGGCCAGAATTCTCCGGCCGTTCATGCCCCACCGCAGCTGCCAGAAGAGAACAGAGAAGTTGGCGCTCAGCCAAATCTCCTTTCACGGCAGCGGGACCAGAGAATCCCAGCTGTGGGTGGGGTCGGAGAATCCAGTCCATTGTCAGATGTATTTCCCACTTACTTTGGGCACAGATCTGAAAATTGGTGACTTTTGCCATCATTTCCTACCTGGAAATTGAGCACAATTATATACTCTTATATACTCTCTGGAATTTAAAAGAATGAGAGGAGATCAAATTGAGGTATACAAGATGATAAAAGCTTTGGATAAAGTAGACATGGAGCGGATGCTTCCTCTTGTGGGCATTCTAGGATGAGAGGTCATAGTCTTAGGGTAAGGGGTAGCAAATTTAAAAGCGTTGAGAAGAAGCTACTCCTCCCAAAGGGTTGTGAATCTGTGGAATTTGCTACCTCAAAGTGCGGTGGATGCTGGGACAGTGAGTAAATTTAAGGAGGAGTTAGACAGATTTTTAATTGGTAATGGGTTGAAGGGTTATGGGGAGAAGGCAGGAAAATGGAGTTGAGGAGTATATCAGCCATGATCGAATGGTGGAGCAGACTCAATAGGCCGAATGGCCCAATTCTGCTCCTACGTCTTATGAACTCATGAACTTATGAACAATGAGATCAATTTTCACCTCAATTTTTTTGTATGTTGCAAGAACGAAAGCTTGATTCAGCTGCAGTCTGAATGTTTGGCCACAGCTTCCTTTGATTTATATTCTATTCTGTTGACTATTTTGATCAACTGTATGTTGGCTTTGTTTACTCTGCATTGGCTGGACATTGGCTGGACATTGCAAATGTCATGTTCATGAAAGCGTTTATGTTTCTTTCCACTTCATTCATAATTTCTCAGACCATTCATGGAATGTGCGTGCCATCTATTTTCCTTTCCATATGCAATACTTTCCATTTGTCGATATTAAATTTTATCAGAGTTTGTTTGGCCCACTTGCACATTTTGCCACCATCTTTTGGAATTTTTGAGGTTCCTCCTTCGATTTCACTGTCCCCCTTAGTTTTGCATTATCTGAACATGTGACCAGGATGAATTGGCTCATATTCTCCTGCCAAGGTAGGAGTGATGCAAATGATATTTATTATTATTTATGCATGAAGGATATACCAACCTCAGGCACTGGGAAGGGGCACAGTTAAACTCAAAGTGGTTCACACTGTTCTCTCACAGCACCTGGGACCTGGGTTTGATTCCCGGCTTGGGTCACTGTCTGTGCGGAGTTTACACATTCTCCCCATATCTCCGTGCGTTTCTTCCGGGTGCTCCGGTTTCCTCCCACAGTCCAAAATACAAGCCGGTTAGGTGCATTGACAATGCTGAATTCTCCGTCAGTGTACCTGAACAGGTGCCGGAGTGTGGCGACTCGTGGATTTTCGCAGTAACTTCATTGCAGTGTTAATGTAAATAAACTAGGTAAATATCTAAATGTTCGTGTTTAAATTGCATTACTTTACTGTTAGTTTCACATAAACAGTATTTTACTGTCTAGTTCACCATTGAATGCAATGAAGTTCCTGTATTTCTATGGCCCATTCAAACTAAACTTGCCACATACAAACATTGGAGATAGGAGCAGAAGTAGGCCTGTCAGCCTTTAGAGCCTGCTCCGCCATTGAATAAAATCATAGCTAGTCGGACTGTAACCTCACACCTACCCGTAATAATCCATCACCCCCTTGTTTAGCAAGAATCTATCCACCTCTGCCTTGAAGATTTTCAAAGACTCAGCCTCCACTGCATTTTGAGAAAAAGAGTTCCAAAGACTCACTACCCTCTGAGAGAAAACATTTCATCTCATCTCTATCTTAAATGGGTGACCCTTTATGTTTAAACAGTGACCCCGACTACTAGATTTTCCCAAAAGAGGAGGCATCTTCTCCACATCACTCCTGTCTAGCTCCCTCAGGCTTTTATATGCTTCAACCAAGTCACCATTTACTCATCGAAACTCCAGCAGATACAAGCCTAACTTATTCAATATTTCCTCATAAGAACAACTCACTCATTTCTGGTATTACTTTGGGAAACCTTCTATGAACTGCTTCTAATGTATTCACATCCTTCCTTAAATAAGTTGACCAGTACTGTACACAGCAGTCCAGATGTGGCCGCACGAGTGCCCTTTGCAACTGAAGGACAGCTTCCCGACTTTGGTATGCAACTCCCCTCACAATAGACAATAACATTCTATTTCCTAAATACTTGCTGTACCTGCATATTAGCCTTTTATGATTCATGCACTAGTACACTCAAATCCCTCAGAATCTCTGAGCTCTGCAATCTCTCACCATTTAAATAATATACTTCTTTATTCTTCCTGCCAAAATGGACAATTTCCCATTTTCCCATATTTTACTCATTTTGCCAGGTTTTGGCCCATTCACTTAATTATCTATGCTCCCTTGTAGCCTCCTTATGTCAACTTCACAACTTACTTTCCTATCTATCTTTGTATCATCAGCTAATCTGCCAACCATACATTCAGTCCCTTCATCCAAGTTATTTGGATAAAATGAAAAAATTTGAGGACCCAGCACTGATCCCAATTGCACTCATTACATCCCACCAATGGTAAAAAATTGCAGCATGCTGCTGTGCAGAGGGACCTGGGTGTCCTTGTGTACGAATCACAAAAAGTTGGTTTGCAGGTGCAGCAGGTAATTAAGAAGGCAAATGGAATTTTGTCCTTCATTGCTCGAGGGATGGAGTTTAAAAACAGCGAGGTTATGTTACAACTATATAAGGTGCAGGTGAGGCCACATCTAGAGTACTGTGTACAGTTTTCATCTCCTCACTACAGAAAGGATATACTGCCACTGGAGGGGGTGCAGAGGAGATTCATTAGGTTGATTCTGGAGTTCAGAGGGTTGGCTTAAGAGGAGAGACTGAATAGACTGGGACTATACTCATTGGAATTTAGAAGAATGAGGGGGGATCTTATAGAAACATATAAAGTTATGAAGGAAATAGGTAAGATAGAAGCAGGGTGGTTGTTTCCACTGGCAGGTGAAACTAGAACTAGGCGGCATAGCCTCAAAATAAGGAGAAACAGATTTAGGACTGAGTAGAAAAAGACCTATGTAGGGCAACCTTCTGTTTTCTGTCAGTAAGCCAATGTTCTGTCCATGCCATTAAATTACTCCCATACACCATGAGCTTTTATTTTCTGCAGTAACCTTTGGTGTGTCACCTTCTGGAAATCTAAGTACAGTACTTCCACCGGTTCCCCTTTATCCACTGCACGTGTGACTCCTTCAAAGAGCTCCAATTAACCGATTAAACATGATTTCCCTTTCACAAAATCATGTTCACTCTGTCTGACTGCCTTGATTTTTTCTTAGTATGCTAACATCTTTAATAATATCTTACAAAACTTTCCTTATTACAGACGTTAAGCTAACTGGCCAGTAGTTCCTTGATTTCTGTTTCGTTCCCTTTTTGAATAAAGGAATTACATTTGCTATCTCCAAATCTGATGGCAGCTTCCCTGAACCCAGGAAATTTTAGAAAATTAAAACCAACGCATCAACTATTTCACTTCTTTCAAGATCCCAGGATGAGATCCATCGGGACCCAGGGATTTGTCAGCCCTGCAGCTCCAACATTTTGCAGTACATCCCCCATGCCTTAAATAATTCTCCTAATGAATTCTTTGTTTTTTAATTTATCCTGTCGCAAGATTTACGAATGCTTTGAATTTAATACTACCATTTAAGGTGGAACTTATTCAAAAGTCTCTTATAAGGCCAGAACAGCAGAAAGTGTCCAATAATCTACTCCATTGGCCTAGTCTCAACAAACTGAAGAGGTTTGTGAGGTAAGATCTTCTTCCTTTGAATTGATGTTGACAGATGTTTATAAATTATTACTTGGGCAGATAATCCTCAGGTTTATTCATTATTTTACACTGGACAAAAGAGACAAAAATGCATCTGCTTTGTTCCATAACGAGGTGATATGGTTGAGGTGGAGGAGCTGACTATTTTTTACCTGTTAGGGTGATCTAAGGAAGACTGAATTACTTGCCTTTTCTGTATTTATCTTCTGATCTGTACTATTAGAATTCTGGGAACATCAAAGCATCTTCTCAGTTTGACTTACAATTTAATAATGTCCAAAATTGAAATGTTCTCCTGTTTCGATTGCTTGGGTACATTGTGACCTTATAATATATTTTGGAATGTTACATTGCACCGGGAAAACCGATTTGGCTTTCATTGACATTCACGAAGCCTTCAACTTAGTGCCTCATACAACCCTCATGAAAACGTTGATACACGTGTCTTTACCTGGAAACATATTTGATTTTAGCATAGATTTGTAGTCTAACCCCATTGTGTATATTTAGATACCTATCTCTCTAACTTAGAACTTAGGGAGGACAAGGGTATGAGATTGGACTCTGTAGCCCCAGCGGTGTCAATGCCAGGGTGACTCTGAAGTACCAAAGTGATGCAGCCACCCACCTGGCCACTTCTGTGTCCCCCATGCAGTGCCACATGTTCGGAAAGACATTAGCATGGGCGCGCCATCCATTTCGCAGAAACACCCGCAGTGGTGCTATCATCATGTCAAACAGCCTTGATGGCTCAATTGGGGCCAGCTTCAGGAACTTTGCCTGCTTCAAAAATTGGGCAAGATTTTCCATTCCTCGGATATCAGCCTGGGAGACAGGAGGACTGGGAAATTAGTGGTGAGCTTTGTGGTGACGGCTCCCTGATGCATTCCCACCAGCTTGGAGGTTCCCCAGTGGCAGAATCAGCTGCGGACCAGGAAGCCTACTGAAATAATTGAAGACTCTGTGGAGAACAGTTTTCCCAGGCCACCGGCATTTAACTACAAATGACGTGCTTCCCCCTACTCCAGAGGCTGCCTCCCTGCAGCTGTCCTAAGGGCCATTGGATGCTCTATACCCCAAAGAGGGGGTCATGGGCAGGAAAAGCCACCCACGCATCTCCCCTTCCACCGGAGATATCCAAAAGGGCTCTCAGATTTTTATTTTACAATCTCCACACTGCCTCAGCAGTGCCCACCTCTCCCTGTGGGGTTGCTGAGACTCTAGGTCTGTCAGTCCTCAGATTAAGCCAGTAGCATCTACAACCTGCCCACAGTCCTTAATTGGACAGTGAGCCAGAGATGGACAGTTAGGAGGCCACCTCCAGGAAAATAACTGAGCCAGTTCCGCTGCAGCAAGTGTGGGCCTGGGGCACCCTTTCCGATCCAATGTTGGGGTCCTTAGGAGCATGGTAAAATACTGCCCAATATGTGTGTGGATCAGTCCTAGCTGAACAGGCATTCATCATCAGCATGACAGCACATGCACACACCACTAATTCCCTCTGCACCCAGCCCCCCACCCCACCCCAAGCAATGGTTATTTAAAGGGTCTAATAACAATTTGCATGTGAGGAGCGTTTGACTTTTCTTTTCTTGGGCTGAGTTTGTGGAAGTGTGTTGTGCTGTGCTGCATTTTTGGAAGAGTTACAGAGAGTAGCGCTTACAATCAGTGAGGACACAGGATTTGGCGAGATATGGGGGCTGTGGTTGCAGTGTCTCTGCAACATGAAATGGAGCAAAGATCGCAGAGAGGGGAATCTCTGCAAAGAGGGAGGAGGAAGTGCTCTCCACAGAATGTCCGACCACCAAGGTCTATCTCTGGAGCACTTCTGGAGCCCTGGTTCAACTAGGAGATGGTTCAGCTGCTGTTCCCATGTGCCCTTGTTCTCCAAAGTGGTAGAAGTCACAGGTTTAGAAGGAGGTGTCAAAGAAGGCTTGTTGAGTTGCGAGAGTTTATGGTGCACATTGCTGCCACTGTGAACCAACGGTGGAGGGAGTGAATGTTTAGGTTGTTGGATGGGGTACCAATTAAGCAGGCTGCTTTATTCTGGATGCTGTCGAGCCTCTTCAACCTCTACCTGGCTGACTTTCCAGTCGGGATATAAATTATTTACTGCAGAATTCCTAGCCTCTGATTTTCCCTTGTAGACACAGTATTTACATTGCTAGTCCAGTGACGTTTCTGGTCAGGTTAACCCCAGAACGTTATGGTGAGAGTTTCAGCAATGGTAATGCTGTTGAATATCAATACCAGATGGTTAGATTCTCTCTTGTTGGAAATAGTCATTGTCTTCAGTATCTGATCAGTTGTGAATGATGCTGAAAATTGTGCAATCATTAGTGAATATCCCCACTTCTGACCTTACGGTGGAAGAAAATTCATTGATGAAGCAATTGAAGATGGTTGGGTCTGGGACACTACCCTGAGGAAAACCTGCAGCCGTTTTCAACAACCACTACCATTTTTCATCGTATTAGGTATCATAGAAAGACATAGAAACCCTACAGTGCAGAAACAGGCCATTCAGCCCATCGAGTCTGCACCGACCACAATCCCACCCAGGCTCTACTCCCATATCCCTACACATTTACCCGCTAATCCCTCTAACCTACACATCTCAGGAGACTAAGGGGCAATTTTAGCATGGCCAATCAACCTAACCCGCACATCTTTGGACTGTGGAAGAAAACTGGAGCACCCGGAGGAAACTCATGCAGACACGAGGAAAATGTGTGGGGGATCCTACAAGAGCAATTCGGGGAGTTGGGAAATAGGTTAAAAAGTAGGGCCTCCAGGGTGGCAATCTCTGGGCTTCTCCCAATGTCTAGGGCCAGTGAGGTTAGGAATAGGGAGATAGTACAATTGAACACTTGGCTAAAGGACTGGTCCAGGAGGGAGGGCTTCATATTCCTGGATCACTGGGAAGTTTCCAAGAGAGGGGGGCACCTGTACAAGAAGGACGGGTCACAACTAAATTGGAAGGGCACGAATAACCTGGCTGGGAGTTTTGCTAGTGCAGTTCGGGTGGGTTTAAACTAATATGGCAGGGGGGTGGGGATCAAAAAATTATATCTACAAGTGTAGAGGCTGGGGACGAGCTTGGGGCCAGGACAAGGCTGGCAAAGAAGAAAAGCACTCTGGGGGAGGATGACCTCACTGGGCCTGGAGGTCTGGAGTGCATCTACTTCAATGCAAGGAGCGTAGCAGGTAAGACAGACGAACTTAGGGCCTTAATGCTTACGAGGAATTTGGATGTGGTTGCGGTGACAGAGACTTGGTTGAAAGAGGGACAGGACTGGCAACTGAATATTCCGGGGTACAAGTGTTTTAGGCGAGACAGAGGAGGGGCCAAAAGAGGTGGGGGAGTAGCAGTATTAGTGAGAGAGCATATTACAGCAGTGCAGAGGGAGGACAATTCAGAGGGGTCGTGTAACGAGTCACTGTGGGTGGAGCTCAGAAACAGGAAGGGCGCAGTCACTCTGTTGGAGGTATACTACAGGCCCCCCAACAGCCAAAGGGAAGTGGAAGAACGGATATGTCAGGAGATAATGGATAGGTGCAGGAAAAATAAGGTTGTTGTAGTGGGAGACTTCAATTTCCCTGGTATAGACTGGAAATCGCGTAGGGCTGGGAGTCTGAATGGGGATGAATTTGTAAAATGCATACAGGAAGGTTCTTTGGAACAATATGTAGATAGCCCGACTAGAGAGGGGGGCTATACTGGACCTAGTACTGGGGAATGAGCCCGGTCAGGTCTTCAAAGTTTAGGTAGGGGAACATGTGGCAAATAGTGACCACAATTCTGTTAGCTTTAGGATAGTAATGGAAAAGGATGAGTGGTGTCCCAAGGGTAAGGTGTTGGATTGAGGGAAGGCTAACTTTAGTGGGATTAGGCAGAAATTGGCAGCTGTTGATTGGGAGAGGCTGTTTGAGGGTAAATCCACATCTGGCATGTGGGAGTCTTTTAAGGAACAGTTGTTAGGGCTGCAGGATAGGCATGTGCCTGTAAAAAAGAAGGATAGGAAGGGTAGGATTCGAGAACCGTGGATAACCAGGGAAATTGAGGGATTGGTCAAAAAGAAAAGAGAGACGTACGTTTGGTCCAGGCAGGTAAAAATGGAAGGAGCTCTGGAGGAATACAAAGAAAGTCGGAAAGAACTCAAACGAGGAATTAGAAGGGCAAAAAGGGGTCACGAAATGTCCTTGGCAGACAGGATTAAGGAGAATCCCAAGGCATTTTATTCATACGTTAGGAACAAAAGGGTTGTCAGGGAAAAAATCAGACCTCTCAGGGACAAAAGTGGGGAATTATGCTTAGAGCCCAAAGAAGTAGGGGAGATCCTAAATGAATACTTTGCGTCGGTATTCACAAAGGAGAGGGATGTGTTGACTGGGAGTGTCTCGGAGGGGAGTGTTGACCTGTTCGCGAAAATCTCCATTACAAGGGAGGAAGTGTTAGGTTTTTTAGGGAATATAAAGACTGACAAATCCCCAGGGCCTGATGGAATCTATCCAAGGCTGCTCAGGGAGACGAGAGATGAAATCGCTGGGCCTCTGACGCAAATCTGTGTCTCGTCACTGGACACAGGTGAGGTCCCAGAGGATTGGAGGATAGCTAATGTGGTCCCATTATTTAAGAAGGGTAGGAAGGATAACCCAGGAAATTATAGGCCGGTGAGCTTGACGTCCGTGGTAGGGAAGTTATTGGAGAGGATTCTTAGAGATAGGATGTATGCGCATTTAGAAAGGAATAAACTCATCAACGATAGTCAGCATGGTTTTGTGAGAGGGAGGTCATGCCTCACTAATCTGGTGGAGTTTTTTGAAGAAGTGACCAGAATGGTTGATGAGGGAAGGGCCGTGGATGTCGTCTATATGGACTTTAGTAAAGCGGTTGACAAAGTCCCTCATGGTAGGTTGGTGCAAAAGGTTGGATCTCATGGGATAAAGGGGGAGGTGGCTAGATGGGTGGAGAACTGGCTTGGTCACAGAATAAGAAGTCTCACAACACCAGGTTAAAGTCCAACAGGTTTATTTGGTAGCAAATACCATAAGCTTTCGGAGCGCTGCTCCTTCGTCAGATGGAGTGGAAATGTGCTCTCAAACAGTGCACAGAATCACAGAAATCAAGTTACAGAATACTAATTAGAATGCGAATCCCTACAGCCAGCCAGGTCTTAAAGGTACAGACAATGTGGAGGAGGGAGCATTAAACACAGGTTAAAGAGATGTGTATTGTCTTCAGACAGAGCAGCTAGTGAGATTCTGCAAGTCCAGGGGGCAAGCTGTGGGGGTTACTGATAATGTGACATAAATCCAACATCCCGGTTTAGGCCGTCCTCATGTGTGCGGAACTTGGCTATCAGTTTCTGCTCAGCGACTCTGCGCTGTTGTGTGTCATGAAGGCCGCCTTGGAGAACGCTTATCTGAAGATCCAAGGCTGAATGCCCGTGACTGCTGAAGTGCTCCCCCACAGGAAGAGAACAGTCTTGCCTGGTGATTGTCGAGCGGTGTTCATTCATCCGTTGTCGTAGCATCTGCATGGTTTCCCCAACGTACCATGCCTCAGGACATCCTTTCCTACAGCGTATCAGGTAGACAATGTTGGCCGAGTTGCAAGAGTAGGTACCGTGTACCTGGTAGATGGTGTTCTCACGTGAGATGATGGCATCCGTGTCGATGATCCGGCACGTCTTGCAGAGGTGGTCACAGAAGACAGAGGGTGGTAGTGGAAGTGTCTTTTTCCGGCTGGATGCCTCTGATGAGTGGTGTTCCGCAGGGCTCTGTATTGGGACCTCTGCTGTTTGTGATTTATATAAACGATCTGGAAGAAGATGTAACTGGGGTGATCAGTGAGTTTGCGGATGACACGAAAATGGCTGGATTTGCAGATAGTGAGGAACATTGTCAGAGGTTACAGAAGGATATGGATAGGCTGGAAATTTGGGCAAAGAAATGGCAGATGGAGTTCAATCCAGATAAATGCGAAGTGATGCATTTTGGTAGAACTAACGTATGGGGGAGCTATACGATAAATGGCAGAACCATAAAGGGTGTAGATACGCAGAGGGACCTGGGTATGCAAGTGCACAGATCCTTGAAGGTGACGTCACAGGTGGAGAAGGTAGTGAATAAGGCATATGGCATGCTTGCCTTTATAGTATTGGGGCATAGAGTATAAAAGTTGGGGTCTGATGTTGCAGTTGTATAGAACATTGGTTCGGCCGCATTTGGAATACTGCGCCCAGTTCTGGTCGCCACACTACCAGAAGGATGTGGAGGCTTTAGAGAGAGTGCAGAGGAGGTTTACCAGGATGTTGCCTGGTATGGAAGGACTTAGTTATGAGGAGAGATTGAGTAAACTGGGGTTGTTCTCACTGGAAAGACGGAGGATGAGGGGTGACCTAATAGAGGTGTATAAAATTATGAAAGGCATAGATAGGATGAACGATGGGAAGCTTTTTCCCAGCTCGGTGGTGACGTTCACGAGGGGTCATAGGTTCAAGGTGAGGGGGGGGGGGGGGAGGTTTAACACGGATATCAGAAGGACGTATTTTACACAGAGGGTGGTGGGGGCCTGGAATGCGCTGCCGGGCAAGGTGGTGGAGGCGGACACACTGGGAACATTTAAGAATTATCTAGATAGCCACATGAACGGAGTGGGAATGGAGAGATACAAAAGAATGGTCTAGTTTGGACCAGGGAGCGGCGCAGGCTTGGAGGGCTGAAGGGCCTGTTCCTGTGCTGTATTGTTCTTTGTTCTTTGTTCCACATAGACAGTGACCCAAGCCGGGAATCGAACCCAGGTCCCTGGAGCTGTGAGGCAGCAGTGCTAACCACTGTGCTACCGTGCCGCCCCTGGTTGGAGTCAGGTATGACTCCAACCAGCGGAGAATTTCCCCCTCCCCCAATTCCCATTGAAATCAATTTCACTATGGCCGCCTTGATGTCAAGGGCAGTCACTGTCATCTCACCTCTGGAATTCAGCTCCTTTGCCTAATTTAGGACCAACACTGTAATGAGACTGAAGCCAAGTGACCCTGGCTGAACCCAAACTAAGCATTAGTTAGCAGCTTATTGCTAATTAAGTGCCACGATGATAATAATTTTGGTGATACACAACGATGGCTAAGAATAGACTAATGGGGTGGAAATTGGCTGGATTGGATTTGTCCTGCTTTTTATGGACAGGACATACCAGGGCAACTTTGCACAGTCAGGTAGATGTCAGTGCGGAAATTAAGTTACAACAATTATGGCAGACAGCTTTGTCAACAAGAATGGAAAGTGCTTATGTGTAAACAAAGCCTGGGTGAGGTCAGTGATTCCTTATTCAGAGAAGCAACTAATCTAACCTTGTGTCAGTTTCTACCTGGCCAGGGGGTTAATCAAAAACAAGTATGGGAACAAATACCAAAAACAAGTTATGGCGACATATTATGCTCATGATGGATTAGAAGGATATGGTTTTCTAGTGGATAAGAAAGGACAATTAGCTATACTATGATTGGTGGATGATGTATGTAAATTAAGGATGAGAATGTTGCTCGTTTCTCATTTGCTGTAATGAACCATAATTGCAAATCATCTGTATGAATCGACAGAACACCTGGCAGTGCATCCCACTGTATGGGTGTTCTCCTTGTGCACAAGTAATAAAGCTTGGAAGTTTGAGTACTTTCTGTGCTATAGTCCTAATTGTACCCATGTTGACTACACCAGTATCGTACTGTATTGGAACAGCTTGGTAAGGAACACAGCTAGTCTGGAGCACAAGACTCCAGTACTACTGCCAGAACATTGTCAGGGCCCATAGCCTGTGCAGTTTCCAGTTGCTTCAGCCAGCTCTTGATATCACATGGAATGAATCAGATTTGCTGAAGATCTGTGATGCTGGGGATCTCAGGAGAAGGCCAAGATGGATCATCCACTCGGCACTTCTGGCTGAAGCTAATTACAAATGCTTCAGCTTGTCTTATGCACTGAAATGCTGGGCTCCCCATCATAGAAGATGAAGATGTTGCTAAGCCTCCTCTTCCAGTTATTTTTTAAATTGTCCACCAGTATTCATGACTGGATATGGTGGGAGTGCTTTGAACAGCACTTCTATAATCCATTGGTTTAGTTCTTTCTATTGCTTGCTTCTTCTTCTATTTAGTATCCACATAGTCCCGTGTTGTTTCTTCACCAGGTTGGAACTTCAGGTAAGTCCGGTGCTGCTCCTGGTTTTCTTCCCCCTACATTCCTCATTGAACCAATTTTGGTCCCTTGGCTTGATGGTAGATTGAGGCTAATGCTGAGCAATGAGGCTTTAGATTGTGGTTGAATATAATTCTACTGCTACCGATGGCCCACAGCGCCTGACGGATGCCCAATTCTGAGCTGCTAGATATGTTCTGAACAAATTCCATTCAACACAATGGAGGCTATCCTCAGTGTTAAGCTGGGACTTTGTCTTCACAAGGACTGTGTGGTGGCCACTCCTACGACTGCTGTCACAGACGGATGCATCTGCAGCAGGTAGATTGGTGAAGCTGTTTTTCCCATTTGTTGGTTTTCTCATCATTTTTCCCAGTGCCAGTCTGATAGGCGCGTCCTTCAGGACTTGGGATCCTAACAACTGTAATTTGTCTGAACATGTGATGGAAAGACAAATTCAAAAGCCTAACCTAATACGGAAGAAAATGAAGGAAACGAGAAAGCGAATCCATGGCTCTGGTCACTTTGAAAAACCCTTCTCAATAATATTTATTCCAATAATGTGGAAATCTCTTTCCATTGTCTCCAGCTGTTTGATGATTGGGTAACTCCCAACCAGCTTCTTCCTGTTTTTCAAATGAAAATAAAGGCAACCTCTTCTTTCTATTGGCTGACTTTGTGGAGATTTCTGCAGTGAGGTATTACACTCCAGCTTTGGGAAGCAGCTTTTGGCTGCTGGATGTTGGATTTGCAAAGCTCCCTTCATCCCTTACAAATGTTCATATGCATCTTCTTCAAAGTCCTCAGCCATAGCACGGAATCTCTGAATCCATATTGCTGGCTTATTATATTTATTCATTGAGCTATCATTGAACATTTCCATACTTAGCTAGTAACTGCATGTAATGATCATAATTTTTGCACTGCAATAATGGAACCACAGAATCGCCACAGTGCAGAAAGAGGCCATCCGGCCCATTAAATCTGCACTGACTCTCCACAAGAGCATCCCATCGAGGCCCTCCCCTCTGCCCTATCCCTGTAAACCTGTGCATTTAGCATGGCTAATCCATCTAACCTACACATCTTTGGACTGTGGGAAGTAATTGGAGCACCCGGAGGAAATCCACGCAGACACACAGGCAGGGGAATACATGCAAATTCCACACAGTCACCCAAGGCCGGAATTGAACCCAGGTCCCTGGCGCTGTGAGGCAGCAATGATATACAGTACTTTTGTTCAGTTGAAGTTATGTTGGCATAAAAATTAATGGTGAACAACTGCAGCATTGTTCTCAGCAGTCTTTCATGACATTCTTTCTTGAGATGTAACACAGATTAATCACGAAAGATGTTTAAACTTTGATTTTTCTTGAAGGATTAATCAGGTTGTGAAGTGTGGACAGTTAATAACTGAAAAGATGTTCTCCCTTCATGAGACACCTTTTGAAGTGTCTGAATTCTTGGAGATTCAGAATAGTCCTTACCTCTGTGGCTCTTTGGTAAAATACTTCTCAAGATTCATGATTGCGCTTTCTGGTTGCATTAAACCTGATAGTTGCTGTGGCTCAAATGTTGACAAAAATGTCTTTAATTGGGCCTGTACTCCCTTGGAGTGGCAATCAGTGTCAGGCCTCGGGGGAAGGTGGTTCATAGGGAGAGGGGTTCAAACTGTGGGTGCGAGAGTTGGACCTCAGGGGGCTGTTGGGCCTTGGTGGTGGGGATCAGAACTCCTTGGAGGGTGTTGGGCTTTGGGGGGGAGGGGGTTGATGCAGGAGAAATGTTGGGTCTCAGGAGGGTAGGGAAGGCCTCAGACCCGGTCTGGTTGGGTCTAGAGTGAATTGGGCTGAGAGTCAAGCCCGCCAGGAAGAAGTCCATGCGGATGTGGGAATCTCCTGGAGGCAGATTGTAGGGAAATCCTGTGGGATTCAGAGGGGTGGCAACAGTCCTCTGGGCGGGTTGTCAGGGATGGAGGGAAATCCCTGGGGAGTTAGCAGAGTGCAGATTCCCATGATTGGCGGGGGGGGGGGGGGGGGGGCGGTGGTGTTGTTGGAGGCTGAGGGTGTTCCCTGGGGGATTGGGACAAGGGAGAAGTCCTGTGGGGGTGATTGGTCTGGGTCTGTACAATAATTAGCCTGAACTTTGAAATGGTTTTAATTCTTCCAACTTTCGCTGGGTAACTATCGGTGTCACCTGGTCAGAACCATCCAAAATTTCCGAATCAAATCACAATTTTGAATGGTTCACATTGCAGAGCAATTGCCCAGAGGAAGTTTGCACTTGTAGGCAATTGCTATGCAAAACTTTACCTGGGAGCCTCTGAAGGGGATTCCCCAGTGCATCTATGTGTTACCCCCGCAATCGAACGCCAAGGAGCTTGGAAGTTAAAGCCCTGAGAAGGGGACAAAGAAACTCACCGTTCTTTCATTCAGGATCCTTTATTCACATCCCATCCAAAACTGATAGCTGAACTAAAAGATTCAGGAAAACCATCTTGATGCAGGAAGACCTTTCTATCAGGAGTTTAGATTGAGACACTGTTGTTGGTGTTAACTCTACCTTTGTTGTGCTTGATGCTGACACTGCTTTCTGAAAGTGGAAATGTATTCAAATCCCCACTGAGGATGTTACTGATTTTGAAATGCAGAAAATAAATTTTAATTATCTAATATAATATATAACAACCATAGATGATCCAATGTTTATTGAATCGTCATTTCGTGATTTGGAATTTGAGTATTGCTGAAAAAAGGCATTTTGTAGAAGCTTTTCATCTTGCATTGATCAGGACAATCGCAGGGATACTGATGTCAGGGGAAACAACAACTTTATACTGCATGAAAAGAGGGTGTTGACAGGTTGGCAAGTGGATTTTGATTGGTGGAGGTGTTGCCATGGAGAATGAACCAGTTAATGGTGACTGAGAGTTAATGACCAAGCATTGTTTGAAATTTTAACCAGATATCTTGGCTTTGATTGGTCAAGGCATTTCCCTGAGGAATGAACCAACAAATGGCTTTGTTACTTTTTTTCTCTGAAAAAGGTGCAATGTGTGTGCATGTTCTTTCTGTCTGCATTGATTTTTGTAGCTTCCTGTATTGATGTTTGTAGCTTCCTGTACACGCAAATGCTCCACACTGCGAATCTAACTGACAATCTTAAATTGGTTGGCAGAGTAATTTTTAGCACACTGATGATTATTTAGCAAATGCTGTCCCCTTGCAGAATCACATCTAATATTGGACACTGTGTATTGAGTTTTGTAAGCATGGGCTGGTTGTGTATGGTGTGGACATTGCTCATTGCAAACATTGGAAGGGGCATGCTGTTTGATGCCAGTCTTTGGGATATACGGACTACACTAGCACAGAAATCTATACTCTACAACTCATTTATTTACCACATTTATTGAATCCTTTGTTGTGATTGACAATACCATTTTGAAAGTAACAAAATTGGTGAGTAGCTGTATATCTTTTAAATTTTCTAAAGTGCCAATGTAGGCCAAATGGCTCGTTCCTGTGATGTAAATTCTGTATAAAGAAGTGTTCTGTACTGAATAAGTGCATTATCGCTAACACCAGGGTGACAAATTAGAATTTGTATTAGAAGGATAGGGGAAGGGTTTAAGAGAGGGGTTTTTTTCAAATAACTTGTACTAAGATTGGAGTCAACTACATTTCATAGACAGGTGGACAAACACAAAGTAAAATATCAAAGGATATTGAGAAAGAATAGGAAAACATGATTAGAGGAGGTGGTTCCAATGTGGAGCTGGCAAAGATTTAATGGACTAAATGATCGTATTAAGTGCTGAAATTTATACAACCCATAGAATCCCTCCAGTGCAAAAGGAGGCCATTCGGCCCATTGAGTCTGCACCAACAACAAGCCCACCCAGGCCCTATCCCCTTAAACCCACGTATCTACCCTGCTAGTTCCCCTGATACTAAGGGACAATTTAGCATGGCCAATCCGCCTAACCCGCACATCTTTGATGTGTGGGAAGAAACCGGAGCACCCGGAGGAAACCCACGCAGACACGGGAAGAATGTGCAAACTCCACACAAACAGTGACCTGAGGCTAGAATTGAACCCAGGTCCTTGGTGCTGTGAGGCAGCAGTGCTAACCACTGTGCCACCAGCCTGTACAAACAGAAGCAAAAATATAATTTGAAATAGTGAAGCAGAACAAATTTTTACATGAATACATTACTCACCTAAGAGAGAAATTTCACTTTATTTGCAACCCTAGTGGGTAAAATGGAACAAACTCTTACTGTAAAATGTGCTTTTAAAAACATTCTAAGTCATTACAATAATACAGATACATTTTGAAAATGTTCTCAGGAAATCAGTACACCTGTCAAGTTCAGAGATATATTGCCCCTGTAGTCTCCCATATTAATCTCTTCAGTCCTGTCTATTCTTGTGACCTTTATCAGTTCCTCACACAGTGGACATAAACAAAGTTTAAACACTACCTGGAGGTCACTGGGGATGAGGGACAGCGCAGCAGAGGAAGTTCCCAGCATTTTGTTACATTTCCTTTTCAACAGACTTTCGAAATCTGGGACTGGCACGTTCTAGAGAAAGTACTAGAATATCCCACGGGACCGTTGTTTTTTGTGTGATCCTAAAGCTTTGAAAATAATAGCAGAGTCATAAATCTCCGGCGGTAATCGGCTGTCTGGATGATCAAAAAAATAGTCACAGTTCTGTGGGATGCACGCAGCTGGCACTTATAGCTGTCATGGGCACTGCCAGATTTATATCTCTTGTCGAGTCATTGACTTGTCCTTTTATTCCCCTGTAGTTGATGTTAAAACCCGATTGGAATTTAGAAAAAATAATTCAACAGAAAATACAAAATTTCGTGGCTGCAATATGTTTCCATCGGGATCACTTGTTAGTAACACAAATACTAGATCACCCACCCCTCCCGCCGATTTAGGATCAGGGCAGAACTAATGATTAAATCTTACAACATTGTTAAATACGCTGGTGGTCGGTTAAAGGCAGGATGCAACACTGAATGAACGAGGACGGAGTGGCAAGGAAGAAAAGTATATTGTAACAAAAGTATGTTTAAAAAAAGTAATGAGGAGCTTTGGTGTGTGGTTCATTCAAATTCAGCTCTTCATTTCACCTGAAGAAATCCACATTTAAATAGTTTTTTCTTTTTTAAAAAGTAGTAACTTTTAATCTGGGGTGAACAGGAAATTTTATCCCAAGATGCGAAGATAATGTCACTGGTTGGGCTTCAAACAAGGTACAGAACCACGTATGCTTTTTTTGGCCGTGATAGTTTGAGGTGTGAAGGTAATGAGGCTGGTTTACAAAAAGACTCATTATGTGGTGCCGCATTTGAAGTTTTATACCAAAGGGCAGCAAAAGGTTCAAAGGCTTGGAGGGAATGGGACATTTGTACTTTTATTTATCCATTCAGGTACAACTCCTGCTCCATAGTCCTTTTGGATGAAGGCTCTCAGTAGTATATCTGTGGCATTGCCAAGGATAATAAAGCAATGGAATTTTTTACAAAAAAATCTCCGCACTATGCACCCATGGAGAAAAAGGGCGTTGCATATCTAGAACATTACGATTTGGACATGTTGGGGCCTATAACCATTTGGCAGGAGCAGGGAACCGTTTTGGATCTCAATGGGTTAAGCTTTGCCGATCTAATTGCTACCAGTCGCTGGACCTGATTCCGATCAGCATGTCATTGCTCAAAATGGATGCATCTCATTAAAAGTGGCATAGTACAAATTACCCTCACTTATAAAGTGGTTCGATTCACAGCATGTTTCAATGTGCATCTCATGCAGTTACAGGAGAAAACAGCCAGTACAGATGCAGTTAAACTGCAGCAGCTGCACAAGGCTGATTGGAATCAGGCCTCAGAGCAGTTTACCCGACCAGGAGAGATAGAGAGATCCATGAACACTGGCATGTTATTGGACAATAACTTAAATTTGGGCAGTGCTGCACCAATGAAACTCTATGGCTGGAATTTTACCGCCTCGCCTGCCCGAGGCTCGTAAGCTGCGAGCCTCGCCCGCCCCGCTTCTGGGGCGGGCAAGGAGGTAAAATTCCAGTATCTATGTTTCTGTGAAAATGATTATTGTGTGCAATGGAGAATAAGGTGTCATGCATTGCCGGAATGAGTTGTCCTTTTTTCAATTGTGTGGAGTCCGTGGACTTGTCTACGTTACATGTTTAAGGCTGCACTTCCCTTTCCTTTATTTAAAATAAATCTTTTATTGATGTTTTGTTTGCATTTCAGCTCCTGATTTACAGACACCCTTGGAACGGGGTGGGGAGGCGGAGGACCTTCTCGTGAACCTGCTCCTGGGTCGAGCCAAAGGTGTCATTAAGAGGTCCAGGCAGCGGGCGACTGAAGGGGTCATCCGACCCGACTGTCTGTCCCTCTACCACGGCTATATTCGCGGCCGGGGGTCCCTGGAGAGGGAGCATGTGGCGTCTGAGGGCACCATCAAGGTCTTCCATGCTCGATAGGCACCGCAGAGACTGGGGTGTGATATCAACCCCTTTAATCACATTTTGGTTTAAGGTTTTAAGTTTGCATTCTGCTTTGTTTTCCTTCTTTTTTTGGCGGGGCTGCCCTTCTTGTTTTGTCTCTTAGTTTGTTTACTTTAGTTCAGTTGATTTACCCAAAAGAATGCTGGGATGAGTGACCAGAAGGTGATGATGATTGCTTGTGCGACAAAGTGGAGCTGAGTTAATAGCCTGGATGCAAATGAATGGATATTCTGTTCACTTTTAGATATTGCGGAATACAGAAGGTTCAATGGACACCAAGATAGACAGCACATGAGCAGGTTCGATAGCAGTAGTCTGAGCCTGTATGTGGCAATGAGCATGGATCTCAGAAAGCATTGAGAATGGGTTCTGTCTGGACTGCAATGAAAGCTGAAACTACAGCCGGCAGACAACGCATTATGGACGAGTGTTGACATGGAGTTGGTCACCACTTCCATACTGGAAAGGATAGGCATCAAGTTCTGCATAATCCTCAGTGGCAAACTGGAACCAGGCTCTTCCTTGCTCCTTTACAGTGACAAGATGGCATCTGACAGATCTGCCAATGCACTATCTCGGTGCGCATGCCCCTCAGCATTCTCCTGCCCATAGCTCCAGCACATCCTCATCTGAGCCACTGTAGCAGAGGTTGTCTGGTGAGCTGGCATCCAGTCCACCCATTTCTACTGTCTGGTTGCTGCCCACTCACGTCTGATGATGCAGCCCATGCTGATCTGGATTCTATACTAACCAGGGCCAGAATCTGTGTTGGTGACAGTGAGTGTCAGATCAAGTGATGATGCTTCTTCAGAGGTCAGGTGTGTCTGTCACCCTTGAGGCCAGTTATTGGCCAGGTGGCAGTTCCTGGATGCCTGAAAGCATAAATGCAGATGGGAAGGATTTGGGTGCTGGGGGAAACTCAGCTGGACTCATCAAATGCACACAGTGGCTCCTAGAGCAGGTCAGAGGCTAAGAATACTGCAGGCGAGTAACTCACCTCCTGAGTCTCCAAAGACTGTCCACCATCTGCAAGGCACAAATCAGGAGTGTCATGGAGTACTCCCCACTTGCAGCTCCAACAGAAGCTTGACACCATCCAGGACAAAGCAGCCCGCTTGATTGTCACCCCATCCACAAACATCCACTCCCTCAACCGCCAACACTCAGTAGCAGCTATGTGTACTATAAGATGTACTGCAGCAATTCACCAAAGATCCTTCGACTGCACCTCCCAAATCCATGACCATTTCCATCTGGAAGGACAAGGGCAGCAGATACACAGGAACATCAGCACCTGCAAGTTCCCCTCCCAGCCACTCACCATCATGTCTTGGAAATATATCCTGTTCCTTTGCAGTCACTGGGTCAAAATCCTGGAATTCTTCAATATTTATAAATAGATACCAATCTATATCTAAATCTATCTCTACCAATACCCAATCTTGATCAACTGGGCCAGTGAGCTGATGAATGGCAGATGGAGTTTGATTTAGATAAATGCGAGGTGATGCATTTTGGAAGATTGAACCAGGGCAGGACTTACTCAGTTAATGGTAGGGCGTTGGGTAGAGTTACAGAACAAAGAGATCTAGGGGTACATGTTCATAGCTCCTTGAAAGTGGAGTCACAGATGGACAGCGTGGTGAAGAAGGCATTCAGCATGCTTGGTTTCATTGGTCAGAACATTGAATACAGGAGTTGGGACGTCTTGTTGAAGTTGTACAAGACATTGATAAGACCACACTTGGAATACTGTGCACAGTTCTGGTCACCCTATTGTAGAAAGGATATTATTAAACTAGAAAAAATGCAGAAGAGATTTATTAGGTTGCTACCGGGACTTGATGGTTTGAGTTATAAGGAGAGGCTGGATAGATGGGACTTTTTTCTCTGGAGTGTAGAAGGCTGAGGGGTGATCTTATAGAGGTCTATAAAATAATGAGGGGCACAGATCAGCTAGACAGTCAATATCTTTTCCCAAAGGTAGGGGAGTCTAAAACTAGAGGGCATGGGTTTAAGGTGAAAGGGGAGAGATACAAAAGTGTCCAGAGGGGCAATTTTTTCACACAGAGGGTGGTGAGTGTCTGGAACAAGCTGCCAGAGGCAGTACTAGAGGCAGGTACAATTTTGTCTTTTAAAAAGCATTTAGACAGTTACATAGGTAAGATGGGTATAGAGGGATATGGGCCAAATGCGGGCAATTGGGACTAGCTTAGGGGTTTAAAAAAAGGGTGGCATGGACAAGTTGGGCCGAAGGGCCTGTTTCCATGCTGTAAATCTCTATGACTCTATGATACTGTTGCATGAAATCTTAACATTTCCATTGAGTTCTTCTTGATCTGTTTTCCAAGCACTGACTGAAACCTATTCTCCAAATTTTTATTCAACATTTTTATAGAAGGCTCAATTGGAAAAATTATCAATGAAATGCTTTACCTTTTGCTTTCAATCTGACAGTGAGAAATGAACATGGTTTGTCTTTGGTATCTCTGTCAGGAACATTCATGATGTAGCCATGACAATGTTCAAGACTTTTCCTTCCCTTTTTCACTCATCCCTAGCGTACTCACTCGATAGGGCACCTAAAAGATCATCGTCAGCAATGCCACATCTTTGACAGGAATGCGCCTCATTCAAAGAGGAGGCATTATTCTCACCCCCATCAACCACATTCAAAAATGGAATGTGTCCATCTGCTTAGCAGTCAACAGTTAAAAGCTCACAAAACATGTCCAAGTCTTCACTCTCTATAAAGAAAAGTTATGGCCAAACTTACAGTACACACTTAATTAACAGAAAAGATTTGCAAATATTTGTATTTTTAAAAAACATTTTATTGCAGAAAAACTAGCTTAATCCTGACAATGCCATTTCCAGAAACCATTTGATAAATATCTTACTTGTGTGGTGCCAATTGGAGTGAAACTTACGCAAACCCAAGGGATTTATGGCACAATATTCACAGTAGGTCCTTAAAACTTGGCAGGAGTCAGTTGCTGTCACAATGCTGGCTGGACAGAGGACGAAAAGGCATTTGTTCTAACTCTGCATTCCCAATTAACAGTGTCAAAAGTTTAGAAGCCAGACGGTTATGACATGTGATCAGACACATTCTTTGAGCACAAAGCTGAAGGAGTCTTGCATAGATGTGTGCGGTAGACCCCTGCTGCTTCCTGGTCACCCGGTAACCTGTTTAACCCCTCTTTAGTGTCAAGCTTAATAGCCAAATGTTATAAACCAAAATGTTCACCTCAAGGCTCAAGTGTTAACCCTTTCACCTGCAGGGGAAACTACCCCCCCCCCCCACCATCACCCCACCCCGCACTATAGTCAGCCTGCCAGACTGTGAAAATCTACATTTAGCTTTGTGCTGTGAGACATATTTTTGTTTTCTTTATGGTGAATGAGCTGTCAGATTGCTATAATGTTTCAATGAGGTGGATTTCTGACCTAAAGAGTAGAGGAACAGATAGAGTTCAGCAAAACCTTTTAAGGAGTTACTCTTAAAACAATCAAGTAGCATAGGAAACAAAGGATTTTACACTGAATTGTATAGAAACTGCAGCAGAGAAACCCATGCAGCCTAATTGTCTCTGCTGGAGCTTAATCTTCATATGATGCTCCTCATATAGATTCCTTGCAAATAAACAATATAACTTAGAGGTTTTCCCAGTTTTAGATGCTTGCAGCCCTCTTGCCAATTCAATGTGTGTGTAGTTGAGTGGAACAAGGCAAGAGAATAATTTTCCACTCTGCCTGTTCGGAAAGACTAGAGGGAAACTTGTGCAGCAAATCTGAGTGTACATTTTGACAATAGTATTGTGCCAATACTTGACTGATTTTCTTTGCTTTCAGCTCTGACGGAGGGTCATCCAGACTCGAAACGTTGGCTCTATTCTCTCTCCACAGATGCTGTCAGACCTGCTGAGATTTTCCAGCATTTTTTGTTTTTGTGCCAATACTCATAGTGCCAAACGAGTAACAATGCATCTGCTGGTATGGGATGGACCCACTTCAGTTTTGTTTTGCAAAGGCTCCTGTTTTTCAAACTTAGTTTTCTAACATGGCCATTCAGTTTCTAACGACTGAGATAAACTGCGCAGTTTAATCTCTACAGCCTGGAGTTAAGAGGAAATGGGGCAGGGGCAGGGCTAAGGTTAGCACCGTAGAATCCCTACAGTGCAACAAGAGAATTGAGTCTGCAAAGACTCCCTGAAAAAGCATCCCAACCAAGCCCTCCCCTCCACCCAATCCCTATAACCCTGTGCATTTACCATGGCTAATCCACCTCACGTACACATTTTTGGCCACTGAGGTGCAATTTACTGTGGCCAATTCACCTAAACAGCACACTTTTCAGACTGTGGTAGGAAACCGGAGCACCCGGAGGAAACCCACACAGACATGGGGAGAACGTGCAGACTTCGCACAGACAGTCACCCAAGGCCAGAATCGAACCGGGGTCCCTGACAATGTGAGACAGAATGCTAACCAGTGCGCCACCGTGCCGCCCAAAAACCCCGCCCTGAAGATGGCAGCTGAAGTCTCGGGAGAATTTAACTCCCAGCTTCACCCGCATTGTTGCCCTTGTGAGAACTGATAGCTGGTGCAAAGGAGACAAACTTCAGGTAGCAGAAGGTTCTGGCTGGGTTTGAGTGATAGAATGTGAAATAAGCTCCGATCAAAAATTATAAATATGACACAGAGCAACTGCAAAAAGGTATTCAACAATTATCTCAATTGAGAACAGAACTGAATGTTACAAATAAAGTCAAAGATGGTCGAATGCTTCCCTAATAGTTCCAGTGCTACCGGAGCCATAGATCTGTCATCTGTGGAATGCATCTGGTTAAGGTTGAAGTGTGGAGTGTAAGACTGGATTGAAACCCTGCAGTTTTGTTTGATTACTCTTGGGGAGAAATTTCACAGAGCTTCATCCTCTGGGATATTTTATCTGTAGCTGGATGCCTTTCTTGAGGAGATGAGAGGATTTGGTACTATCTATGATAAGGCAAATTCTGCACGGTCTGAAGAGGGTACAGGTTTAATGAGCGCAGTCACCGTTTCCTGTTCCGTAATGGGACCACTCTTAAAGGGGAAGGCTCACTTCGCAAACCTGCTTAAAATTTTTTGTTTTTAAATTCTGACCAGGAATAATTTTGTCATTGGGGAGTTGCCTGACAGGAATCTCAGCCTGACATTGTGATGCAGTTAAATTCATAACTTCAGGATAAAATTAGCAATGTTCTCCGGTGAGCTTTTCATTCTAACTTGAACTGCAGAACTCTCTACTTCAACTATTTTGTCATCTTATTTTTCGCCCTGCCTCCAGCAGAGAGCCATAAAAGATGGGGGTGGCAGGATGGCACAGTTGTTAGCACTGCTGCCACACAGCGCCAGGGAGCCGTGTTTGATTCCCGGCTTGGGTCACTGTCTGTGTGGAGTCTGCACATTCTCCCCGTGTCTACATGGGTTTCCTCCGGGAGCTCCAGTTTCTTCCCACAGTCTAAAAGACGTGCTGGTTAGGTGCATTGGCCATGCTAAATTCCCCCTCAGTGTACCTGAACAGGCGCCAGAGTGTGGCATCTAGGGGATTTTTTCAATTACTTCATTGCAGTGTTAATGTAAGCCTACTTGTGACTAATAAATAAACTTTAATCTTAGCCCTTCAATCATGTCTCCAGTAATTGCCTCTTGAATTCTTCCAAGTGCTACTGAGTGCCCATTCCTAATTTTGTTTTGTGAAGTGCTTTGAGCTGTTATTCTATGAGTGCAACGTCGTATTCAATTATTCTGTGTTATATGAGTCTGCTTACTACTGATGCTCACTGTGCATGATTTGTTAGGTCTGGGTGTGGACTCAGGGAAAAGTAAACAATTCTGTGGAAAAAGCTAAGGCCCAAGCTGAAAATATAGTAGACATTTTAAAAATACTGTAAATAAAACTTGTTGCACACATTGGGTGGGATCTTTCTCCCTCTCCGTGATGTGTTTCGCAGTAGCAAGAGGCTTGGTGATGATGGAATCTTATGGTCCCGCCATTGTCAATGGGGTTTCCTGTTGAATACACACCTAGTTGCCAGGAAAGTTGTGTCGGGGCTGTGCCGTCAGCGGGATTGTAAGATCCCACCGGCATGAACTGCAGCAAGATTTCGGCAATAGAAACTAGTGTCATCCTTGCATAGATCCAAAATACAAAATATACAACATGCAACATGGTAGCACAGTGGTTAGCACTGCTGCCTCACAGGTCCAGGGACCTGGGTTCGATTCCTGGCTTGGGTCACTGTCTGTGTGGAGTTTGCACATTCTCCCTGTATCTGCGTGGGTTTCCTCCGTGTGCTTCGGTTTCCCCCTCCAGTCCAAAGATGTGCGGGTTAGGTTGATTAGCCATGCTAAATTGCCCTTTAGTGTCCCAGGATGCCTTGGTTAGAGGGATTAGCGGGGTAAATATGTGGGGTTACGGGGATAGGGTCGAGGAGGGGTTGTTGTCAGTGCAGACCCGATGGGCCGAATGGCCTCCTTCTGCACTGTAGGGATTCTATGATTCGTTCTGACATCAATGAGGGCTGTTGCTGCAGAAGATGAACATTTCTGTTCACAATAATTTGTTCACATTTACTGTTAATAGTTTCTGTCATACAGCTTTTGCTTTAGCATCCAGACTAGCATATAAATAAAAACACTATTTTAAGTCATTCATAAGAAAATCTTCAAAACCTGTCCACATAATTCAGCATCGGCAATAAGGCCGTGACATTTGTAATATTATAATTATAGCTATAACTGTTCATGGAGCCCACAGAACGAAATGTTGATTAGGATATGTTGCTTATTTATAAAATAAATGATCTAAAAGACTGAAGTTGCCTCTGCAGCAACAAGTTTTACAAAGATATACAAACGCTGAATGAATTTATCTCTTATTCATTTTCCACTATACTATACCTGAAAGCAAAGCAAGACATAAAATACATCTGAAACAAGGCTGTGGAAAAAACTAGCATACAAAACTAAAAGTTCGTATAGAGGTTTGGCATTCATTTGTAATGTCAGGATCCTGATAGATTTTTTTTTAAAGTTACCTTTTAAACGTACAGGTGGGAAGGATCTATAAAAATCACAATTTGTTACATTGTTAGCTCTGCAGAAATGCATGTTTTTAGTGATTACTGATAAATCTTGATTTCAATTGTTGTCATTTTCCTTCAAGACTTTAAAATAAAAGTTACCTTATCACTTCAAAGCTACTGTAGACGTTTTCCCATTATGTAAGAAGCAATGATGCAATCAATCTAATTGATACCAGAGAATTTTAATGGTTATCTGAAATGTAGCACAATATATTTCCTTCAAACAGACTGTAACTGAGCCATAACATGTACCCGGTACAAAAGCATGTTTAATATGCTATTTAATGAAATGATTTTGGTTATATTATTATTTTTTGTTAATAAAACGCATCTCAATTATTTGGCTGAGTAGATGTCAAAACTCCTGCTTTTCTTTTCTATAATTCAGGCAATTCTGAATGAGTTCCAGACTTGCTTTTCATTTACTTTCCATGGTCAATGCAATATGACTTTCTGAAAGGCTTTCAACAAGGTCTTTACAAGCTGACTTCTGTTCCTAAAAAAAAGTCCCTTTTAGAAATGTTAGGATAGGAGCAGAAAAGCTGCCTTTATATTGGTTTGATGCTGCGCTGATGTCATCCAGCTGGGTAAGACTTATGCATCAGACCCTGGCGCGAACACAGTTCCAAACTGAGGGTCAAATAAAAGCAAAAGGACTGCAGATGCTAGAAATCTGAAATAAAACTGGGAAGTGCTGGAAATGCTCGATGGGTCCGGCAGTATCTACATGGGGGGAAAAAGAGTAGCCATAATTTTCCGGCCCTTCTTGCCGGGAGTCACTTCCGCTCCTGCCAATAGCGATCCCCCAAACTCTGGCAGTGGAGGGTGCGGGGCATTTAAAACCGTGTAGATGCCAGCAGGACCGGAATGGCAAGTCACCTTTGCCACAAGAAACTACATCACGAGAGTGACAAGTGGAAAATCCCACCCATAGTTATTGTATTGAGTGTGACTTCTTCATAACTGGATACAGTATAAAGTCCATTGTATGAGTAGCATGGAAAATGAAACAAAATCATTTTTCAACAATGTTCAATGCAAAGAGTTTTTTCCAAAAATATTGATTAAAATCTTGCATGGAGCTATGATATTAGCAGTGCATATCGATAATTCATGGGTATCGTGTGATATTCTGATTTTAATTGGCATGTGTGGCACAGGCGGCACAGTGGCACAGTGATTAGGGGGCGGCATGATGGCACAGTGGTTAGCATTGCTGCCTCACAACGTCAGGGACCCGGGTTCGGTTCCCGGCTTGGGTCACTGTCTGTGTGGAGTTTGCATGTTCTCCCCGTGTCTGCATGGGTTTCCTCCAGGCGCTCCTGTTTCCTCCCACAGTCTGAAAGATGTGCTGGTTAGGTTGATTGATCTGAACAGGCGCCGGAGTGTGGCGACTGGGAGAATTTCACAGTAACTTCATTGCAGTGTTCATGTAAGCCTTACTTGTGACTAATAAATAAACTTTTTTAAAAAGTGGGCAAAGTCTTGCAGAATGTATCTCATAATTCCAAGCATTATTTTAAATGGAATCTAAACAGAAATATTTTCCGCCAGCACAGAAATGGAGATAAAGTGAGGGGATTCTCTCGCAAAGTTTTGTTTTTTATTGTTTTGCTTTTATGACTTATTGTGTGTGTGTTCTTGCGACATTGGATACTCAACCTGTTGGGAGGCCAGCGCTGCTGTGTAAGCAGCCGCCAGGAGGTGGGTGGGAATTTAAGTTCCCCTTTGATTTAGTTGGCGTCATCTGTGGGTTAGTTGGTCACATTCTCACCTCTGAGTTTGGAGGTTGGGGTTAAGTGGACATAACATGATGGTTGCCATTCCTGTGTTGTGCTCAAGAAGTGCTGCTGTATTGAAGGTTCTGCCTATTGCGTGAGACATTAAACCGAGGTTTTGTGGCCCTCTTGGGTGAATGCATGCTGCTGCTTGTCCAAAATGAGAACAGTGACTGCACTCCAAAAGCACTTCATTGTTTTTAAAGAGCTTTGGTGTGTCCCGAAGGCAGGAAATGCGTGACTTATATTTTTGTCCTTTATAAAGAGCAGCAACCTGCGACTGGTACAGCATGGTGGCAGAGTGGTTAGCACTGCTGCCTTACAGTGCCAGGGACCCAGGTTCGATTCTGGCCTCAGGTCACTGTCTGTGTGGAGTTTGCACATTTTCAACATGTCTGCGTGGGTTTTCCTCCGGGTGCTCCAGTTTCCTCCCACAGTCCAAAGATGTGTGGGTTAGGTGGATTGGCCATGCTAAATTGACCTTAGTGTCAGGGGATTAGCAGGGTAAATATGTGAGATTATGGGAATAGGGCCTGCGTGGTCAGTGCAGACTCGATGGGCCGAATAGCCTTCTTCTGCACTGTAGGGATTCTAGGATTCTATGGTACAAATGAAAAAAATAATGAAACTGCAAACTGGAAACCTAAACAGGAATTGCTCTCAAATTCTGATCTTTTAGTTTTCAGTCCATGCAAACGTATTTTGTACCTGTTCAGCGGTAAGGATTTCTTGCATTTTCACTTCTGTGCTTTTTTACTGGCAATGAAAGACTGGATAGATAGAGAAGCATACAGGTTGCTGAACAGAGGCACTATGTATGCCCTGTCCAACATTTCTGCTGTGTTCTCCTGGCATCGGCCGCATTGTGTTTGAAGCACAAACGCAAAAAATAATCCATTCCGTGAAAATAAGCTGTTCATGTTTTGTTCAGCATAAATGTTGGTAGTGGCTGATTTGTTTCACATTTACATCAGACATCCAGGGCGGGATCTTCGGCCGCGCTTGCCCCGAAACCAGAAAATCCCGCTCGAGGCCAACAGGACTTTTCCATGGTCCACCCCCTCGCCCACTCCAATTCCCATGGCGGACGGAACGGGAAAATTCATCCCCCAGAATCAGTCATTGTTTCCGCATCTCAAAAGTGGACAACAGGACATCAGCTACAGGTCAAGTCATTTTAGACCCAAGCAGCATGTTTTGGAGGACATTCAGCCCATTGTACTTGTGCTGGTTCTTTGGAAGAGTTATCCAATTATCCCCACAACTCTTTTATGAACTTCTTTTCGATGTACATATCCAATTCCCTTCTGTAAAGCTACAAATGAATTCGCTTCCATCATCCGTTAAGGCGGCGTATTCCAAGTTATAATGGCTCACTACATAAAAATATTTCTCCACATCTCATCTGTTGTTTCACCATCCCGATGACTAAATTATAAAGCAATTCGCCTTGAACCCTCAGGGCATTCACAGATAAATCCAATGCCTATAGTGCTGACTATATGGGCTAGATTGACTCTCTCAAACTGTGTGAAGCCACCTCCCCACTGTCTCCACAATCCCCACCACCTCCCCTCGCCAACTCCCCCCACTACTGTTCCTGCTAAACTCCCCGGGGTACACAACTGCTGCCAAAATCACAAGTTAAACGCATTTCTTTTTTTTTTCCCAAATATCATAGCATGTTTGCTAAGATGAACTTCATATGATTTGTATTTTTTTAAATTTCCTCTGGTGCTCCCAGATTAACCCGCCAATCATTCTGCTTAATGCGAGGGATCGGAGCCAATATCCACTTCTGTTTTCTTTTCCTTAAAAACTGTGTGCCTGTCATACATTCTACACAACTTCTCTGATCTCCGCTGGCAGGATTAAGTGACCGTGACAGGAACTTCCATTGGGACGGGGATTGGGAGGTGGTGGGTTGCTGGTGATGGCATGCATCGTAATGGGGTAGAGGGAAAAGACAAGCCTGGTTGCCTCTCGGTGTCTATTTCCATTTTCTTTACACTGTCGAGGAAGTCGTGACATTAGGTAACAGCAGCTCTTCTTGAAGTTTAATGATAGTGATTGAGGGGGTGGAGGTGACACAAAGGTAGTGCACAGGCAGCTCTGAGTGCTGTCTCACTGAAGACCCTAATCGTAAGATCCACCCACTTGGCGCTATCAGTTCCCAAAGAATTAAAAGGTCAAGCACAATGCATTTCCTCTGATCGAAGGCTGGTCTAAATAAAGACAGACAATTTCACTCATTTTAAGTGATATTTACTGGCTCAGGCAGGAGTACAGAGAGATGGTGTTGGGACAACTGAATTGTGAGCTGTTTTGGATAAAGCATACCTGCCATTTAATTTTCCCACACACATATAATACTCAGGACCAGGTTTCAGCCTGTTTGACGTGAGTACACAAAGACTTATTCTCCCCAGAAGAGATGACGATTTGGCTGACTGTGGTGCTTTGTCAAGATGGGAGAAGTCAAAGGTTATCTTTTGTTGGGTAGTATGAGATTGCCTGGTGACCTCTTCTCCCCTCACTCGATCCATCTGCAAAAATCATTAGTGGATTTTATTTTCCCCTCTAGAATTCCCAGCATCTTTTTAGCACCGTGATCAGATTACCAAGCCCCAGTCCTGGTCAAGCCTTATGGCCCAGAAGAAGTGAAGGATATGTTGTTTTGAAAAAGTTTGTAGTGAGGACAGATTTTCTTTAAACTGAAGTGACCTTTCCTTCCCAATTGGGCATTTCTCAGTTGAAAATGTTCTACCATGTACTGAAAGGCTGTGGAGGTATCTTGAGCGCCAAGCAAGAATTTTACCAAAAGCTTCATTAGCACATATCAGAATCAACACATTTAACTGCACACTCTTACTGCACAGTGGCAATTAGATTATAAAGAAAATATTGAGAAATTTGGATTCCATTTGGTCAAATACTGCTTTGTGTCGAGTTTTCAGACTAATTCACGAAAGCAAATTGGAATTCCAACAAACATACAGACACTTCAGGTGGAATTTTCCTGTCCCACCTGCCACGGGAATCGTAGCGGGCGAGACAAGGACCATGCAAAGGTCTGTTGACTTCAGGCGGGATTTTCCGGTCTTGGGGCGAGCACAGCCAGAAAATCCCACCCTTCATTACATAAGCTTCTGGAGTCACTGTGCTAATGAACTTCATAAAAATTGTAAAAAGTACTAATTTCTTATGCTTCTCACACTGTGCTGTTGATGTATGTGTTTACTTGGACTGGTGCATTTTTTTTTCCTCTGATGAAAGTGCTACCCCACCCCCAACCTCCAATCTACTGCTATATTCTCTCTATGTTTAGAATCTTTTCCTATTGATCTGGATGTTTTTGTCTGATGGATAGTTGCCTAAGGAGGCCTTTTGGTGCAAGGGCTCGTTTTCTTATCACATGTGGAGATGTCTTTGGAGGAAACTTTAACATTCAAGGACAGGCAGGAGAGGGGCAAAAGAGGTTAAATTCTTAGAAATCTGAAACCCTACCTTAGATCACTGAAAAAGTGCCTGTCTCCTGTTTAACAGAGGCAGGTTTGGCAGCGTGGGGGGAAGGGAGGGGCCGGCTGTGGGTAAGTAACTTGCTCTCGAGAGCCGGTCAAGGATTGAAAAGTTTAATGAGGCAGTGCATCTCAGATTGTGGCAATCTTTTAGGTTTAATGACGGTGGACGAGTTTCCAGGGCCCAGGAAAACCCTTTGCTGAAACAAGGTGGATGCAGCTGCATACAACAGGTAAGTGTTAATCCTGCGCTGTTTGTGGGTGCAATAGGCTTCAGCCCCTTCAAGCTAATGAAAGTCAGCTACCTTTCCCATGATCCCACAAGGCCACCCCACAATCCCCTCCCCCATCATCATGACCTCTTGGCCAACATCCCGCATTCCCTGTCTTTTCACTCTGGGCCTCCCCGTAAATGTCAGGCTCATTAATTCTCGACCATCTTGTCCATACTCCTCAATCACAGTGCAAACGACTTGAGCAAAACCTATTCTGATGCAGTTTCATTTAGCTGCCTTTCTACCATGGCCAAGCCATCCTATCAGAACCAGAAAGACCCCAACCAAGACCAAAGGTGAGGGAAATCTATTCTGTGTAATATTTCCAAAATTTGGTGACAGGAGTGTATGCAAGATTCTGCTATCATGCAAAATGGACTGGAGACACACACTGTACAACTCAGCTTCATTGATATTACAGAGCTTCAACCATCCAGGCAGATGAGAGTGCCCATCAGTCCTATAGTGGGTTACTTTCTCTGTTTTAAAATAACTAATCAAAGATATCAGATTGGAGCAGAAATATCAGTACGATATTCTTTGGGCAGCACAATGGCACAGTGGTTAGCACTGCTGCCTCACAGCGCCAGGGACCTGGGTTCAATTCCAGCCTCGGGTCACTGTCTGTGTGGAGTTTGCACATTCTCCCCGTGTCTGCGTGGGTTTCCTCCGGGTGCTCCGGTTTCCTCCCACAGTCTAAAGATGTGCAGGTTAGGTTGATTGGCAATGCTAAATTGCCCCTTAGTGTCAGGGAGATTAGCAGGGTAAATATGTGGGGTTATATGAATAAGGCCTGGGTGGGATTGCGGTCGGTGCAGACTTGATGGGCAGAATGGCCTCCTTCTGCATTATAGAGATATGATATGATATTGTCCAGGTGAAAATAAATTTGATTTCTTATCTAATTTTGTGCATACCAAAGCCACAGGAAAAGAGGTCAAAACCTCAAATTGCCAAAAGCTTCAGTGCAGGTAGGAAATTTGCCATAGCTAGGATCACACTAAGGTTACACTAAATGCAAATGTGGACAGCTGTCTTTGTTCTAAATTTCTGCAAACTATTTCTGCCTGGATCTTATGCTCTTTTTTTGACTCTGCTAATGAAACCCAAAGAGCATTTTGAATCACATTTTGTGCAAAACTCCTTGGCTGAACTCCCAGGGTGATTAAAGCGATCACACACTGCTGCCCAAAGACAGTGCATGGTGATTGCAGCTGTGTAATCAAAGGGAAAATAACATTGGCCGGGATTCTCCCAAAAAAATTCTAACTGTCGAATTTGCGTGAAAACTGGAGTAAATCGCGTTGTTTTTTTTAGCGGGAGTTCAGAGAAGAAGCTCCCACACTCTGTGCACTGCAGAGTGCACTCGCATAAATCTCTCCAGAGTTCCGGGGACAGGGCCTATTCCCGCCGAAGAGGCAGAAATCAGTGCATTGAGCAGGCCCCAGCACATGCACACACCTCTGGGAGATCATTAAACTAGTCCTCCCAGCACAGACATTGCTGGCCTCAACCCCCCCACAGTCATTTTTGGCCTCATCGTAGGCCTCTATACACACACACCGCCCCCCCCCCACCATGCCCAAGCAAGTCACAGGCCTTCTGGCCTCTCCCCCCTCAGAGGGCCAGGACAGAGGGATCACAGGTAATGGGGCAGATGCATCTGGGCCTCCAGGACTGGCAGAACCAGTTGACACCAGAGCTTCTGGAGCTCATTACCCCCGTGTCCCATGGAGTGTTCCCGGGGTCTCTGGGCACCGCGAGAGAGGAGGAAGGGCTAGAGCCCGTGCCGGGACCTTCCACACAGGAGATTCCGGATGTCCCGAGATCTTCCAATTCCCCCCTTCCTCACACCAGGATATCTGAGGGCGAGCTGGATGAACAGGGTGGCACAGAAACACCAGTGTCTCCACAAGTCGGCCGGGGCCCTCCAGGTCCCGGCCCCCCAGGGGATGGCCGCCAAGGGACGTGGATCACAGCTGGACACATTCAGCTCTGATGTACATCCTGGGGGAGCACCTAGAAGAAGCAGGAGGCCACACAAGATTCGAAAGTTGTACGTTCGCTCAGAGGTCACCAGTAGTCAGGGTTAAGTTTTGGGAATTATTAAGAGCACAGTAAAATGTTATTTTCATCTCACAGCTGTGACCAATCTGTCTCTGATTCTCCCCCCACAGAGCTGAGTGTTCCCCAATCCCACACATCGAGGCGCAGACTGCACAATACCTGCCCCTCGCCCAAAGGTTATAGACTGCCTGCTGGACTTTTCCAACCATCCACCAGACCCTTAATCAAACACAACCCCTGTTATTCCCCCCCCACCCTACACCCCGCTTTAGCCCCCCTGACCCATTCCCCCATACTCACAGTTTCCCAACCCTTACCGCTACATGGCGGCAGTGTACATTCGGAGAACAGGTAGGAGTCAGACTTGAGTGGCACCAGGTGCAGGATCCCACTATGCCTTACAGCGGGCCATCACCATCCACCAGCCTTCATCAAAGACTCGCTACCAGTGCCAGCCCAGGCCCTTTAACCGGTTGGATGTGTTTTGTGGTCGGTGGGGGTTTCTGACAGAGGGTGGAGATTGGTGGGGTTTGGCTGAGAGAGGGGGGGGGAGGGGGAAGGATCAAGTGGTTTCAGTGTCCAACTTGGGGTTGTGGGGGGGGCGCGTGGTGGTTGCAGTGGTTCCTGGGGTGTGGTAGAAAGGTGTTTGGAGCAGTTCTCACACTGGACATCACCAGCTAGGTAAAGCGAGCTGCTATCAGGACCTTCCTCGCTGCCCTGCCCTGCCAGACACCTGTCATCACTGCCTGCCCTCCATCCTTTGGCTCCTCATATGGCAGGTCCTTCAGTTCTGCCTCCTCCTCCTCCAGCTGGTCTCCCCACTGCTGCGCGATGTTGTGCAGAATGCAGCAGACGATGATAATGTGGGAGGCCGATTCAGAGTCATTCTAGAGGGCACCCTGATGCACGATATAACTCACGAGGCTAGAGATGCTCGAGGAAATAAAGGCTTTTATTAACTACTACAATAGAGCTACCATATATAATACACGATCCCAGACTGAAGGGTCCCAGACAGAGCAGTGACCTTTATACCTCTCCCAGGAGGCGGAGCCCGACTGGGATGTACCATAATAACTATAATACAGGTAGAACAGCCCAACCCTAACCCCAACAGTAACATGTATAACAACCCAACCCTAACCCCAACAGCAACATATATACAGACTCATAGTACTGGCCAGACCCTGGCTCAGTACTACCTGGTGGGAACCAACGATGGTTCACCACACACCCGCAGAGCAGTCCTGGCAATGGAATCTCATCTTGAACAGGCCCTACTCATTGCTCCAGCACGCACTGGATGGCACCATGGGCCTCATTGTCACGGGCCTTTGCCTCGATCTCAGGCCTCCACACAGGCGTCAACAGTCATGACCTTAGCGGGTAACCCTTGTCCCCCATGAGTCATCCCAGCAGCCTGGGCTGGTCTTCAAAGAGCCCAGGGATGTCCGACCGCCTTAGCACAAAGCTGGCATGGACACTCGAGTGGTGTGCACAGAACTGCATGATGATCATCCAGTGTTCACAAACGATTTGTACATTGAGGGAGTGGAACCCCTTGCGGTTGACACATGATTGCCTCTCACCTCACGGGGACCGCAGGGCGATGTGTGTCCCATCCAACTGCCCCCTGGATATGGGGCATCCTGGAAATCTTGGTGAAGTCTGCAGCCCGGGCCTCCTGCTGAGCCTGGCCACTGGATGCCTGAAATGACCCTGTTGTGTAGATGTTAAGGGTCGCTGTCACCTTAACTTCGACTGGCAGAGGGTGGCTGCCCCTCCGCTCAGGTGCCAGGTGTGTGAGCATCTCACACAGGTGCCAGACCGTGTCCTTGGATACGTGGTGCCGACGAAGGCACTTAACCTCCGACAGCCCCTTGAAATATGTTCTGCTCCGGTACATTCTGGCTCTCCACATCCTCCTTCTCCTGGCCACTCTTTCAGGAGACTTCTCTCCCACCTCATGGCCAACAGCGGCAGCCCCCTGCCCTCCTTCCTGAGGGCCTGCCACTGGCTGCTCCTGGAGTGGCCTCCCTATACCCTCCACCTCCTGAGCTGCCTCCTCCTCCTCAGCTGCCACCATACTGGCCAGCTCTAAATCAATCAGTCCGAGATCCATTCTGAAAGATGGGGGTTACAGAGAGAGAGATTGAGAGATACATGTCATTGGTTGCATCTATCCCAGCACCAGCAGTGCCCCCACCCCTCCCCCATCCCTCACTGGGTCCAATACTCCCACTTGTGGGTGTTGGCAACACAACACAGTCTGGGGTGTCATGCATCACCTGATTAGGTTGCCTGCCATGAGCATCGTGAACATGGAGAGTATGCAGGTTTGTGTGTGGGCATGGGCATTGCACACCCATGAGCCAGGCATGTGCTGCAGGTCAGCGACAAGGGGCAGGGACAGACTGCTAATTATCACAAGATGGGTTCCCATTCACTGCAGAGTACATGCAGTATGAGTGCCTTTGTTAACCTGAGTACCCCTGCTGGGAGCATCACTGCTTGAACTGATCAGCCCTCAAGCATCACATGGTCCACTCCTCCACCACCCCACCCCCCCGGCTCCCTAAACCCCAGCATTCAGTACAGGACCCCACCCCAGAGGAACAGCGCAGTGGCTGCAGACAGCAGCCCGACCAGCAGTCGGTAAAGGACCCCACCCCACCCCACAGAGACTACAAGGAACATCCCTGGGCCTGGGGACAGCATTTCCAGCTCTCCAGTAAGTTCCCCCCCAACATACAGTGAGTTTCCAGGCCCTGCCTCCAACCTCCCCAGCACTCTGGGCTGCAGCCCCATAAGACTCCCCTCCTTACTCCTGTTCAACGCTGTCGCTCCAGCTCCCAATGTTTATTCAGCAGTTGTAAGCCCCACCAGCATGACATCACACCAGAGTGGGGAGAGAAACGAGAAGGGATGGAGATTCTAGTCTCAGAGCCGCTAATTATATTTAAAGGTATGCAAACACATGCTAATCTCCTTTACGCTCATTTTCAGCATGGATTCCTCCACGCCAAAAAACTTAGACTAGGAGATGCGCTCGGGGCCGGATGCCTAGCGTGAATCCCATGAATCGGCCGGTGCTCAAATCTCCCTGCCCGCTGCACTAAAAATCAGCGCAGCTGAATGGGAGAATCGCCCCCATTATTTTTCCAACCCATGTTATTTTGAATCCAATCAGCTTTAGATTCCCAATTTCTATAATTTTCTTTTTGTAATTTTAAATTAAATTCTGATTCAGTGTCCTGCTGTAAGATGGTAGAACATTGTTTCTAGAAAGAGAACCATGTTCATAAAATCATAGAATTCCCAAAGTGCAGAAGGAGGCCATTTGGCCCAAACAACAATCTCACCCAAGCCCTATCCCTGTAACCCCAGGTATTTATTCGAGCTAGTAACCCTGTCCCTAAATAGCAATTTTTGCATGGCCAATCAACCTAACCCACACATCTTTGGACTGCGGGAGGAAACCGGAGCACCCGGAGGAAACCCACACAGACACGGGGAGAATGTGCAAACTCCGCACAGACAGTCACCCGAGGCTGGAATCAAACCCAGATCCCTGGCGCTGTGAGGCAGCAGTGCTAACCACCATGCCACCCTCATGTTGAGCTTTCAACCTGGATGATAAGGTTATGCTGGTACTCGGAATGAAAGGCTGTGAGCCAATTGCATTATTCCAAAGCTTTGGTTCACAATGATTGGTTCATTTCTGCAGAGTCTCAAGCTGTGTCAGAAAGGAGAGCCTCGATGTAGACCCAACATCTTCCAATATCAGTTCCATAGCAAGGGAAACGTAAATTGTACCTTTGCTCTGATGTGCTTCCATGCAAGGACTTGAATTTGTTTTCAATGTCAAAGGTGCTGTTTAAATACAGGTTTTTTTTGTTGTAAATGAGCTTTTAATTATGTGTGCATCGATGAAAATGTGATAATGAAAGCCATTGTTCCAAAATGGAATCAGCTACCATTTTTTTCCATTTTGTTTTTGATCATTTTGAATATAACCTTTCACCAGAGACATACAGAAGATGGACATTTGTGTGAGGTAAGGGTAGTCAGGAGTGCTGCAATGTCAGGGATGCTGTCTTTAGAATGAGATGTTAAACTGAGGTCTTGTCTGCGCTCTCGGCTGTTAAAAGTTAAAAGTTTATTTAATAGTCACAAGTAGGCTTGTATTCACACTGCACTGAAGTTACTGTGAAAATCCCCTGGTCGCCACACTCTGGCGCCTGATCGGGTACACTGAGGGAAAATTTAAGCATGGCCAATTCACCTAACCTGCACATCTTTGGACTGTGGGAGGAAACCAGAGCACCCGGAAGGAACCCGCGCAGACACACGGAGAATGTGCAGACTCCACACAGACAGTGACCCAAGCCGGGAATTGAACCCGGGTCCTTGGTGCAGTGAGGCAGCAGTGCTAACACTGTGCCACCCCAAAGATCCAATACTCCCACTCAAAGACGATTATGGATGTACTCGCTGGTGTTCTGGCCGAAGTTTATCCTCCAACCAACATAATTGCAAACAGATTAGGTCTTCATTATAGAAACATAGAAACTAGAAGCAGGAGTAGGCCATTCAACCCTTTGAGCCTGCTCCGCCATTCATTTTGATCATGGCTGATCATCGAATTCAATATCCTGATTCTCCCTTCCCCCCATATCTCTTAATCCCGTTAGCCCCTAGAGCTATGTCTAATTTCTTCATGAAATCAGACAACGTTTTGGCCTCAGCTACTTTCTGTGGTAGTGAATTCCACACATTCACCACCCTCTGGGTGAAGAAATTTCTCCTCACCTCATTCTAAAAGGTTTATCCCTTATCTCAAACTACGACCGCTAGTTTTGGACTCCCCCACCATTGGAAACATTCTTTCTGAATCTACCCTGTCTAACCCTATTAGAATTTTTAAAGTTTGAGCTATCCTCTCACTCTTCTAAACTCCGGTGAATATAATCCTAACCAATTTAGGTTCTCCTTATATGACAGACCTGCCATCCTAGGAATCAGCCTGGTAAACCTTCGCTGAACTCCTTCTATAGCAAGGACATCCTTCCTCAGATAAGGACACCAAAATTGCACGTAATACTCTAGGTGTGGCCTCACCAACACCCTACACAATTGCAGCAACCATTCTTATCCCTAAACTCAAATCCTCTTGCTATGAAGGCCAACATACCATTTGCCTTCTTTACTGCCTGCTGTACCTGCGTGCTTACTTTCAGTGACAGGTGGACGAGGACGCCAAGGTCTCGCTGAGTATCCACCTCTCTCAATTTACACCCATTCAACTAATAATCTGTCTCCCTATTATTGCTACCAAAGTGGATAACCTTACATTTATCCACATTATACTGCATCTGCCATGCAGATGCCCACACACTCAGCCTATTCAAATCATACTGAAGCCTCTCTGCATCGTCCTCACAGCTCAACTTCCCACCCAACTTTGTATCATCTACAAAGTTGGAGATAATACATTTAGTTCCCTCTTCCAGATCATTAATATATAATGTGAACAGTTGGGGTTCCAGCACAGATCCCTGCGGAACCCCACTAGTCACTGACTGCCAATCAGAAAAAGACGATTTATGCCAACTCTTTGTTTCCTATCTGCTAACCAGCTTTCTATCCATCTCAAGACATTATCTGTAATCCTCTGTGCTTTCTCTTTTCATAGTAGTCTGTTTTGTGAGACCTTTCAAAAGCATTCTGAAAGTCTAGATAAACCACATCCACTGATTCTCCTTGGTCAGCTAGTTACATCCACAAAGAATTCCAATAGATTCGTCAAGCATGATTTCCCTTTTGTAAATCCATGTGGAATTTGTCTGATTATTCCACTGCCTTTCAAATGCTGAGTTATGAAATCCTTAATAATGGACTCAAGCAACTTCCCCAGTCCCGATGTTAGGCTCACTGGTCTATTGTTCCCTGTTTTCTCTCTACCTCCTTTTTGAATAACAGGCTTACATTAGCTACCCTCCAATCCTTGGGAACCAGTCCAGAGTCCAAAGAATTTTGGAAAATAACCATCAATGGATCTATTATTTCCAGGACCACTTCCCTAAGAACTCTGGGATCAAGATTATCATGGCTTGGCGATTTATCCACCTTCAATCCCATTAATTTCCCCAAAACTGTTTCTTCACTGATGCTGATTTATTTCAGCTCCTTACTAAAACTCTCAGAGCTTCTCGTATATTATTCATGGCTTCCTTTGTGAAGACCGAAGCAAAATATGAAGTTAATCCCTTGGCCATTTCTTTATTTCCCATTATGAATTCCTCGTTTCTGCTGTAAGGGGCCTAAATTCACTTTTGCCAATCTTTTTCTCTTTACATACGTATAGAAACTTTTACAGTCAGTTTTTATGTTCCCCGCTAGCTTACTTTCATACTCTATTTTTCCCTTCTTAATTAACACCTTGGTCCTCCTTGGCTGAATTTTAATTATGGCACCTTGCTGACTGCCACATTTCTTACTTTACAACAAAGCTTGCTTCATTAGCTGCCATGCAAGTCACCATATAAATGCAAGACTTTCATGGTCTCTTACATTTCTTTCATTCTGTACTGTATTTAAATTATATCATTACATGGATAGCTATTAAATGGAGTGCAGTCAGGGGATTAACTAGTTTTGGCAAATCACGGCTGAAATGTAGGAGATCAGCAAGCATAGGGGACTTTAAAAAAATTATTTCATGGGATGTGAATATTGCTGCAAGGCGAGTACAGGTGCTCATCCTTTTTTGCCTTTGAATTGTGGTTTGTTAGGCCATAATAGAAGGAAGTTAAGAGCCAACCATAGGTCTGAAGTCATATGTAGGCCAGATCTTGTTTAGGTTTAAAGTTTATTTATTAATGTCACAAGTCGGCTTACATCAACACTGCAATGAAGTTACTGTGAAAATCCCCTAGTTGCCACACTCCGGCACCTGTTTGGGAACACTGAGGGAGAATTTAGTATGGCCAATGCACCTAACTAGCACATCTTTCGGACTGTGGGAGGAAACCGGAGCACTCGAAAGAAACGCACGCAGACACGGGGAGAACGTGCAGACTCCGCACAGACAATGACCCAAGCTGGGAATCAAACCCAGATCCCTGACGCCTTGAGGCAGCAGTACTAACCATTGTGCCACCATGCCACCCGTGAGAATGACAAAAGGACATTAGTGAAACAGATATTTATTTTAATAACAATCATGGTAGCTTTATGGTTACTATTACTGAATCTAGCTCCGTATTCCAGATTTATTAATGGAATTCCAATTCCACCAGCTGCCAGGATAAGATTTAAACCCATACACCGGAACAGCCTGAATCTACTTGACTACTTATCCAACAACATTACTGCTGTGCTATTGTCTCTTGTGCTACTGCTATGTTAAAACAGTGATTATAACAGAAATAGAGACTGGTATATGTTATGTGAATTCAATGAAGCTCCTTATTTAGTTATTTTAAGAGAGAAATAAACCAACTTATCAACTTCTCGGTTAAGGGAGTGTGAAAAAGGGATGCCGTGGTACAATATGAATACTGCACAGCATAAATTGAAGGAGAATAACTTTGTAAAATAAATAACTTTCTTCAATTTTATTTCAACCTAATTCTACACATACACGCTCCCTCCCCGCCCCCACCTATATTAAAGGCACATTTTCTTTTTTTAGAATTCATTTCCTCTAGTTAGAATACAGGTCAGAGTTTCGGGGAGTGAAAAGTTCATGTAGGTGATTTGAAAAGAAAAAAATAATTGGGCACAGATGTAAGATCATGAATGACCCAGTATCTCACTTCATATAGAACAAAAAGTAACTTGTAAGCTAGGACTAATATCCCAAATTCACTTTGTGCGGTGATACTTGTGACAATGTACACCCATTGCTGTTTCTTTGCAACGACGATGCAATTTTAAATGCCAGTTCACAACTTCCGCAGAAATGTCTTTCTATCACACACATTCAATTGTTACCCAAGGGATGGTTATTCTAAACATGCCTGTGCATGCATAATGCCCATTATTGACATGTTAATTAGTGCCATTCGCTTACCAATAAATGAACTATATCGTACTCCAACATACGATCAGTCTGACTAATCAGGGAAGTAAATTTTCCCGTGAAAACAATGATGGTTATATGGTTTAAATACTTAAGCGCTTTACTGGAAGTTTACCCAGTATATCTACTTAATGACCATAGTGTGTGCTGAACGCCATTACAGTTTGCAAAGAAAATGTGTGCCTCATGGGTTTGTGCTCCCTCTGTGATTCTTAAACAACATTTGCAAAATAAACAGCAGAAATCTGAAGGTACAACATCATCCTAGTTGCCATAGTCTAATCTTGCATTAGTTGCACATGGTTATTTCTCCTTTCTCACTTTGTCAGTTCATTGGTCTATTTTACCACTTCAATATTCCATCTGTATGTTACGTATTTTAATAATCATGTCTAACCAACCCATTGACTTACTTCTGGACATAACACTAGCCTCTGCACTTCAAAAATGGTTTGTTGTGTGGAATGTTTGTGGATGTGATAAGATGTTAAATAAATGCAAGGTATCTATTTATATGTTGTGCAACTCGAATCTTTTGGCCCATTACTGCTGATCATACTGTGTTTTAAAATTAAAAATGAATTTAAAGAAATTGTTCTTGGAAATTGTAAGGCTGCTCTTTGATCTTTTGCTGAGAATGGCCTGAGAATTCCACTAGTTTCCCACTGGAATTGAGCAGGAATCACTGTGGAATTTCAAGGACAATAAACTTCAACAACTACTCATTGTTATGTCCTCATAAAAGCCATGTTGGTTGTAGCTAGTTCTTCAAGTGTGATCCATCTTTAGTGTACACAACATGCAAGAACTCTTGATTCAAGACATTTTAATCTTTGTCATTGCAATAAAAAAATTATTAAAAACAAATTATGTGCAAAGAAAGCGAATCAATTTCTAATGAACTTGTAATCTGTCTGTAGATTACATGATATGGTGCTGGATGCCATATCTCAAAGATCATAGAATCCCTTCAGTGTACAAGGAAGCCATTTGACCCATTGAGCCTGCACCAACAACAGTGCCACCCAGGTCCCCCGTAACCCTACATATTTACCCTGCTAATCCCCCTGACACTAAGGGTCAATTTAGCATGGCCAATCAACCTGACCAGCATGTCTTTGGAGTGTGGGAGGAAAATGGAGCATCAGGAGGAAACCCAGGAAGAACGTGCAAACTGCACATAGACAGTTACCCAAGGCTGGAATTGAACCCAGGTCCCCGGCACTGCGAGGCAGCAGTGCTAACCAATGTGCCACAATATCTGATGGTTAACTCCTGACAGTAAGCTGCTGAAGGAGAAGACCAGAAATCGATCTTTACTCGGTTTTAGATTTAGTCATAAAAGTGAAAAATTACAAATATATAGCTTCCAACTTTCCAGCCTACCATCAGTGCCTCTGTACTTGTGCTCAAATAAGCATCTAATGAATGCTCAATCTCTACCTGTCTATATTTAACCTTAATTTATACAATTAACATCAACTACTTAGATTACGTTTCTACACCCAATGTATGGAGTGTATTTGAAGTTTCCGGTTTGTGCTTCTGTTAAGTATATGAACACAATAAGGTTCTTAACCCAATATACTACATAATGAACCAACCTATCTCCACACACATCTCGCTATTCAGATTACAGATAAATAGGTTAAAACTAAAATTTTAAACCCCTACTTGTCCTATTCAGTTTGAGCAGATTATTCACCCGCCAACCTCTGCCCCAACTAGAATTGTTCAACTCCTCCCATTGTTCAGATCTGGAGCATTGTTAATTGAATTTGCTTCCATTCTCCGAAACATATCAGTGCCCGACTTCACCTGTGGAACCCTATGCTGTGAATGGCTGCGTTATTCTATTACAAACTCGAGATTTATTTGGCTCTGACAAGCCTTCTAGGATTTTATGATGCACATGGCGCCACAGCATTCTATTAACCTATTTGTTACATTTACACAACCACTCTTCATCATCCTTGACATGGGTCCATCTGTTACTAGTCATTCATGAGCGAGGCTCCTGTTTCATAGGCCAAAGCTTGTTCGCTGCCTGACATTACCAGCAAATAAATCCCTCTGTGTGGGTGAGAGTCAGATGACAGCAGCACTTCTCCTGCTCCCCACCATGCAAGCCCTGTCGTGACGTCTTATCCTTCTGTAAACACTACCCGAGCCCAAGGAATATTTTAAGTATCATGATGGAGTCATTTCTTTCTTTTTAACAAGACCCACACCTTTCCTGTGCTTGCGAATATTATTTCCCTAGCATTCCCTTGCCTGCCCCCCAAAAATTGATACATTGCGTTGAATGACAACTTTAAAATTTAAACGTTTCTGTAAAAAAGGGATACACATGTGAAAGGCATCATCGAGCTATCAATGCCACACACATAGCTTCCACCTCCAGTGTCAAGGGGGCACAGTGGGCATTCAGTCACTGAGATAGAGATCTTCACAGCACATCCTTTATGAGCTGTGCAAGAACTGTCACGTACTATGAAAGAACTTCAAGAAAAGGATTCAGAATAAGAAACATTATTAATTGTCCCACCTTTAACTTTTTTAAACAATTGTGCATGTTGCTGAATGAATGCAGCATACATGTGTTTATCAACGAGAAAGAGGTGATACATTACTCAAACTCAAACTAATGAAATGTTTCAGTACATTTTCGACATAATACAAATTATTGTGAAAATACATATGGCACTTAAACATGTGCTGTGTGCACATGAACATGCAGTACTCATGCAACTTTTAAAATCCTATATTCTCAGATAGGTGCTGCCCGCATAAGTCTAAGAAAATTTGTGTATTGAGTGTTGCACGTGGAACACCCTATTTGCAACAGTTCCTGCCATACTTTTCCTGTACAATTTTCCCACAGTATTATCTACAGCAGTAGGTACTGCTGATACTTATAATGAGTTTGCAATGTAACATGCACCACACTGTCCAATTTATTATGGATGGATAAATAAAGAACCGTTAAAAATTCAATTTGGCAGTGTGGCAGGTATTTCATTGGCATTTTATTGGAAGTACTTTGTGTACTTTTTATTTGTGTAGGTGTTACTGTGTTAGGCAATTTAAGCATTAAAGGTGCGACACTGCCCAACATGTAATAGCTACTATTTTAAGAGTGATATGTTATGATTGCAGAATCTGGTCACCAGCTTCCCAAAAACATTCAAAAATGATTATTTTTCACTTGCCATTTTTCTTCTTGGTTCAAAATGAAGAAAGCGGATGACTGAATTACATATTTCAAAACACATTAATTTATTCGGCACGGTGGCACAGTGGTTAGCACTGCTGCCTCACAACGCCAGGGACCCGGATTAGGGTCACTGTCTGTCTGGAGTCTGCACGTTGTCTGCGTGGGTTTCCTCCGGGTGCTCCGGTTTCCTCCCACAGACGTGCTGCTTAGGTGCATTGGCCGTGCTAAATTCTCCCCCAGTGTACCCGAACAGGCGCCGGAGTGTGGCAACGAGGGGATTTTCACAATAACTTCATTGCAGTGTTCATGTAAGCCTACTTGTGACGCTAATAAATAAACTTGAAACTTTATTCACTGAACTATCTTTAATGTCTTTGTCAGCTTCCACCAAAAGCCTAGACTGATTTTTTTTAATGAATACAGAGCAATGGCTTTGTGAGTTGCATTTGGATTGTGCAGTCTGAGTGCAGGGTCCCTCATTTCCCACGAAGCATCAGTATTGTTCAGTCAGTACGGTGATGGAATTTTTCAAATGTGTTTTACAGCACTTTCTTTTCAAGTGCTTTTCTTCAACTAATTTTGAAAGGCAAGGGGTGAATGTTAAATGCGAACGTGTACATTTGGAAATTGTGGACTTAACAATTTATAATAGTGGATATTAATGCATAGCATACCAAAAAGCATGATGAAAGGAAATGAAACTTTCAAAATTAGTTGAAGAAAAGCACTTGAAAAGAAAGTGCTGTAAAACACATTTGAAAAATTCCATCACCGTACCGTAAAGCTAAATTCTCCCTCAGTGGGCGGCACAGTGGTACAGTGGTTAGCACTGCTGCCTCACACCGCCAGGGACCTGGGATCAATTCCAGCCTCAGGCTGTGTGGAGTTATTTATTTATTCGCAATCATAACATATCACTCTTAAAATAGTAGCTATTACATGTTGTGCAGTGTCGCACCTTTAATGCTTAAATTGCCTAACACAGTAACACCTACAAGTAAGGCTTACATTAACATTGCAATGAAGTTACTGTGAAATTCCCCTAGTTGCCACATTCCAGCGTCTGTTTGGGTCAATGCACCTAACCAGCACATCTTTCAGATTGTGAGAGGAAACCGGAGCACCCGGAGGAAACCCATGCAGACAGGGGGAGAATGTGCAAACTCCACACAAACAGTGACCCAAGCCAGAATCGAACCCAGGTCCCTGGCGCTGTAAGGCAGCAGTGCTAACCACTGTGCCACCATGCGGCCCCTTGTTTGCACGTTCTCCCCATGTCTGCGTGGGTTTCCTCTGGATGCTCCGGTTTCCTCCCACAGTCCAAAGATGTGCGGGTTTGGTTGACTGGCCATGCTAACTTGACCCTAGTGTCAGGGGGAATAGCAGGGTAAATATGTGGGGTTACGGGAATAGGGCCTGGGTTGGATTGTGGTCGGTGCAGACTCGATGGGCCAAATGGCCTCCTTCTGCACTGTTGGGATTCTATGATTCTACCCAAATAGGCACCAGAGTGTGGCAACTAGTAGATTTTCATAGTAACTTCTTGGCAGTGTTAATGTAAGCCTACATGTGACAATAATAAATAAACTTTAATTTGTAATAACCTGTGTATTTTTAATTTCTGGTCAAGTTGCAATCTATTTTATTTCAACCCGAAGGTAAAAACTTATTTGAATATTGAGAAAGACCATTGAATAAAATCTGTCACTATTATCTCCAAATTGTCTCCTATTTAGAGGCTGGAATTTTATACACTGTACAACTTAAAATTCAGTAGTATATCAAACTGTCAAGGAAGTATGCTTCCTTTTAGAAAGAGCCAACTAAAAATCATTTGCCCCTATATTTCTGCATTATTCAGTTAGGAACTTTTTCAGCGGATGATTTATTCGCTATAAAATTATAACAGCACATTGCCAAAATGTTGTATCAAACAACTATTATCTATCGATAAGGTACAGCTTGTTAAAATCTACAAAATTTAAATTATGGTTGCAGCTTGGAGAATAATGTTTCCTGGTTGAAATATTCAGAAAGGGAAATATCTCAACCCCATGTATTTTTTGATAGTAGTTCCTGATGCAGCGCAAGTGCTGTTACTGGGGTCAAATAAAGTTGAAAGGTCCATATTTTTCAAAATTTCAACAAATCCCAAATGATTTTTTTTTGAGGGATTCATTCATTTCCCATGTCTTATTCGATTATGGTTTCCCAAAGCTGAATGGCCCTCCTGTCAACGCTATAAATGAACAATGTCACAATTTTGCCTTCTAAGGCGTGTGGCAGAGAGGGAAGCTACATTCTCTCGCCCCGGGACCCACCTGTCCATTGAACTTTATTGTGTCAATAGGGGCAGAGGAGAAAAAAATAAGAGGATTTAACTCCAGATATTAAATTTTAAAAGACAGTTCACATCTTGCCAACTTATTAAAGTATGTTCGGAATGTGAAATGTGATCTGCTGCAGACCGAAGCTGGAAATGTTACTATAAGGGGCAGTTTAATTTTGCATTCTGCCCTCGGGGAGGTTTTTTTTATGGTGATGGCATGAAAATTTCTAACAGTTCCATTGTGTGTGGCTTGATTTGTTTTAAGCAGCTTTAACCCAAGTCAAGTAGGGTACATATCTTTCTCAGCTTCAATCCAGATGTTCCTTCCCAGCCAAGGTTGATCAAAATGATAATATTGTTTATCCTGACATTCTCATATAGTTCCAAACAGTTGTATTATAATTGGTTTTCCCTTTGGCTATGCTAATGGCATAAAAGTGCAGCACCAAGTCATGTGGAATTTATTAGGCCTCCTCTCACACTGCGTCAACTTGGGTGTTCCGTGGGGTGGCTGTTTTGCTGGGGTGTTGGCTTTGCTTTCCTAATGGCCGGATTTGCCCTGCTCAGGCCAGATGTGAAGTGGTGGGAACGGAGGACTAGGAAAGATACCCTTGAAACAGTTCTGTGTAGACGGAAGTGGCTCATTTCTGGGTAATTTGAGTTTGCAAGTCTTGTAAGCAAGTTGATTGCGGTCATTTGAAATCAGTCTCTTTTTTTGATATATGAGGTTGATTTCCATTCTCATTTGAATTAAAGGTGTCAGCAGTTGCTTCATACCTCCCAACTGTGTGCGGAATTTAATGTGCTCCCCCTAAGGCATATGTTGTGGTCGTGCAGGCAATCAAACAGGTGGGACATTGCATGTGGGGGTCCCTACCACCTTTCTGCCTCTGTCCCAACTAAGGCCGGATCCAGGTAAGGACCTCATTCCACTAGTATTCACTAAGCAGTGGGCAGAGCACTCACCATGAGGCAAACACGACAAGCCAACCCCGGAGTTGCTTGGGGGCTTCGCCTTGTCCAAAAGCACTCAGTGCCTGATTGAGGGATCAGCTATCGGGAATTGGAGGCCTGCCACACACAGCTGAAGTTGCTGGCACAAATGGCAGCTTTCTCTGCCATGTAGTTCTGGACTTGTAAAGAAAGCGGCAAGGTACAGGTTCCACTTGGGTTTTGAAGATCGAGGTGCCATTCTTAAAGGTCTCCACAGTGCACAAACATTAACCAAGAAAACCATCCCCCCCCGTTCACCCACACCCCTCTAGACAAGCCTCTTTGCACGACCCAGACACAGCTCCCTGGTACTTTCTTATTGTGGGGGGGGCGGAATGATTCAGGCGCAGATGCCTGATAATGAGATATTAATAAATGGAAATGATGTTCCTGATGTTCAACTTCAGGAATCCCGTTACGTCAATGGTGGAGTATTGAGTGGGGGTTTTATTCATTTGTGGGAAATGGGCGTCACTGGCTGGCCAGCATTTATTGCCCATCCCTAGTTGCCTGCGGGTACTTGAGAGTTAACCACGTTGCTGTGGCTCTGGAGTCACATGTAGGCCAGACCAGGTAAGGACGGCTGATTTCCTTCTCTCAAGGACATTAGTGAACCAGATGGGTTTCTCTGACAATCTACGGTGGTTTCATGGTCATCAGTAGATTCTTAATTTCAGATTTAGTTTTATTGAATTTTTTTAAAAACCCGGGTCCCCAGAACTTTAGCTGAGTTTCTGGATTAATAGTCTGGCAATAATACACTAAGCCATCTCCTCCCCTGGCGGGGACAATCGTATCACACTTTTACCTCAGTATGAAATGCGATTTGAGCTTCCCACAAAAGTTTCCGCTCTCATCACCAAAACCGCCCGAAAAAAGCAGAAGTGAAAAATCCCAACCAGTGTATTTTTATTTTGTATTATTGCTTGTGAATGATAAGCTCTTTGGCCCGCAGTTATTCTGCTTTGAATGACAGTTGAACCTTTCAATGCACTGTATATTTTAAGACATTTTTGTTTGGAAAGGTACAGAAAATAAATTTGCAAACGTGCTACGTTCCTTCATCAAAATTATTTGCGAACTATTTCTCCTGATTCTGTATAAATGTGGAGTTTCTTTTAAATGAATCAGAATTTTGCTCCATTTTGAAAATTGAGAGGGAAGTAATTTATACACTCAGTTCGAACAATATGGGTGGCACAGTGGTTAGCACTGCTGCCTCACAGCGCCAGGGACCCGGGTTCAATTCACAGCTTGGGTCACTGTCTGTGTGGAGTTTGCATGTTCTCCCCACGTCTACGTGGGTTTCCTCTGGTTGCTCTAAAGATGTGCGGGTTAGGTGGATTGGCCATGCTAAATTGCCCCTTAGTGTCGGGGGACTAGCTAAGGAAAATGCATGGAGTGACGGGGATAGGGCCTGTGTGGGATTGTGGTCGGTGCAGACTCGATGGGCCGAATGGCCTCCTTCTGCACTGTCGGGTTTCTACGATTCTTCCATGAATATTTTATTAACGCGTCCATGTTGCCTGCAGATCTGGTGTCTTCTCTAAATTTGAGGTGCCCTTCTTCAAATTGGTGGGAACAATCTGTGATTCAATGGTGTGCAAGAGTTAAATTCAGTTTAAGTATTGTGAACAGAGGGTAGTGCTATGAACTTACGACCCCTAACCTGGAAAGGGAGGGACTAAAGCTTGAAGGAGGGAACGGAATGCAGAAGCAGGAATCAGCTGAGCTTCAAAAAAAAACAATTGAGTGCTCAATTGTGACTGGATTTATTGCTCTCTGGATCAATTCCAACCCTTACACTTGTGATGTTTCCATCATAAAAATATGTCCAAGGGTTAACTTCTCTGCGAGCAGCAAGAAGACTGATGAAGTTCAGCGTGAACAAAGCTCAAGAAAGAATGATGGTGTCATTTTATACTGGGGATAGATGACAGGAGGGTTTGCAATGTTCCGAATCACTATTCACATTGTAAAACCCATGTGTGAGTTATGCCGAATCAGTGCGAGTACAATTTGTTTAGTGGGCACTGCTATGAGATATAAAATGAAGTGATTCATAGGGACTGTTGGCCTTTCAAATTAAATTGCCTGTTTAAATTAGGGGCCTAACAATTCTCAGCATCTCAACCTTCTTCAGATGTTCTCTCCCTCAAATCCTACAGTTTGCATCACTGAACCTACTCCTCAATTTGCGTTGTCTTATTTTCTGCTCTCGTCATCCTCAAGTGTGTCCTGCAGCACTGTATGTGGCTGCACTTTTCAAGAAATAGTTTAGCAGCAGGGATCAGCAAAAGAGAAGTGCTCCCCACTCTCAGCCATCTCAGCTCTGAGACACCAGGTTAGGCTAAGTAAGTGAAAGAAAGTTACTTCGGAACACTCGAGGGACTGTACCTAAAGACAAGAATCTATATACCAGCTAGAGCACTGTGCTAGCGTATTTATGAATAGAGAGCCTCATTTTTTTATTTTAACGTTTAAAGTTTATTTATTAGTATCATAATAGGCTAACATTAACACTGCAATGAAGTTACTGTGAAAATCCCCCAGTTGCCACAATCCAGCGCCTGTTTGGGTACACTGAGGAGAATGTACCATGGCCAATGCACCCAACCAGCACATCTTTTGGACTGTGGGAGGAAACCAGAGCACCCAGAGGAAACTCACACAGACACGGGGAGAACGTGCAGACTCAGCACAGACAGTGACCCAAGCCGAGAATTGAACCCAGGTCCCTGGTGCTGTGAGGCAGCAATGCTAACCACTGTGCCGGCCACTGGGAGAAGGGTGTTCAGTCATCTTAACGCCACAGTAGAAGAAAGAGGGAGAGAAACCTTAACTTGTGCCCTGCCTTGTCCCAATCACTTTTGATCTATCTGAGTGTTGTTCCAAACAAAATCTCCGAGCCATTCATCAGTGGTTTGGCTCGAATTGCAAGCGCTGTCTGAAAGCATGACATTGGGTTGCAAAGTGTGCACCTCATGCCTGATGTGTGAGGTAAGACACAGCGTGCCTAGGCTACCACTTTACTGAGCCTGAAACAAAGTCATTCAGCCCATTGAGTCTGCACTAACTCTCCGACAAAGCATCATACGCAGGCCCCCTCCACGCCCGAAACCACTTGCGTGCCCTGCTAATCCACCAAACCTACATATCTTGGGACACCAAGGGGCAACTTAGCATGGCCAGTCAACCTAACCCACGCATCTTTGGACTGTGGGAGGAAACTGGAGTACCTGGAGGAAACCCACGCAGACACGGGGAGAACGTGCAGACTTCACACAGTCACCCAAGGCTGGAATTGAACCCAGGTCTCTGGCACTGTGAGGCAGCAGTGCTAACTACTGTGCCACTGTGTCTGATCAGATCCTGGCAAGTGAATCTTCCACATTGTTCTATTATTTTTGTATCCTTTGTAGCAATAAGTTATCTTGATAATCCATCTGGGGCAGATCTAAATTCAACACAATCAAGCTGTTTTCTATTCTATGTCCCTGCATCTTAAAAACAGCACATTCCATTTGCCTTCTTTATGGTCTTATCAACATGTCACATTTAATGATGTGTGTATTTGCATTTTAGAGTTCCCCAGCTCCACTAATTCAATTTAAATATCGCAACATTTGAGATGTATTTCTATTCCCAGTTCATGCTTCCAGTTACAGTATCACAGTGCCACCTTAAGTCCCCAAGGTGACATTATTGTCAGAACTGAAGATGTCCTGCATTGCAGATCGATTAGAATTAAATTGATGATAACAATGATCATAGAACCACAGAATCCCTACAGTGCAGAAATAGGCCATTCCGCCCATTGAGTCTGCACCAACACTCTGACAGATCATCCCACCCAGACCCTATCCCCATAACCCCACATATTTACCCCGCTAAACCCCTTAATTCACATGTTCTGGGACACTAAGGGGCAATATAACATGGCCAATCCACCTAACCTGCACATCTTTGGACTGTGGGGAGCATCCGGAGCAAACACACACAGACACAGGGAGAACGTGCAGACTCCGCACAGACAGTCACCCAAGCTGGGAATTGAAATGGGTCCCTAGCTCTGTGAGGCAGCAGTGCTAACCACATGGTTTAACTCTGCAAATGTTTCTATGCTTTGTTATGCTGCACTTTATGTTTAACTGGGCTACATAACTAGGCGGCACGGTGGCCCAGTAGTTAGCACTGCTACCTCACAGCGCCAGGGACGAGGGTTCGATTCCCAGCTTGGGTCACCGTCTGTGCAGAGTCTGCACTTTCTCCCCGTGTCTGTGTGGGTTTGCTCCGGGTGTTTCCTCCCACAGTCTGAAAGGCATGCTGGTTAGGTGCATTGGCCATGCTAAATTCTCCCTCAGTATTCCTGTGGTGAACCATAGATGGTTACCACTATGGGTACTGAACCATAGATGGTTATCACTATGGGTACTTGTACAAATGTTACTCTTGTTACTGTTGGGGTTAGGGTTGGGGTGTTCCACCTGTTGGTATTGTTCTGTGGTACACTCCGGTTGGCTCCGCCTTCCTAAAGGAGTATAAAGGTCACTGCACTGCCTAGTGACCCTTTAGTCTGGGATTGTATTGTTAAGCAGTATGCTCCATTCTTGTTACTAATAAAAGCCTTTATTTCCCGGGTACGATCCAGCCTCCCAAGTGAATTAATCGCGCATCAGTACCCAAACAGGCACCGGAGTATGGTGACTAGGGAATTTTCACAGTAACTTCATTTCAGTGTTAATGTAAGCCTACTCGCGACACTAATAATAAATAAATAATACTTGCACCTGCATACTTTAGACCAAAATCCTTACAAAATGATTAAGGTGGTGCTTTCGTCAAGTAATTTTTGGTTACTTGGCTTGTACCCACCAATTCTCACATCCATTGTAGTACTGTTAACGGGTGCGATGGGATGTTATGTAAAGAGATTATTTTGTTTGTGAATGGTGAAACAAAGTCTGTGAATAGCAGGACAAGGTACAGACTCAAAAACAGAAAATGCTGGAAAATCTCAGCAGGTCTGACAGCATCTGTGGGGAAAGAATAGAGCCAATGTTTCGAGTTCAGATGACCCTTTGTCAGAGCAGACTGCCATTCACACATTCTGATCATTTTATGGACACCTTTAGCAGCTTTCTCAGCCTTCTTCGTCCTCATTTACATTCCAATTATGGCCCCCCACCCTCACCCTCATGGTATAAATCTCTTCTGATTTTCTTTGCTCTTAGCTCTGACGAAGGGTCATCCAAACTTAAAACGTTGGCTCTGTTCTCTCTCCACAGACACTGCCAGACCTGCTGAGATTTTCCAGCATTTTCTGTTTTTGTTTCAGATTCCAGCATCTGCGGGATTTTATTTTGATCTTAGAATTCTAAGAGTTGTAGGGCAGGGGAAGTTTACAGAGTTGTAGGGAGGTAAGGTCAGGGAGGAACTTAAACAAGAATGAACATTTTAAAATCGAGGAATTGAATGATCAAAAGCTACTGTGATTCAATGAGTATAGGGACGATGTGTGAATGGAACTTTGTGGAAGCGAGGATATTCAGAAGGAAGTGGGAGCAGGTGACCAGAAAGGTTAAATCTTGGCTTCTGGGTCTAAGGACCTGGCAGCAGTGCCACAAGAAGTCTAATGCCATGGCCTAATGCGGGGGATCAAGATTAGTGAATGCATCTTCAAATGATATGGAGAAACCGGTGTTGGACTGGGGTGAGCACAGTAAGAAGTCTCACAACACCAGGTTAAAGTCCAACAGGTTTATTTGGAATCATGAGCTTTCGGAGTACTGCTCCTTCATCAATGAAGGAGCAGTGCTCTGAAAGCTTTTGATACCAAATAAACCTGTTGGACTTTAATCTGGTGTTGTGAGACTTCTTACTGCATCTTCAAATGGCATCTCCCACTCACCACACCACCAATCCCTCACACTGCTCAATGTACCACATCCTGATCACTCACCCATCAGTCCCTACCACTCAGGACTCAGACCTGACATCCAGATACTCATGCAGCTCACTACCATACACCCAGATTTTGCTGTCTCCACATACCTTCAGCAATTCAGCCAAGGCAGGCACCTCTCCCACACACATTGCGACACAATCACTGACATTCTGCCCTCTCTCTTGCTGGATAATATGGCACAGAATGGGACAGAGCAGAGTTGTCAAGGAAAAAGACACCTGGATTTCCTGGGCTCTCCAAGGAGATGGTTCATCACATTATGTGGCTGGCTGTGGCAGAGCCTGAGTCACCCAACATTGCTCAGACCATTGAGAAGGATTGTAAAGATGCTCGTTCACCAGTTTAGGGAAAACACAACTTGTCTATTTACAGGTTCAAACTACAGAGGCCTGAAGCCTCATAGTTGCAATCAGCTCCCAAGATGACTCTGAGTTCAGAGGCCACGCTGACCAGGGTGACACCCACCCTGATCCCCGATTGGTCCCCCAGTCATGTGACCCTTATTCTATAGATTGATCCTTAAAGGCACGATCAACACACCCCTCCCCCTCAAAGGTCTTTTATGCAAAAGTCAATACTCAATTTACACAGTCCCAGATAATTGAATTGAACACCTCCTGACTCCCCAAAGCCGATCCACCAGCTGCAAGGCACAAGTCAGGAGTGTGATGAAATACTCCCCACTTGCCTGGATGGGTGCAGCTCCAACAGCACTCAAGAAGCTTGACACCATCCAGGACAAAGCAGCCCGCTTGATTGGCACCACATCCACAAACATCCACCACCGACGCTCAGTAGCAGCAGATTCACTGCAGCAATTCACCAAAGATCCTTAGACAGCACCTTCCAAATACACAATCACTTCCATCTAGAAGGACAAGGGCAGCAGATAGATGGGAACACGACCACCTGCAAGTTCCTCTCCAAGCCACTCACCATCCTGACTTGGAAATATGTCGCCGTTCCTTAACAACCGCTGGGTCAAGATCCTGGAATTTCCTCCCTAACGGCATTGTGGGTCAACCCATAGCACGTGAACTGCAGCGATTCAAGAAGGCAGCTCACCATCACTTTCTCAAGGGCAACCAGGGATGGGCAATAAATGCTGGCCAGCCAGCGACGCCCATGTCTCACGAATGAATAAAAAAAAGACATGTAGTGCATAAATTTAATCAATTATAAATTAACTCTTTCAGGGGGTTTTTGAATCCTTGTGAAGCAGCGTAACTCCTCTGTCTGGGCCGCTTCCACAGGATTGCTGTCAGCCGAAACCACAATGAGAGGTGCCTCTTCAGGCACAGGCAGTTTGGTTCTATCTGTTTCCATGGAGAAGTTGGTTGTGCCTGTCACATGACAACCAGGCACTTCAGCGCTAAAACAGTCGACAACATTTCCTGAAGGCAATCTACTTCCCAATGGCAACACCGGCTGCTGGGGCATCTCTCTTTTTTTCAAATGGTCTATGTGTTTTTGGACATTCCTTCCTTCCATGTCCCCTTGATGTCAGGTTCCTGCCTTCTGCCCCTTATAAACTCCCAGCAGACCCTCACCCTGCGAAACTGCACAATGAGAATGCTGTAAATGGTGTAGCTATGGACCTCAATGCTTACGCACCTTCTCCTGTCCTCACACTCTGATTTTCTGCTTTCCGACACCAAGAACAACCACCTGCCGAGTCATAGCAGCTTCAAGAGATGGATAGAGAGCAACTGAGCGGCACAGACAAGGAGGCCACATTGTTTGACCTGTAACTCACAATCATGTACACAGATACTGGCATTGCACATACCTTGGAGCTCGTATCAAATTTTTAAAAGCGCAAGGTGAATCACCAAGCACAAGTGGACAGCAACCATGCCAGAGGTAAAGGACGGTTAGTTTGTCAGCTCAGTAGAGGGTGAGATTGAAGACAGATTGTGCTACAGGTGAGGACATTGATATGGCAGTATACGGGAGAACTCAGGTGGGCGTGCACACCAGAATGCTGGGCTAGTCTGCTAGACAGCCTGTCATCACTGTCAAGGAGCAACTTGGAACAGGTTGCCCTTTCTGCAGCCTCTGTTCCATCTCCCTATCTTTACTCACCCAGAGGTACTGCAATCCCAGCCTGTTGCAACCCCTGTGTGGACAGGTAAACCTAACCCTTCATTATCTGGATGCACCAACACTGCCAACCCGTGAACTCATCGCAAGACCGCCAAATCCTTGTTGAGTGACATGCACATGTGTTGAATGGGCATGCATGGTCTGAATTTGAGTGACATGTGTGTCATTAGCCAGTCGGGCTGTATGACGAAAAGATAGCGCTGGTTCAGTTACTTGCAGCAGATGTCTGGGTGGGCACCCTTCTCACGGTGACCTACTGAACAGGCTGTTGGCTGTGCTGGAAGCAGCTGCCATTGCTGAGCTCTCCGCAACCCACGAGAGAGGGCTGCTGGAGGCAGTGCTGCAGAGATATTCAGTGATGTGACAATTTAGCGATATTCATAGAGAATCATAGAGTCCTACAGTGCAGAAGGAGGCCATTGGGCCTATCGCATCTGCAATGACCACAATCCCACCCAGGCCCTATCCCCAAAACCCCATGCGTTTACCCTAGCTAGTCCCCTTGACACTAAGAGCATAACCAATCCACCTAACCCGCACATCTTTGGATGTGGGAAGAAGCCGGAGCACCCGGAGGAAACCCACGCAGACACGGGGAGAATGTGCAAACTCCACACAGACAATGACCCAAGCTGGGAATTGAACCCGGGTCCCTGGCACAGTGAGGCAGCAGTGCTAACCACTGTGCAGCCGTGCCCCCAATTGCTGAAATGACCCTGGCCCAGAAAAGATGTAATCAGTAACTTATTCTTTACATTCAGTGTAACACTCAGTTTGCAAAAACGAAACTGGTTTTCTTTTCTAACCTGTCCTTTATTTTCTAACTAATTATAATGACTCAGGAAGCCTGACTGGAAAGGAACATAGTTTATTACAGAATGCAAATTAAAATTATTACTGTGGTGTACACACTCAAGTACCTGTCTGGAACTACCATTCAGCAGGCCCAGTCCTGGGCCTGTCCTGTAAAAGGCTCGGGTAATGAGTTCCAGCAGGGCAGGCCACTGCTTGTTACCAGGGGAAATCATACTCAACGAGCCCATAAGGAGATCAATCAATAATTCCCTATGGACCTCGTGGGAGCTTTCACAATAATAATGCTGTATTAATGTTGATTTTTCCGTCTTAAATTCTTCCATTCCATTATATATAAGCAATGTATATTATACATGGGAGATTATATATGTACCAGACACTAGTCAGAGGGGCTGTAAAATGGACAAAGCTCTCTCTGTTGACCTGCCTTTCAGAACTGTACCAAAAACCTATGCTCCTAGGCATCTAAGTTTGTGCTGGATATTCTAGCGATTTTAGAATATCATAGCTTTTATAGTGCAGAAAGTTTTATGGACTGCATTTTATATTGTTTGTTCAAGAGATTATTTTATACCATATTCTGGTATTTCACGGTTCAAATTCTGCTTACTATGCTTTCTTTCGGAAGTGCCAGAAAGGGCACATTTTATTGAATGTATATTGCAGGGGGAGTTTTTCATTGGTTTCTGTATTACAGAGATGTTATTCTTGACTGATTATCAGGCAGTTTTTGAGTGAAGAATATGCCGCAGAAATGGAATTGAATTGTCCAATTCAGAGAAGAGATAATCAGCCTTTGTTTCTCTCTCTGCAGATGCTAGCGGAACTACAGGCTGTTTCCAGCATGTTCTTTGTTACAGACAGAAGAGAGTTTAATTTAAAAATCCTGATTTCTCTTCTCACCACCCGTCTGCAGACAAAAAGGTATTTTGATTTTACCCTTTATATTGGGCTTATTTACCAACACCGCAGTTTTTATTAATGACCCCGCAGCAAACTTAGGGTCGGGTAAACTCAGGGGGTTAGTTTATTCGTGCACGCAAAATGGGGAGGAGGATTGGGTGTCACTACAGAGCCTCCTGTGCATTCATACAATGAAAGCAGGATAAAGCAATGCGTACAGAGCAAAGAACTATTGGCTGGAATTCTCCCATCCTGCCCGCCACTGGAATTTTAGCGGGCGGGTTGCGGACAATGTGAAACCCCATTGACAGTCGGACGGGAATTTCCGGCTTTTAGACCAGCGCGGCCGGAGAATTCCACCCATTGTTTTACCAGAGTCCAGAATCAAAAGTCCAATGGAGAACTCCTTCACGGAGGTCAGCAGGTTGAACCAATGCTGGGTAGGATCATTCATTTTTCCCGCAGAGTTGATTTCCACAGTGAGATAGACAAGCAGAGATGAATTAGTCCTGTTATCAATGGTATAGGAGTTCAGAAGTTCCAGTAGAAATAGTGTAGATGGGGGCCAGGCGTTCAAACCTGAACTGAGCCCTTGTGCTGAGCTGCTGTTTGCTGGGTGGAAGATGACAGACTGCCTAACAGTCCAGCAAGACAGTAGAACTGGTTCTCCCAGCAAGGGGGCTGATGACACGTGTTTCCCCCTCTCCATTTTGGCTTTAGCAGCTAGTGTATATTCTTTTGTCTGGATTCCTGAGATTGCTAATATTCCAATCATTAAGAATTTGAAAGGGGGCTGCAGGGTCCATTGTCCTAGCAAACTAGAAGACTCCGACTACTAGGCCTGGCTTGAGAAATGTAGCCTTTGTATCATTCCTTGGAATTCGGTCTCTGCAACCCACAGGTTCGATGGCATATTTTCAGGGATAATGAAATGTCAGCTTCTCTGATACAGCCAGAAAGTTCCTTTTGTTCAGGGTCACAGGCAGAGATGGTTTCAGTCATTTCTAACGTCATTGTCCTGTTTTAACATTAAATGATGTTGCCATGATGATAACATTGCATTAAAAATGTTGTGTAATGTCTTCACTCCATGATATATTTTATTTCAGATTTCCAACATCTACAATGTTTTGCTTTTGTTAGTTATCTATTATACAGAGAGATAATTCAGCAATCATGCATAATATCAGTAAGAAGTCTCACAACACTAGGTTAAAGTCCAACAGGTTTATTTGGAATCACAAGCTTTCGGAGTGCTGCTCCTTCATCAGGTGAGACTTTTTATTGTGCCCACCTCAGTCCAATGCCAGCATCTCCATATCATGGCATTATATCTTTGATTTGATTTGATTTGATTTATTATTGTCACATGTATTAACATACAGTGAAAAGTATTGTTTCTTGCGCGCTATACAGACAAAACATACCATTCATAGAGAAGGAAACGAGAGAGTGCAGAATGTCGTGTTACAGTCATAGCCAGGGTGAAGAAAAGATCAACTTAATGCAAGGTAAGTCCATTCAAAAGTCTGACAGCAGCAGGGAAGAAGCTGTTCTTGAGTCGGTTGGTACGTGAGAGATATAGGACAGCTGTTAGAGGTATATTCTTTACTCAGAGTGTAGTATGGGCGTGGAATGCCCTGCCTGCAGCACTGGTGGACTCGTCAACATTAAGAGCATGCAAATGGTTATTGGATAAACATATGGATGATATTGGAATAGTGTAGATTAGAGGGGCTTTAGATTGGTTTCACTGGTCGGCGTAACATCGAGGGCCAAAGGGCCTGTACTGCGCTGTAATGTTCTATGTTCTATGTGACCTCAGACTTTTGTATCTTTGTCCCAACGGAAGAAGGTGGAACAGAGTATGTCCGGGGTGCGTGGGGTCCTTAATTATGCTGGCTGCTTTGCCGAGGCAGTGGGAAGTGTAGACAGAGTCTGGTTTCAGTATCATTATCAGTATTGTTGTTTACCAAAGACAATTTTTTTTCAGGGAAAGTGGTGCAGTTACCAGTTTTTTAAATTGTCAGAACATTTTATTGTGGTCAACACGGAGCAAATGTGCCAATGGGATCAAATTTGACATATGTGGTTATTTCCAGAAAGGACCCTGGTTGGTATGATTTCAATGAGTAAATTTCAGAGATTGAAGGAAAGAATACAAATGCAGGACACTGACTAAAGAACAGGAAACGTTAGAATAATATAACTGCAAACGGTAATCAACTGGATTCATGTTACACAGGTCAGAATGGTCCACCAGTAAAGTATTGTTCACAGGATCACAGATTCGTTCTGGTACAGAAGGAGGCCATTTGGCCCATCATGTCTGCACCAGCACTCCAAACGGGCCTCCTGACTCAGTGCCATACCCCTGCCTTTCCCCCGAACCCCTGCACATTGTTTCTATTCAAATAATCATCTAATGCCCTCTTAAATGCCTCGATTGAACCTGCTTCCACCACACTTCCAGGCAGCGCATTCCAGACCCGAACCACTATGGGTGGCACAATGGTTAGCACTGCTGCCTCACAGTGCCAGGGACCCAGATTTGTTCCTGGCTTGGATCACTGTCTGTGTGGAGTCTGCATGTTCTTTCTGTGTCTGTGTGGGTTTCCGCCGGGTGCTCCGGTTTCCACCCACAGTCCAAAAGACGTGCTGGTTAGGTGTATTGGCCACGCTAAATTCTCCCTCAGTGTACCCGAACAAGCGCCGAATTGTGGCGACCAGGGGATTTTCACAGTAACTTCATTCCAGTGTTAATGTAAGCCTACTTGTGACATTAATAAATAAACTCTAAACTTTTTTGTTGTGTGAAAAAGTATTTTCTCATATCATATTTGTTTCTTTTGCAAATCATTTAAAATCTGTAGCCTCTCATTCTTGATTCTTCCATGAATGGAACAGTTTCTCCCTATCTGCTCTGTCCAGCCCCCTCATGATTTTGAACATCTCGATCAAATCTCCCTCTGGCCTTCTTCTCTCCAAGGAGAACAGTCCCAACCTCTCCAATCTATCTTCAATCCTGAAACTTCTCATCCCTGGTACCATTCCTGTAAACATTCTTGTTGGGCTCTTAAATTATATCTAAATATCTGGTAATGTTATCTTCATGCTGGATGATAATAGTGTGGGAAGATGATCCTCATGTGCAACAAACCAATTCAGACATTTAATCACTGAGGGGTTTAATATTGGAATGATTGCAAGACTGATTTGCTATTTATTAGAACTAGTGGAGACACACAAAACATCTGCAGTGAAATTCGTATCTTTATGGGAACAATACTTCTGTGTTAAAACATCCATTTCCTTTCATCCCCATCACCCGTTCTATCCTTTCTTCCGACTATAAAGACCTTCCATCTATTTTCTCCCTCCCATACTGCTTTCTCCCCCAATCTGTTAACCCCTCCGACCCCCAACCCCCCCCCCCCACCCCCACACCTGCATTCCCTTGCATGCACCTCCACCTCGTCAGCCTGGGGAAGCTTTGTTACTGGTTTTCACTTATCTTCAAATCCACAAAACACTTGTGGTGAAATTGTATCTTGATTGCAACGGTATTTTAAATCCCATCCAGTCCATCCCCCTCATGCCATACACAATCCCATTCCTATCCTAACCCCCATCTTATTCCCCTTCTTTCTATGTCATAGAACCCATAGAATCCCTACAATGCAGAAGGAGGCCACTCGGCCCATCGAGTCTGCATCGACTCTCTGAAAGAGCATATCATCCAAGCCCAGACCCCACCCTATCCCCATACACCTGCACATTTATCATGGCTAATCCACCTAACCAACATATCTTGGGACACTCAGGAACAATTTAGCATAGCCAATCCACCTAACTTTAATCATTCAACAACAGCAACAGCTTGCCTTCATATAGCACCTATAATGTGTAAAACATAAATGTGCACATCTTTGGACTGTGGGAAGAAACTGGAGCACCCGGAGGGAACCCACGCAGACTTGGGGAGAATGTGCAAACTCCACACAGATAGTTACCCAAGGCTGGAATCAAATCCAGGTCCCTGTGACGCAGCAGTGCTAACTACTGTGCCACCGTGCCATCCCATTCCCTGTTCCATCTCACCCTATGCACTCTGCCCTGGCCCTATCTCCTCCATTGCCTGTTATTGCTCCATGTCATCCTATCACCAAGCCAATCCCTCCTTCCTCCCCTTCCCTCGATGTCATCACTCGCCTCCCATGCCGCCCTCCCCACTCTTGTTTAATCGGTGAGGCAGCTTTGCAAAACTCTGCTGGCCTGCACATTGGGATGGCAGTTGGTTAAGTGGATATTTTAAAATTTTATTGTAACATTCGGTACTGAATGTACTCAGGCATCATCCGCCAAATAAACCCACCAACAGATGCACCGCTTAAACTGGCCAACCAACACAGACCAGGCACACAACAACGTGGTTATGACTATCATTATCGATTATTTTACTGAGTGAACACTTATTGTTCACTCAATACATATTAACAGAAAAACCTGAAGAAGATGAATAGTCAGAAGCTGTTCTAGTTTTACAGATAGAACTTTTTACATTTTTTATAGTGAAAATAAATTATACTTTAAAAGCCTGTCGCACAAGCTTCTCTCTCACCTCCTGGGTTCGGTACTTACTGCCAGTTTTGCATTAACACATTGAGGTGTGCGTTGATATAAGAATGAAAGGGCTGAATTTTCCCACTGAAGGCGGAAAGCAGAACTCAGGACTGTTTCCCTGTCCAAAACTTCAATGGTCTGTTGGAATGCGTGAGAATTTTAGGAATACAATTGCCTATGTTTCTGATTCAGAAGGAGGTAGTTCCACTCATCTCCCCCCGTGTCTCAAAACCAAAAATTACATTGAGTACTATCACCGGCGAGGCAATGGCCTAGTGGTATTATCGTTAGACTATTAATCCAGAAACTCAGCGAGTATTCTGGGGACCTGGGTTCAAATCCTGCCACGGCAGCTGGTGGAGTTTGAATTCAATTTTAAAAAAATCTGGAATTAAGAGTCTATGGATGACTATGAAACCATTGTCGGAAAAACCCATCTGGTTCACTAATAACCTTTAGAGAAGGAAATCCTTACCTGGTCTGGCCTACATGTGACTCCAGAGCCACAGCAATGTGGTTGACTCTCAACTGCCCTCAGGCAACTAGGGATGGGCAATAAATGCTGGGCAGCCAGCAGTGCCAATGTCCCACAAATGAATAAAAAAACCAGCCTCAGTCCAACCCTCAGGATCAGCACACTGCATGTTAAAGTTCATAGGCACAAGATGGTAACAGGCAGCTGCAATATGAGTTAAACCAGTTGTGATTAATTTGCTTTAATCAAACAACAACAGCAAAAACTTGCATTTATGTAGCACCTATAATGTAGTAAAACATAACAAGGTGTTTGACGGGATAAAAGTTGACACTGAACCAAAGATAGTGTCATTGGGGGAGAAATTTGTTCTCCCAGAACTGCTTCCTAAATGATAAAGACAGCAGAAAAATAATTTTTAAAAAGGAACTCTTGGAAGCAGTGTACCATTATTCAAATACCTGTGACTTGCTAAACACTCCGCTTAATCAATAAATGCAGTCTAGATCTGGCTTCAATTAAACCAGTTCTCTGGTGATAGAGAGATCGGTAGGTGGGTGGATGGTGAGGGGTGGATGGGAGTTGGGGAGGAGAGAGAGAAAGAAGTGAGTGGGAGAGAGAAAGGCAGGTGTGGGGGAGAGAGAGGCAAGTGGGAGGGGAGAGGTGGGTGGGAGAGAGAGAGAGAGAGGTGGGTGGGAAGGGAGAGGCAGGTGGGAGGGGAGAGGTGAGTGGGAGAGAGAGAGAGGTGGGTGGGAGAGAAAAAGAGGTGCAGGGGAGAGAGATGTGGGTCGGGGGGAGAGAGAGTGAGAGATGGGTGAGGAGAGGGAGAAAGAGGCTGAGGTGGGAGAGAGAGAGTAGGTGGATGGGGAGAGAGAGAGAGAAAGTTGGGTGGGCAGAAGAGAGAGAGAGAGGTGGATGGAAGAGAGAGAGATAAATGGAGGGAGAGAAAGGGGAGGGGGAGAGAGAAAGAGGGAGATAGATGGGGGAAGAGAGAGAGGTGGTTGGTGGAGAGAGAGAAGTGTGTGGAGGAGAGGGAGAGTGAGAGGTGGGGTAGGGTGGGGAGAGAGAGAGAGAGGTGGGGGGAGGGAAGGGAGAGAGAGGTTGGTGAAGGGGAGGAGGAGAGAGAGAGAGGCTCCTTGGCTAAAGGAGAAGTAATAGCATACCTGCAAATTCATAACTTCTGCATTGAATCTTTTAGCCTTTGAGTGGAAGTACTTCTTCCCCACTCCGATGCATAGATGTATTAACAGATGACAGATAATTTATTGAGCAGAGAGACAGCACCTTCAGGTTTCCCAATGACCCTAATTTGACAGTCTATCCTCACTGACAGTTGACTTTTCCAAAGTCCTGGAGGTGATTTTGGCCACTGGGTATAATACATACAGCCCAACCTCAAAAATTAATGCTAGTTGCCAACCCAAACAGCACTTTATTTAGGCTGAAAAGAGTGTTCTAACCACACAGTGTGATGGAGATTTGTCATAAGTTAAAATATAGGCGTACCACATATTTGATTATTTGTGTTTGGAAGATTGAGGTAAAATTATTTTTTTTTTCGCATTTCTTGCGGAGAAATGGTGTACTATTTGGATAAGTATTCTGATGCTGTTGCTAAATTTGATGACTAAATTGTTTTAAAATAGTTATCACTGGGGCATTCTTCACTCGCTCCCCAGTTTAACACAGGCACTTTGCCCCTTCACCCGTATCACTTGATTTGTACAAGTGTCTGAGGTTTTGATTGTATCACCAAGTGGAAAGTGAACATCAGCGCGTTGGCAGTTTGTTGTCACGAAACTGGTGGATGTACAATGGACAGCTGATTCATTACCATCCCTTCTATGTCTGTTGTACTCATTGGAATTTAGAAGAATGAGGGGAGATCTTATAGAAAAATTATAAAATTATGAAGGGAATAGATAAGATAGAAGCAGAGAGGTGAAACCAGAACTAGGGACATATCCTCAAAATAAGGGGGAACAGATTTGGAACGGAGTTGAGGAGGAACTTCTTCACCCAAAGGGTTGTGAATCTGTCGAATTCCTTGCCCAGTGAAGCAGTTGAGGCTACCTCATTGAATGTTCTTAAGGCAAAGGTAAATAGCTTTTTGAATAGTAAAGAAATTAAGCGGGCGGGTAATTGGAGCTGAGTCCACGAAAAGATCAGCCATGATCTTATTGAATGGTGGAGCAGGCTCGAGGGGCCAGATGGCCTCCTCCTGCTCCTAGTTTTTATGTTCTTATGTAAACATGAAAATTCACCCCTTCATATCTTCTCTCTCTTTCACTCTGGTTCTCCTCCCTTTCCAAGAATTACTGCATTTTGCATAGTGGAGGACATCGCCTTTACCTCATCGACAATCTGTCCCTGAGCATTCTGGGCTGATTAATCATAGACCGGAATCCCTGATAGAATCAATAGAATTTCTACAGTGCAGAATGAGGCCTATCAAGTCTGCACCGACTCTCTGACAGAGGGTCTTACCCAGGCCCTCTCCTCCGCCCCCATCCCTGTATCCCCAGGCAATTACCATGGCTAATCCATCTAACCTACACATCTTGCAACACTAAGGGGCCATTTAGCTTGACCAATCCACCTAACCTGCACATCTTTGGACTATGGAAGGAAACCAGTGAACTTGGAGGAAACCCACGCAGACACGGGGAGAATGTGCAAACTCCACACAGACAGATACTCAAGGTCAGAACTGAACCCGCATCCTTGGCACTGTGAGGCAGCAGTGCTAACCACTGTAGTACTGTGCCACCCATTATTTTCAGGGAGGGTGTCCTTCTGTAGCAAAGAAGACAATCCTCTTTCTTTCACCACCTGAGTAACTGCCTTCATTGTTCCGCTATCAAATACTCCTGATACACCTATGACTGTGTGGCCAAATTCCCCTCCAACTCAATTTTCAAGTTTGCTGATGTCATCACTGTAGTGGGTCAGATCTCAAACAATGATGAGATGGAGTACAGGAAAGAGATAGAAAATCTGGTGAACTGGTGCGGCAACGATAATCTCTCTCTCAGTGTCAACAAAACGAAGGAGATAGTCATTGATTTCAGGAAGCGTAGTGGAGGCCAAGCTCCTGTCTACATTAACGGGGATGAATTGGAAGAGATCGAGAACTTCACATTTTTAGTTGTTCAGATCACCAACAACCTGTCCTGGTCTCTCCACGCCAATGCTATAGCTCAGAAAGCCCACCAATGCCTCTATGTTCTCAGGAGGCTAAGGAAATTTAGCATGTCAGCTATGACTCTCACCAATTTTTACAGATGCACCATAGAAAGCATCTTTTCTGGTTGTATCACAGCTTGGTATGGCTCCTGCTCTGTGCAAGACCACAAGAAACTACAAACGGTCGTGAATGAAGCCAGTCCATCACACAAACCAGCCTCCCATCCATTGACTCTGCCTATACTTCCTGCTGCCACAGAAAAGCAGCCAGCATAATCAAGCACCCCACGCACCCCGGACATTCTCTCTTCCACCTTTTCCCGTCAGGAAAATGATACAAAGTCTGAGGTCACGTACCAACCGACTCAAGAACAGCTTCTTTCCTGCTGCCATCAGACTTTTGAATGGACCTACCTCGCATTAAGTTGATCTTTCTCTAACCCCTAGCTATGACTGTAACAGTACATTCTGCACCCTCCCCTTTCCTTCTCTATGTACACTATGCTTTGTCTGTAAAGCGCGCAAGAAACAATACTTTTCACTGTATAATGTAGTTCAGGTGACAATAATAAATCAAATGAAAAAAAATGTGGCTTAAGGTAATAAAGGATTTATTGCCAGCGATAAAGGGTTATTTACGATAAAGGATCAAGACAGAATTAACTATGTGACTATTCAACACTCCTCGTTGACTCCAACTGAGGATTCTCCCTGTCCTGGGATTCGTGCCCTTCCACTTAAAGGGGCCACGCTACCACAAAATATGTATCTTGGCACCCTTGCCACATGCACACTTCAGCGAAATGAGCATGTCAAACCCCTGTCTTGGTCTGCTTTCCTGTCACTTTCCAAGTGGAGGGACTTAAATGCAACTTCATACCACTTAACAACCGCTCTTCACTGCGATGAGCTGCAATGTGGTGAAATGGCAAATGCTGTTTTTGCAGAAATACACTTTATTCATAAAATATCTGAAACAACATCTCAAACATTTCAAGCATCGCAGAGAGTGCCATAGTAGTTTTCCACATAGATCACGTTGCATTCTGAGATGCTTCAGTCCAATCAAAAGACCATTACAGACATTTCAGAATGGTTATTACTAAAATGGTAAGAAGTCTCACAACACCAGGTTAAAGTCCAACAGGTTTATTTGGTAGCAAATACCATAAGCTTTCGGAGCACAGCTCCTTCGTCAGATGGGGTGGATATCTGTTCTCCAACAGCGCACAGGCACAGAAATCAAGTTACAGAATACTAATTAGAATGCAAATCTCTACAGCCAGCCAGGTCTTAAAAGGTACAGATAATGTGGGTGGACACCCACCCACATCTGACGAAGGAGCTGTGCTCCGAAAGCTTATGGTATTTGCTACCAAATAAACCTGTTGGACTTTAACCTGGTGTTGTGAGACTTCTTACTGTGCTTACCCCAGTCCAACGCCGGCATCTCCACATTATTACTAAAATGTCCAGTGATATTTAAGTTGTCTACAGAGAAAACGTTGCACTTTGAGGTGCTTCAACACAATTGTGATACATGTAATATTTACTGTATACATTCAATGTGAGTCATCCAGCCCGAGGGGGATCTATACAATTTCCCTCCCCTCAGTGCACTATGGCTGAAATGTCTTAATGTGGAGATGCCGGCGTTGGACTGGGGTAGACACAGTAAGAAGTCTCACAACACCAGGTTAAAGTCCAACAGGTTTATTTGGTAGCAAAAGCCACTCGCTTTCGGAGCGCTGCCCCTTCGTCAGGTAAGGTGGAGTTCTGTTCACAAACAGGGCATATAAAGACACAAACTCAATTTACAAAATAATGGTTGGAATGCGAGTCTTTACAGGTAATCAAGTCTTAAAGGTACAGACAATGTGAGAGAAGAGAGCGTTAAGCACAGGTTAAAGAGATGTGTATTGTCTCCAGACAGGACAGTGAGTGAGATTTTGAAATGTCTTAGACAGTGACCTTTCCCCGTGGTGAAATGGCAATTAAAAACAAACTCAATTCCTTTCTCACAGTTATAAAGCCAACATGCAGAGCGGATCGAATAAGAATTCTCACAACACCAGGTTACAAGTCCAACAGGTTTATTTGGAATTTGGAATCAACACCTGGTGCTGTGAGACTTCTTACTGTGCCCGCCCCAGTCCAACACCGGCATCTCCACATCAGAGTAAATAAGGCAAGTCATTAATCCATCTCTTTGCTTGCTCCAAAAACCATTCCAAATTCAAATTTGAATTCAAATTGAATCCAATTCATGGTCCCACAAGAGAGGCAAACAAGATCCAGACTGACAAGGACAGGATTACACCTGATCTCGTGCTCGATCCCATACTTGAGCTTATCCAAAAGGCCGAAATGGCAATTTTTATTTGCAAAAAAAAATACTTTATTCATATAAAATCTGAAAGACACATTGCAAAACATTTCAAATTGTTAAAAGAGTAAAATGCAATGATATTCACATTTTCTACAGAGATTTTTTAGAAGTTTTAATAGTGTCACAAGTAGGCTTACATTAACACTGCAATAAAGTTACTGTGAAAATCCTCTAGTCGCCACACTCCGGCACTGTTCAGGTACACTGAGGGAGAATTCAGCAAGGCCAATGCACCTAACCATAAGATCATAAGACCATAAGACATAGGAGCAGAATTAGGCCACTCGGTCCATTGAGTCAGCTCCACCATTCAATCATGGCTATTTTTCTCATCCCCATTCTCCTGCTTTTTCCCTATAACCCCCGATCCCCTTATTAATCAAGAACCTATCTATCTCTATCTTAATGACCTGGGCTCTACAGCCTTATGCGGCAAAGACCTGACACTCAATGACCTGGGCTCTATAGCCTTCTGCGGCGAAGAGTTCCACAGATTCACCACTCTCTGGCTGAAGAAATTCCTCCTCATCTCTGTTTTAAAGGATTGTCCCTTTAGCCTGAGGTTGTGCCCTCTGGTTCTAGTTTTTCCTACTAGTGGAAACATCCTCTCCACATCCACTCTATCCAGGCCTCGCAGTATCCTGTAAATTTCAATAAGATTCCCCCTCATCCTTCTAAACTCCAACGAGGACAGACCCAGAGTCCTCAACCGTTCCTCATACGTCAAGCTCTTCAACCAGCCCATCTTTCAGACTGTGGGAGGAAACCGGAGCACCGGCAGATATGGGGAGAATGTGCAGACTCCGCACAGACAGTGACCCAAGCCGGGAATCAAACCCAGGTCCCTGGCGCTGTGAGGCAGCAGTGCTAACCACTGTGCCACCATGCTGCCAAGATGCTCTGGGAAGCTTCAGTTCAGTGATGAGAACATTACAAACATTTCAATATTTTCTTTACAAAGAGTACAATTCTTTTCAAACTATACATATCAGTTATCTAGCATTGCACATCTTACAATTGCAGTAAAAAACATATCGAGGGAGTTAACCAGCAGGTGAGAATTTTCCCCAAATTCTTTAGTAATACCCAACTAAGCCGCGATTACTGTACTAAAACCATCAATGACAGATACTGAAATGAGTAACAGAGTTTTGACTGTCCTGGACAGCATTGATTGGAGCTGGATTGACTTCTGTTGACTTAAGAGAACAAGGAGAGCCTTCTGTTTGTTTAGAGCAAGAGGATTACTAGAGCTTAAACATTCTCAATAGGTTAAGTACATGTTTATTGGTTAACAAAGAAACTAGGGGTTATAGTGTCTAAATCCAGAAGGAGCAGATAGCTCACAAAACTATTAAAACATTTGAAGGACCACATAGATGATAATTTTATATATTGTAGTGACTTCTGTTTGGGAAGAACAAGAATCAAAATGTTGGCAATTCTGAATACAGGTTCTGCAGTGCCATAAATTTTATTCAAATTTCATGAGCCCTTTGCGAACAACTATTTCTCCATCGCTAACTGTGACTGATCGCATAAGTAACCAAGACCACTGGTTTTGATTTTCACAAAAAAAATGGTCAGAATTGGAGAATGTGATCCCCAAAGTGCTGGTAAAAATTCCAGCATCCCATGTAATAAAAATACAATTTGACTCGTACAGTCACCATAAACCAACGAGCCTGATTATGAGAAATAGCAGCCCCTTTGTCCATTATCTGCAAGAGTTTCAGCTCTCAGTGATAAAGGGGCGGAATTGCAGAATTTGATCCCAATAACAATGGTAAAAGATGTAATAAATAATGCAATAAAAAATGGAATCTGACTTACTCAATCACCATAAACAACAGCTTGCAAATAACACAAATGAGTGTAACCTTAAAATAGTCCAGATGACAAATTTAAATATGCTGTGGGTCTCGAGCGTTATTAGTTATTTTTGTCTCCACACACAAACCTTGGCTGAAATCGAGTGCATGCTTAGCAAGAAATGTGATTGTATAATTTTGGGTTCCACCAGTACTGGTATAAATCCAGAAACTTTTATTGATGCCAGCATTGTTTTTCTAGGCTTCACCGAATCCCTACAACGCAGAAGGAGGCCATTCAGTCCATCGAGTCTGCACCGACAACAATCCCACCCAGGCCCTATCCCTGTAACTCCACATATTTACCCTGCTAATCCCTCTGATATTAGGGCAATTCATCATGGCCAATCAAACTAACCTGCACATCTTTGGAGTGTGGGAGGAAACTGGAGCACCCGGAGGAAACCCACGCAGACATGGGACGAACATGCAAACTCCACACACAGAGTGACCCGAGGCTGGAATTGAACCCGGGTCCCTGGCACTATGAGGCAGCAGTGCTAACCACTGTGCCACCGTGCCGCTTTTGTTACAGACAGCCAAATTCATGGAGGCGTCCAAATGCACATTTGATGGATGGTTAGTCCAGATCCTCTGGATTGCTATTTAACCGAGATAACCACTAGACCACTGCACCCTTCATTGTAGCGATTGCACAGAGCTTGGTGCCCTCCATTTGAGTGCTAATTTAGAAAATTCTGCTAGCTGACAGAGTTCCCACTCTGCAATGCTGCTCAAAATGGTTTCAGTGCAGCATCTGCACAATGACTGCTTCCCATTTTCTCCCAATCATCCCTTTACTTCCACAGCAAAAGTTTTAAAAGCACAATTTTGTTTGGCGGTGGTAAGTGAATAACATGTGCATGGTTCTGTATAATCGCTTAATCTTAGGTTGTAATATTAGGACTACGCTTACAAATTGTCATTTGAGGGTGTATTTATCAGACTTCAGACTTTGTTTTGTTAATGTTGGAAAGACATAAATGAGAAACTAAAATACAATTGTCCAGTGCAGGAATCACCACATTGAAAATAAGATTGAAATCAGGCTTGTTCACTAACCATGACCCCACGAATAAGATTAAATACATTTACTACACTCTAAATATTTCAGTGAGTCAAAGAAAATGCTTAATCATTTACATATTAATAGATTTCATAGAATCCCTACAGTGCAGAAGGAGGCCATTCGGCCCATTGAGTCTGCACCGACCACAACCCCACCCAGGCCCTGTCCTCATACATTTACCCTAACTAGTCCCCCTGATACTAATGGGCAATTTATCATGGCCAATCCATCTAACCCGCACATCTTTGGACTGTGGGAGGAAACCGGAGCACCCGGAGGAAACCCACGCAGACACGGGGAGAATGTGCAAACTCCGCACAGACAATGACCCAAGCCGGGAATCGAACCAGGGTCCCTGGCACTGTGAGGCCGCAGTGCTAACCACTGCGCCACCGTGCCACCAATGATAGATGATAGAACTATCATCAACTTCAAGTGGTAAAAACAAAAGAATTATTTAGACTTTGGACACAGAGGAAGCACACGGCTCTCACAGTCAATTTTGTGTGCAATCAGCACACACCTCATTCCACTTGCCCTTTCTTTTGGGGTGGCATGATGGCACAGTGGTTATCAATGCTGCCTCACAGTGCCAGGGACCCAGGTTCAATTCTGGCCTCAAGTGACTGTCCGTGTGGAGTTTGCATGTTTCTCCCTGTGTCTGTGTGGGTTTCCTCCGGGTGCTCCGGTTTCCTCCCACAGTCCAAAGATGTGCGGGTTAGATTGATTGACCATGATAAATTGCTCCTTAGTGGCAAGGGGATTTGGAGGTTAAATATGTGGGGTTACAGAGATGGGATCTGGGTGGGACTGTTGTTGGTGCAGGCTCAATGGGCCAAATGGCCTCCTTCTGCACTGTAGATTCTATGATTCTAGTATGTATCACTTCAGTCATACTGGTAGGAAATAAATTACATGAACCAAAATCAGCAGAATGTGGCAAACCTGCGCCTGAGCAATGGTCAACAAAATGTTTTGTGGGTCACACTCAGAACCCAGATGAGTGGCTGTAGGTTCCCTTGGGCTGTAGGTTAGCTATCACTGGTCTAATTCCCTTTTGAATGCTTCAGTTAAACCTGCTTCCACCACTCTCACAGGCAGTGCATTCCAAACCCTAACCACTCAGATCAGAGAATGAAAACAGATTTACATTTAATTGTCGCGCTTGGTCACAACAGTTTGTTGCAATTTGTTTAATTTATGATCCAAGAAAAATTCCAATCTAAGCACAGAATTCCAATTCACCAAACCACTTCCATCTATTCCTATTCACAGAATGTTTGATCCATATAAAACGCATGAATGTAGAATTGTAATCTAAACATATCATTCTCAATCATCCTTTTTTCTTAAAAAAAAACACAAGTCATTAAATCTAATCAATTCACTGTCACATTTTATTGAGGGACACAATTAGAAGTCTGTATGTTTAACATAAAATCTACAACTTTGGTCAGTGGCATCTGCTGTTGTGATTGAAGTGCTGAATGAATGATTGAATAGGTTGCAGTACAAAAGATCTGAGAACTGGCCGTTTAACTCCACAGTTTCGAGTAAAGCAGCTTCAAGCATAATCCCAATTCATCCATAATATTTCTTGGCAAGCTAATGATGCATTATTGTACTGTCATCCAAAAATGGAAAACGTAATCATTATCAGATTTGTACATCTTACTGTGAGTGACATGAAGATCAATGTGGAATAGATCAAACGCAATCAAGATCCCCAATTACATTTGTAGAGTGCATTGTTAGCCACATGAGGAATAGAGTCATGTCAAATTAGTCCAGCCTGGTATCATTCACACATGCAAACAGAATATTTCAAGATATTCCTGTTTGGAAATGCATGCACCGATGTATGAATATCAACTCCAGAAATATAATTTTTCTAAATATCAACAAGATGTCAATTTGCCAGTGGTTTCAAAAGGTAAACCTCAGGAAACTTCTTCATTTTTAATTGACAGTGCGACATTGTATGTCACATAATATATAACATCAGGTTAAATCCAACAAGTTTGTTTGGTATCATGAGTTTTCGGAGCGCTGCTCCTTCTAAAGTCCTGTTGGACTTTAACCTGGTGTTGTGAGACTTCTTACTGTGCCCACCCCAATCCAACGCCGGCTTCTCCACATCTCCGGCTCAAAGTGGAGAGGATCTCCAAGAAGATCGCGCTTCTCGACATAGACATCAAGTTTCTACAAAAATGCAAGAAAGAAAAAGAAAGAGCTGCGCTCTGAAAGCTCGTGATATCATTTAAACCTGTTGGGCTTTAACCTGGTGTTGTGAGACTTCTTACTGTGCCCATCCCAGTCCAATACCGGCATCTCCACAACATAATATATAAAATTCAGCATATTTACTGCATAATTCACATATTATAGCGGCACAGCTTCACAGCTCCAAGGACCTGGGTTCAATTCCCGGCTTGGGTCACTGTCTGTGTGGAGTTTGCACATTCTCCTCATGTCTGCGTGGGTTTCCTCCGGGTACTCCGGTTTCCTCCCACAGTCCAAAGATGTGCGGGTTAGGTTGATTGGCCATGCTAAAATTGCCCCTTAGTGTCCTGAGATGCGTAGGTTAGAGGGATTAGTGGATAAAATATGTAGGGATATGGGGGTAGGGCCTGGGTGGGATTGTGGTCGGTGCGGACTCAATGGGCCGAATGGCCTCTTTCTGCACTGTAGGGTTTCTATGATTCTATGATATTTGTAATATCGAGTCTAGGTTTTCGGAATAAATTTGTTCGATACCTTTTTGAAACCATTACCATTTTTATTTTCAGCTTCCACTGATAATTAGTTGCCTGGACCTCCACAGATCAGAAAGGGGTCTTTCTGTCTGATTTGCTCTGCTTCCTGTGGAAAGGGCCTTCCACCAGCTTTCTGCATCCGAGAGATGGTGCAGCTCAGCTTGTGAGCTCAGTGTGAGTGAAGTAATCACAGGAATGCCTTGTGACCTTGTGTTGACACAACGCACTGTTAAAAAGTCAAAATTATATCATATGTCGGACAGCGACAATCGTTGAATAGCAGTTCATTTCTAATAGCGAATGGCTAAGTTTAAGTTTATTTATTAATGTCACAAGTAGGCTTACATTAACACTGCAATGAAGTTACTGTGAAAATCCCCGAGTCGCCACACTCGGGCGCCTGTTTGGGTACACTGAAGGAGAATTTAGCATGGCCAATGCATCTAACCATCACGTCTTTCGGACTGTGGGAGGAAACCAGAACCACCTGGAGGAAACCCACACAATGATCAGGCTTCGCACAGACAGTGACCCAAGCCGAGAATTGCATCCGGGTCCCTGCTGCTGCGAGGCAGCAGTGCTAACCACTATGCCATCATGCTGCCCTAAGTAACTAATATGGGACATATTTGTGTTAAAATGGTTTCTTTTTTAAGTAGGAAATGTTGAAGAATCAGCTGTGTACTGAGTTGGAAAAGTCTTTTCAACTCTAGAATCTGGGTTCCTTTCAGGGAGATGGATTCCATAAAAGTCTCTTCTCGCCTGACATTTATGGGTATTTAATGATATATGGTTCAATAAAGTTATCAGTACATACAAAGTCAAATTATATGATGAGAACCATTGAGGGAGTTCGATATTTCTGCTGCATCTATATCTGAAGCGACACACCAACACTAAGTACAAAGAGGAAATGCATTACACTTAATCTCAACACCATTGCTCCCCAGTTTCTTAAGTGTTAAGTTGCTGGGTTGTGTGGGAATGATGACAAAGGACTGCAATTTGAACAGTTTACTATAAGATCTTCAGTAGCCCTTCACGTCATGCCTGTAGCCACACCGATGAGAACTCTTAATCTACCAATATATCAATCCTGTGTACAGGCCATGACAATATATACATGAATACACATTCTACAATAAGCACACGCAAAGACAACTGTACATACTCGAATAATGGTTGACCGCCTGTAAAGGTTGACCCTTGATCTTTGGCCAAAAGATCCTTAATTTTTCAAACATCATGTGTTTAGCTCAACCCGAATTTTTTCGGGATAGGAGAACGTGTTTTTGTCATGCTTTTAGACAGCCAAACTACCAATACCATTAGAATACCTACACTATAATCACAATGTCCTCTGGTACCACACTCCATATTGTTTCCTATACTGGTGGCATGGTTGCTGGTTGTCTGGTCTATCTTATCTAGAGAGACTTTAGTCTTACTATACTTCAAACTAGATAGGCCCTTAACTTCCAATCCCTGGAGGCTCAGATCTGGGGGGAACCCAGGGGATGCACTGGGAGGCCCCCTAGGAGCACCCGCACAGCAACTGCATGGTAATTGCCTGGGAAATTCAAGTTTCCAATGTTTCAAAGTGTAATTTTCAAACTTGCCCTGCACTGGGGACCATCTGATACTCTGAATTAAATTAGAGATTTTGGATGGTTCCAACTGTCTTATCTTTACCCAGGAAAAGTTAAAGGAAATAAAACCAGGGAGTGTTCCCTTCCAGTCGGGGAAAACTTCAGCATTCAGCCTCCGATCTTCGGGTAAGCATTCTCCAAGGCGGCCTTCAAGGCACATGACAACGTAGAATCGCTGAGCAGAAATTGATAGCCAAGTTCCACACGCATGAGGATGGCCTCAACCGGGATCTTGGGTTCATGTCACACTACATGTCACCAACTGTCCTGGCTTGAGACAATTCACACCTCTTTAACTTGTGATTATCCCTCTCTCCACTCGCATTGTCTGTACCTGTAAAGACTTGATTACCTGAAAAGATTCACATTCCAACCATCATCTTGTAATTGAGTCTTTGTCGACATATGCCGTGTTTGAGAAACCTACCTCTCCATTCATCAGATGAAGGAGCAGCGCTCTGAAAGCTTGTGATTCCAAATAAACCTATTTGACTTTAACTTGGTGTTGTGAGACTTCTTACTGTGCCCACCCCAGTCCAACACCGGCATCTCCACATTATTCCTGATGAGAGGTACCATCAGTTACGATTCCATTTGGAGATGGGTGCCTGCAGAATAACAACAGATGCTGCCAACAATGTTGCCAATCCTGTCCTTTGCACAGTGGCATGGTGGTTAGCACTGCTGCCTCACAGTGCCGGGGACCCAGGTTTGATTCCCGGCTTGGGTCACTGTCTATGCAGAGTCTGATCGCTCTCCCGGTGTCTGCGTGGGTTTTCTCCGGGTGCTCCAGTTTCCTTCCATAGTCCGAAAGGCATGCTAGCTCGGGGCATTGGCCATGCTAAATTTTCCGTCAGTGTACCCAAAAATTGAACCTGTTACTGCCGGTAATTTTAATTTCCTGATATTATGGTCATATCTACTAATTATTTTGGATTATATATATTTGCCTTACTGAAAACATGGTGCTGACTATAATATAAAAGCAAAATATTGCAGATGCTGGGATCTGAGACAAAAACAGAAAATGGAACATCTCAAGGTCTGACAGCATCTGCAGAGAGAGAATAAAGCCAACGTTTTGAGTCAGGATGACCCTTTGCCAGAGCTGACATATTTATATGTAGATATTCTTCATGTCTTAAGATAATAGCTGTCACTCCAATATGCATGGGTTTCAAACCTCTCAAAAATATTACTTGGTTATAAATTAATCCCTTTTTGCCTCAAACGTTTGGTCTAAAAAACCCGACTTTTAATTTCCTTTCCTTTACCTCTTTATATGGGTATTAGAAACAGCAGGCAAAATTGTATCCTCCCCCGCACCCCCCGCCTCCCCCCCCCCCTTCACCCCCTCCGCATCCCCCCGCACCCCCTCCGCACCCACCCGCCTCCGAACCCCCCCCCTTCCCCCCTCGCCCTTGATTTAATATGTTATTGAAATCATCGTGCATCTGTTTAATTTTTACTGGGACTTGATGGTTTGAAGTTATAAGGAGAGGCTGGATGGACTGGGACTTTTTTCTCTGGAGTGTAGAAGGCTGAGGGATGATCTTATCGAGGTCTATAAAATAATGAGGGGCATAGGTCAGCTCGATAGTCAACATCTTTTCCCAAAGGTAGGAGAGTCTAAAACTAGAGGGCATAGGTTTAAGAGAGGGTAGAGATACAAAAAGGTCCCGAGGGGCAATTTGTTCACACAGAGGGTGGTGAGTGTCTGGAACGAGCTGCCAGAGGTAGTGGTAGAGTCGGGTACAATTTTGTCTTTAACGAGCATTTAGACAGTTACATAGGTAAGGTGGGTATGGAGGGATATGGGTCAAAGTCAGACAATTGGGAAAAGCTTAGTGGTTTTTAAAAAGGGGCAGCATGGACAAGTTGGGCCGAAGGGCCTGTTTCCATGCTGTAAACCTCTATGACTTTATGACTCTTAAAATTTGGAGAACTGAATTGGTCACTTCCCTGATAAACTTCCTTAATTATTATTCTGAACAAGTGAGTAGCTTCAAATGACCAACCTCACAGAACTTTTGGAAAAGAGCTTCAAAATGCACTGTGATTATATTTTATTTGGAGGCAGCTTCTGATATGTTTGGACAGCTGTTCAGTAGAAATAAACGCTAATGGGAAAGTTTTCCACTGGTGAATATTTACCAAGTAGCAAAATTTGTCAGCTCTTAGCGCTTAAGTGTTGACATCAGTATTATATTCTGATGATGAATGTTTTTTTAAGGAATTTTGAATTTAGTGGACAACGGGGTGGCGGGGGGGAGGGGGGGGGGGGGAAGAAAAAAGTTAGATTGCATTTTTAAAATTCCAGTGGCTTTTGATAAATGCAATGATGCTCGTGAAGTTTAAGAAAAACCTACAGCTTTGCATGATTTGATGGACAATTTACTCTCCTTCACTCCTTGCTCATATATGTCTCTGTCAGTGGAATAGGTCCGGCATCCTGTCAGAAAGGGCTGAAAGATGGGTCCCAACTGCAACAGGCTGATAATCGATCTGCAGCCCAGAACTACAGCTGAGCCCCAGGTTCTGACAGAGGTGCTAACCCCTCTGCTCCCCAGGGTGCTGTCAATCATGGCTAAAGGTGAAGAGTTGGGGAGGAGGAGGAGGAAAGGGGGTGGAAGAGGATGAGACCAGCACCGCAGGAACCTAAAAAAAAAAGCCACACACACAACACAACAAGCAACGGAATCTGGATTTGTGTGTGTGTGAGTGTGAGTGTCTCCGGAACCAGCTTTTCAGAAATCAAGAGGTTGTTTGCTCTGGTAGATATGAGGAAACATAATTCTGTGTGTTTCCTCACCCTGATTTGTGTGTTAGGGCAATTATCTGACCATGTTTTGTAGCATGTACATGCTGGTAGATTGTTAATGTTGCTAACTACATAAAACAAAGATAAAACATTTTGAAATCTATGCATCCAGACTGTTTATTTTAAATAATAATGTCACATCCCATTTTTTTCTGTTGCATAGAGATTTTCTTGTGTTTAGGAAATGTTTCATGTCCAGACTTGGGGAAGGAGTGGTTATGCGTGGTCATTTATATCACTGGAAGGCTATTGCATTGCCCCGTCTCCCACCACCCCCCAGTCTGCCCGTTTATATGGCATAGCATTTCGTATTTTCAGCTGTGACGCTGACCCTACAAAGAACTGAGCGGCGCCAGCAATTTTCCGTCCTTTGTACAGCTGTCTCTCAGTCTCAGTGTTGATTGGTGTATGGGAGCTGACAATGTTTTGACGGGCCAACTCTTGCTGTATCAGCTTTATCCAGAGAGGTCTTCCTTCCAGTGTGCTGGGAGCAGCAATCTGATGGTACACAGGGAGATTTATGCAGCTTTAATCTGTGCCTCTCTTATTTCTCCTGGCTCTGCTTTCAAGGATGTCGCCTCATTAGGGGTCCTTCACACTTACCTTATTTTAATCCTAAATGACAATGACTTGTAAAAGAAGCAAGAGAAGTCTTTACTTCAGTATGCAAACTACACTGTAGCAATAACCCTCAATAAACCCATGCTCTCACAGACTGGCGTTGGCCAAACATTTTGTGCATCAACTTAGAATCCCTACAGTGCAGAAGGAAACTATTCAGCCCATCATATTTGAACCAATTCTCTGACAGAGCATCTTCCCTAGGCCCTATCCACATAACCCCAAACATTTACCCCGGTAATTGCCCCTAACCTACACATCTTGGGACACTAAGAGACAGTTTAGAAAGGCCAATCCACCTAACCCCGCATATCCTTGGACTGTGGGAGGAAACCGGAGCAGCCGGAGGAAACCCACGCAAACACGAGGAGCACGTTCAAACTCCACACAGACCCAAATCCAGAATTGAACCCAGGTCCCTGGCGCTGTGAGGCAGCAGTACTAACCCACTCCTTCATGAGGAGTCTTCACTCATATCCCACTCCTGACATTTCCATTTCACTTGACAAATGTCGCCACCAGAAGCACAATGTCTGCAAGACGCGAGTGCAATTTGCACCTGCCTCCTTTTAAGGGCGGCACGGTAGCACAGTGGTTAGCACTGCTGCTTCACAGCTCCAGGGTCCCGGGTTCGATTCCCAGCTTGGGTCACTGTCTGTGTGGAGTTTGCACATTCTCCTCGTGTGAGCGTGGGTCTCCTCCGGGTGCTCCGGTTTCCTCCCACAGTCCAAAGATGTGCGGGTTAGGTTGATTGGCCAGGTTAAAAATTGCCCCTTAGAGTCCTGAGATGCGTAGGTTAGAGGGATTAGCGGGTAAATATGTGGGGGTAGGGCCTGGGTGGGATTGTGGTCGGTGCAGACTCGATGGGCCGAATGGCCTCCTTCTGCACTGTAGGGTTTCTATGATTTCTATGATTTCTAACCATTGTGCCACCGTGCCGCCCTTATGAGGGAAAAGCTTTGTGGCTACCTCACTTAGCCACATCTAAGGTTAGCACTGCTGCCTCACAGCGCCAGGGACCCGGTTTCGATTTGCGGCTTGGGTCACTGTCTGTGTAGCGTCTGCACGTTCTCCCCATGTCTGCATGGGTTTCCTCCGGGTGCTCTGGTTTCCTCCCACAGTCCGAAATATGTGCTCGTTAGGTGCATTGGCCATGCTAAATTCACCTTCAGTTTAAAGTTTAAAAGTTTAAACTTTATTTATCAGTGTCACATGTAGGCTTACATTAACACTGCAATGAAGCTGCTGTGAAAATCCCTTAGTTGCCACACTCCGGCACCTGTTCGGGCACACTGAGGGAGAATTTAAGCCTACCTGCGGAACCAATAAATACAATATATTTCTCCTGCTTACAACCACAACAAGAAACGGTTTACTAACAAAGCATTTTCATACAAAAGATGTATCCTTTTAAAAACATACCCAGTAGTATGTCAAGGTTGTATATTTGATAAGTATCATTGATTATATTGGCGGCTTGATGGCACAGTGTTTAGCACTGCTGCCTCACAGTGCCAGGGACCTGGATTCAGTTCCGGCCTTGGGTGACTGTGTGGAGTTTGCACGTTCCCCCCGTGTCTGTGTGGGTTCCCTCTGGGTGCTCCGATTTCCTCCCACAGTCCAAAGATGAGCAGGTTAGATGGATTGGACATGCTGAATTGCCCCTCAGTGCCAGGGGATTAGCAGGGTAAATATGTGAGGCTATGAGAATAGGGCCTGGGTGGGATTGTGGTCGGTGCAGACTCGAAGGGCTGAATGGCCTCCTTCTGCACTGTAAGGATTCTATCATATTCCCATGTTTTTCAGTTGATTGATTTACTCCTCGGCACAGTAGTTAGCATTGCTGTCTCACAGTGCCAGGGCCTGGGTTTGATTCCCCGCTTGGATCACTATCTGTGCAGAGTCTGTACGTTCCCCCTGTGTCTGCGTGGCTTTCCTTCAGGTGCTCCGGTTTCCTCCCACAGTCCAAAGATGTGCGGGTTAGGTGCATTGGCCATGCTAAATTCTCCCTCAGTGTACCCGAACAGGCACCGGAGTGCGGCGACGAGGGGATTTTCACGGTAACTTCATTACAGTGTGAATGTACGTCTACTTGTGATTAATAAATAAACTTTGCTTTACTTTTTTTCTTTTTCTTTACTTTACAAAAGGCCCAGTTCTTTTCCTGCTTTTTCCTCCTCTCTGAAGTAATTGACTCACTCTGGGGTCTTGGCTTAACAGGTGTCATCCACCTTAACAGCAATTTTTCACGTGGGAGCTTAGATAGTGAGTAGTTAGCAGCCTATTCAATCACTGGAAGACTGTTACTGCCCTTAACTGATGCTCACATGAGCAAATTCTGTGACTGCGCTAGATGTTTTTTGGAGCAGCTTATCTATTTTGTTGGTGGAGGAGCTCGGAGAAGGAAAACTGGTCTGCCAAAGTGTTAATGCCCAAGGGAGGATGTAATTATATTTTTCACAGGCAGGTTTCATTGTAAGTATGGACATTTGTTTGGGGTCCAAAACTAGGAAGCATAAATATAATGTGTTCACTGATGAATCCAGTAAGGAATTGAGGAAATACCCAGAGTACTTAGAATATGGAACTGTCGTTTGGAGAAGTTAAGGCAAAAGGCATAGGGAACAGATGTCAAAAGTTATGGAAGAAAATACTTTTTCACATGAGTGGTTTGGGACTGGAATGCACTGCTTGGAAGTGTGGTGGAGGCAGGTTCAATCAAGGTATTCAGGGAGCATGAGATGATTACTTGAAAATAAAACATTACAGGGGTACTTGGAAAAGCAAGGGAATGGCACCAACTCATAATGCTGATTTGGAGAGCCAGTGCAGACATGATGGGATGAATGGCCTCCTTGTGTGCCATAACAATTCTGTGATTCAAATACATGAAGGAGAAAGGAATAGAAGGATCTACTGATAGGCTTAGGTGAGGTTGTGGGAAGAGAATTGTGTGGAGCAATATCATGAGCATAGAGCAATTGGACCAAATATCCTATTTGTAAATTCGATTTTCAGATAATACAACTTAAAATGGAAAACCTGTTGGCACAGATTTGTGACAAACGATAGATACAGCAAGTAATTGTTATAGATGTGACAGACTGAAAGAAGATTGTCAAATTAATATATATTATAGAATCATAGAATCACTACAGTGCAGATGGAAGCCATTCGGCCCATTGAGTCTGCACCAACAACCCAAACCCTATCCCTGTAACCCCACACATTTACCCCGCTAATCCCTCTGACCTACGCATTCCAGGACACTAAGGGGCAATTTAGCATGGCCAATGCATCTAACCAGCATGTCTTTCAGACGATGGGAGGAAACCGAAGCACCCGGAGGAAACCCATGCAAACACGGGGAGAACGTGCAGACTCTGCACAGACAGTGACTCAAACCAGGAATTAAATCCAGGTCCCTGGTACTGTGAGGCAGCAGTGCTAACCACTGTGCCACTATGCTGCTGGATATATGTTGGAATATGTCAAACTATATGCTGCAGCTCCCTCCCTAACAACACTGTGGGTGTACCTACACCACAGGGACTGTAGCAGTTCAAGAAGGCAGCTCACCACCAAAGAGTTTCCAGGGATTGTAAATAAATACTGGCCTAGCTGGTGAAGCCCCCATCCCTTGAATGAATAAAAAAATCATTCTCCTGTTGCATTATATGGGAAGTTTCTCTTTCCTGTCTTAGGGCTGCAGCAATGCTGACAAGCATATACTTAATTCCCATCCCCAGTTACCCTGAACTGATGGTGTTAGATCTTCCTGAGCGCTGCAATCCTTCAATGAGGCTGCTTCCAGTCCATGGGGTGTGAATTTCAGGATATTGGCCCCAGAAGGATAAAGACACAGTAATGCATATCCATGTGGATGGCATGTGACTTGGATGTGGTCCTTTGGTGTCCAGATTACAATTGAACATCTCTCTTTCCTTCCCCCACCTTGCCTCTCTGTCAATTACAAGGGCGGCCTATTGCTGAGTGTATGATTATTCAAAAACCGATGGGATTTGTACTAATTTTGTAAATCATCGTTCACTGATTTGTTGCCCGTAGCAATTGTCACCTTCATTGTGCCAAAACCAGCAAAAAATTAAGAGAAATTGGGTCAGTGCACAAAACCCAACTTTGTTTCAGCAGAATGAGGTTCAAATTTAGTTGGGCAGTGCAGTGGCACAGTGATTAGCACTGCTGCCTCACAGTGCCAAGAATCCAGGTTCAGTTCTGGCCTCGGGTCACTGTCTGTGTGGAGTTTGCACATCCTCCTCAGGTTTGCTCCGGGTGCTCTGGTTCCTCCCACATCTAAAGATGTGCGGGATTGGTGGATTGGCCATGCTAAGTTGTCAGGGGGATTGGAGCATAAATACATGGGGTTGTAGGGATAGAGCCTGGGTGGGATTGTGGTCAGTGCAGACTCGATGGGCTGAATGGTCTTCTTCTGCACTGTATGGATTTATCATTTTCAAATTGTAGCAGTGGGGAATCCATCCCAGAAACTGTGTTTCACAAAATAGATAGGGACTTCCGAAAGGTCCATTTCCCTTGCAGGTTTATGATTAAGGAAAAGTTTTCCATCAGTGGTCAGATTCCTATCTCTTAATGCAGACTTTTTGTTGAAAATGTTAAGATTCTATTCCCCCCCCACTTCCCGTTCTTCCTGCCATTCCTCCCAGTCCTCCTCAACACTGGATCCTCTGCCTTCAATTATCTGCCAACGTCATTCTTGAAACAACTACTCCAAAGGTTTACGAAAACAGCCTCCAATTCAGAGTGAACATTTTCCCATCCTTTCCCGTGAGGCCCCAGTTCCTCCTAAGAATCCAACTGAAAACATTGGAAGGAATTTTGTTGAGTTCCAAAATAGTTGCTACCACTCTGGCTCTGCAGACTGCTGCTGAGATGCAATGCACTACCACATAGGAATTAGGAGCAGGAGTCGGCCACTCGGTCCCTCGAATTTGCTCCATCATTAATTAAGATCATGGCTGATGTGATTGTAACACCCCATCTACTCCTGATAACCTCTCACATCTTTGTTTATCAAGGATCTGCTGTTCAGAAAACAACAATTTCAAAATGAACCTTTTGATCTGCAAATAAGTGGAACACATTTGGCAGGATTTTGCCCTGATATTAGGGGCAGCACGGTGGCACAGTGGTTAGCACTGCTGCCTCACAGCACCAGAGACCCAGGTTCAATTCTGGCCTCAGGTGACTGTGTGGAGTTTGCACATTCTCCCTATGTCTGAATGGGTTTCCTACTACAGTCCAAAGATATGCAAGCTAGATTGATTGGCTATGATAAATTGCCCCTTAGTGTCAGGGGGATTAAGAGGGTAAATATGTTATGGGGATAGGGCCTGTGTGGGATTGTTGTTGGTGCAGGCTCAATGGGTCAAATGGTCTCCTTCTGCATTGTAGATTCTATGATTAGGAAGCAAGAACTGAAGTGTGTTCATCTCGCAGTAAGGATACTCCAGTAGCAAGCAATAAAAGAACTAACCTCACAAAGTAAATCAGAGTAAAGGTTTAATAAAGAGACTTCATTACACCAGAACTTGGGCTGCACCCTAGGCCACAAATACTCCCCACAATCCCCACCTGCTTTCGATTTATATCAGGTCAGCTGATCACCACATCATTCTGCCATTGGTTACATTGGATCATCGACACGGATGCCATCATCTCACGTGAGAACACCATCTACCAGGTACATGGTACCGACTCTTGCAACTCGGCTAACGTTGTCTACCTGATGCGCTGCAGGAAAGGATGTCCCGAGGCATGGTACATTGGGGAAACCATGCAGATGCTATGACAATGGATGAATGAACACCGCTCGACAATCACCAGGCAAGACTGTTCTCTTCCTGTGGGGGAGCACTTCAGCGGTCACGGGCATTCGGCCTCTGATCTTCGGGTAAGCGTTCTCCAAGGCAGCCTTCATGACACACAACAGTGCAGAGTCGCTGAGCAGAAACTGATAGCCAAGTTCCGTACACATGAGGACAGCCTAAACCGCGGATATTGGGTTCATGTCACACTATTGGTAACCCCCACAGCTTGCCTCCTGGACTTGCAGAATCTCACTGGCTGTCCTGTCTGGAGACAATACACATTTCTTTAACCTGTGCTCCCTCCACTCAAATTGTCTGTATCTTTAAGACTTGATTAGCTGTAAAGATTTGCATTCTAATCAGTATTCTGTAACTTGATTTTGTGTCTCTGTGCCTTGTTTGTGAGCAGATTTCCACTCCATCTGACGAAGGAGCAGGGCTCCAATAGCTAATGGCGTTTGCGACCAAATAAACCTGTTGGACTTTAACCTGGTGTTGTTAAAACTCTTACTATTGGTTACATTGTCCATTGAGTCAACTGGTCAGCTGACCCTCGCAGCATGTTACCATTGGTTACGTGATAACAAGGCAGATGTGTAATTTCAGTCTGCCAGTTTGCTGGCATCATCCCACTCTCAAGACATTTTGCAGGAAGATTGGAATGGCTACCCATCTGCAAGTGGTGGGTAGCTTATTAGACTAATTACAATACTAATTGAAGCCATGGATCAGAACACAATTGGGATTTTCCAGTTCCCCTGCCGCCTCCACAATGGTGGCCTGGCAGCTATAGCCAATTTTTATTGCAAAAGTTTAAACGTGCTGCAAGGGTATGTCAGTATGTCTCTGCCCCCTCTCTCTCCCTTTCCTGCATTGACAGGCTGCAGCCTATTCCTCATTGGAGGGCCTTCTATTGACCCTCCAACAACATGAGCCCAACTACCATCCCCAATTGGATGCTGAGCACATCCTCTGACCACTAATTGGCCAATCAAGCAAAACCATTGTAGGTTGACTGCTCCTGACACTGTGCAGGGTTAGGACCCCCATTTAACCCCAACATTGGGGTCCTGACCCCAAGCGCTAAATTCTGCCATTCATCAATGCAAGTTGTGAAAATGTGTCTTGGTCAAATTACTCACGAGATTCTCGTGTCTCCCAGTTGGTCATGTCACTAGGTTGGCACAGTCTCCAGGGCTGAAGGAAAGTCTATGGGCCGATATGCCTCTAATACATTTTGAGTGAACAATTAAATATTTCTAAGCAGTTCATTAAACCAAAAGGTTTCTGAGCTCAAAGACTTCAAAATCAGCAGCTCCACCATACCTTTGCACACTCCTTTACCCATTCCAAGTACAATTAAGGACTGGAATAGTCTTCCACAAACATTAAGCTCAATGCCTTCTAAAGATTAATTAAATAATCATAGATCATAGCACTCCTACAGTGTAGAAGGAGGCCACTTGGCCCATCGAGTCTACACTGACCACAATCCCACCCAGGCTCCATTTCCGTAACACCGCATATTTTAGCCTGTTAATGTCCCTGACACTCGGGTTAATTTAGCCTGGCCAATCAACCTAACTCACACATTTTTGGACTGTGGGAGGAAACCCGGAGGAAACCCACACAGATACGGGAGAATGTGCAAACTCCACACAGATAGTGACCTGAGGCCGGAATTGAACCTGCGTCCCTGGCAGTGTGAGGCAGCAGTGCTGACCAATGTGCTACTGTGCCGCCCAGCCAGTTTCTATCAGGCTGGGTTTGCTATTAATGTACGCTGGTCATGTGCAAGTCGATTCTGTTGCTCCCTAATTTCAGGAAAATTTGATGAACTTTTTAAATTAATGTGACCTATCAACTGCACTCATTGTCCACTTCCTGTGGAAAACTCCCTGCTAGAAAAGTATGGAGGGAAACTTTACCAAATGCATATACCAGGATCCTATCCATTCTAACCTATTCCTGGCTTACTAGAATACACCATTGCTCAGCAAGAGAATGGAAAAGAAAGATGAACAGACACTGTCTGAAACAGTGACCACAAATAAATTGTTGATGTGAATCTTTTTGCCACACCAAGACTTTCATGGTGTCTTTTTCTCCTCCAAAAAGTAGATGACTGCATGTGTGGCACCTACAACTCCCCCCCTCTCCCTCCACCACTGCCAGCCCCCATGCATAAGCATAGCCAGCCACTGCTACAAAGCCAAGAACCCTCTTATTTTGGCAGCTGGCATTCATGGACAAAGCGATAGACTGGTTGCCCTTAGCAAATGTGGCATTGGTGACTTGCTTGATGCAGTTGGACAATGCAGATTGAGAAAAGCCTCAGGAAATCCCCATGTGGCATTGTGGAATGAACCTAAGATAAAGTCACTAAAGGTGGTGCTGACTTTGACAGTTGCTGGCAAAGCAAAGTCACCAGGTGACAGATCTTGTTGTTAGGAGACTCTGGAGATCAGGGACAGCCTGCCTGGCGCATGAGTTTACTGATGCACTGTTCCTCAAGGGCATCTAAGAAAGAGTCTCGAGGCCAATAGGACTTGTGATGGGTGGATATCAGTACTTCAGGGTGTGTAAGGGAATAATTAGAAATAAGCAATCTTCAAGTTAAAGCATCACTTGAAAATCCAAAAATACACAATAGCACACTGGACTTTCTGACCTGAGTACCAAGATCTCATCTTTCCATGGCCAGTTGTCATTTAAAACCAATTTCACCAGGTTTTAATCAGTTGAATGCTGGGTGGAATCTCCAATCTTTCCAGTTAAACATGCATTAGCGTCCTAATTATTTCACAGGACCCTGAATTGCATGTAATCAGGAGGTGGCTACCTCATTCATATTCTGAGGGTTGAATTGCCACTGACCAGAGATGGGGTTGAATATATGTGTAAGCGATCTTAACAGCATGAATCCCGCCAGCAAACATTGGTTTCCCTATGAGATGAGACCTACTTTGAACTGCATTGTCAGGCAGATCTGCACATGGTGGTGGGGAGTGGGGGTGAAAAAGAACATGATTAAGATCAGAGGGTGAATCCATTGTTGTCATGTTTCACACACCTCAGAGATGTGGATCACAGACTGGAAGTGATAACATGCCGGGGAGTAAATTCCCTGCCCTCTTGTAAAAGCAAAGGGGGACGTGGAAGATTGGAAGAGTTAAGTAAAATAACATGGATGGCACGGTGACACAGTAGTTAGCACTGCTGCCCCACCATACCAGGAACCTGGGTTCAATTCCGGCTTTGCGTGACTGTGTGGAGTTTGCACATTCTCCCCGTGTTTGCATGGATTTCCTCCGGGTGCTTTTGTTTCCTCCCACAGTCCAAAGATGTGCAGTTTAGGTTGATTGGCTACGCAAAATTGCCCCTTAGTGTCGGTGGATTGGCAGGGTAACTATGTGGGGGTTATGGGGATAGGGCCTAGGTGGAATTGTTGTCGGTGTAGACTCAATGAGCTGAATGGCCTTCTTCTGCACTGTCAGGACACTATGATTCTATTCTATGAGCTCAGAGATGAGTCAATTCAGCACACTGTGGAATTTGTGTTGTTTGAGTATATTGTTTGCTCGAATTATTAAACTGTGTTTCACTAATACAGTGGTTGGCCTTTATCATACTTTCCTTTTGCCTTTGCTTCTGTCATTTAAGTATGAACATGACAAACAGAATGAATATATGTTGCTTCTAACTCTTTTATTGATTACCTGTAGCAGAGAATGAACCGTTTATAAACTGAATCAAGCCGTAAGTATGTTATCTTTTCCAAATAACAGCATAATAAAATTAACATTCTTCAGAATACAGATAGGAACCAATGCAGATATTCTGTGTTTTCCATGAGGAATTCTTCTGTAATTATAAAAACAAGTGAACAGCTCAAACATAGGCAAACAGTGTTTGGCAATGCTCGCTTTGGCAATAAACCACTTCACTTTCTTTTGGCTTTAAAATACTTGGCAGCTGCACTAATCAGCCCAAACATATTTATTATTAACAATTCTGCCTTTGGAATCCGCTAAGATGTAGTTTTGTGCCTTTATTATCTATCTATTAACTTTTACAGTCTACATACCATAAATCCATTTTTAACCTGAAGAACGATTAGAAAAATGCTGTAAACAGATTGGTATCTGGATCGCAGATCGGAGAGAGCCGATCATTTTAAAACATTGTAGGGTTTGGTTGCTATATTGACCACAGAGCTTTGTTTGTTTCCATTTTAATCTGCGGATCACAACAGCTCGCCCTCTTTCCCTGGCCCCAGACCATCGAAATGTGATTTTGGTAATAAGTATCAAACACATTATCATCTAAGTCTTTCAAAGTCATTTAAAATAATTGAAGGTTGGACGTCAGTGAGCGTCTGGCACTGATACTCAGTCCTTGCCCTACTTTGGAAGAAAGAAAATAAGTCACATGCTCACCAGCCAATAACATGTATTTCCTCCAAAGTTATTCAATTTATCGCCAATCATCTTCACTATATTAAAACTCCATTGAGAGACATTAAGTACCCTAATAAATTGACCCACTGTATACTTTATTAGGTTTTAAATGATAACATTCCTTTTTGTACATGAAAACAATGCCAAATTCTGGTTTGGCAAAACCATGTGCAGAAAATGTGCCTTTAATTTGATAGTAAAACCTTTTCCATGAATAAATTAAGTACATATTGAAATTCCTGTGAGTATTGTGGGGAAGTGATGTCGAGATACTGGGCTTGATAATAATCAGAAATGCATATTGGCCTTTTGCTTGAACTGCTGCCCACTATTTCTAAGAACTATATTCTAAGAACTAAAGGGGGGGAAAAAAAGTAATGCCATAAGCAAAAGAATGAAATGGCCAAAAGGTAGCAGGATTCCAAACTAACCGAGCACAGCTGTGATCCCAATATCCCGACATGTGCTTTTATTTCAACCAGGTAATTTACAATTGCAGTCAATCATACGCTATTTGCATGACTGCCAATTCTCTGGTGCACTGTGCAAGATAAAATGAGGGATACTTTCCAATCCTAATCGGTGAGATTGATTATAATCTGGAACTTCTATTAAAACGCAACGTTGTCAATTAACTCTGGATTTACAAGTATCATTTATCTTTGTCAGAGGCGTTCCTGATGAAAATAACCGGAATGCTTTGGACACGATCCGTATAACTTTATTCCTTCAAGAAGTGGAAAGAGGTTCTGAATAGCTAAAAATGGATGAGATTTCAGTCCTGAGTATTTCCAGTTTAAAATCTCAAGTAGCACTGGTTATCACTGGTATCTGATGGTACTTGAGTATGGATCGACTTTTATTGTCACCCAGATTAGTCCACAGCTTGTGAATTGTGTATGAGCATTCATTTGGTCGACAGTCTTTTGGTATTGTTTGATGGGGCGGCATAGTGGCACACTGGTTAGCACTGCTGCCTCACAGCGGCAGGGACCTGGATTCAATTCCAGCCTTGGCCGACTGTATGGAATTTGTATGTTCTCCCCATGTCTGTGTGGATTTGCTCCCACAATCCAAATATGTTCAGTTGGGTTGATTGATCATGCTAAATTGCCCTTAAGTGTACCAAGATGTGTAGGTTAGGGGAATTAGCAGGGCAAATATGTGGGGTTACAGGGTTGGGGTCTGGGAAAGATGCTCTGTTGGAGAGTCTGTGCACATACAATGAGCCAAATGGCTTCCTTCTCCACTGTAGGGATTCTATGGATTGTTTTGTTTCCTTCGACTACATTCCATGATCCTCTGTGTTAAAAACAAATGCCGGAATTCTACCATTCCACCTGCCACGGATTCAAAGCGGGTGACGGGCGAACAACAGAAATGTCCATTGACCTTGGGTGGGAATTTCCGGTCTCGCTTGAGCGAGATGGGATGCACAAGACAACTGCAAATGAGACATTCACCTAGCTGACTGTTGCAAACGAGCATATGGAACAATTGTACATTATTTTTGTGTACCTTTGTAAGCTCATGTTTTGTGGTATTGATGAATAAAAGTGTATTTCTCGAAACTGGAATCAATGTCTCTCCATACCGGAAAGTGCATCAATGTTTTCCCCATCTCATCTGAGAAAATTCCTCTGGTTTGGTATTTCTCCAATGGGGATTAACTTGTACCAAAAATGGCCCACTTGCTATCCCTATGTCCTGAGTCCCTTGTTTCTGTGGCTTATTTTAAAGTGTTAACCTTGTTAACTTCCAGTGCTTAACTTCATCTTTCATTCTTTTGGTGTCGATCTTAATTTCATGCCTCTAGTTATCCAATTTAATGAAAGGTCAAAATAGTCTTTGGGCGGGAGTTTCCCTCCCATTCTGGATTCGCCCTGTGGCAGGATGGATGAGCGATGCAAAACTTCGGCGGGACAGGAAGGTCCTTCTGCAACCAATGGCGAGCTGCCTCCACTGCTGGAAAACATGCCACAGGAGGTGGAGGAGTAGAATCCGGCCCTTTGTCTTAACTAAACCGTTTATAATTTTGGACAGCTCCCAGATTTCTCCCTCACCTCTTGTGTTCAAACATTAATTTCAGGATTCCCTAATAGGCTGTGTCCTTACAAACTGAACCATTGCTACACACCTTGAGATGAAAAGTCATCAGAGTGGGTTTGAGATGCAAAAACAGCAAGGTGGTTGTAATGCATGCCTGTCAGCCCCAGGCCTCATCAACCTGGTCCAACCTGGGTGTGAATCACCAGCTGGTGGGGAAAGGGAAGTGAGGGGAAGGGTGGAGGATGAGCGGGGTGGGGGGTGGGGGCGATTACAGACAAACTTGAGTGCTGTGGAGCCAGGCTGAGGAGGTGAATGTTTTGTTAAATTCTAACACTCACTTTTCAGTGACGGCCATTTTCTGGATCATGCCAGGCCAAGAGAAGCTGAGCAGAGCAGCACAGTGCCTTTTCCATGATTCAGGGCACATTTGTAAGGAGGTTATAATGCCTGTTTGAAGCAATTGTGAAAGGACGTATGAAAAATTTTTCTACCCAATTTTGGGTTGGATGTTTTTCAGAAGTTCTTGGAACACAGGACTTTAGTCTCCTAAACTGGGCCTCATTTGGTCATTTTGCACCTGTTACAAATATTACAATGAATATACTTTCAGGCAGTGTCACAGAAAAGCTTTCTTGATCCTGGAGATTCGCAAGTAAAGATGTCCAAAGATGTGCAGGTTAGGTGGATTGGCCACGCTAAATTGTCCCTCAGTGTCCAAGATGTGTAGGGGTATTAGCGGGGTAAGTGTGTGGTGTTACGAGGATAGGGCAGAGGGGTGGGCCTGGGTAAGGTGTTCTGTCAGAAAGCCGGGGCAGACTTGATGGGCTGAATGGTCTCCTTCTGCACTGTGGAGATTCTATGAAAGCTAAAAGTTAACAACAGCTTTGGGCTTGATCCAACAATGCACTATTTCCAACAGATCTTTTAGAAAGCAGGAAGGGTTTTACAGTCAGTCATCATGAATGTTTTCTAACTGAGCTTCTCGAAGCTTTTCACAGAACAACAGTTTTGCTGTTTTTTTGATTATGATCGTGAATCATTTTGATTCAACAACACATAATACTTTCTGTGTTTTCAGATGTTAAAACAAAATCTTGAATACTTACTCCTCAGGATATCCTTAAAGTTGAACCTTGGAGTCGGATCAATTTGAGATCTGTAATAATTTAGATTATACATGTTATAAAATGAAAAAAGAATGTTGAGCAGAACTCAAATATTAAAATTGTACTAACCAGGTTTAGACAGGTATGGAGTTCAAAAGGCTATTGTATAAAGATTTTGATATATATTGCAGCGAAACAGAAAGCAGGACAAAATTGTACATGATGAGTTCAACAATAGGACATGGCTGAACAAGAATCATATGAACAGTAATTACATGTTAATTGCAAGTACTTTGCAAAGGTCATGACAGATTGATGCAACAATGCTTCAAGGTGGGATCAAAAGTGTCATGAGAAGTGCTGAAAGCAGACTTCACACCCTGAGCTCCTTGTGAATTTGGGATTATATTAAATCTCTGTTAATTAAATTGATTTCTTTTGGAGGTTTGGCGGTAATTCTAGACACTAATAGAATCAAATATTTGCAGCTGGAAGGAGGCCCGAATTCTGTGAGTCAAGCCTTGTGAAAGAACTATCAATTTAGGTCTTTTTCCGTTATAGAATATGCCTTCACTGAAAGAGACCATTGGCTTCTCAAACCTGTGAACCTCTTTTGAAAAGCAATCCACTATGACCACTACCTCATTCTTTCCCTATATCCCTGCTATTTTTTCAACTTCAAATATTGATCCAAATTCCCCTTCGAAGGTTACTGTTAAATCTGTATTCATCGCCCTATATGGTGGTGTATTCCAAATCCTAATTGCTCATTGGTGCTAAAGACAGTTCAGGGGGAATTTTCCCATCCCACCCACCAAGGGAATCGTAGCAGGCGTAGGGCAGACCACGCAAAGCTCCATTGGCCTCGGGCGGGATTTTCCGGTTTTGAGGTGAGCGTGACCGGAAAATCCCATCCTTTGCCCCCTGTCACCTCGGTCAATCAACTTAAATCTGTTCCCTCTAATTATTGACCTTTCAGCCATTGAAAACAGTTTCACTTATTACTCAATCCAAACCCTTCATGATTTTAAGCATCTCTATCAAAGTTCCTCTTAGCCCTCTGTACTTTTGAGGAGGACAATCTCAGCTTCTCCAGTCTCTCCACGTAGCTATAATTCCACATCTCTGGAACCATTCCAATAAATCTCTCTTTACATTTTCAAAAGCCTTCATGACCTTGCATGATATATATATCTGAAATTCCCAATCTCTCTCTTCATTCATTTTGTGATAATCTCAAACTCATGCTACCTAGTTAATAATTCAGCAACCAGTGGAAATAGATTATTCATATTTACTTTATTAAAGCACTTGATAGTTTTGAGCACCTCAACCAAATCTCACTGAAGGGAAGAGCTACAATTCTTCCAGTCCGTTTCATAATTTGAATCCTCAAATTTAGAACTCTTTTACTGAATCTCTCATGTGCTTGCTACATGGTCTTGGTACCTTTCCTATAGGAAGGTTCACTAAACTGTACACAGCATTTTAATTGTACCTTTTTTAAGTTTACTTATTTATTAGTCACAAGTAGGCTTACATTAACACTGCAATGAAGTTACTGTGAAAATGCCCGAGTCACCACACTCCGGCGCTTGTTCAGGTACACTGAGGGAGAATTTAGCATGGCCAATGCACCAAACCAACATGTCTTTTCAGACTGTAGGAGGAAACCAAAACACCCGGAGGAAACCCACGCAGACACGGGGAGAATGCGTGGATTCCACACAGACAGTGACCCAAGCCGGGTATCGAACCCGGGTCCCTGGCATTGTGAGGCAGCAGTGCTAACTACCATGCCACCGTGCTGCCCTACCTATAACTGCACAGAACAGTACAGCACAGGAACAGGCCCTTTGCCCCATGTTGTTGTGCTGAACATGACATCAAATTAAACTCAGGCCTTCTTCTTGCTCTTGCTCCATACCTCTCTAACTGTACCTAACTGATGATTTGTCAAGGTTAGCATTACCTTTTTGCCTTTGTACTAAATTTATATATTTGAGATTCGCATGTGTTTTTTATTAACAGTTTTTTCAACTTGTTCTCCCACATTCAGGAATTCATATATATTCATGAAGTTCAAACCAAAATAATGCATAAGCTCACCAAGCGCATGTGAGGGTATGGATGGATCTCCTGATTAAACGGCCGCTTATTGGATGCAGTCCAAACACTAGGCTATGAGGAATTAGGCCCCTTCAATCTGAAATCAAAGATGAAGGAGACATCATTACAAATATATAATGAATGACGGGAGAAGCATTCATCAAGATGAATCCACTGAGAATTAATCATCTCTGCCAGTTTGACCTGCTCCATTATTTACACATTTTTATTGCAATCGACCACATTTCATTTTCTTTTCACTTCCAACAGCTCTGAAATTAAAAACAAAATTTAAAAATTATTGGAAGATCAAAAGAAAGGAATGAAGAAAATGTCACCGGACCTACCAGGTCTGTTCCTTCAATAAGTGAACATCTCCCCCAACATGGTGTCCATTCCACCCACTGAATCTCCTGAGGAAACATTCCACACAAGTATTACCTAAAGAATATTATAAGGTGGAACTTTACGGCCTTGCTCGTCCCAAAACCGTAAAATCACCCGCTCCGATTCCCATGGCGGGCGGGATGGTAAAATTCCAGCCATAGTTATCAATCTCTTTAAGACTTTTTTTTAACCTTGGCCTACAATTTTCCCAGACAAAATCTATCAGCCTCCTTGTTAGTAACTGTCAGTTCTTTACATTTATTTATTAGTCACAAGTAGGCTTATATTAACACTGCAATGAAGTTGCTGTGAAAATCCCCTAATTGCCACACTCCGGCACCTGTTCGGGTAGACTGAGGGAGAATTTAGCATGGCCAATGCACCTAACCAACACATCTTTCAGACTGTGGGAGGAAACCAGGCACTCAGAGGAAGCCCACGCAGACACGGGGAGAACACACAAACTCCGCACAGACAGTTACCCAAGCCTGGAATCAAACCTGGGTCCCTGGCGCTGTGAGGCAGCAGTGCTACCCACTGTGCCACTGTGTCGCTCCTACTGCTTCTATCTCTGATGAAGGAAGGGCCATCCAGACTCAAAATATTGGCTGTATTCTCTCTCCACAGGTGCTGTCAGATCTGCTGAGTTTTTCCAACGTTTTCTGTTTTTGTTTCAGCTTCTAGCATCCGCAGTATTTTGCCTTTATTTTACTGCTTCCATTTGATATGCTCACCTCTGAGTCAGCAGTACGCTGGTTCAAGTTGCCCACTCCAGAGACTTGAGTGCATAATCTAGGCTGACACATTCAGTGCAGAACTGAGAGAGTGCTGCGCTGTTGCAGGAACCATACTTAAGATCAAATGTTAAATACAGGCCATTACTGCCCTTGCGAGGAGATGTAACAGATTCCATAGCACTATTTGATAAAGAGCAGAGTATGTTTCCTGGTATCCTAGCTAATATTTAACTTTCAAGCAATATAACCAAAATAGATAATCTGATCACTATCCCTTTGCTGTTTGTGGAACCTTGCTGTGTGAACAATGTTCTCGAGCAGAGGACTATATTCAGGGAAATGTGATCAAAATTGTAGTCTCATCAGTTTTCCTTAGGACTGTTGCAGGCAGCCATCAAAAAGGAACGTACCTGGATGTACAGCAATGAGAAGCATGAGTGCTCCTCCCAGCTGCATTTCAGTGCCAAAGACAATTGCTGGGCTCCTCTCTGACATCAATTACTTCCATTTCCAGTCACCCTCTCAGCGCTTTCCCTCTTCCGGCGCATAATTTTGGGTAACTGCCAAAAACATAGAAACTAGAATGGGGAGTAGGCCATTCGGTCCATTGAGCCTGCTCTGCCATTGATTTTGATCATGGCTGATCATGAAATTCAATATCCTGATTCCCCCCTTCCTCCCATATCTCTTGATCGCTTTAGCCCCAAGAGCTATATCTAATTTATTCTTGAAATCACACAATGTTTTGGCCTCAACTACTTTCTATGATAGTGAATTCCGCACATTCACAACTCCCTGGGTGAAGAAATTTCTCCTCGCCTCAGTCCTAAAAGGTTTACCCCATATCCTCAAACTATGACCCCTCGTTCTGGACTCCCTCCATCATCTGAATCGACCCTGTCTAATACTGTTAGAATTTTATAAGTTTCTATGAGATCCCCTCTTACTCTTCTAAACTCCAATGAATATAATCCTACTTGACTTAGTCTCTCCTCATATGACAGACCTGCCATCCCAGGAATCAGCCTAGTAAACCTTCGCTGCACTCCCTTTATAGCAAGGACATTGTGACTCTAAAAGTTGACAGCTTTTTCACGAACAAGTTGCGAGATGTTTAGCAGGTGTCTGTAGCTCTCTGACCTCATTTGGGTGTGCTGCAAACCTACCCATTAACATAGTTATAGAATCATTGAACCCTACAGTGCAGAAGGGGGCCATTCAGCCATCGAGTCTGCACCAACCACAATCCCACCCAGTCCTATCCCCATTACCCCACGCATTTACCCTGGCTAGTCCCCCTGACACTTCGGGGCAATTTATCATGGCCAATCCACCTAACCCGCACATCTTTGGACTGTAGGAGAAAACCGGAGCACCCGGAGGAAACCCACACAGACAAGGGGAGAATGTACAAACTCCACACAGATAGTGACCCAAGCCGGGAATCGAACCTCGGTCCCTGGTGCTGTGAAGCAGCAATGCTAACAACTGTGCCACCCTTAGCACAGTAGGCTGGTGTGAACTGCTTCCTAGAATACTGTGTCTATCCTTGTCACATCCGATCCTGTTCCCAATTTGTAAGTTAGAACATAAGAGCATAAGAACTAGGAGCAGGAGTTGGCCATCTGGCCCCTCGAGCCTGCTCCGCCATTCAATAAGATCATGGCTGATCTTTTCGTGGACTCAGATCCACTTTCCTGCCCGCTGTTCCTTTGCTGTTCAAAAATTTATCTATCCTTGCCTTAAAATCATTCAATGAGGTAGCCTCAACTGCTTCACTGGGCAGGGAATTCCATAGATTCACAACCCTTTGTGTGAAGAAGTTCCTCCTCAACTCAGTCCTAAATCTGCTCCCCCTTATTTTGAAGCCATGCCCCCTAGTTCTAGTTTCATCCGTCAGTGGAAGCAACTTTGCTGCTTCTATCTTATCTATTCCCTTCATAATCTTTTATGTTTCTATAAGATCTCCCCTCATTCTTCTAAATTCCAATGAGTATAGCCCCAATCTACTCAGTCTCTCCTCATAAGCCAACCCTCTCAACTCCGGAATCAACCTAGTGAATCTCCTCTGCACCCCCTCCAGAGCCAGTATATCCTTTCTCAAGTAAGGAGACCAAAACTGTACACAGTACTCCAGGCGAGGCCTCACCAGCACCTTATGCAGCTGCAACATAACCTCGCTGTTTTAAACTCCATCCCTCTCGCAATGAAGGACAAAATTCTATTTGCCTTCTTAATTGCACCTGCAAACCAACTCCTTGTGATTCTTGCACAAGGACACCCAGGTCCCACTGCACAGCAGCATGCTGCAATTTTTTTACCATTTAAATAATAGTTTATTTTGCTGTTATTCCTACCAAAATGGATGACCTCACATTTACCAACGTTGTACTCCATCTGCCAGATCCTCGCCCACTCACTTAGAGTCCTATTTAAATGGAGACCAAGTTTTTTTGACTATTTTTGTTATGAATCTGTTCTACATGTTGACAACCTCTGAGGGTAAAAGCATTCTAATCTTTAATGACATGTTAAACCTTTGCTCTCAGCATCATAGCTGTTTAATTGTAACCAAGACACAATTATTGCCTCTTGAAACCTGGCTGCTTAACTTTGTGCTTAGAGTTTATCCATGTTTCTTAGCTCTTCAAAGTCCTGCATTGTGTCTCCAACCCCCCTTTCCTACTGAAGATAGATTTGGTTCTTTGAAACTTTCCTCGTAACTTTTAGGGAGCTAAATCTCAATCTTCCTTATATTTTCTGCTCTGAGCCTCTCCCAATGATCAATCTCCTTTTAAATGTCAGTGACATATAAATTGCACAAAATTCCAAATGCCTCATCAGTGATCATTACAGGGTTAGAATTATTTCTTTAATGAGCAATCAAGTAGCTGAGAGCAGGAACGTAGGCCTGGATTTTACAACATTGAAGGGCCTCTCTGTCATTGCAAAAATGGCTAAGAGAAGAAACAGTGGAAATCTCATCCAAAACATGGCACTGACCGTGTTCGTGAGGGTGGGAATGGAAGTAGGTCGCATTTCACAAAAACACGTTTTGCACAGGCAACTGCCCAAATAAATCATCGGCTGTCTACGTTCATGTCTAATTTTGGTGACCCAGGTGTGTGCAACATAACATCTGCAAAGTAGACCTGGTAGGAGCAAGTTTGAACTTTTGAAGTTCTTTGCAGAGTTGGAGAAATCCTTTTGGAAAGAAAGGATATCCTTTTGGCAAGCACATCTTTGGGGGAGATCAGGTGCCCTTTGGGAGAGGTGAGGTACCCCCTTGAGAATGTTAAAGCTGGACGTACATGTGTGCAAAAATTTACATAATCTTAATAACTGTCAAGCTTATTTGAACTATCAAAAGTGTCACAATGAACTGTCAAAGGCAAATGTCAATCTGTGAAAACATTTAAACTACTCACTTCACCGTTTACTCCAATTCAGGGTCCCAGGGAGTTGGAGCCTATCCCAACAAACACTGGGCATTTGGCAGGATACACCCAGGAAGGCATGTTAGTCCAATCGCAGTAGTACACACTCACACACACACAGACAAACTGAGGGACAATTTACTGTGGCCAATCCACCTAACCTGTATGACTTTGGACCAAGGGAGGAAACCGGAGCAGCTGGTAAACATGCACACGGGCATGGGGAGAATGTGCAAACTCCATACAGACAGACACCCGAGGCCAGAATCGAACTGGGGTCCCTGGATCTGTGAGGCAGCAGTGCTAACCACTGTACCACCGTGCCACTCCATTTAAAACTACTTCCCTTTAAATATTTGAAATAAAATGCCTGGAGTGTTTTAAATAGGGCAGCATGGTGGCAGAATGGTTAGCACTGCTGCCTCATAGCGCCAAGTAACCAGGTTTGATTCCCAGTTTGGGTCACTGCGTGAGCAGGGTCTGCATGTTCTCCCTGTGTCTCTGTAGGTTTCCTCCAGGTGCTCTGGTTTCCTCCCATGGTCTGAAAGATGTGCTGGTTAGGTACATTAGCCACACTAAATTCTCCCCCAATGTACCCGAACAGATTCCGGAGTGTGGCTCCGGAGTGTGGGGATTATCACAGTAACTTCATTGCAGTGTTTATTTAAGCCTATGTGTAGCACTAACAAATAAACTTTATAAAGTTAAATAAATCATTGCTTGCTGTTTCATGCTGTCTATCAACGAAAATCTGAGGATTTCCATTCCTGGACTAGAGGATTACCATTACGGGACTGATTTCATAACCTTCCATTATCATAGTGATGTGCCTGCCATTTCATAGTTTGATTAACAGCCCCAGTGGTTTTAGATTCTTTGAAGTGGAACTATGAATTCCAATTTGTTCCTATATGGGACTTTGCAGTTGAAAAAATGCAAAGGTAGTTAATTGCATTTTATGAATGAGAATATTTTTTCAATTAAAAAGTCTGTAATAGACACTTTTGAATGTTATATTATTTTAGTCCAGCATGATTTCTGGATACTGGGTAAGTTGGCATGACAGATATAAGGGCAAATGGTGTTGGGATGGTTGTGTGGTATGGGTTGACATGATTTAGCACTAAGCTAACATATGGGCTATAAAGGGTCATGTGGTTGGACAGAGCAGCACAGGTTGATCTAGAAATCTTGAGGGGCCATGGGAGTTTGGTGAGTGACATAAGGTTGCTTGGAAGGTGTGAAGGGACATGGGGATGGGTGAGGGGCAGGGGTTGACATGGGTGGGGCGAGAGCTGTTTTATGTTATTTTTGTTATCATTATGTTTTATGTTATGTTTCTGAGTCACCCGACCTGTCAGCCGGTGAACCTTGCCATCCCAGAATGAAAGTCCGACCTTCGGGGCACTGTCTGCCAGGTCTGGTTTGCGGGAGTCTGGAGATGTCCTGGATCTGCATTCGGGAGCGAAAATTCAAGTTATAGGGTGGAAGTTTGCAGCCGTTCAATTCCCAAGTGATTTTCCGGTCCTGCTGCGGTGAATGGAGATTTGGCTAAGTGCCAAATTCTCCATCTTTACTTGTGGCGTGAACGGCCAGAAAATTCCGGCCATAGCTTTTTAATTAACTTCCTTGATAATGGCCTTATATTGACCAGAAACATAAGAACTTAAGCATTAGAAGGTCATTTGGTCCCTTGAACGGGATCCACCAGTCAGTAAGATCATGGCTGATCCTGCCTGCCCTCCGCCCTCCTCACAACCCTTATCAAAGAAATCTACCAAACTCAGATTTTATTTGAGGTTTTATTTCATTAACAGCTGACGTGAAATATCAATAATCACACACATTTCCTTCTCTGCCTTCACTAATGGACATTTGATTAAACTTATAACCAATTCTGACAAAGGAGATTGATGAAATATGGATTCCATAGAAACCCTACAGTGCAGAAAGAGGCCATTTGGCCCATCGAGTCTGCACCAACCACAATCCCACCCAGGCCCTACTCCCATATATTTTACCCACTAATCTCTCTAACCTACGCACCTCAAGACACTAAGGGGGAATTTTAGCATGGCCAATCAACCTAACCCGCACATCTTTGGACTGTAGGAGGAAACCGGAGCACCTGGAGGAAACCCACGCAGACACGAGGAGAATGTGCAAACTCCCAAGCCGGGAATCGAACCCAGGTCCTTGGAGCTGTGAAGCAGCAGTGCTAACCACTGTGCTACCGTGCCGCCCACATGGGCGCCCACATGATTGTACCACATGAGTAAGAAAGAACTCCCTTATAATCTTGATGTCTAATTGGCTCTCATATTTCCACTTGGTATGACTCATATCTCCATAGAACAACTTTTAGATTATAATTTAACAATTTATACCATTTACTTTGAGGACTTTTCATGTGTAAATATTGTGCTATGCATCTTAGCATAATATATAATTCCGCTGTATTCATAGCTATATGTTAAGTGAATATTGCGAACATGTAACAAGTCAAACAATGCAAGGAATGCTTAAAATTCAACAGGTTTGCATGTTGGTGTATCAGATTGAAATCTAAAAGTACCTTACCGAACAGTAGATGGTGTTTGAGCAAAAACCTTTGGTTTATCTTTATTATTCTCCAGCTCAGGTATGTAAGGTATGTATGTGAGTTCTGGAATGCACTGCATTAGATGAAGGTTTTTATTAGTTAATTGATAAATTGAAACACATGGGTGGCTGGGTAAACAGTGTTATATACAAGGAATGTGGTACATTGCACAGGGTTTTTATTGGAAAATAGCTAATTTAAACCATCTGGTAGAATATCGTGAAGTTCATGGGAACCACCCTGCTGAAAGTCATTCTAGTGTCAACGATGGAAATGATTACAAAGAAAGCAAATGAAATCGGTTGTATAAATTCATATTGTGTGAAGGTCCATTAAGTGTATAGCTTGTGCAGCCCTGATTGTGGTTACTGATACAGTGCAGAAACTGTTCTTGGTAAACAAGCATTGGATTGTCATCAGCGGAGCTTTTGCTGACATCTAATTTGCACCTAAATCTTCTAAAATGATGATAAATAGCTGACAGACTTTACAGAGTTTTAATTCTTTCCAAGTATTTTCTCAACTCCTGCATCGTTTTCTCCTTCAGTATTTTAAGTAATGCAGAGGGCCCTGAGATTGTCAGAGGATGTCTTATGCTACAATGCACATCAGCACTAGAAACTAGATTAAGATTGCCCACATTAATTTCATATATGACTTTAAATCCAGCAGATGGATTTTTTTTTAAATGCTCTTGTTGCTCAGATTGGATTTGAACCTATAACCCAACACCTGCCGGGAAAACCTGGTTCACGATTTTGCCGGTTTGCCTTGCCCATCGATGGGCGGAGTGAGCCGGTAAAATCACGCCCGATTCCTCGGTTGTCATGATCTTATCGACCTGGAGGGGGCAGGGCCTGGAGGGGGCGGGGCCTGGAGGAGGGCCTATGTGGTGGGGCCTGAAGGGGGTGGGGTCTGGAGTGATGAGGCCAGGTCGGGCCAGCCTGATCGGGGAGGGGGGGGGGGGGGGGGGCGCTGCGCACTCTTCACAGGCTGAATAAATTATTTAAATTTATTGAAATGTTTATTTGCATGTGTGGTGAACCATCGTTGGTTCCCACCAGGTAGTACTGAGCCAGGGTCTGGCCAGTACTATGAGTCTGTATATATGTTGCTGTTGGGGTTAGGGTTGGGTTGTTCTACATGTTACTGTTGGGGTTAGGGTTGGGCTGTTCTACCTGTATTATAGTTATTATGGTACATCCCAGTCGGGCTCCGCCTCCTGGGAGAGGTATGAAGGTCACTGCTCTGTCTGGGACCCCTCAGTCTGGGATCGTGTATTATATATGGTAGCTCTATTGTAGTAGTTAATAAAAGCCTTTATTTCCTCGAGCATCTCCAGCCTCGTGAGTTATATCACGCATCAGCATGTGTTTAGCAACCTACCACTAAAGTGTCGTTCCCTGGCTTGTCTCTACAACGCTTCTTAAATAGCGGAAGCACATTCGGTATTCTCCAGTCCTCTGCTACATACACTTGCAATTCGGCCAGTGTTGCCTACCTGATACGCTGCAGGAAAGGATGTCCCGAGGCATGGTACATTGGGGAGACCATGCAGTCGCTATGACAATGGATGAATGAACACCGCTTGACAATCACCAGGCAAGAGTGTTCTCTTCCTGTTGGGGAACACTTCAGCAGTCACAGGCATTCGGCCTCTGAACTTCGGGTAAGCATTTTCCAAGGCGGCCTTCACGACACACGACAGCGCAGGGACGCTGAGCAGAGACTGATAGCCAAGTTCCGCACACATGAGGACGGCCTCAATCGGGATCTTGGGTTCATGTCACACTATCTGTAACCCCCACGACTTGCCTGGACTGGCAAAATCTCACTAACTGTCCTGGCTGGAGACAATACACATCTGTTTAACCTGTGCTTAACCCTCTCTCCACTCACATGGTCTGTACCTTTAAGACCTGATTACCTGTAAAGACTCGCATTCCAACCATTATTTTGTAAATTGAGTTTGTGTCTTTATATGCCCTGTTTGTGAACTGAAATCCCACTCACAGAATCATAGAGTCATAGAAACCCTACAGTGTAGAAAGAGGCCATTTGGCCCATCGAGTCTGCACCGACCACAATCCCACCCAGGCCCTACCCCCCATATCCCTACATATTTTACTCGCTAATCCCTCTAATCTACGCATCTCAGGACACTAAGGAGAAATTTCAACATGGCCAATCAACCTAAGCCACACATTTTTGGACTGTGGGAGGAAACCGGAGCACCCGGAGGAAACCCACGCAGACACGAGGAGAATGTGCAAACCACACAGACAGTGACCCAAGCCGGGAATCGAACCCAGGTCCCTGGAGCTGTGAAGCAGCAGTGCTAACCACTGTGCTACTGTGCCACCTGATGAAGGAGCAGCACTCTGAAAGCTAGTGGCTTGTGCTACCAAATAAATCTGTTGGACTTTAACCTGGTGTTGTGAAATCTCTTACTGTACCTTCCCCATGGCCAGAGAAGAATTTAAAAATTGGGTCAGAGCTCCTGCAATCTCCTCCCTTGCTTTCCACAGCAGCCTGGGACACATCACCTAGTGATTTGTTCACTTTCAAGTCTGCCAACACCTCCAATACCTGGTTACTCCCAATGTCAATTTGCTCCAGAACCTCACAGTCTCTCTCCCTGGGTTCCATACCATCGCTCTCATTCTCTTGGATGTAGATGGATGTGAAGTATTCATTCAACACTCTACCAATGCCCTCTGGCTCCACCCACAGATTGACCCATTTGTCCCTAATGGGCCCTATTCTTTCCCTGGTTATCCTCTTCCCATTGACATAAAAACAGAATATCTTGATTTTTCTCTACTTTTACCAGCTAGAGCTTTCTCATATCCTCTCTTTTCTCTCTTAATTGATTCCTTAAGCTCCACCTTGAACTTTCTGTACTCCACTAATGCCTCCACTGATTTGCTCTCCTTGTACCTGCTGAAAGCCTTTCTTTTCCTTCTCCTCGTATCCAGAAAATCTCTGGTCGTCCATGGTTCTCTGGACTTGTTGCTCCTTCCTATCACCCTAGATAGAAACATGTTGGGCCTGTACCCTCCCCATTTCCTTTTTGAATGCTCTCACTGCTCTTCTGTAGATTTCTCTGCAGGTAGTTGTACCCAGTCTACCTTGGCCAGATCCTGCCTCATTTTACTAAAATCCGTTCTCCCACAATCCAAACCTTTCTATTGCAACTTGTCTATTTCTTTGTCCCTAACAAGCTTAAATTGTACCATGTTGTGATTGCTCTCACTCAGATACTCCCCCACCACCTCAACCACTTGTCTGGCTTCATTCATCAGAATTAGTTCGAGCACTGGTTGTTGGATCCTTGGCATATTGACCTAAAAAGTTCCCCGGTAGACATTTCAAAAAATCCACTCCATCCAAGCCCCTTAGCATCAATGTCTATCCCAGTTAATGTTGGGAAAGTTAAAATCACCTAATATAGTTACCCTATATTGTTATTGTTTTTACACACCTCTGTGAATTGTGCACATATTTGCTTCTCAATTTTGTAAGTTTTTCGGGCAACTCAGGCCTTTTTTATGAGCTGGGAAAAGGACTTGAACCCTAAAGAACTGTGAAAGTGGCCACACTTGGCCGCAGGACTTGACCAAAATGTCCCAGGGAGCCCAGCCAGCCTGTGTGTGTGTGTGTGTGTGTGAAGGGGCCCAGTCCAAAAATTGCAAGCAGCCAGAAACCAGACAGACTGCTGATTAGGTTATCAGCAGCACAAAAGGACCTGACGACCTCACCAGACTAGGCCGGCAGCAAGACAATGCACCTGGTCTGGACTCAATACAGGTGATAATGGCCTTGTCCCAGAGCGAGGAGAAGCCCATTTCCCTAATGGGAAAACAATTAAACGATCTCCGATGGAACAATACAGGACAGCAAGGGACCTATCACCTGGGATGGGACCATCTGGTCTCTATGGACTGTAAGATCGCAGCTGCAGATAACGAGCAAGCCTTTGTCTGTGGAACTGCCGGCTGGAAGGGGGGCGGTGTTGGCAGGAAAAGAATTCAAGCTTACAATATAAAAGGATGGTCAGGCCGGCCATTTTTTCCTCTTTTCTCTTCGGACCAGCATGACAGCACTCTCCACTCGGTCGCCTCTAGCACGCAGCCTGAAGCCCACTGAGCAATTTAAACTAGGATTGTGAGTACCCTCCGGTAATTCGCGAAGTTCCCGAGATCATCATAGTGGATGAGGCTTTGGGGAAAGGGGGGGCTTTTGCATGTACCTTTCATAGTTTAAGACGTGGTAAACTTGTATAAAGTAAGAATTCCGTTGCGTCCGTTTTAGTATTCCTTCCATAGTTATAGCCTTATAGAGCATAAGGCATCATGTGTTGTTTTCCTGGTGTTTGGTGACCTTTGACCTTGATGTTTTAATATATATATATATCTTTGACTTCCGTTGGAGTCCGTTTTGATCTTTTCAATTTCTCACCAATGATCTCTGACTAAGTCACAATATAAATATTCCTTACCATAATTCCGGAGTCTAGAACTGAGGGTACCCTGGGCACTTCGAAACCGCCCACTCAGGAAAGGCTGCCAGGTAGTGGATAGGCAGCAGTTTCCTTTTCTCTCCCTTGGGAGCGCTACTCTAGTGAAGTAGACGCAAGGTGGCCGTTGTTCCATCGGCGAGAGAGAGAATCACTCGGGCATTGGTGGGGTTTGGGTGACGGAGAACCAAACCTAAAATAAGCCCAGTGGAGTTAAAAAGAGGGATCCCGCTACAATTTCCTACAATCTATCTGGGGGTCTATAATAAACAGCTAGCAATGTGGCTGTCCTTTTTATTCCTGAAATCTACCCACAAAGCTTCATTCAATGCCTCCTCAAGATAATGTTAGCCTTGTTGCAAAGGTATTTGGCTTCCCTTGTGGAGAGTGAGTAAGGTGTTACGTTGACCTGATTCAGAAGCAAATAAAGTCAGACTATCAGTTTAGGCCCTGACTTTGGCCCCAAGCTGTATTCACACTGTAACTGAAGTTAAGGATCGTATTAAACTGAAAGAAGAAAGATACAACGTGGCAAAATTTAGTGGTAAGCCAAAGCATTCAGAAAGTTCTAAAAACTAACAAAGGATAACATAAAAATAATAAAGAGGGAGAAGATAAACTGTGTGGGTAAATTGGCAAGTATAAAATGGACAGTAAGAGCTTCTTTAAATATATAACAAAGAAGAGAGAGGCCAAAGTGCACATTGGTCCCTCAGGGAATGGAACTGGAGAAATAATAATGGGGAACCAGGAAATGGCACAGGAGTTAAATAAATACTTTTGGGGAGGCAATTTTACCTTCTTGCCCTGCTAGTCGATGGGTGGGGCGAGCCAGTAAGATTGAGAGAGAGCCGAACAATCAGGTTCACACCCAATTTCTCACCTTTCGCAATCTTATCTGCATGGGATATCCGTCGAGATCAGCTTCATGTCCGGGAAGAGAGCAAAGCTGATTATAATATTTAAATCCAGTTAAATGTGAATTTAAGTATTGTTAGTTGGCCTGGGACGCAATTGTTTGGGCTTACTTGCTTTAGCAACTTTGCCGGTGAAGGCCCTCACCAGTAAGGATCCCTGATGGACCCCATCATCGTGGACCTGCCGTGATGGCCTCACTGGTAGGACCGTAGGCCATTAAGGCTGCCTGGGATGTCAGGGGCAGGGACAGTGCCCCTTGGGCAGTGCCAGCCTGGCACCCTGGCACTGCCCACCAGGCACCCTGGCACTGCCAGCCTGTCACTTTGTCAGTGACCATCGAGCACTAGGCGGTGCCAAGGGGTTGGGGCCTGAAGGATGGGGCCTATGTGGAGGGGAGGGCCCTAGATGGTGGCAGGGCCTAAGAGAAGGCGGGTGGGATGGAAAGCTGTGCACTCTGAAACCGATGATTGATCGGGGGAGGGAGCAGCAATCAATCAGGTCGCAATGGAGAGGGGGACAATCAGCCGGGATGGGGGTTGGGAGGAGGCGATCAGCCAGGCTGTGCCAGGGGGGATCAATCATGGGTGGGTAGGGGAACCGATCAGCTGCAGAGGCTAGTGATCGTGGAGGGGGAGGCACATGGTATTCAGGGAATACACAGAGTAGAGAGATCTGCGCATGCGTGATTGCACCCTCTAATTTTGCGGTAACACAAAAGTAGATCAGAAGTTGTGAGGATGACCAAAAGAAACGAAAGAGGGATATAGATAGGTTAGGTGAGAGGGCAAAAAGTTGGCGGGTGGAATATAATGTAGGAATATAATGTGAAGTTATGCACTTTGGGAGGAAGAATAAAGGAGCTGGATATTATTTAAATGGAAAAAGACTGCAGAAAGCTGCGGCACTGAGGGATTTGGGGGTCCTCACGCATAAATCACAAAAAGCTAACATTCAAGTTCAACAGCCAGTAGGGAAAGCAAATGGAATGTTGACTTTTATTTCAAAGTGAATGGAGTATAAAAATCAGGAAGTCTTGCTAAAACCAGCCTCCCATCCATTGATTCTGTCTACACTTCCCACTGCCTCGGCCAAACAGCCAGCATAATTAAGGACCCCACGCACCTCGGACATTCTCTTTTCCACCTTCTTCTTTTGGTAATAAGATACAAAAGTCTGAGTTCACGTACCAACCGACACAAGAACAGCTTCTTCCCTGCTGCTGTCAGACTTTTGAATGGACTTACCTCGCATTAAGTTGATCTTTCTCTGCACCCTAGCTATGACTGTAACACTACATTCTGCACTCTCTCATTTCCTTCTCTATGAACGGTATGTTTTGTCTGTATAGCGTGCAAGAAACAATACTTTTCACTGTATGTTAATACATGACAATAATAAATCAAATCAAATCAAAATCAAATCAAATTATACAAGGCACTCATTAGACCATACCTGGAATACCATGAATGATTTTATTCCCCTTATCTAAGGAAAGATATGCTGGCATTGGAGGCAGTCCAGAGAAGGTTCACCACATTGATCCCGGGTATGGAGGGATTTTCTTACGAGGAGAGGTTAAGTAAGTTTGTCCTGTACTCATTGGAGTTTAGACGAATAAGAGTTGACCTTATTGAGGGGGCTTGACAGGGTAGATGCTGAGAAGTTGTTTCTCCTTGTGGGGAATTTAGGACCAGAGGGTGTAATCTCAGAGTAAGGAGTCACCGATTTAAGACCGAGGTGAAGAGGAATTCTTTTCTCTCAGAGGGTAGCGAATCTGTGCAATTCTTTAACACAGAAGGCTGGGTTGTTAAGTATGTTCAAACTTGAGGTAGATTTTTAATCAGTAAGGGAATCAAGGACTATGGGGGAAAGGTGGGAAAGTGAAGTTGAGGATTATCATATCAGATCAGTCATAATCTCTTGAATGGTAGAGTGGACTTGATGGGCTGACTTTCCTACTCCTGCTCCTATGTCTTATGGTCTTCACTTTCAGCCTGAAGCAAAACTAATTCGCTATAATAATTGTGTGAATTCAACGTTGATGCACTTGCAGGTCAGACCATGAACTAGCTTTAGTTATTTCCATAAATGTGAACCAGCTGCAAGTACTAACTGATATGAAAGTTGTAGAATAAGTACACCTCGTAGACCTGAAGGGATTCCAAATTTCAGATGTAAAATTCAATTTTGAGATCATAGACTACATTTCCGATTTCTAACTCAACTTTCTGCAGTTCTCCAAGTTCTATATCTTGTCCCTGAGTCACAAGGATCTGAGTTCAAGTTCTACGCCATGGCTTGAATACAAAAATGTCAAGGCTACCATTCCAGTGCATTACTCAGGGAAACAGGTGAAACATTAAACCAAGGCCCATTGTGTCTGCGCTGGACATCTAGCACCTATGCTAATTTCATTTTCCACCACTAGGTCCGTAGCCTTGTGTGCTATGGTGTTTCAAGGGCTCATCTAAATGCTTCTTAGATGTTGTGAGGGTTCTTGCCTTTCAGGCAGTGTGTTCCAGATTCCCACCACCCTCTGTGTGAAAACATTTTTCCTCAAATTGGGCGGCACTGTAGCACAGTGGTTAGCACTGCTGCTTCACAGCTCCAGGGACCTGGGTTCGATTCCCGGCTTGGGTCACTGTCTGTGTGGAGTTTGCACATTCTCCTCGTGTCTGCGTGGGTTTCCTCCGGGTGCTCCGGTTTCCTCCCACAGTCCAAAGATGTGCAGGTTAGGTTGATTGGCCATGCTAAAATTGCCCTTAGTGTCCTGGGATGCATAGGTTAGAGGGGTTAGTGGGTAAATATGTAGGGATATGGGGGTAGGGCCTGGGTGGGATTGTGGTTGGTGCAGACTCGATGGGCCGAATGGCCTCTTTCTGTGCTGTAGGGATTCTAAGAAATTCTAAGAAAATCCCCTCTAAATCTCCCACTCCTTATCTTTAATCTATGCTCCCTGGTTATTGACCCCTCTGCTAAGGAGAAACTTTCTTTCCATCCACCCTATCTATGTCCTTCATGCTGTGGAGATGCCGGCGTTGGACTGGGATGGGCACAGTAAGAAGTCTCACAATACCAGGTTAAAGTCCAACAGGTTTATTTAGAATCACGAGCTTTTGGAGCTCTCATCATCTGATGAAGGAGAAGCGCTCTGAAAGCTCGTGGTTCCAAATAAACCTGTTGGACTTTAACCTGGTGTTGTGAGACCTCTTACCATGTCCCTCATGATTTTGTACACCTGCTCGGGTGGATGTAAAGGATCCCACAGCATTATTTTGATGAAGATCGGGGGAGCTATCCCTGGTGTCCTGCGCAATATTTATCAGCATCACAAATACAGACTATGGTCATTATCACATATGTCTGTGGGAGTTGCTGTGTGCTAATTAGCTGTCGAATTCCTTCAACTACAACAGTTCCTACACTTCAAAAGTATTTCATTAGCTGGAAAACACTTTGAGATGTCTATTGGTCATGTCTGTGGCACGGTGGCACAGTGGTTAGCACTGCTGTCTCACAGTGCCAGGGACCCGGGATCGATTCTGGCCTTGGGTGATTGTCTTTGTGAAGTTTGCACATTCGCCCCCATTTCTGTGTGGGTTTCCTCCGGATGCTCCAGTTTCCTCCCAGACTCCAAAGGTGTGCAGATCAGGTGTATTGGCCATACTAAATTGCCCCTTAGTGTCAGAGATATGCAAGTGAGGTGGATTAGCCATGATCAATACGCGGGGTAACGGGGATAGGGGATGGGAATGGCCCTAGGCATCAGTGCTAACCACTGTGCGCTTTCAGAAGGTCAGTGCAGGCTCGATGGGCTGAATAGCCTGCTTCAGCACTGTAGGATTCCATAATTCTATGAAAAGCATCAGATAAAAGCGAGTCTTTCTTTTCACATCCTGAGCATGGACATGATTAGCCATAATGAACAGAATAGAGTCATAGAGCCATAGAGTCATAGAGTCATAGAGGTTTACAGCATGGAAACAGGCCCTTCGGCCCAACTTGTCCATGCCGCCCTTTTTAAAAAAAAACCCTTAAGCTAATCTCAATTGCCCGCATTTGGCCCATATCCCTCTATACCCATCGTACCCATGTAACTATCTAAATGCTTTTTAAAAGATAAAATTGTACCCGCCTCTACTACTACCTCTGGCAGCTTGTTCCAGACACTCACCACCCTCTGTGTGAAAGAATTGCCCCTCTGGACACTTTTGTATCTCTCCCCTCTCACCTTAAACCTATGCCCTCTAGTTTTAGACTCCCCTACCTTTGGGAAAAGATATTGACTATCTACCTTGTCTATGCTCCTCATTATTTTATAGACCTCTATAAGGTCACCCCCTCAGCCTCCTACGCTCCAGAGAAAAAAGTCCCAGTCTATTCAGCCTCTCCTTATGACTCAATCCATCAAGTCCCAGTAGCATCCGAGTAAATCTTTGCTGCACTCTTTCTAGTTTAATAGCATCCTTTCTATAATAGGGTGACAGAATAGCACACAGTATTCCAAGTGTGGCCTTACCAATGTCTTGTACAACTTCAACAGGACGTCCCAACTCCTGTATTCAATGTTCTGACCGATGAAACCAAGCCTGCCGAATGCCTTCTTCACCACTCTGTCCACCTGTGACTCCACTTTCAAGGAGCTATGAACATGTACCCTGAGATCTCTTTGTTCTGTAACTCTCCCCAACGCCCTACCATTAACTGAGTAAGTCCTGCCCTGGTTCAATCTACCAAAATGCACCACCTTGCACTGGCCCAATTGATCAAGATCCCGTTGCAATTGGAGATAACTTTCTTCACTGTCCACTATGCCACCAATCTTGGTGTTATCTGCAAACTTACTAACCATGCCCCCTATATTCTCATCCAAATCATTAATATAAATAACAAATAGCAGTGGGCCCAGCACTGATCCCTGAGAGAGGCTGAGGAAGACAAGAAGGAAACAGATGTGGTGGACACACAGGTTAACCATGACAATCTTGGAATTGTGAGCTGGGAAGAAGTTGAGCTGAAGGAATTGTAGAAGAGTTTTGGGGCAAAGGAGGCAGAGAGCTGAGCTGTAGCATTAAATTTGAGTGTCTTTAGAATAGCGAGGTTTTATTAAGGTTATATGAGGTCATATTAAGAGAGATGTCGGATTTTTGAGGAGTTCAAATTCCAAGGATCTTTGATGGAACAGTGGCAGCATGGATTTTCATCCTATTATTTCACTGCTGGACTTACCTTTAAGTCCAGCCCAGATGGCACGTAGTCACTGCGTGAAACTGCAAATATCTCGATTGCTATGGGGTTAAAAGCATATGGTTGATGCAGAGTCGAGAACTGATTTCCTTCTGCCAATATTTTCTCCATTGTATCTCTCTCTTACCCTCTCCTCCCCTAAAGGTTTCATGGTGTGGATTGTTGGATAGCAGTAATAACTTTGCTGACTGTTCTTAGGTTATTGATAGCAACAGGAAGGGGAAGTTTGACCGATTTCCCCCAAGCCCCCCCACCCCCCCCCCACCTCCCCACTCCCATGTGCCCCTCAACAGTTCGAGTGCTCACACAATGTGTGGCTCCCTTGCTGTCATCCTGACTGAGAAGAAGTAAGCCAGCATAGATCGCAGTTTAGAGAACGCTTCGCTCTTGTTTACGACTGCAAAAACTATTTACCAATGTGATGTCAATGTAACAAGTGGAGAGAATCTCGTACGTTGAACACATTCAGATCTATTACATATTTAGGTAAAGGGAACTCAACATTTTGCAACAATGTGTGGAGTGTTTCTGTTCTTCCTGCAGCTTGCATTAATTTTAGACATCAGTTTTTCATATTGTTCTAAAGTCATGTGGGGGGAAACTCGATTTCAGGTTCCCTTCGGGGGAACAAACACAGCTGTCACCAACTTGATTTGATCTCTCACAGCCGCCATTGGCGTAATTCATTTTTTTAAAAAGTTGTTCTTATGGGGAGTATCGGAGCGCAAGAGAGAATTTACTGCCTCTCCTCAGTTGCCCAGAGAGCGTGAAGAGTCAACCACGCCAATGAGGGTTAGACTGGGGCAGTGTGACAGGTTCCATTTCAGAAGAATTTCACTGAATGAGTTGGATTTCTTCTAACGGTCCGTGATCATTTTGCGGTGCGCGCGCACAAAAGAACAGATTTATTGAATTCAATTTACTGTGGTGAAATTTGAATTTAATCATCTCTGCATTATTCATACCACAACCACAGTTCTACCACTCCAGCTTGCTTGCTACAGTAAGTGATCTGTTATCACTCTGATCTGCTCTGAAACCGGTACTTGGACTATACGCAGTAATTGTGGTCATGCGTGAAACTTGCCGTGGGATAGCATGCCATGTCGAATCACTTGGCCTCGCAACAATCCATACATGCCAACATGAGGAAAAGCTAAATTTGTGTGCAAATGAGACAATTATCATCACATGCACAGGAAGCACCTGCCTCACTGCATATCTACAGCATCATTAAATTAAAGGGGTAACCTATTCTGAATTAAAATAGGCCAATGTTAGGGTTACTGCTATTCCTACTTTGCCTGGTTAATAATTTGGATTTAGTGTTCACATTTAACCATTATATAATAAATTGCCTTGGGGTAGTAGGTTTTTGTTTGATAAATCGCCAGACAACATCCTGGCTGTAATGTCGAAGAATTGTGCATAAGATGCAGTTTCCTCAGCTATGACAATGCTCTCTATCTGATAATGTGGGAGACTACCCAGGTATGGCCTAAAATCATGGGACCATAGAAATATAGGCTGGTCATGTGGTGCAGTGGGTAGCATCTCTGTCACTGAGCCAGAAGCTCTGGGTTCAGGTCCCATCCCAGGACTTGATGGCCAAGAAAATTGTGCTCATAATGTTGCCAACAGGTCGAGTATCGACTTGCAAATTTTTCCAAAACACCAATGGCAGGTGGGAAGGGCAGAGTGACTCCAGATCAGTCAGGCTTGATGTGGATTGGCAGCCCTCAAGTTATAAGCCTCTAATGATAGGCCAGCGACCTGTTCCTATGGGAACAGATTAAAGTCTGCATTGCATACCGGTAGATGTGGAAAGAGAAACAACAGTAGAGCCTATTTTTTTCCCATTCAATTAGATTATAGCTTATTTATATCTTTTCTATATTTATCTCCTTACTTCCAGATCTTCAGATATTCTTAATTGACAAAAGTATTTCAATCGCAGACTTGAAAATTTGTATTGACCATAGCTACTTGGAGAAGATGCCCTTTCTGCTACCCTTTGTGTGAGAAAGTGCTTCCAGAGTTCACTCTTAGATGTCTTGGTTCTAATCCTAAGATTTTGGGCAGAATTTAGTGCCCTCGCCTGAGGTAAGTTTGGTGGCAGGCAGGGCATTTAACTGGGTGGGAGGGTGGTGGGTGGAGACCCCGCTACCTACATGGCTCATGGACGACCTTCCCACCCTGCCGTCAATTGAGGCCCCTAAGTGGGAATCATCCCACCATTGTTGGTATTCACCCGTGACAAGCAGAAGACCCACCATGAGGCGTTGGTGTTGGGGTTACTTGCAGGCTTATGGTGGGGAGTCTCTCGTTCAAAGATCAGTGCCAGGTCAGGGGACCTGATATCAGGAAGGCAGGCCTGTTGAAAGTCACTTCCTGCCCTTATTGCCAAATCCCTCTCCCTATTTCCCAGGCAATTCCCCTCTCTGGATTAGGTGGCAGGAGGACTGGCAATATTGCAGGGCAAGGCATCAGGAGGAGAAGCATAGCACATTGCCAATGGTGGGCACCTTCGTGGTGCGGACACACTACGTGGCTAATTGAAACATTTAGTGACCCAATTATGGGGACTTCCTATCCCAAAGGCATTTTGCCCCCATCAAGAGGGCCCATAGCCTCATGGGAGACTGCCAGGTAAACTCTGGCAGCCTCATGGTGGGTTTCTTTGGGAGTTCTCTTTGATGGGCACTCCATGGATCTATAAAGGGGTTGTCCCCATTTCCAAGGCACAACCTCCATAACAACCCTTGCTTCACAGCCGGATCTGCAATGAAATCTATAGATGCAGCCTAAAAAGGAGGGAAACTCTTTTCCCCTCAATGGATGTTAACACCACCGAAACAAAATGCCAACACCCAGGCCTTGAGGTTGGTAATACTGGCAATGTCAATGCTGTAACTCTGCCCTCTCCCCCTCTGCCTTTTGACCACTGAAGAAATTGGCAAGAACTTGCATAGAGGTGCAAAGATTATTGTAGTTGTATCTTCACGTTCCTATACAACAGCGTAAAGTGCTGGAAGGGATTGCAGTCTCCAAACATGAGTGAGGAAATGAATGTCTCAGCGGAAATTGTTGATCATAGGATGCTTTTTCTTGGTGTTTCCACTTTAATTAGCTGCAGGAGAAACTCTGTGCAGTGAGGTTTGGGTGGTCTGAATGAATTGGTGTCAACATCTAGGTCAAGCCGCATGTCATTGGCAAGGCTTTTGAGAAAAGCTTGTTCAGCCCAAAATCCAAAGTGCACAGATGCAAGCTGCTGTGGCATGCTTTTTAAGATGTATTTGTTCATGGAAATACATTCATGGGATGTGAGCATCGTTGGCAAGGTCAAGATTTCATTGCCCTTAGAAAGGTGGGGGTGTGCTGCCTTCTCAAACCGCTGAAGTCAGTGAGATGGGAGTACTGTTCGGTAGGAATTTCCGGGGATATTTACCTGGTAATGATGCAATCTCATAATGATGAAAAACAGCAATATGTTTCCAAGTTAGGATGGTGTGTGACTTGGAGGGGCTTGTGTTTCTATATGTCTGCTGCCCTTGTTCTTCAGGAGATAGATGTTCCAGGTTTAGGAGATGTTGTCGAGGCTAGTTGCTGGAGCACATCTTGTATATGGTAACATCCTGCGGCCATGTTGTTCAAGTGGTGAAGGGATTGAATGTTTGAGGTGATACCTGGGATACTGACCAAGCAGATTGTTTTGTCCTGAAGGTTGTCAAACTGGAACCATTTCTCAGACTGACTCATTCAGGCTGGCATTGAGTATTGCAGCAGGCTCACCCCCTTGTAGGGAATGGAAAAGCTTTGGAGAGTCAGGAGATGAGCCATTTACTACAGATTACCCAACCTCTAGTTGGCTGTTGCCGTCAGTGTGACTGGCACACATTTATGTGACTGGTCCAGTTAAGTGTCTGCTCAATGGTGCCCTCCAGGATGTTGATGATGGGGCATTTGGTTATGGTAATGCCATTATTGTCTGGCATTCGTATGACACAAATGTTATTTGTCACTCACCAACACAAGCCTGGATGTTATCCAGGTCTTTTGGCGTGCTGTCATGGACTGCTTCTTTATCTGAAAAGTTGCAAATGGAACTGGACACTGTGGCCTGTGTGTTTGGATTGGAAGTGTCCCTGGATGTTGCATTGATTCACAGTTGCACTTTATGGTAATTACTTTCTAGCAACATCCACCAAGACTTCATCAATTCAATAATCATCCATTTTGCTTCCAATTTCCACCCCACCCTCACCTTTACGCGGTCCATATTTGACATTTCCCTTCCTTTCCTTGAATTCTCTGTCTCTATATCAGGGAATAGAATGTCTATGAGTATTAATTACAAGCCCCCAAACACTCACAGCTACTTCAGCTACACCTTCTTACATCTGGCTTCCTGTAAGGACTCTATTCCATTCTCCTTAGTTCCTCCGTCTCCATCGCGTCTGTTCTGATGATGCTGCCTTCTACGACAGCAGTTTTGACATGTCCCCTGCTTGCTTCGCAATGTTTACCTCAACTGTATAACCCATTTCCAGCAATTCAGTCATCACGCCTTCTCCTCCCAGAACCACAATAGGGTTCTCCTTGTCCCCACTTTCCACCCTACCAGCCTCCGCATTCAAAGGATCATCCTCTGCCATTTCTCCCACCTCTAGCATGATGCCACCATCACCAAACGCATCTTCCCCTCATCATCATTCCTTCCGTGATACCCTGGTCCATTCCTCCATCACCCCCAACACCTCATTCCCTTCCCACAGCACCTTCCCATGCAGTCACAGGAAGTATAATACCTGCCCCTTTACCTCCTCCCTCCTCACTGTCCAAGGGTCCAGACACTCCTGCCAGCTGAAGCAGTGATTTAATTGTACTTCTTTCAATTATTGCATTCACTGCTGACAGTGCAGTTCTTTCGAAACTGGGAAGATCAAACACAGATGTGGTGATCACTTTGCAGAACACCTTCACCCAGCCCGGCCATCTGGCCGCTTGTGATTTCAATTCACCATCTTGCTCTCATGTTAATATTTCTGTCCTCTTGCCTGCAACAATGCTCCTGTGAAGCCCAATGCAAGCTTGGGGAACAGCACCTCGTCTTCCAATTAGGCACATATAATCTTTGGACCTCAACATTGAGTTCAACAACTTCAGGTCACGAACTCTATCCTCCAATTGGAATTTATTTGCCCCATATGCTAGTTTGAATCCTGTTCTCATGTTTTTGCTTTCAGACAGTGCTGATTTTTATTTTTGCTATGAACACCTACTCTCGACCAATACTTTGTGTCTTTAAAGCTAACATTACCATTCTCTTTGTTTTGTGTTCTATTACATCTTTGTTATTTAATCTCCACCATGCTCTAATGGTTCGGTTAGCGTCTACCCAATTCCTGACTTGCGATTTTGCCCCACCTGCTCATTTTTTCACTGCATAAAACCCATCACATTCCAATCTCTTTCCAGTTCTGAAGAGGTCATAATGGACTCAAAATTTTAATTCTCTTTCTTGCTCCACACTTGCTACCAAACCAGCTGAGATTTTTCAGAACTTTCTGATTTCAATAATCTCTCTCTCAATGTCAGTAAAGCGAAGGAGATAGTCATCGACTTCAAGAAGCATAGTGCAAGACATGGCCCTCTCTACATCAACGGCGATGAAGTGGGAATAGTCAAGAGCTTCAAGTTTCTAAGTATTCAGGTCACCAATAACCTGTCCTGGATCCTCCACACCGGTGCTATAGTTAAGAAAGCCCACCAATGCCTCGGCTTTCTCAGGAAGCTAAGGCAATTTGGCATGTCTGCTACGGACTCTTACCAACTCTTACAGATGCACCATAGAAAGCATTCTTTCTGGTTGTATCACAGCTTGATATGACTCCTGTTCTGTCCAAGACTGCAAGCAACTACAAAGGGTCATGAATGAAGCCCAATCCATCACTCAAACCAGCCATTGACTCTGTCTACACTTTCCACCGCTTTAGAAAAGCAGCCAGCACAATCAAGGACCCCACGCACCCTGGACATTCTCTCTTCCTCCTTCTTCCGTTGGGAAAAAGATAAAAAAGTCTGAGATCATGTACCAAACGACTCAAGAAACAATACTTTTCACTGTATACACATAATAATAAATTAAATTAAATCAAAAGATCTCCAGCATTCACAGCATTTTGCTTTATATTCCCTGCTTTTGCGAGCGTTCATTAACGTTTGGTTGTCACAGGGTGCTGTCAACACTTTTCATTCAATTTTCTGCTCTCAGGCTGATCTGTTCACTTGCCTACACTGAGAAAAAAGAAGCTAAATAAGAAGCATGCAATGAACCAGTAAAAGATGTGTGTGTTAAAAGGGTTAAAGTCTTAACTCGCGATCGTGCTCTTTTGGCACTTTGTGTGAGGTGGACTAGTTGACCTTCGCAGTACAGAGGGCTCTAATTTGAAATGAATTTGTAACTAGTTCAACCTGTAGCCCAGTGGGTATGGGATTTCCTTTATAATAAATTCCAGATTTTAACTTTGTTGATAGATGTCTTAGGGGTCTTTGTGCTCTCAGGGTCAAGCACACTGTAAAAGGTGTTTACTGCTGATTGACTAGAGTAGAGCAATAAGGTGTCGGTTGATATATTATATAAAATTGACTCAGCTTATATGATAATTTATCAAGCTACATCATCTCCATTATTTGCTAGGCCACCTTGGATCCTAGTAAAACAGCGAGGTCCAATTTTATTCCCTTTAGAGTTTTTAATTCTTTTCTAAATCCAAGGAATCTTTGAGGATTTTTTCTCAACTATAACCATAAAATGTGAGTTAAAAGATCGCGATCTAATTGGGTATAGGATTGCTTTCCACACAGTTGATGTGACATCCTTTAGTGTTCACTCATGCACCTGTTTTTTTTCTAAAATGGTGCATCAAGCAAAGTTTTGGAAAGCTAGCTCCATAGTTACAGAAGCCAGAAGCCCTCGGATCTCGCTGTTGATTGCAATCATTCTGGGGAGGTGTTGTCCCATTGGAGTTAGTTGGATGTGGGCCTCAGCCTTCTGAGTTTTCAGTGAAAAGCCTGTTTTCACATATGCTCCAGAGAAGGAGTTGGCAGAGTTGACAATGATTTGGAGCTCAGTTGCTGAGTGTGTGTGCACACAAGCATCATCTGCATACTGGAGTTCAGTGATTGAAGTTGGAGAGGTTTAGGTCTTGGATTGAAGTTGACGTAGGTTGAACAGTTTTCCATCTGTTCTATAAACCATAAATGAGGGGGGATCTTATTGAAACTTACAGGATACTGCGAGGCCTGGATAGAGTGGACATGGAGAGGATGTTTCCACTGGTAGAAAAAGCTAGAACCAGAGGGCACAACCTCAGGCTAAAGGGACGATCCTTTAAAACAGAGAAGAAGATGCATTTCTTCAATCAGAGAGAGGTGAATCTGTGGAACTCTTTGTTGCAGAAGGCTGTGGAGGCCAGGTCATTGAGCGTCTTTAAGACAGAGATAGATAGGTTCTTGATTGATAAGGGAATTAGGGGTAATGAGGAAAAGGCAGGAGAATGGGGATGAGAAAAGAAAATCAGCCATGATTGAATGGTGGAGCAGACTCGATGGGTCGAGTGGCCTAATTCTGCTCCTATGTCTTAGGGTCTTATGGTCTTATCCCCGCCTGTAGGTAATTCAGTTTCTGCACTAATTAAGGTCCCACCTATAGTGAGTAGGTTACTCGCATGCATCCAAACACATTGCCATTAACCCCACGCATACTAGAGCCAGGCTACAGTGGAAAATAAAAAGTGACTTAATTTAACTACCCACCCACAATCCCTCCACTTACCAACCTGTCCTGCTGAAAAATCTCAGCATGTCTGACAGCCTCTGTAGAGAGAGAATAGAACTAACTCTTGGGACATCCTGAGTTGAAACATTGGCTCTGTTCTGTCTCCACAGATGCTGACAGACCCGCTGAGACTTTCCAGCATTTTCTGTTTCTGTTTCAGATTCCAGCATCTGCAGTATTTTAATTCGAGCCACCTGTTCTGGTTGGGCGGGAGGGGGTCGGGGATTGAAATCCCCCCTTCTGGCAATACTCAAGATTAGATTGGAATAGTGGATGAAGGAGAAGGGGTTGAAGGGATATGAGAACAGACTGGATAATTGTGATTAAATCCATTTTCTGATGTGAAGGGTAAATGTCAATGCAAACCAGTTGCGCCGAATGGTCCGATGTCATATTGTAATGTATAACATCAGGACTGTCATTAGATAACAGGCTGAAGGGTATTTGTAATAGGTGACATGATAACTTTTGTATTCACTATAATATTATCTGTTGCTAAATTACACATGCGCCCAACATAATGGTTTGGTAGCCACGTTATACTGGAAGAGGCAGCACCTGAAATGTAAGGTTACTTAACAAGTAAACATGCTTTTGAAAACTTTCAGTGAAGTGCGTAAGCATTTAACTTAATGGTCCTCAAGGGGAGCAAGAAATGGGAATTAAAGACCAATTTACAAAGCCAGTTCTCCATTCCATTCAGCAAGAGTAATGAGCTGAAGCCGTAAGAAGCAGATTTTGCAGACGCTGATTCTACTGGGATTATACTGTCATTTCATTATATTATCTTTCTTTGTATTGTGCTGTATATTGTCTCCATATGCAGCAGATCTTCAGTTAATTTCCCTCATCAATAACATCTGGTTGAACGCGCACAGCTCTCACAGGGACGAGCGAAAGAGGCCGTGCGTCATCAGATTTTAATCAAAAATATTAAAAAATATATTTGACTTGAAGCCACGTCGTGACTATAAAATTGATCGAAGCTACAAAGACCTTTCCTGTCAATTATTAGTCATAATCAGTTCCTCTGGGGCCTAGTGTTCAAAACAAGACTTCAAACATTTCATGGAAGATCAAAAAAAAATGTTGGATGGGCAATTTGAATGATATCATGAAATTGCAACCAGTAGAAATAGATGCACAGCAGGGCTGTAAATACACTTAGTTAACCCTTCCATCAATTCTGTGCAGCAGCATCAAGCAGTATTTAATGAAGGTCATGGGGCCTGACAAATGGCTGGAGAGTCAGTGAGAGCCCAGTGTCACCTCTTTTAGGGAAGCCCAGCCAAATTAAATGCCACTCAGGCATTTAACTAGACAGCAGCAGGACTTCCCCCAGATCAAGGACCCCGGGTCAGAGATCCACTTGCCCAGAACTGCCGGCCAAGTGGAGCTGGCAGCTCTATTGGACCAGGGAGACGGTGGCTGCTGCCAGCACAACACATACACACGAGACCTAGTATTATCAGAAGCCCAGGGCACAAGCCTGTGATGGTGGTTCAATGAGTGCTGGTGGAGGTCCACGATGGAAAGGGTCAGCAACAATGACAGGGGATGTGACCCTCACTCAGCAGCACCCCCTCCCCCCCTACACTCCTTCTCAATGTCAGGTCCCTCAATCAGGCACTGAGTGCCTTTGAATGATGCCTCCTTGTATCCCGCAGGCGACCCTCACATGGTGAGCCCCATTGGGTTACTGCTTGGTATGAGGAGTTGAAGAAAGACCAGAAAAATTGGGGCTGCTTTAGTTGTAATGATGCAACATATAGGGCGATTTGATAAAGGTACTTAGAACTGAAAAGACAAGACTGTATTTATTTCAACTGGACACATGAAAATAGATATACATGAGTATAAAGCTTGAAGGTGTCAGCAGCAGAGCTGTATGTGCTGTGTTCTGCTCACAGGCCGAAGTGAAACCGAAACTGGATGACATGACACACTTCCCTTCTAATGATGGCATGCTGCTATCCCTTAAAGGCAAATTACAACAATCCCCACCAACAACTTTCCTTTGGGGTCCCTGATTTGCCAAAGAAAAGAGATGTTTCTCCTTTGACAGAAATTGTGGGGTGGTGGGATTGGAGAACTGGATAGGTGCAATGATGAATGGATTAATACACAATGCTGAATCGTCAAAGTAATAGTGACATGTCAACAGGTAATACTGGGCAGCATTGCTGATCGGAAGAGTATCCCTTCAGCTGCAAATGTGGAGTCAATTTAGACCACATGAATGGGCTGGCAGAAATGATCCCACTTGACATAGAGCCATAGAGGTAAAGAGCACAGAAAGAGGCCCTTTGGTCCATCGTGTCTGCGCTGGTCAAAGACTAACCATCCAACTATTCTAATCCCATTTTCCAGCATCTGGCCCATAGCCTTGTCTATTTTGGCATTGCATGGATGTGCGCCACAATTCAGTGCAGCTTTAGAACTCAGATTGTAATCTTGCCCAGACTTAAAGATGATTGGCATGGAGGTGAGCAAAAATGTCAGTGGCGCGGTCGAAAGTAACTCTTCTAACATTGAAGTAACATGATTGGGCTGGAGCAAAAGCAGCTTTATTCTTCACCTAGTTGCGTGTCGCGGACATGGGGAACCCAATATGGAAAAGCATTCCATTCCTGACCACTGCCATCGCTCGCCTTGGATAAGAAAGAAAATTTCAAAATTCTTGCTCCTTCCAATGTCCACCATCCAAAAAAAAGACAGCAGGAACTGTGGGTAAGGCATAGTTCTGTGCAAGAAAAAACAAACAGAATCTATATATACTTCATTTATTTTTCGTACTTTTCCTTTTTTTCTTAAAGAAGCATATATAAATTATGTTTGAGTCAGAAGAAACATTTCCTTCCTTGTTTTGATTGGCAAGTGTGCTAAATACAGGATACAAAACTCCCAGTAGCTGTTTACAAATTTACATCATGAATGAAATTGATTGCATTACCAGCCAGCAATAAAGTGTGCTATTTATACCCTGTGTGAATGTATGCTACATGAAAGGTATCCCACACAAGTGCCACATTACCCTGAATGTTAAAAATAATGTGTTAAAATCCAGTGCACTCATTCGTGTCTCTCAGTTCCCCTTTATTCCGGTGTTCTTCCCAATGAAGCAATTCAGGAACAGACATTTGTGTGCATCAAGGCATGCCCGCAAGTCATGCAGAAATAGTTTTCTGGTGAAAGTTTAAGTTTATTTATTGGTGTTGATGCACTATCAATCGAGTCAAGACTAGTTGTGAGCAAGACAAATAGGCTTTTATTAGCAAGAACTTGGAGCCATCCCTGTCGGTGACCTGGTCTGTACTGAAGGCTAGGGGGAGGAGCCACCACCTTTATACCCGGACCAGGGGGAGGAGTCTTGGGCGAAACCGACAGGGATGTGCCACATATACAGGTAATACTAAATACTAACTAACAGTGGTTAACCACCACAGATAACAGTGGTTTGCCACAAGTGTCATAAGTAGGCTTACATTAATACCGCAATGAAGTTACTGTGAAAATTCCCTAGTCACCCCATCACCTGTTCGGGTACACCGAGAGAGAATTTAGCATGGCCAATGCACCTACCCAGCATGTCTTTCGGACTGTGCAAGGAAACCGGAGCAACCGGAGGAAACCCACGCAGATACGGGGACAACGTGCAAACTCTGCACAGACAGTGACCCAAACTGGGAATCGAACCCAGGTCCGGGGCACTGTGAGGCTGCAATGCTAACCACTGTGACACCATGTCACCCGTTGTAACGAAAGGCAGGATTTCCATCCCCCTTCCCCCGGTGGTGTCAGCCCCACCAGGAGAGATGAACGCTGCCAGGTAGGCAGGTGACATTGATGTGCCCCAGGTCCCCCACAGAATTGATCAAATAAACAGGTCTGACATTGGTCGGACTATTGGATTGGAGAGGAAACCCTTCAATCCGCTTAATGATAGATGGGCCTGAGGCCCAATCACTTCGGTGCATAAGAGGTGCCAATTCCAATGGGCCCCCATAGGCTTCAAGAAGGTCGCTTGAATTGAGATGGTGACTTCAATGTATAGCAGGGGATTGCTCCAATGGTGCTAAAAGCCACACCAGTGCTAAATGGCTGCTTAATCACATTAATGGACGTCTGTTTCCATGGAGCGGTCAGTCAGCCCAGTTCCCAGCCCTGGGAATGTTCGCCAGAGACTGGAGAACCAAAGCAAAGCTAGCCCCCTTATTTCCCAGATTCTTTTCTAGTTGGCATGGTGGCACAGTGGTTAGCACTACTGCCTCACAACACCAGGGACCCGGGTTCACTTCCTGGCTTGGGTCACTGTCTGCGTGGAGTTTGCACATTTTTCCTGTGTCTGCGTGGGTTTCCTTTGGGTGCTCCGTTTTTCTCCCACAGTCCAAAAATGTGCCGGTTCGGTGAATTGACCATGCTAAATACTCTCCCTCAGTGTACCTGAACAGGTGCCAGAGTGTGGCGACTAGGGGGCTTTCACAGTAACTTCATTACAGTGTTAATATCAGCCTACTTGTGACTAATAAATAAACTTTAACCCAGTCTCCACGGGGCTGGGAATATCCACCTTCAGTTCCTAGAAAATCTGTAAGGTAGACTTTGAGTTAAATCACAAGGCGTTCCTGAGATATCTTCATTGGTATATAGATGTCCCCCTCGATGATACTTAAGATTGTTCAACAGATCAGGTGAATACCCATTATATTTCATTTCTTCAAGAAACTGCATTTCAGTATCATTCTGTACAGCAAGGCCTGTTTCTGAAGCAGTCAGTTGGAAAACTCCATTTCCCCATTGCGAGGTGTATTACCCCGTATTGCAGAAGCTTCTGTGTAACACAGATGTGGGGCGGGATTTTCCAGTCATTCACACCACAGCGGGATTCTCTGGTCCTGTTGTAGGGAAAGAAAATTTGGCTGAGTGCCAAATTCTCCGTCCTCACTGGCAGTAATGGTGGAGTATAAATGGCTGGAGAATTCTGGCCTTGATTTTGTAGTGAAGCCTATCAGCTATAGTCAGTGGCCGCATAGGCAGACATATTTTCAGCTGTCTGGACCCCAAGCTCGATATCGCTAATGTCCTTTACACATTAGCATCTTTGACTGAAGAATTTACTTGATTTCCTCTATTTGTTCAGTAAAGCTCTTAAAACTTGCGGAAACATTTGGATAAAACCAATAATTTCTGGAAGGAAATGCTCTGCCAATCAATCTGCATCTTAAAGAGAAAGATAAATGTATTTGCTGAAAATCTGAAATTTAAACAGAAAATGCTAGAAGTGCTCGGTATTTCAGGCAGCATCCAAGAAGAGAAAGAAATGCAGCTAACATTTCAGGCTGGTGTTTTTGCATCAGAGATAGGAGAGGCGATGGCCTAGTGGTATTATCGCTAGGCTATTAATCCAGAAACTCAGCTAATGTTCTGGGGAGCTGGGTTCAAATCCCACCACAGCAGGAGTTGGAATTTAAACTCAAATTAAAAAGAACCTGATTAAAAATCTACTGATGACCATGAAACCATTGTTGGAAAGTCCCATTCACTAATGTCCTTTAGGGAAGGAAATCTGCTGTTCTTACCTGGTCTGGCCTACATGTGACTCCAGAGCCACAGCAATGTGGTTGACTGCCTTGTCTCTTTTCCGTAATAAAGTTATGATCACAGCATCCCTGAGATTCCTGATTTACGCTCTTCTTCACAGATAAGGGATATGAGGTTGTGCAACCATGGCAAGAGTGTATTTCCAGAATTTTGGCTCAGATTCCATCTGCTCCAGGGGATTTGTTGTTTTTCAATTGTCAAATGGCTTTTCAACGTAATTTGAGACCAGGGTAGTGCTGAGACCAAGTCGGATGGGATATTTCATAGAAATCATAGAAACCCTACAGTACAGAAAGAGGCCGTTCGGCCCATCGAGTCTGCACCGACCACAATGCTACCCAGGCCCTACTCCCATATCCCTACATATTTTACCCACAAATCCCTCTAACCTACGCATTTCAGGACACTAAGGGGCAATTTTAGCATGGCCAATCAACCTAACCCACACATCTTTGGACTGTGGGAGGAAACCGGGGCACCCGGAGGAAACCCACGCAGACACGAGGAAAATGTGCAAACTCCACACAGACAGTGACCCAAGCCAGGAATCGAACCCAGGTCCCTGGAGCTGTGAAGCAGCGGTACTAACCACTGTGTTACCGTGTCGCCTGCTCCATTTAGGAATGGAGTTGAGTACACTTAGCTCAAAGGTAAGAGTCTCAGTTGAGGAGTTCTTCAGAATGTTCCCTCCACTGTGCACTGACTGCCTCTTGTCACTGATGAGCTCCCCTCCATGCTTCGCTCACGGGGGAGTAGGCCCTTGATTTCTGGGGCCACAGATCATCTTGACAGCTCTGAAGAACCCAAGTATGCTGCTGGTGTCCACGAGTTGTTGGATCTCCAATGCTCCTTCTACCCACTATTTGTTCTTTATGTCATGGGCTTTATGCTGTACTGCTGCCTTCAGGTACTGGTAGGACTTCTCCTTTTCTCTTGAGCCATGGTGAAGTTAAAGAAATTGAAGAGTTGCAAAAGTTATACAGGATTTAAAAGGGTGTAAAGATCAATCCAACCCAGCATGCTTCATCTCACTGGTGCGAAAGTTTCTGGAAATGAAAGTCCATGATAAAATTAATGGTGACGTTGACAAATATAGATGAATTAAGGAAAGTCAGCATGGATTTGTGGAGGGCAAACTGGGTTCACTTAATTTGATTGAGTTTTTTGGTGAAGTAACAGAGGGTTGATGAGGGCAATGACTTCAGTTGATATGGTGGTATGCATGGACATCCAAAATTCATTTGACAAAGTGCCAAATAAAAGGCTTGTCAGCAAAATTAATGTTCTTGGAATAAAAGGACATGGACAAAGAGTTGGAGCAGTGATGAAACCGAGCAGTGGTGAATGTTTTTCAGATTGGTGAAAGCTGTGTAGTGGACTCCCCAGGCATTGATATTTGGACGATTGCTTTTCCTGATCGATAGTAATGACCTCGATTTACTTATGCAGGGCACAACTTCAAAATCTGCGGATGATCTAAAACTTGGAAACATTATGAACAATGAGGAGGATAGGGATGGACTTCAGGGGAACATCGGCTGGTGAAATGGGTGATCATGTGGTAGATGGAATTCAATGCAGAGAAATAGAAAATGGTCCAATTTGGCAGGAAGAATAAGGAAAAGACTAAAGAAAATAAGGATTACTCCAAAGGGGATGCAGGCACTAAGAGACCTTGGGTTAACAATGCACTATTCATTGAAGATGGCAGAGCAAGTTGAAAAATGGATGAATGAGGCATATGGGATCATATACATCTCTATATTATATGTATGGTTCTGGGATGAGTGATGTCAGCTCCAAGGATAGAATGGTGAAGTTGGGGCTGTTCTCTTTACAGAAGAGAAGTTTGCGAAGAGATTTGATAGAGATGTTCAAAATCATACAGAGTCGATACAAGGTAGATATGGAAAAACAATTCCTATTTGCAGAAGGGTTGAGAACCAGAGGACACTGATTTAAGGCGATTGGCAAAAGATCCAATGGGGAGGTGGTGGCACAGTGACACTATCATTGGATGGTAATCCAAAGACTGTGGCCCGAATTCTCTGGCAGTTCATGCCGGTAGGATTCTATGGTCCTGCCGATGGCATGGGGTGGCTTTAATGGAAATTCCCATTGACAGCGGCAGGACCTGAAGAATGGCCAGCTGCCTCCTGCCACTAAGAAAAATGCTTGAGGGGAGCCAGAGAATCTCGCCCATTCTGGGCCATGGGTTCAAATCTCACCACGGCAGCTGGTGGGATTTGAATTCAGTTAATAAATCTGGAAGAGAAAGCTAGTCTCAGTAACGGTCACCATGACAATTATTGATTATTGTTCAAAAACCCAACAGGCTTATGACTGTTCTTGAGGGAAGGAAATCTGCCGCCCTTACCTGGTCTGGCCTACATGTGACTTCAGAACCACAGCAATGTGATTGACTCTTAACTGCCTTTTGAAATGGCCTAACAAGCCATTCAGTTCAAAGGTAATTAGGGGTGGACAATAAATGCTGGCCTTGCCAGCAACTCCTAAATCCCATGAATGATTGAAGAAAAAATAACATTTTTAAAATCATTTTTGCACAGCAAGTAGCGGGGATTTGGAATGAACTGTCTGAGAGTGTAATAGAGGCAGATTCAATCATGCTTTTCGAAAGGGAATCGGATAATTATCTGAAGAGAAATTAATCACAGGCTACGATAAAAAGCCAGGCGAGTGGGACAGGCTGAGTAGCTGCTACAGAGAGCAAGCAGGGGCACAACTGGCTGAATGGCCTCCTTCCGTGTGGTAGCCATTCCACAATTCTATCATCAGGGTTTTCCGGTCATGCCACAGCACATGCGGTGAGCCTGCCAAAAGTCGAATGACTTTGGCGGCACTGGTAAATGCTGCTGGCAGGCGGGACTGGAGATCCTGTCCAACGATTCTGTGTATTTTTGTACCAACAAATATAAAACAAGAATAGGTGAGAGCGGGCCACAGAGTGGAAAGGTACACCCCAACATTTGTTTGACACATTTTCCCACTTCTTTCTCTCCACACTGTTCAAAGTAGAATCTCATTGAAAATAACCAATGCCAAATACCGAGATGTCAAAAATCTTTTCAGAGCCAGAAATCTTTTGATGTTTCTCCAGCTGGAGTTCTACAGTGGTGTAGACTTCCTTAGTAGGGGTTAACACCTTTCTACATGCTGGAGTCAAGCAATGGACCTTTTTTACAGTACAGAGTCGATAGCAGTTCTTTTATGGAATAAAAAGCGTCGCACCTGCCAAAATAAGCAATTTGTGCAGTTTCTCTCAGGGACAGCTCCCTCTCATAAATCGGACTATTTGAAATAGCAGTTAAGCATGCTTCATAACATCTATATGCTATATTTATCAATGCATGTTAAATAAAAGGTTTTCCCGTGTAAACACTGGGACTACTGTTGAAAGTTTGGCAAGTCCTCTTCACTTCGTTTGCTCATAAATTGATCCTTCTACCACATGCATGTCTGCGAGGAAAGTCGATCATTCATTTTCATCTTTAAATCCAACAGCTCACAGAAGCTCCAGTCCAATAATTGTTTAAACCTGGGAGTGTGTTCCAAAGTGAAGTGAATTAGCAGAATTTTCTGGTACAAACTGACATTGGCCAGCAAGTTAAACTGAGCCTTCGACGGGTTTGGATTGAGCCAACGGCAGTACACCTTTGAATCAGTTAAAAGGGGATTCCAGAGCCCAGTGGTGAAATCATTGTGTTCATTAAATTACTGACTTTTCCCTTCGTTTAATGAACAGAAATGCTTCTCAGCTGGCTCTTATTCCTCTGGTCAGAGTACTCTGCACTTACTTATTGAGGCCACCTGGGTTGCCGCGACATTTTTCTCTCTCTCTCTCGCTCTCAATTAAGAAGTCCTGGCCCATTATGTCACAGCAAATTTGCAGGTCCAATATCGAGTGCCCCACCACCCTGCCTTTTAAATTTAACTTTGTTTCTTCAAGAAGAATGAGGTCATGCCTGCTGGAGGAAACTTGAAGTCCACGGCGATATAATTTGCCCATGTTTCTTTGCAGGGGCAACGATCCTAAGGCAACCAAGGTGGTCTAAATAAGTGAGGACCTAGTGCTGAGATCAATCAAAGGATAAGAAACAGCTGAGAAACATTTGGGGTTATTAAATAGAGAGAAAATTGAGGGCCTGGCTTTATATTATGTTTGTGTCACATAATCGAGTTGAAAGAAGTACTTGTATTTATATAGTACTTATCACCTCATCCAAACATCTCAAAGTGCTTTCTACAGAGAATTACTTTTGGAGTGTCGAGACTGCTCTGAGTGATTTAGTTCCCAGACAAATAAGGTTAGCAATTGTTGGTGCATTTTTTACCTTCTAATGTTTGTTCCTCCTGAAGACCCTGAACAAAAGGCTCGACGCTAACTGTGCCCTGATGTCGAGCCCAATTGAATATTCCTCCGGATTGAACCTGGATGTTGGATCAGAAATTGTTTTGAGTAGTGGCCTGGAGTGGGTAATATTGCATTTGCTGCCCATTATATTCCCTGCCCCAAATTTAGTTCCATTGGCTTTATAGAACGGAATATGAAGCAGCCGTATGACTGGTGATCGATGCCATAACGCCTGTTTAGTTTTACCTTTTTCGGGTGGCACGGTGGTGCATTGGTTAGCACTGCTGCCTCACAGTGCCAGAGACCTAGATTCGATTCCCGGCTTGGGTCACGCTCTGTGCGGAGTCTGAAAGTTCTCTCCTTGTCTGCGTGAGTTTCCTCCAGGTGCTCCGGTTTCCTCCCACAATCTGAAAGACATGCTGATTAGTTGCGTATTGGCCATGCTAAATTCTCTCAGTGTACCCGAACTGGTGCTGGAGTGTGGCGACTAGGGGATTTTCACAATAACTTCATTGCAGTGTTAATGTAAGCCTACTTGTGACAATAATAAATGAACTTAAACAAGATGAATATGTGCACTGTGAGCTGTATAAGGCCTTTTAACCTAGATCCTATTATCAGTCACATGCACACTTTAGAAGAATGATTGCTTTTATTTCGCTGTCTTCACCTGTGTAACAACTTTTGTAATGGCAAACTTTCACCCTGATTTAAATGAGGGTATCTCAGTATCAGTAGCTATTGCTCATTTAGCGATTGGTGGGAGCCTTCTATAATCCATTTCTTGTACAGAGGGTTGGGAAAATTCTGCAGAGAAAATGTTCATACATCTACCTTTAGACATTTTTTTGTTGGCTTTTCTAATGACCTAACCAGTGACAAGAAAACAAAAACAAAACTGCCCTGTTTTTCATAAGGGCACAAATAGTGAGAAGTTATACCACAAATCAAAGGAAAATTATGAAATCAACTAATGGCCCAGGATGTGGGTGGTAATAATGATGAGGCTGTCAGCACTCACTGTTACTGTTGTGACGGATTGAAAGTAGCTTCTGGCATCTGCACGTATGCACTTAAATTTGGAAATTCAGCAGTTGATGGCCAGTGATACTGTACTCTTCAACAGGATGCAGCCTTCACAAGTGGGATCATTTAGAAATTGTTAAATTTGTTGTGAGCTTAAACTATTAACACACAAGCTTTACTGTAAGAAGCAATGATTAAGTTAAGCCTTATTCAATTAAGAATTTTTAGCACCACGTTAAGTCATAATTACTGCTGAATAACCTCTCTGGTCCTGAAAAATTAATTTTACAAATTTGGAGTCTCATTCCCTCAAAAAAGAGAATTTAAAGATTGCAGATTTTTTTAAAAAATGTTATTGTTGTGCTATTTACATTTATCCCTCAACCCTACATGTACACCCAAATCTTTATTTCTCTTTCTGTGGAATCCCTGCCCTCCTCCAGGGCTATTGAGTCACAAACAAGAACATACCAGAGAAACGGTTAGCCAGAGTGATCACCCTCATGGACCATGTCCAAAATGAACCTACAGATGGCTCAGCTTCCTGTTGCAAACTACTAAATGGAATGGTAGACTTTGTTTCTGTTGCGAACATTGCTGCATTACAAAATAACAAGTTTTAAAACAGTTTACGGACTTATTCAAAATGCTTCAAAAAATGACAATGTTACTATGCTGATGACTGTTCCTCGCCAGAGTAACAATTCTAATTTACTTACAGTAATTTGTTCAGGAAAGAGCAATGCCAAAATAAACAACACAAAGATATATACAATCATTTCTTTGTTTTCTAACACAAAGATGCATTGAGGTACGACCAGAACTTGCAGAACTAAACAAGACCTAGGGCAACATAAAGATACACATAAAAAATCGAAAATGGTAGAAGCGAAATGTCCCTTTACAACTTCAGAAAAGAAACAAAAATTAGGGGAATGATTCAGGGGTAAACCTGTCATCTGAACGGACCTTTCACAATCACTGAACCATCATTTCTCTTGCAGTTATCGAAAGGAGAGCTTTTTTTCAACCTTTTTTTCTCTCAGATTCGTAATGTTTTACATTTTTATCTTGGCAAAGGAAATTAGATCAACCCAGGAGTCTGATATATTTTAAATTACAAGCTCATAAATAACATAGAACTCGTTAAAGCCATTGAACCCATCAGACTTATTGAGCTATTATTAGGTGACATTCGTCAGGCCTCAACAAAATGCTGAATGGCATGGATAACGTAAATTTAAGAGATTATCTAATTTAAACAGTGATCACAGAACCCGACTGTACAAATGAAAAACCCTCCATCAAGAGCAAAGCTTGGAAATAGCTTGGTCTTAAGAAGACCATAAAAACATGAAACACTTGTCCTGCTCTGAAATACACCCCAAAGAAAACTCTTTGTATGTATCCGCAATGTGGGTTACACTGTCTTGATCTGCACTGTGTAGTGAGCTGATCAGCTGAAGACATATTTGTACAACTCAGAAGAGAATCATTTGGTGAAAAACAAATCTCCTAAGGGAGGGACATAAGAACAGGTGAAAATTCCAAAGGGATAAAGGGGGGATATTTTGCTGTCCCGCCCGCCACGGGAATTGTAACGTGTTGGGGGGGGGGGGGGGGATGGACCATGCAAATGTCCGTTGACTTCAGGCAGAATTTTCTGTTTTTAAGGTGAGCGCAGCTGGAAAATTCTGCCCAAAGTTCCATGTAAACTTTCCCCTAAAATAAGCTGCAAATTGCACGATAACAAATCTGTAGTCATCAGATGAAAGCCAGTGGCACAGTGGTTAGCACTGCTGCCTCACAGCGCCAGGGATCTGGGTTCGATTCCCGCTTTGGGCCACTGTCTGTGCGGAGTCTGCACATTCTCCCCGTGTCTGCGTGGGTGTTCTCCGAGTGAACAAAGAACAAAGAAAATTACAGCACAGGAACAGGCGCTTTGGCCCTCCAAGCCTGCACCGACCATGCTGCCCGACTGAACTAAAACCCCCTACCCTCCGGGGACCATATCCCTCTATTCCCATCCTATTCATGTATTTCTCAAGATTCCCCATTAAAAGTCACGAGTGTATCCACTTCCACTACTTCCCCAGGCAACAAGTTCCAGGCTCCCACAACCCTTTTTTTAAAATTCTGCCTCGTACATCTCCTTTAAATCTTGCCCCTCACATCTTAAACCTGTGCTCCCTAGTAATTGACTCTTCCACCCTGGGAAAAAGCTTCTGACTATCCACTCTGTTCATGCCTCTCATAATCTTGTAGACTTCTATCAGGTCGCCCCTCAACCTCCGCCATTCCAGTGAGAACTTCAGTTTCCTCCCACAGTCTAAAGATGTGCGGGTTACTGGCCATGCTTAATTGCCTTTAGTGTCAGGGGGATTAGTAAGGTACATACTTGGGCTTACGGGGTCTGGGTGGGATTGTGGTCGGTGCAGGCTCGATTAGCCTAATGGCCTCTTTCTGCACTGTAGGAATTCTATGATTCAAAATACTGCGGATGCTCTAAATCTGAAATAAGAACAGAAGATGCTGGGAAACCTCAACAGATCTGACAGCATCTGTGGAGAGAGAAACAGAGTTAATGACCAAAATCTTCTGGCTCTTCACGCTGGCGGGATCTCCTGGTCCCGCTGACAGCAGACCCCGGCCTCGGGTTTCCCGACAACATGGGTGGAATCAATGGGAAATCCCACTGATAGCGACAGGACCAGAAGATCCCGCTGCCAGCCCACAGCGTACCGCCTCCTGCTGCCGAGAAACACACCACAGAGAGGCCAGAGAATCTCGTCCCATGTTTCATGTCTGTATGGACTTTCCTCCAGAGATAGAGGACGGGATTTTATGGCCTCATCCCAAAACTGTAAAATTCCACCTGAGGTCAATGGACCTTTCCATGTTCAGCCTCCCGCCCGCTCCGATTCCCATGGCAGGTGGGATGGTAAAATTTCTACCAGAGAGGGAGAAATGTGATGGATTTGATACTGTTTGAGAGGGGGTGGAGCAGAGGGAGCATAATAGGAGCTCAGTGATAGGTAGGAGCGAGGAGAAATATCATAGGCACAAGGCACAATTATTAAACCCTGACTAGTATTTATATAATATCTATTGGGTCTCTGCAGCACACAAGTCATCATTTCACCATGTGTCTATATTTATATAACATCTAAAATAAAATCAGATGCGTACAGAGTGGCCAAAAATAGTGGAGAATTAGTGGATTGGGAAAGCTTTAAAGAAAAACAAAGAACGACTAAGATAGCGATTAAGAAAGGAAAGATAGATTATGAAACTAAACTAGCTCAAAATATAAAAAATGATAGTAAAAGTTTTTACAAGTATATAAAAAGGAATAGAGTGGCTAGAGTGAATGTTGGACCCTTGGAAGATGAGAGGGAGGATTTAATAGTGGAAAACGAGGAAATGGCTGAGACTTTAAATAAGTTCTTTGTGTTGGTCTTCACGGTGGAAGACACAAATAGTTTGCCGAATATTAGAGATCGAGAGTTGGTGGGAGGGGAGGTCCTTAATACAATTACTGTTACTAAGGAGGTGGTGCTTGGTAGACTAATAGGACTGAAGGTTGACAAGTCCCCGGGCCCGGATGGAATGCATCCCAGGCTGAGGTAATAGCAGATGCGTTAGTAGTACTTTATCAAAATTCGCTGGACTCTGGGGTAGTGCCGGCTGACTGGAAAACAGCTACTGTTACGCCGCTGTTTAAAAAAGGAAGTAGACAAAAGGCGGGTAACTACAGGCCGGTTAGCTTAACGTCCGTAGTTGGGAAGATGCTAGAGTCCATTATTAAAGAGGAAATAACAGAGCACCTGAATAAGAATGGTTCGATCAAGCAGACGCAGCATGGATTCATGAAGGGAAAGTCGTGTTTGACGAATCTACTGGACTTTTATGAAGATGTCACTAGTGCGGTTGACAGAGGGGAACCGGTGGATGTGGTGTTTTTAGATTTCCAGAAGGCCTTCGATAAGGTGCCTCACAAAAGGTTGCTGCAGAAGATTGGGGTACACGGAGTTAGGGGTAAGGTGTTAGCGTGGATTGGGGATTGGCTATCTAACAGGAAGCAGAGAGTTGGGATAAATGGGTGCTTTTCTGGTTGGCAGTTGGTGACCAGTGGCGTGCCACAGGGATCGGTGCTGGGGCCTCAATTGTTTACCATTTACATAGATGATCTGGAGGAGGGGACTGAATCTAGGGTATTCAAGTTTGCTGATGACACGAAGGTGTGTGGGAAAGCGAATTGCGTGGAGGACGCGGAAAGTCTGCAGAGAGATTTGGATAGGCTGAGCGAGTGGGCGAGGATCTGGCAGATGGAATATAACGTTAGCAAATGTGAGGTTATCCACTTTGGAAGAAATAATAGTAAATTGGAATATTATTTAAATGGAGAAAAATTACATCGTGCGACTGTGCAGAGGGACCTGGGGGTCCTTGTGCACGAATCGCAAAAACTCAGTCTGCAGGTGCAGCAGGTGATCAAGAAGGCGAATGGAATGTTGGCCTTTATCGTGAGGGGGATAGAATATAAAAGCAGGGAGGTCTTGCTGCAACTGTACAAGGCACTGGTGAGGCCGCAACTGGAGTACTGTGTGCAGTTTTGGTCCCCTTATTTGCGAAAGGATATATTGACCTTGGAGGGAGTGCAGAGAAGTTTCACCAGGTTGATACCGGAGATGAGGGGTGTAGCTTATGAGGAGAGATTAAACAGATTGGGTCTGTACTCGTTGGAGTTTAGAAGGATGAGGGGTGATCTTATAGATACATATAAGATATTGAAGGGGCTGGATAGGGTAGAGGTGGAGAGATTCTTTCCACTTAGAAGGGAAACCAGAACTAGAGGGCACGGCCTCAAAATAAGGGGGGGCCGGTTCAGAACAGAGTTGAGGGGGAACTTCTTCTCTCAGAGGGTAGTGAATCTCTGGAATTCTCTGCCCATTGAAGTGGTGGAGGCTTCCTCATTGAATATGTTTAAATCACGGGTAGATAGTTTTCTGATCGATAAGGGAATTAGGGGATATGGGGAGCAGGCGGGTAAGTGGAACTGATTCGCTTCAGATCAGCCATGATCTTGTTGAATGGCGGGGCAGGCTCGAAGGGCCAGATGGCCTACTCCTGCTCCTATTTCTTATGTTCTTATGTTCTTCTTATGTTCTTATCTGGGAGGCATGGTATCACAGTGGTTAGCACTGCTGCCTCACAATTCCTAAGGCGGCATGGTGGCACAGTGGTTCATACTGCTGCCTCACCGCTCCAGGAACCCGGATACTGTCAGTGTGGAGTTTGTACATTCTCCTCGTGTCTGAGTGGGTTTCCTCTAGGTGCTCGGTTTCCTCCCACAGTCCAAAGATGTGCGGGTTAGGTTGATTGGCCATGCTAAATTGCCCCTTAGTGTCAGGGGGATCCGCACAGTAAATGCGTGGGATTATGGGGATAGGGCCTGAGTGAGATTGTTGTCGGTGCAGGCTCGATGGGCCGAATGGCCTCCTTCTGCACTGTCGGGATCCTATGATTCTATGATGCTGTGATTTTCCATATCCTTAACCAACTAAAAACATTTGTTAGGACTCTATTCCTTATGTTTGTTAATTGGTGCAAAATCAAATCTTCCAAGCATCCTGCTTGAGACTTGCTAATTTTCCACTTATTGCCCCTTCCCCTGTAATCAAAATTCAGTAAAATAATCTGCTTTTTTCAACATTACCCTTACCTATCAGCATTGTTAAAAAACAGAGACATATCCCCTCTCCCTTATCTGTTCTCCATTTTAAAAATATTCAAACCTATGAGTGACACTTTGCATCTAAAACATCACATTCATCTGTTGCCCTTTTCTGAAAATTGTCCGGTGCCTCAATGGTCATTCCGAAAAGCAGGGTTCTTGAAATAAGACACAATTTGGCTTCACCAATACTTTCAGAGTTTATATTTCCCCACTTCATTATTTTTTTGATCATCTTCTGTTGGTTTTTAAAACTTGTCCAATCCTCTGGCCATTAATTTTGCCTTTTTACCATTTTTCCCCCATTGACCCTATTTGATTTGATTTGATTTATTATTTATTATTAGTATACAGTAAAAAATATTGTTTCTTGTGCGCTGTACAGACAGAGCATACCGTTCATAGAGAAGGAAACGAGAGAGTGCAGAATGTAGTGTTACAGTCATAGCTAGGGTGTAGAGAAATATCAACTTAATGCAAGGTAAGCCCATTCAAAAGTCTGACAGCAGCAGGGAAGAAGCTGTTCTTGAATTGGTTGGTACGTGACCTCCCAACGGAAGAAGGTGGAAGACAGAATGTCCAGGTGCGTGGGGTCCTTAATTATGCTGGCTGCTTTGCCGAGGCAGCGGGAAGTGTAGGCAGAGTCAATGGATGGGAGGTTCGTTTGCGTGATGGATTGGGCTACATTCACGATCTTTCGTAGCTTCTTGCAGTCTTGGGCAGAATAGGAGTCATACCAAGCTGTGATATAGCCAGAAAGAATGCTTTCTATGGTGGATCAGTAAAAGTTGGTCAGAGTCGCAGCTGACATGCCAAATTTTCTCAGTCTCCTGACAAAGTAGAGGCGTTGGTGGGCTTTCTTAATTATAATGTCAGCATGGGGGGACCAGAACAGGTTGTTGGTGATCTGGACACCTAAAAACTTGAAGCTTTCAACCCTTTCCACTTAGTCGCAATTGATGTAGACAGGGGCATGTTCTCCTCTACGCTTCCCAAAGTCGATGACAATCTCCTGCGTTTTGCTGACATTGATTCTCTATCTCATTCCTGAACTCTGTCTCGTCATTATTTGAGATCTGACCCACAACAGTGGTGTCATCAGCAAACTTGAAAATCGAGTTGGAGGGGAATTTGGCCACACAATCACAGGTGTTTAAGGAGTATAGTAGGGGGCTGAGAACATAGCCTTGTGGGGCATTGCTGTTGAGGATGATCGTGGAGGAGGTGTTGGTGCCTATCCATACTGATTGTGGCCTGTGAGTTAGGAAGTTCAGGATCCAGTTGCAGAGGAAACCCCAGGCCATAGAGTTTGGACATGAGATTCATAGGAATAATGGTGTTGAACTGTAGTCAATAAATAGGAGTCTGACATAGGTGTCTTTGTTATCTAGGTGTTCCGGGGTGGAGTGCAGGGCCAGGGAAATGACATCTGCTGTAGACCTGTTGCGGCGGTATTTGTTGCTGATTTTAATGTTTGTAAACTCTGTTCCTTCCTGTGATACTCTGGGTATCATTACCTAAGCAGTTGCCTTGCAATACTGCCATACTCCTTTGCTTTGTAAGCCTACATATTCCCTCTCCAGAACCAATCCACTCTCCCCTCACTATTTAGTTTAAAGTCCTCTCTACTTTCCTAGTAATGCAGTTTGCAAGAACAATGATGCCAGCATGGTTCGGATACAGGTCATCCCAGCAGTAGAACCCCCACTTTCCCCAGTACTGATGCTAGTGCCTCGTAAACTGAAAAAAATTAATTTATATTAATAAATTTAATTTTTTTAACCTCATAAGGAGTTGAGGCTAGTTATTTTGTGAGGACTTCAGGGTTGTAAGGATGCAGTAGGGGAACAAAAAGACAACCGTGCGGTCACAAGAAAGTGTTATGTCGTTAAGCGCTCAGTGTAAGGCGCAGTGTGTGAAAAATTTGCATTTGGAATAAGGGAAAGTTAGGGCCTAATATAATGAGGTGATACAAGTAGTCTAAAGTAGAATAGAGATAATGTAAGAGAAGTCGATAGAGTGCACCAAGTGGAGTTTGGATTGGTTGTTACTCTATGACAGAGAAAGGACTTAGCTTTTTGGTGAGAATCTGGTAAGTGGGTAAGTTCCACCCTTTCCCTCGTGTTTAAAACAGTGCACAATCTGGTGGTTATTTATTGAAACATATGAGAATCTCCATAAATAAATAAATCATTTAATTAAATAATTATTGAAAATACATTAAATATGGCAGGACAGGTGATGTGTCAAGGTTGCAGCATGTGGGCGATCCTGGATAACATTGTGCTCCAGGGCAAACATGTCTGCAGTAAGTGTTTGCGGCTTGAGGAACTTCAGCTCAGTGTCATCGACCTGGAGGCTGAGCTGCAGACACTGCGACTCATCAGGGACGGCAAGAGTTACCTGGACGCTTTGCTTCAGGAAGCGGTCACACCCCTCAGGGTAGGGCTTTCTGTTTTGGAAAGTGGTCAGGGACAGGAGGATGTGACTGCAGCTGAGGCAGGCAAAGGGACCCAGAGGCAGGAGTGACCGGCTCTGCAATTGTCCAACAGATCTGAGGTCCTCCCTTGTTTGGATAAGACCGGAAGCTTCAAGGTGGATGAACGAACAGGTCTTGGCATCGTGGTGCAGGAAGTCATTCAAGTTGGGGAGAGCACATAGGAATATAGTGGTAGTAGGGGAGAGCATAGTGAGGGGGATTGACACTGCTCTCTGCAGCAAAGAGCGAGAGTCCAGACAGCTGCGATCCCCACCCGATGTCAGGATTCAAGACATGTGGTCCGGGCTGGAGAGGAACTTGCAGTGGGAGGGAGATGATCCCACTGTTGTGGTTCATGTAGGTACCAATGATGTAGGTCGAACAAGGAAAGAGGAACTGCATTGAGAGTTTGAGGAACTGGGCTCTAAGTTAAAGAACAGAACCTGGATTATTACCTGAGTCATGTGCAAATTGGCATAGGGTACATATAATTAGAGAGATGAATACATGGCTCAAAGACTACTATGGGTGAAGTGGTTTTCAGTTTGAGAGGCACTGGCATCAGTACTGGGGTAAGTGGGGTAAGTGAACTGTTGGGATGACATACATCCGAACCATGTTGGAACCATTGTTCCTCCAAACTGCATAACTAGGGAAGTGGAGAGGGCTTTAAAGTAAATAGTGGGTGGAGAATGCATTGCTTCTGGAGAGGGAATATGTAGGCTTACAAAGCAAAAGAATATGGCAGTATTGCAAGGCAGCTGCTTACGTAATGATATGATGTGGAGATGCCGGCGTTGGACTGGGGTAAGTACAGTGAGAAGTCTCACAACACCAGGTTAAAGCCCAACAGGTTTATTTGGTAGCACAAGCCACAAGCTTTCAGAGCGCTGCTCCTTCATCAGGTGAGTGGGAGTTCTGTTCACAAACAGGGCACATAAAGAAACAAACTAATTTACAAAATAATGGTTAGAATGCGAGTCTTTACAGGTAATCAAGTCTTAAAGGTACAGACAATGTGAGTGGAGAGAGGGTTAAGCACAGGTTAAAGAGATGTGTATTGTCTCCAGCCAGAACAGTTAGTGAGATTTTGCAAGCCCAGGAAAGTCGTGGGGGTTACAGATAGTGTGACATGAACCCAAGATCCCGATTGAGGCAGTCCTCATGTGTGCAGAACTTGGCTATCAACAAGTTCCATCCCACCATCAGACTCATCATGGGCTACTCTCTGGAATCGGTTGCATTCTTGGACACACGCATCTCCATCAAGGACGGTCACCTCAGCAAGCCCACGGATAACCTCATGATGCTCCACTTCTCCAGCTTCCACCCTGAACACGTTAAAGAAGCCATCCCCTACGGACAAGCCCTCCGTATACACAGGATCTGCTCAGATGAGGAGGATCGCAACAGACATCTCCAGACACTGAAAGATGCCCTCGTAAGAACAGGATTTGGTGCTCAACTCATCGACCGACAGTTCCGACGCGCCACAGCGAAAAACCGCATCGACCTCCTCAGAACACAAACATGGAACAGGGCGGACAGAGTACCCTTCGTTGTCCAGTACTTCCCAGAGCGGAGAAGCTACGACATCTTCTCCGGAGCCTTCAACATGTCATCGATGAAGACGAACATCTCGCCAAGGTCATCCCCACACCCCCACTTCTTGCCTTCAAACAACCGCACAACCTCAAACAGACGATTGTCCGCAGCAAACTACCCAGCCTTCAGGAGAACAATGACCACGACACCACACAACCCTGCCACAGCAACCTCTGCAAGACATGCCGGATCATCGACACGGATGCCATCATCTCACGTGAGAACACCATCCACCAGGTACACGGTACATACTCTTGCAACTCAGCCAATGTTGTCTACGTGATACGTTGCAGGAAAGGATGTCCTGAGGCATGGTACATTGGGGAGACCATGCAGACGCTACGACAATGGATGAATGAACACCGCTCGACAATCAGAGGCAAAAGTGTTCTCTTCCAGTCGGGGAACACTTCAGCAGTCACGGGCATTCAGCCTCTGATCTTCGGGTAAGCGTTCTCCAAGGCTGCCCTCATGACACACGACAGCGCAGAATCGCTGAGCAGACTCTGATAGCCAAGTTCCGCACACATGAGAACGCCCTCAACCGGGATCTTGGGTTCGTGTCACACTATCTGTAACCCCCATGACTTGCCTGGGCTTGCAAAATCTCACTAACTGTCCTGGCTGGAGACAATACACATCTCTTTAACCTGTGCTTAACCCTCTGTCCACTCACATTGTCTGTATCTTTAAGACTTGATTACCTGTAAAGACTCGCATTCCAACCATTATTTTGTAAATTGAGTTTGTGTCTTTATATGTCCTGTTTGTGAACAGAACTCCCACTCACCTGATGAAGGAGCAGTGCTCTGAAAGCTTGTAGCTTGTGCTACCAAATAAACCTGTTGGACTTCAACCTAGTGTTGTGAGACTTCTTAGTGTACGTAATGATACCCAGAGTGTGATAGAAAGGAACAGAGCTTACAAACATTAAAATCAGGACAAAGGGAGAAATAAATGATAAAAAGGCAAACTTAATGGCCAGAGGATTGGAAAAGTTTTAAAAACCAACAGAAGATGATCAAAAAAAATGGGAAAAGATAAACTATGAGAATAAACTAGTAAGTAATATAAAAACAGACAGCAAGAACTTCTTTAAATATATAAAAAGGAAGGGAGAAGCCAAGGTGAACATCGACCCCTCAGAGAATGAGACTGGGGAAATAATAATGGGAGCCAGGAAATAACAGAAGAGTTAAATAAATGCTGTGCGTCAGTCTTCACAGTAGAAGACACTAATAGCATTCTAAAAATATTAAATAATCAAGGGGCAAAAGTGGGGGGGGAGGAAAATAAAAACAGTAACTGTCACTGGAGAAAAAGGACTGAGGAAACTAATGGGGCTAAAGGCCAATAAGTCCGCTGGACCTGATGGATTGCATCCTAGGATATTAAAGGAAATAGCTACAGAGAAAGTAGATGCACTGGTAGTAATCTTCCAAGAATTCTTAAATTCTGGCAAAGTCTCAGAGGATTGGAAAACTGTCAGTGTAACAATCTTATTCACAAAGGGAAGGAAACAACCAGGTAACTTTCGGCCATTTAGCTTGATATCTGACATTGGGAAAATCATACTATTCCTACAGTGCAGAAGAGACTATTCAGCCCATCAAGTCTGCACCAACTCTCTGACAGAGCATCTTACACAGGCCCTATCCCCGTAACCTGCCACATTTCCCATAGCTAGACCATCTAACCTACACATCTTGGGACGCTAAGGGACAATTTACCATGGCCAATCCACCTAACCTGCACATCTTTGGACGGTGGGAGGAAACCAGAGCACCCGGAGGAAAGCCATACAAACACGGGGAGAATGTGCAAAATCCACACAAATAGTCACCCAAGGCTGGAATTGAATCTAGGTCCCTGGCGCTGTGAGGTAATTGGATTCTTGGAAGATTGCTACAAGTGCATCTACTTTCTCTGTAGCTATTTCCTTTAATATCCTAGGATGCAACCCATCAGTTCCAGGGGACTTATCAGCCTTTAGCCCCATTAGTTCCCCCAGTACTTTTTCTCCAGTGATAGTTATTGTTTTTATTTAGTGTAGCAGTGCTAACCACTGTGTCACCGTGTCTCCCATATTAGAGTTGATTATAAAGGATGTAATAGCAGAGCAGTTAGAAATACATAAGCAGGGTCAGCATGGGTTCATGAGGGGGGAAATCATGCCTAACAAATTCATTATAATTCTTTAAGGTGGTAATGAACAGATAGATAAGGGACAGCCTGTTGATGTAATATACTTGGATTTCCAAAAAGCATTTGGTAAGGTACCACGCAAAAGGCTACTTAATAAGAAAAGATTTGATTTGATTTATTATTGTCACATGTATTGATATACAGTGAAAAATATTGTTTCTTGCGCGCTATACAGACAGAGCAGTTCCAGAAAGCTTTGTCCATCTTTCATACAACTCCAAAGTTAAATCCGTCTGGCTTTCTGTTCCTGCTAAAGTCACAAATCACACCTTCTCTGATTGATAAGTGTCCCTCTACATTTTATTTTGCCCAAAATGGCGCTAGATTGTGGTGATTTCTTGCAAGCTGTGCCCAGCATAGCTTCTAATTCCATCTTTTACTCTCGTTCTGTGCTTCTAAAACTTTATTCTAACTCTTTTAAACTCTCCAGCAATGCTTTAATTCAATCTCTTACAGATCATTAAGTTGATCTTTCTTGACACCCTAGCTATGACTGTAACACTACATTCTGCACTCTCTCCTTTCCTTCTCTACGTACTGTATGCTTTGTCTAAAAAAATCAAATACAAAAAAGAGCCCATGGTATTCGGGGTAGTATATTAACATAGATGGAGGATTGGCTAACTAATAGCTGAAGGAGTGGTGACCTTATTGAGATATATAGGATTCTCAAGGGGCTTGACAGGGTAGATGTAGAGGGCTGCAGATGCTGGGTCATTCAGTAAGTTGAAGGCTGAGATATATTGTAATCAATCAGGGAATCAAAGGTTCTGGAGATAAGGTGGAAAAGTAGAGTTGAGGTTTATCATAGATCAGCCATGATCTCACTGAATGGTGGAGCAGACTGGATGGGCCAAATGGTCTACTTCTGCTCCTATGTCTTTTGGTTTAAAGGTATACATTGTTAAATGTTGGTAGGTTCAGCTAGGGGCAAAGTCTTACAGAAAGAGAAAATGAGAAGCGTGCTTTATTGAATAAATGATATTTTAATAGGTGACAAACATCAGAGATCTGGGAGTCAGAGTACATTTAATTCTTACCATATCGGGACAGAGTAGAATAACAACTGATAAAATAAATAGACGGCAGAGTATTATTACTGCAGCAGTGGATGTTAAATTTGGGGTTATCACCCTAAAGCTTTACTGCAGTACTCTGGTCAGGCAGAAACTTGGAAACGACTACAAAAGTCAAATCCCACTGACGCTGGAAATCTGAAATGAAAACAGGAAAGCGAGAAATACACAGCAGGTCAGCAAGGATTTGCCAAGTGAGAAACAGAGGGTTGGATTTAATGCAGCTTCACATGGTGGGAACCATGGCAGTTGGGCCTAGTTAATCATGCAAGATGGGCCTAGTTAATCACTCACCCCTCTCACAGCAGCGGGAGAAACTACCCCGTTTAAGTTGGGGGGGGAAGCGGCTGACATGGATCACTGGCCACCGGTGGTAAGATGTCAATTAGGTTCAATAATCCATTATCCCTAAAGCCCCTGCAATTCAGTGATGCCTCAGGGATTTAACAAGAGCTGCATAGCTTTCCTGCACCCCCAGCAAACCTGTGGTTGTTGGTGGAGTGGAGGTACAGTTGTTACCAGGCCCTCTGTGCCCAATTGAATGAACTGGCATTGGGCAGGGGAAGAGCCACTAAATGCCACCCCCTTGCCTTGTGGACCCTCCTTGCCCGCTCTCCCATTATGCCTCATCTTGCTAACCCTTGGTCTGGGGTCCCCTGATGTTTGTGGGTGCGCAGTGCTACCAGCAGCTCCTGATCCAGTTGACAACAGTGGGTTACTGTTGGACTCTGATAGTCATGATGTGGAGATGCCGGCGTTGGACTGGGCTGAACACAGTAAGAAGTCTCACAACACCAGGTTAAAGTCCAACAGGTTTATTTGGTAGCAAATACCATAAACTTTTGGAGCGCTGCTCCTTCGTCAGATGGAGTGGAAACATTTCCACTCCATCTGACAAAGGAGCAGCGCTCCGAAAGCTTATGGTATTTGCTACCAAATAAACCTGTTGGACTTTAACCTGGTGTTGTGAGACTTCTTACTGGACTCTGATAGGATAGCAGATCTTGGCAGCTTAAGCATCTGGCCCTGGGATCCTCAATCATGGGGAAGATCCGATAGTGGCCAATTAAGTTCCTGAAGGACACATAATTCTGTTGGACCTCCTGCATGGAAGGGCCAGGAGTTCCCCACTGGCTCTCCAACCGATGGCTGCCCCACAAAGTCCAGCACTGAGCTGATGTTTCCGATCAATGGCCTTTGCCAGAATTCACATCACAATTATTTAGCTTGAATACTGCATTCAGCTCCAGCCACTGGGGCACAAGAGAAACATCTGGACTGCTGAAAACATTATGGAGAAGGACAATGAGTTTATCCCTCATGTCAAAGGACAGAGTTATGAGGAAAGGTTAGAAAAATTTGAACTCTTCAGTTTTCAGAGAAGGCAAATGAGAGGCAATTATCTAAGATAGTAATGGTAAAGTTTAACCCTGAGTATGTACCAAGTTAAATCTTGATTGCAGGATAAGACGGCATCAGTTCAAAGAAGCAAATGGTATATTTAAGACTGTTGCCAAAAATTGCTCTCCACACAAAGAGTAATTCATACTTGGAATGGTGGGGTATTGGAAGCAAAACCTTGGAATCATTTACAAAACAGTTCAGTGCTGAGATGAATCACTATAGAATTATTTCTGAATGCATTAGTTAAAGATGAGCTGAATAGCCTTCTTCAATCATAGTTATCTTATGGTGTGGACTTTCCAGCACCCCCTTGGCATGTTTTCCTGCAGCCTAGGTGAGTCGCCATTAGCTGCCAGCAGCATCTTCCGGTCCCGCCGATGTCTACGCTGTTTTGCGTGGCTCGCCCATGGAACCCATCAAAGGGTTTGCCTTCGGTGGAACCAGAATGTCCCACCAGCAGAAAGGGCCAGAAAATCCCACCCATCGTCTTTTTGTGTATTCAGTCAATGGTTAAAAATTATATCAAACATCTTTTTCTTTACCTTCTTCACTCATGAACACCGTTCAAGTCTGCACCCTGGGTCATGATGCATAATTCTGCTCGGCAAAGCTCATCTTTTTCATATGGTTACAACTCTGAAATGGTCCGAGAATGTGTTTGAGCACCTTCAATCTCCTCTTTTCCCAAACTCCCCGTGATGGACGGCATGGCGGCACAGTGGTTAGCACTCACTCACAGGGCCAGGGACCCAGGGCTTGATCCCCGGCTTGGATCACTATCTGTGAGAAGTCTGCACATTCTCCCCGTGTCTGAGTGGGTTTCCTCCGGGTGCTCCGGTTTCCTCCCACAGTCCGAAAGACGTGTTGGTTAGGTGCATTAGCCATGCTAAATTCTCTCTCAGTGTACCCGAACAGGTGCTGGAGTGTGGTGACTAGGGGATTTTCACAGTAACTGCATTGCAGTGTTAATGTAAGGTTATTTGTGACACTGATAATAAATAAAAATAATAAACAATTTATTGTGTACATATATTTCACATTCTTTGTTCCAATGTATATAACATTACATTTATCCATGTTAAAATGAATCTACTATTATTTAGCCTTCATACGTAATGGGCCAGATCATGACCCTGCACCTAAGCTCAACTACAAGGTGCCATTTTCAAATGTAAATGGCCCAGTTGGCCAGGAGACGAGTTCAATGCATAATTAGAGGTGCCAAGTGCCTCTACGAGGTGGGAGCCTCCTGTCTGGTGCAAAGAGAGTGGCAGCCATTTTGGAGGCTGCCGCTATCTTGCCAAAGAGAGCAGGCATCTCCCCAGAAGGCAAACTCGTACAGATAGGCCGCATAACAAACTCCTCAATGAGGGGCCATTCATTGTTGGTGACTGTGTTTCCTGCTCCCACCCCCTGGAATTACAAAGCTGTCCTGAAGGCATCAGGATTCTTAGCCAACCCCGAGGACCATGATATTTAATTCCCGCCCACACCAAGTCGTGGAAGAGTTCAGTATATCTGGATCGTGCGGAGAGTTGATAGCATCCTCTGTAATAAAATCATCCATTCAATTTGCTATAACCAAAAAAAATTAAAATATTGCTGGCACCATTCCCCTTCTGCATTTTCAGAATGATAATTGTAAACAGTCATTTTAAAGCACATATTTCTGTAAAATTCCCAAGTTGCTGCTCCCTACCCAGATTAATATTGTTTTCTGGTTTCTATTATCAGGTCAGTGTTCAGTTTAATGAGCTAATTTGTCATTAATTACCGATTCTTATCTAAAAGCCCTTTGAAAATCCATATTAAACATATACACTGTAAACCGCTTTTCAGCTAATTCGTTATCCAAATTTATCAGGCATTGCCTTTAAAACCAGCCTGTCCATGTCCACACAAAAAGAAATGTGCGTACTCAAAATCTGAAATAAAGACAGGAACTGTTGGAGATACTCAGCAGGTCAGGGAACATCTGTGGAGAGGGTAGTATTGGGTGGGATTTTCCACCAGGTTCCACCTGAAAATCCAGATTCACCATGTGGGCGGCATGGTGGCACAGTGGTTAGCACTGCTGCCTCACAGCGCCAGGGACCCGGGTTCGATTCCTGGCTTGGGTCACTGTCCGTACCGAGTCTACACGTTCGCCCCGTGTCTGCGTGGGTTCCCTTTAGGTGCTCCGGTTTCCTCCCACAGTCTGAAAGATGTGCTGGTTCGGTGTATTGGCCATGCTAAATGCTCCCTCAGTGTACCCAAACAGGCGCCAGAATGTGGCGACTAGGGGATTATCACAGTAACTACATTGCAGTGTTAATATAGCCTATTTGTAACACTAATAATAAATCCTACCCGAGGTCAACAGACCTTTCCAAGGTCCGCCCCTCACCGGCTACGGTTCCTGTGGCGGGCAGAACGGGAAAATTCACCTCAATATCCAGAAACTGCTACATTGAGAACATGTTTGAGCGTGGTACCATTTCCGAGACCTGACCCCATTGTTGCAACAGCGCACCCATAAAATCTTATGGGAAGCAGCCAAAGCAGGTTATCACCGTGTTGGCTGACCGATTAGAGATAGGATCCCGGAGGTGAGATTTTTGACCATGTTTCGAGTGGCAGATAGTTTTCACTATGTCACCAGTAAGGCGCTGCTGTGGCCCAAGCAGCAGGACTGGTCGGAACTCAATGGAGGCACGCTCTCAACAGCGGAGTGGCCGCACTGCATCAGTCCGAGAGAGCGCTGTCGCGAACATCAATCTCTTGGAGATCCCAGCGCCGTGGTAAACTCTGACCCAAGAAGACATCGACCATCATTTTTTTTGGAAAATTAACATCCTTCAAATTGATTGCATCTCCTACCTCCCACTGTGATAAAGTTAAAGTTTAAAGTTTATTTATTATTGTCACAAGTAGACTACATTAACATTCATACTGAGCACTCACAGTGGCTTTCTTACCAACTGGTGGGAAAGGCCTTTTGCTGAGTGCTTACTTACTGCACCTTGGAGTTTTATAAATCACATGGAGATGGTGCTAACTTGATTGCCCTAGATCCGATCCTAGGTGAGGAGCTTTATGATCAACGCCAGGAGCAGCAACAGAACCTGCAGCTGAACAGCCAAGAGGTGAACAGTAGAAGGATGCAACTTAGACACAACTTAAAAGGATGCAACTTGCAGGAGGTACTACCCAGAATGTACAGGCATAGGCTGAATTTCCTTGACATGCATGAACATCAGTGCTTCGAGAGGCTTGTGCTGTCACATCAGTTGATGCAGACATGTACACCTTTACACCTGATGGCCATGTGTGTTACCAATGGCTGTCAAACCAACCACCCCAACATTTCTGACTCCAGATTCTTCCAGTGCTCTGTTGGTGATATATCCAGGATTTCCCAGTCAGCGTCACACACATGAATGAGGTGACTGGTGACTTGATTGTCAGGGCTGGCAATTATGTGAACTCCGTCTGTGATGATACCACTCAGAATGTTTGGGGTCTCAGGTTTGTGTTTGCAATTGGCTTTCCAAAAGGCGTAGAGCGTAATTCACTGCACACATGTGGCCATCTGTGTGTCCCAAGATCAACCAGGAGTTTTGATGAACTGCAAGGACTTCCACCCCATCAGTCACAGAAAGATATAATGCTTAATGTTTATTAATGCCACAAGTAAACTTTCGTTAACACTGCAGTGAAGTTACTGTGAAAATCCCCGAGTCGTCGCACTCCGGCGCCTGTCCAGGTACACTGAGGGAGGATTTAGCATGGCCAATGCACCTAACCAGCAAGTCTTTCAGACGATGGGAGGAAACCGGAGCACCCGGAGGAAACTCACGCAGACACAGGGATAATGTGCAGACTCCGCAGAGATAGGAACCCAGGCTGGGAATCGAACCTGGGTCCCTGGTGCTGTGAGGCAGCAGTGCTAACCACTGTGCAGCACCTTCTCCAAGTTGCCTGGGTGCTGCAAAAAAGGGGGAGGCCCGTGTGACACTCAAAGATCATATTGCTGCGGTAAAATCAGCAGTAATCAGCACATTAAACACTTGAATTAGATTCCCATTGCTGCCCAACTGCAACCAGCACAGCTGCAATGCTGCCTTCAGGAAAAGCGCAGGGAGCTGGGAACAGGTCAGGGAGCCCAGCCTCATTGTTTTTTGTTAATTTTCCCATTCCACCTGCCCCCACCTCCGCCCCCACCTCCGCCCCCTCACCCCCACCCCAGCCCCTCTCTGCTCCAAAGCTGCCCCCACTGGGTTGGAAAGTTATGTCTAATATTGCAAGTAAATGGCCTTTAGTCAGAACTGGAAAGGGTCAGAGATGTCACAGGTTTTCAGTGAATGCAAAGGGAGGGAGAAGAGGTTGGGAAGAGTGAAAGGGAAGGTCTGTGATAGGGTGGAATGCAGCAATCCTTCTATTGAAGGGCTATTGAATAAATGCAGCCACCTGACATGTGACCTTTAAATTAACAAATATCGTGCACTTGGCTATAACTTCTAACTAGTTCAAGGGTGTGAGTAGTTGTAATATATGAACATATAGAGTGAGATAAGGTTCAGAACATATTACATTTAGGTTAATGTATTAGTTGGAGCCTATTGCAGAAATACATAAAAAGGATAAAAGTATAAGTGAAGCTGAAATACTTTATTTACTTTATTCAGTTTTCTGCTTGCTGTTGCAATTTGCATCTCTTGCTCCAAGTTCCAATTGTCTAGTCACTTGGCAATACAGAACTTGAGCATTACTTACACAACTTAAAAAACACTTTTTGTCAAAACTTTTTGTCTTGCACTCATCAGGGCATTTGTAAGAATACAATGTAAGGGCAATCAACAAATTTACACTGTGTGAGAAGAGAGTGCTGATTGTTGGACCAGTGGACCCTAATTGATGGAGGCATTGCCATGGAGAATGCACGAGTTGATGGTGGCTGACAGTTAACTGCCAAACATTATTTGAAATTTAAACTAAGCAGCCTGACTCTGGTTGCCCTGAGGAATGAACCAGCGAATGGCTGTCACTTATTTTGTTTAGCTGAAACAGGCGCAATGCGTGTACGTTTTCTTTCCATCTGCAAAGAACAGGACCCTGTGTATTAATATATGTAGCCGCCAGTACACACAAATGTACCAAGTTGCGAGCCCGAATAACGATATTAAATTGGTTGGCAGCACAATTCTTAGCACACTGAGGATTTATAGCAAATTTTGTCCAATCGCGGAATCACATCTAATATCAGACACTGTGTTTTGAGTTTTGCAAGCATAGACTGGTTGGGTCTGATCTGTACCTTGCCCGCTGTGAACAATGAAGGAGACATGCTGTTTTGCTGATTTGAGCATTTACCATTTGATTGTACTCTGTGCTAGTAAATTGACAGTTTGTGTTGTTGCGGGATTTTCTTTACAAAGCCCAGTGGGGCAAAGTTGGCATAATCCAAGATCATTTACTTAATGGTAGCTAACAAGGGAATTCACAATACAGTATGTATACTGCAATACACTACTCTATTGAATAAATATATAAATGTTCAGGATTTTCAGAAATTCTTCTATGTACACTTAAGCAATTAGCATTCTTGGAAGTAATCAAATAGGTATTTTTGGCTAATGCAGTTATGCATTCCTAGTTAATATATTGTACATGGTTCATGGCACAGTAGGATGGAATACAATAACTTCAAGTTTTAGATCTGACTTCAGAGATAGTTGAAGATCTACTGTTCTCAGTCAAGGGTCCTACACAATAAGAACAGAAAGCCTCAATGCAGATGTTAGTGGGTAAGGGTCTGCAACACAATATAGGCCACAAATTGGTACTAATTTGGCAATACCACTTTAGGGCTGAAATTACTCTTGGCACAGAGAGAATGGATTTAAATGAGGATTACATTTATTCTTACTGTTTAACTTATAGTCAGGAACATATGTAGCTTAGCTTACACCGTGTGCTTACAGGGAGACTGTGTGTATCACAGCAGACGGCCATATGAGGAGCCAATCAAAACACATGCAGCAATGTGTGCTGAGGTCATCAGCAAACTTGAAATGTTCTGCTTTTAGAAACTCATCATGTTTTGTTGCCTTTCAATGGCATCAGATAGTTCATTCGTTCAGTATTCTGCAGGGTGCGTCATTGGCAGGAACTCAGCTAATCAGGATTTGTCTACAGAAATGTTCAGAAAATGCTTCTCAAATGGTCGTTTAACTCTGAATTCCAAGAACATTATTCCAGCTCCACAGAGTACCAGATGAAATCTACCCCCCAGCTAATCCACCACCATCAATGTCTTGCAGATTACCATTGAACAGAAATTTAACTGGACTAGCAATATAAATACTGTGGCTTGAAGTGCAATCCAAAGGCTGGGAATTCTGTGGCGAGTAACTCACCTCAAAAAGCTTGACATCATCCAGGACAAAGCAGCCCTCTTGATTAGCACTCCATCCTCCACCTTACACTTCCACTCCCTCTACCACTGCTACACAGGGTCCATGGTGTGTGCCATCTTGTAAGTGCCCAAGATGCAAGATTTACTGCAGCTGTTCCCCAAACCTCCTTCATCAACATCTTCCAAACCTGTGGCCTCTACTGCCGAGAAGGCAGCATACACCCTGGCACGTCACCACCTGCAAACTTCCCTGCAGCCACACATCATTCTGATTTGGAATGGTGTCTCCATTCCTTCATTGTCGCTGGGTCAAAATCCTGAACCACCTTCCCCAACGGCACTATTGGGTGTACCTTGATCATAATTCTCTGCATGATTCGCTGAAGGTGGCCAGGCAAGTTGAAACAGTTGCTAAGAAGGCTTATTAGGATTCTTGGGTTTATAAATAGAGGCATATGCCGGAATTCTACCGCCCTGCCCGCCACGGAATTGGAGCGGGCGAGGGGCGGACAACAAAAATGTCCGTTGACCCCAGGCAAGAATTTCCAGTCTCGCTCAAGCAAGGCTATAAAATCCCACCCCGCAGAGTTTAAAAGCAAGGAAGTGATGCCACACCTCTACCAATCATTGGACAGATCACATTCAGAGTATTGTGTTCAGTTCTGGGCACCTTATTTAAGGAAGGATGTTAAAGCCCGAGAGAGAGAATGCGAAGGAGATTTACTAGAATGATACTCGGATTGAGGAATTTTAGGATCAGATGTAAAAGTATCCTTTGCCCCTGACATTGCAAACGTTTCCTTGAGGAAATGGAATTTATTGACTGAGTTTCTGCATTTCAAGGAATACTTTTGAAAATTTAACTAATTTCTAAACGTTTTAAAGAATTTTCGATGGACCCCCACAAGCCCACTTGTGGTGCAGCAAGATATTGCAGCCAGTTCCTCCCTCTTGCTCAGGCACCCTTTCTGGTGTGATCATAAATGATCTGGGCCCCCACCTGATATATTTAACTGGCCCTGGCACCAGAAAGTGGAACAGGGTTGGAGCTCAACTAGCAGTGAGCACCAGCCCACTCTTACTATGCTTTTGCTAAAGAAGCAGGAGCAGTTGACATTCAAGTTCTAATTCCTTGACTATACAAAAGCAGTCATGCCTAATGTGTTGCCAAATTGGTCACTTAAAAAATAAAAAGTCATTCTTATACTACGATTTTTATACTGTCGGCTGCACGTGCAGTATTACTGAACATCTCAACACACTGGCCAATAATCAAAGCAAAATATTATCACCTTTTTCTGTTCGAGTGTTTTTGCACATTTCTTCCTTTCTCTTTTTAGATCCCACCTGCTTCATGTCTCATTTTCCTGACAGAGGGAGCGACCTATTAACACCCTCCTGTAACGCTCCCACAGAAGATACATGAGAAGAAAGCAGGCAACGCTTACTCTCCCTGGGTGTCAATTGGAGGTCAGTTGGTAGTACAATCATCTCTGTGTCCGATGGGGTATCTGGACAAGCATGTAGCCCAATCCATCATGCAAACCAGCCTCCTATCCATTGACTTTGTCTACACTTCCCGCTGCCCCGGCAAAGCAGCCAGCATAATTAAGGACCCCACATATCCCGGACATTCTCTCTTCCACCTTCTTCCGTCGGGAAAAAGATACAAAAGTCTGAGGTCACCTACCAATGGACAGACGAACAGCTTCTTCCCTGCTGCTGTCTGACTTCTGAATGGACCTACCTTGCATTAGATTGATCTTTCTCAACACCCTAGCTATGACTGTAACACGTCATTCCCTCTCCTTTCCTTCTCTGTAAGCGGTATGTTTTGTTGAAGATGTCTGCGAATACCCCCACCAGCTGGTCTGCGCAGGGAACAATACTCTTCACTGTATACTAATACATGTGACAATAATAAAACAAATCAAATCAGAAATGGCCTGAATTTCATGTTTGCCAGTCCTCTGAAGTAGGCGGGTCTGTAAGCTGATGTTGAATCTGCTCTTGGCCAACATCTTGTTGTCAAAATGATTTCATGCCACACTAAGGCCCGGCCTTGGGTAGAGTGGAAGAAGTGGGCGGAGGCAGAATAGAGTCATGTGCCAGGTCCAATGGGGAGTTGGAGCATGGCCTGTGCACTCCAGTTGCACGGTAATGGCATCTCCTGCGGGCATTTCCACCTTGCAGCTTGTGCAGGCCCTGCACCACCTTTGCCTGCACCTCTCCTACCACAGGTTACTCCCTGGGATGCTGCCCGCAGTCACCAGGTCTCCTCTCCCTCCTGACCCTCACTCCTCATAGGGGAAGGTCCCACCAGCTGAGCATACAATCCCCATGGTCAGCAATGTGTTGTCTCATGCACTGAAGGGTGAAATCTTCAGACAAGAAAGGCATGAAAAATTGTTCCAGAAGTAAGTTATTCATGCATAGTAGCAGTTTTGGTCTCCTTTTCTGAGGAAGGATGTTCTTGCTCTCGAGGGAGTGCAGTGAAGGATTACCAGGCTGATTCCGGGGATGGCGGGACTGAGGTATGAGGGGAGATTGACTAGGTTAGGATTGTTTTCGCTGGAGTTCAGATGAATGAAGGGACATCTCACAGAGACTTATAAAATTCTAACAGGACTAGACAGGATCGATGCAAGGAGGATATTCCCGATGGTGGGGGAGTCCAGAACCAGGGGTAACAGACTGAGGATTCAAGGTAGAACATTTAGGACGGAGGTGAGGAGACATTTCTTCACCGAAGTGTGGTGAGCCTGTGGAATTCATTGCCACAGGTGCCAAAACATTGAATGTATTCAAGAGGCAGCTGGATATAGCACTTGGGGTAAATGGGATCAAAGGTTATGGGGAAAAAGCAAGATGTTTGACAAAGTCCCTCATGGTAGGCTAGTGAAAAAAGTTGGATCCCATGGGATAAAGGGGGAGGTGACTAGATGGGTGGAGAACTGGCTTGGTCATAGAAGACAGAGGGTGGTAGTGGAAGGGTCTTTTTCCGGCTGGAGGCCTGTGACTAGTGGTGTACCGCAGGGCTCTGTATTGGGACCTCTGCTGTTTGTGATTTATATAAATGATCTGGAAGAAGGAGTAACTGGGGTGATCAGTAAGTTTGCGGACGACACAAAACTGGCAGGACTTGCAGATAGTGAGGAACATAGTCAGAGGCTACAGAAGGATATAGATAGGCTGGAAATTTGGGCAAGGAAATGGCAGATGGAGTTCAATCCTGATAAATGCGAAGTGATGCATTTTGGTGGGAATAATGTAGGGAGGAGCTACACGATAAATGGAAGAACCATAAAGGGTGTAGAGACGCAGAGGGACCTGGGTGTGCAAGTCCACAGATCTTTGAAGGTGACGTCACAGGTGGAGAAGGTGGTGAAGAAGGCATATGGCATGCTTGCCTTTATAGGACGGGGCATAGAGTATAAAAGTTGGGGTCTGATGTTGCAGATGTATAGAACGTTGGTTCGGCCGCATTTGGAGTACTGCGTCCAGTTCTGGTCGCCTCACTACCAGAAGGACGTGGAGGCTTTGGAGAGAGTACAGAGGAGGTTTACCAGGATGTTGCCTGGTATGGAGGGGCTTGGTTATGAGGAGAGATTGGGGAAACTGGGGTTGTTCTCCTTGGAAAGACGGAGGATGAGGGGAGACTTAATAGAGGTGTATAAAATTATGAAAGGCATAGATAGGGTGAACGGTGGGAAGCTTTTCCCCGGGTCGGTGGTGACGTTCACGAGGGGTCATAGGTTCAAGGTGAAGGGGGGGAGGTTTAACACAGATATCAGAAGGACATATTTCACACAGAGGGTCGTGGGGGCCTGGAATGTGTTGCCGGGCAAGGTGGTGGAGGCGGACACACTGGGAACGTTTAAGACTTATCTAGACAGCTATATGAACGGAGTGGGAATGGAGGGATACAAAAGAGTGGTCTAGTTTGGACCAGGGAGCGGCGCGGGCTAATTGTTCCTTGTTTCTCGTTTCAAGGCTTCATTCTATGATCATCTTGCTGGTGCCAGTACAGAGCGAGACTGCGGATAGTTGGGAACCTGTCTCGGGGGCAGGGAATTCATATGGTGTTCGTGGAAGTGGAAATGACTAGGGTTGGGAAGCATTTTCTGATCAGGTCCATTGTGATCTCCTGGACTTGTTTCGATCGCCTCAGGGGGTCGGAGAGGAATTTCCCAGATTTTTTTTTCCCCATATTGGCCCTGGGGTTTTTCACTCTGGGTTTTCGCCTCTCCCTGGAGATCACATGGTCTGGAATGGGGGGGTGGGGGTAAGTTAATAGGTTGTAATGAACAAAGCATCGTAGCTGTGAGGGACAGCTCGGTGGATAGGATATTGGTATGTAGATAGGCTGGAAAATTGGGCGGGGATCCTGGATTCAGGATTCAATCCTGGACCGGGGAGCGGCACGGGCTTGGAGGGCCGAAGGGCCTGTTCCTGTGCTGTATTGTTCTTTGTTCTTTATTAGTCTGTTGAGTTGGATGATCAGCCATGATCGTAATGAATGGCGGAGCAGGCTCAAAAGGCCAAATGGTTTCCTACTGCTCCTATCTTCTATGTTTCTATGTTTCCATGTTTCTATGCAGAGAATGTGCCAGAATTTACAGAGGAACCTCTCAATTCGAATAAATTTGACAGCAAAAAACTCTATCCTAAAGAATCTTACCACCATTCACACCGGCGGGATTTTCCCATCCAGCTGCAGTGAATGGAGATTTGGCTGTCCGCCAAATTCTCCGACCTCGCTGTAGCAGGAGCATGGCATGAATGGCCGGTAAGATCGCACCCAGACTATTTGCTCCAGGGGCCTTTTATCCTGTCCTTGGATGACAACTCAAGGGATATATTGGCCGTCTCCCTGTGTTGCCCGTGCGATGACCGCAAAATTGCACAGGTAATGGAAAATTGCTTTCAATTGACAAATTAATCGCCTTAATTGGCTCTTTAAGTGGCGGCATGTATGTTTTCAACAGCTGTGCATGTCCAGTGACCATAATATCACTCGTGCGACTTCACGCGAGTTTGGGTCAGGTGTGTGCCCATCTTCTTCAGGTAATTTCTGCCCTTGGAATCAACTCCTACTCCAGAGATTTGAGCATATAATCTCGGACTGAGGGAGTGCTGCACTGCCAGAGCTGCTGTGTTTTTGAAGTGATATTAAACTGAGGACCCGCCTACCCTCTCAGATAAATATAACATATCCCATTCATCATTCAAACCATAGGAGACAATTCTCTCATTGTCCTGAACAACATTTATGCTCTGTAAGTGCATAGTCTGTTGAGTTGGATGATCGCTGTTAAATAGAACTGGTAATCTGGTTTCAATACCATATTTGGGAGTTGGCTGTGTGGAGATTGGCTGTGATGTATCGTATATTACCACAGAGACTACACTTCAAAAAGTACTAGATTGGCTTTAATGTGCTTTAGGTTGGCCTGGTTGGGAAAGGTGACTGACTTTTGTTCTCTATCTTTCACTTTTGCTCTCTGTTTCTCTCGCTCTCTCTTTTGCTCTCTTTCTTTCTCTCTTTTTCTCTCTATTTCATTTCTCTCTTTATTTCTTTCTCTCTCTTTCCTTTCCTCTCTTCTTCCTTTCTCTCTCCTCTCTCTTTCATGCTCTCTTTCTCTCTCTGTCTCTCTTTGTTTCTCTCTTCTTCCTTTCTCTTTCTTTGTCTCTTTTTCTCTCTATCTCATTTCTCTCTTTATTTATTTCTCTCTCTTTCTTTCCTTTTCTCTCTTCTTCTTTTCTCTCTCCTTCTCTCTCTCTTTCATGCTCTCTTTCTCTCTCTTTGTTTCTCTCTTCTTCCTTTCTCTTTCTTTGTCTCTTTCCTTCTTTCTTTCTCTCTTTCTCTCTTTATTTCTCTCTATATTTTTCTCTTTATCTTTTTTTTTCTTTCTCTCTTTCTGTTAGCTGTCTGTGTGGAGAATTTCAGGCATTGGCACTTCATGTGCCATTGCATGACATGGCATCCTTTACCACTATACCACTCTTAATCACTGTTCTGGGAAGTGAACGTGCTTGACTTATAGGGGGGTTTCTTGGGGACAGAGGAAAATTATCTTGCTCCTTTTATAAATGGTTAATTGCATCAGTGTGTTAAAAACCATGATGATGTTTTGCGGAGTTATTTCGCAACGGTTTGAACCTGCTGCTGGTAAGGTTACATGGTCAGAGGTGAGAGCTGCAGAACAGCTGTGTATCTGCTGCGGAGGGAATGTTCATGACAGTTCCAGATCTGTTGATTCCTCCGCATTTACTCTTTGCATATTGAGAGGAATTGGCTGCGGATTCCTCCTGAATAGACTATCATATAAATGGGACTAATCACATTATGATAGTCTAAAAATTTCCTGCGTCTTATTTGTGATAAGCAATCAGCGCTAAAACTCTTACCGAATGGCCTCATCACTTTTGTTAATCCATGTCTTAAAAAATAATCAAATATTGCTCCCAAAATCTGACAGAAACCCACATATGTATCTCCTTTCTTTTACTTTAATTGCTCACATTTGTATTTTACCCAGATGGAAACTCTTATTGACCAGGGAACAAATGACAAAAATGTGAACAATTAGACATACTGGTTTATTTTTAGAAAATCATAATGTGATAATTAAGACAATTAAAGAAAAATTCTGTTAAGCCACCAGCTGAGTCTCAATTTGAATGAAAGAAATTAGCCAGTGAGCCACACATGAAAATATAATGACTCATTTGCGAGCCAGGCTTGGTTCTTGGTATATGTAAGGGATTGGGAGAGATTGCACTGTTATTTCATCCTATACACTAACTTTCATCATTCCAAAGCTTTGGTTTCTTTCGAGATAATTGATGCTAAATTAGTTATTGCTTTGATAAAATTTGCTGGACAATTTCTCCATGGATTGTGCTCAACCTAACCAATGACTGATGGAATTTTTTTAAAAATCATTCATGGGACATGGGCATCGCTGGCTGGTCAGCATATATTGCCCATCACTCATTGCCTGAGGGCAGTTGAGAGTTGGGACAGCATGGTGGCACACTGCCTCACAGTGCCAGGGACCCGGGTACAATTCTGGCCTCAGGTGTCTGTCTGTGTGGAGTTTGTACATTCTCCCCGTGTCTGCGTGGGTTTCCTCCGGGTGCTCTGGTTTGCTCCCAAAAATGTGTGGGTTCGGTTGACGGGCCATGCTCAATTACTCCTTGGTGTCAGGGAGATTAGCAGGGTAAATACGTGGTTGTTACGGGGATAGGGTGGGATTGTTGTCGGTGTAGGCTTGATGGGCCGAATGGACTCCTTCTGCACTGTCGAGATTCAACGAACCACATTGCTGTCGATCTGGAGTCACATGTAAGCCAGACCAGATAAGGACAGCAGATTTATTTCCATAAAGGACATTAGTGAACCAGATGGGTTTTCCGACAATCAACAATGGTTTCATGGTCATCAGTAGATTATTAATTCCAGGTTTTTTTTATTGAATTCAAATTTCACCATCTGCCGTGGCGGGATTCGAACCCAGGTCCTCAGAACATTAGCTGATTTTCTGGATTAATAGTCCAGTGATAATACCACTAGTTAATCGCCTCCCCAAAATGTTTCCATCAATGAGTTCTCAGACACTGTACCTTCAGACTGGACTTCACTTGCCTGCGACACCTGACTCTAAACTTGGACAACAGTTTGTCAATGCACTATGCCAATTCCATCCTATATATGCCAACTTTATCCTATCCAGGACCCCTGACTTTAAAACTCTGGTACCGCTCCTAATGTTTCCTTCCCGTTCCTCATTTAATACCAGGATATATGTACATTGATAATTGCTACACAACCAGGCCTAGGTAACTTGAAAGGGGGCAAAACAGTGGAAATAGAAGTGATTGGCTCCCGTCTGGATTGACAACCCAATTGACCATTGTCCACTCACATGCAGCGGTCCGAAATAAACCTGTTGGACTTTAACCTGGTGTTGTTAAAACACTTACTGTGTTCACCCCAGTCCAACGCCGGCATCTCCACATCATGACTACCTGTTGTCATGCAGGATAGCTTGAAGTAGCAGAAGAAATGCATTTGGTTTTGTATTTTGGGAAGATCATAGTATCCCTATACTACAGAAGGAGATCATTTGGCTTATCTTGTCTGCGCTGACTCTCTGAAAGGGCACCTTACTCAAACCCACTCCCCTGCCCTATCCCCGTGCATTTACCATGTCTATCCACGTAACCTGCACATCTTTTGACACTGAGGGGCAATTTAGCATGGCCAATCCACCTAACCCCTACACATCTTTGGACTGTGGTAGGAAACCTGAGCACCCGGAGGAAGCCCACGCAGACATAGGGAAAATGTACCAACTCGCACAGACAGTCACCCAAGGCCAGAATCGAACCCGGGTCCCTGGCACTGTGAGGGAGCAGTGCTAACCATTGTGCCAGCGACATAGCAGGAACTGAAGGTGATAGAAGTGGTCCTGTTGTTGGATACGATTTGTGGAGGACCTAATTTGGCCTTTGTAGAGCAGTACGCTATTTTTGTAATGCTGACTGTGCCACTCACAGGAATTATCCCAGGAGATTGTTACTGAACTGTAGCAGGATATGGCTGGCAGGCCCAAAGGTATGTTTGATGTGATGCAGGCTTCTCTCCAGGCTACCAGAGTAAGTAGCTTGTTTTGGAGTTCCGTCAGGTCTTTTCTGGGGCACTGTGAAGGGACAGTTGTTTAAAGTGTAAGCAATATGACATACCTCCAGTCAAAGATTTGACAAGGAGACTTTGTTCTGAGCAATGCTCCCTGGAGTTGCATTAACCAGTAGCAATATTTGAAGTGAGGGAAAGTTAACTGCAATCCTGATTGCTGAGTTGAAACCTCTACAGTCCATACGTCTTGGCTTTCTCCCTGGAGATGTACCTGTTAAATTTTCAGAACCGGTTTTCCAGAATTCAAATGCATGGCATCTGGAAGCAATGCAGGAGACGAACAATCATTTTACAGTACTAACTCTTCTGAGCAGAGTATCCCACCTGCTCAGGTTGACAGATATGCTAAAGAGGAAAGGGACAATTTTTTCTCATAAAGATCTGATGGTCTCATCATCAGTGAAATACCAAGTATGGAGAGTTAATTTCCATTGATACAGAGGGCAGGGCCCCGGAAAAGCAAAACGGTTTCCATTTTGGCGAGATTGAGACCAGAAGTAGACCAAACTACCATTTCACTTGAGAGATGCTAAGGAGAGACATGATGGATTTAATGACCCGGAGGAGGATTTCAGATGCTCAATGGGGTGGTATTTGGGACTCCACATTTCCAGTGTACGCATTAGGAATGGGTGGGTTTGTTCTTTTGGTGTTTGCTAGGAATTGGGTAGTCAGAGTGAACTAATGGGAGGGCGGCACAATGGCACAGTGGTTAGCATTGCAGCCCCACAGCACCAGGGACCCGGGTTCGATTCCTGGCTTGGATCACTGTCTGTGCCGAGTCTGTATGCTCTCTTCATATCTGCATGGGTTTCCCCCAGGTGCTCTGGTTTCCTCCCACTATCTGAAAGATGTGCTGGTTAGGTATATCTCTCTCAGTGTACCCGAACAGGCGCCGGCGTGTGGTGACCAGGGGATTTTCACAGTAACTTCATTGCAGTGTTAAAGTAAGCCTACTTGTGACACTAATTAATTAACTTAAACTTAAAAGATTGTTCTTACCCAGCCCCACACTGGAGGAGAAAACCTATAGATCTGTATCCATTAATGAGAACTCAAAATGAAAAACAAAACATTTCTGAGGGACTGTTTACTAATAGAAAAAACTTGATGGTTATAGAATCATAGTATCATAGAACCCTACAGTGCAGAAGGAGGCCATTCAGCCCATCGAGTCTGCACTGACCATAATCCCACCCAGACCCTATACCCATAACCCCTGCATTTACCCTAGCTAGTCCCCCTGATACTAAGGGGCAATTTAACATGGCCAATCCACCTTACCCGCACATCTTTGGACTATGGTTGCTATGTAACATCTTGTGATGTAGTGTCAGTTGTACTGTTAGAGGAAAAGATCTCGTGGTGTAGTGCTAGTTGCCATGGTGTGTGTTCCGAGTAAACAGGTAAAGCCTGGAACAGTTCCAGGAAGCCCTGGCATCTCAGCATTGGAGCGGATCTGGATTTTTCAGGTGATCCAGCTTTAGCTAAATATTTATCTGGTTACAATGGTTTGATTTGGGTAACAAAGGGCTTCTCTTGTCTCAAATAGCAACATGTCACCACTAGAAGGTAAGTATGTCATGTAATCCTGCCTCAGTTTCACTTTTACCCATGAGCAGAACACAGGACATACAGCTCTGCTGCTATTTTCAACATTTCTACCTTACACCCCCCATCCCCCCACACCGACCAATGACTTCCGTTTTCAGAGTCCCCTTCCCTCCCCAATCACCCCGGCCTGCAGAGTTCCCCTTCACTCCCCAATCACCCAGGTCTGCAGAGTTCTCCTTCACTCCCCAATCAATGTGCCTGCAGAGCTCCCTCCTTCCCACTCCTACAGAGTTCTCTCCCTCCTCAATCACCACCCCTGCAGAGCTCCCTCCCTCCCCATTCACCATCCCTGCAGACATCCCCCACTCACCCAAACTCAACATCTCGCCTCGCCAAACAGCCGACAGACCGAGGTCGTAAGATCACATCTGTGACTAGAAACAGAGCTGGGTAGACTCAGGGGTTAACAGAGATATTGAACACTTACTAAGCAGCAGTAGAAATAGTTGCATGGTGATCTTATTTAGTGAATGTTATTTAATGGGTCTAGTGCAGACATGGCATCAAAAATAATGAGATTGTTTTTCCAAAGCAATTTTATTGCTGTCTTTTGTGATTGGGAAAGAAGAGTAGCCAATGGTCCAAACCATCATCCAAAATGTGGTGTCTTTTGAACTTCCTCCATTCTCAGTGTGGTAGCAGCTTCGGTATTGCCCTGCGTCACGGGAGTATATCATTCTTGGTCATATAACCACAGCAAGTTACAGATGGAGCAATCCATTTCCTCCCCATTTGCCATTGGCAGCTGGCAGGCAGAATTTGTGAAAAAGGAAAAGTTCAAAGCAACAACAACAGAAGAGGAAAAAGACATCTCAAACTGATTTGACACAGAGGAAATCTCTCAAAGCAAATATCTGTGTGGCATCTCAACAGCCCGTCTAACGGGTCGGATTATGTTTCAATGACACAATCGTTACAAAGGAGGAGATAAAAGCAAATTGAGAAAAAATATTGAAGATAAAAGCTTAAAACCATTCAATTTTTTTCCCTTTTTGAAAATGCCAATCATTCTAAAACAAACTGTTCTCAGTGCAAACCATCCATCACCTTTTGTTTTCTTCTCCCTCCTGTTCCTCCCTTCTTATCCTGAAGGTGCAATTTCACACTCAGATAATTTCACTTGCTTGACCCACTACCTGGACTGGTTAGCTTAGTTGGCCAAATGGCTAGCATTTGGCACAGGATGATGCAGAGTGAAAGTGTTCAATCCCCCGACTGGCTGTGGGAGATGACTGCCTCAGTATCTCGCCCCATGCTTGATGTAGAGTGGTGTCCCTCAAGCTGTAACCACTTGTCTGTCTCATATTATACCTCGTAGAGTATGTCTAATTACTTCATCAAATATCTAGTCCATGTCTCAATGGACATTCATCATGGGTAAGTAATCCCAGGCAAAGGACATTAATAACTACTCAAATATGAAAGTACCCATTCAGTCCATCCTGTCCTCTCTCATAGCCTGAACTTTCTGGCTGGAGTAATTGGTTAGCAGGAACTCTGATTGATTCCTCCCTCTGTTCGCCCTGGATTGCTGAGGCCATTTTGATTTGATTTGATATATTATTGTCACATGTACTGGGATACAGTGAAAAGTATTGTTTTTTGCGAGATGAAACATACCGTTCATAGAGTACATTGGGGTGAAGGAAAGGATAGGGTGCAGAATATAGTGTTGCAATTACAGATAGGGTGTAGAGAAAGGTGATCTTAATATATGATAGGACCATTCAAAAGTCTGATGACAGCAGGAAAGGAGCTGTTCTTGAATCAGTTGGTACGTGTTTTCAGACTTTTGTATATTTTTCCTGTTGGAAGAAGGTGGAAGGGCATATGCCCAGGGTGAGTGGGATCCTTAATTATGCTGGCTGCCATCCCAAGGCGGGAAGTGTAGATGGAGTCAATGGATGGGAGGCTGGTTTGCGTGATGTATTGGGCTACGTTCACAAACCTTTGTGGTTTCTTGCAGTCTTGGTCAGAGCAGCAACCACACCAAGCTGAGAAAGGATGCTTTCTATGGTGTATCTATAAAAGTTGGCAAGAGGACACGCTGAATTTTCTTAGCTTTCTGAGAAAGTGGAAGCATTGGTGAGTTTTCTTTACTATAGTGCCGGCTTGGAGGGTCCAGGACAGATTGTTGGTGATCTGAACACCTAGAAACTTGAAGCTCTTGACCATCTCCACTTTACCACCAGTTTGTCACACTGTCTGGGCTAGGATCAGCTAACTCAACATAAACTGGGACTTGGACTTGGGATCTTTCTTGTCAGTGTGGTCAATCTCCATATATGCACCCAATTAAATTTCAATGTAAAATAATCTTCATTGATAAGGACCTTTCCCTTTTTACACCTTTAAGATATTTTATGACCACCTTTGTATATTGCAAACAAACAATTTTGGAATATCGGGAAAGAATAAAATCAAAAGATAAACCTACATTTTTAATAAGTTATTAGCTGCTGATTAATCAGTTGCACCTTAACTTCTATTGATACCAACAGGGACGTTGGTGGCACAGTGGTTAGCATTACTGCCTCACAGTGCCAGTGATCCAGGTTTGATTTCTAGCATGGGTCGCTGTCTGTGCAGACTTTGCACACTCTTCCCATGTCTGCGTGGGTTTTCTCTGGCTGCTCCGGTTTCCTCCCACGGTCCAAAGATGTGCACATTCGGTAGATTGGCCATGTTAAATTGCCCCTTAGAGCCCCTGAACAGGCACCGGACTGTGGTGACTAGAGGATTTTCACAGTAACTTCATCGCAGTGTTAATGTAAGCCTACTTGTGACTAATAAATAAACTTTACTTTTTACTTCTAACAATGGATTAATAATGTACAAATCATCATTGGTGGGGGCAACAGTATTATGACACTATCATAGTATAGTCCTGTCTTCGAGTATGTAGAGATCGTAGATCTAAATAATACTGCCAACTCAACACTACAAAACTTTAACGTGAATGACCTTGCATAACAGGAACTTATGTCAAATGTTTAGCTTTACTGTCCCAAAAGATGTATAGGTTACGGGAATTAGCAGGGTAAATAAGTGGGGTCATGGAGATAAGCCTGGGTAAGATGCTCTGTCGGAGAGTTGGTGCAGACTCGATGGGCTGAAGGCCTCCTCCTGCACTGTCGGGATTATATGATTCTTCCATTCTATGATTCATTTGATGTGGAAGATCAGCGTGCCTCAGAATGGTTTTCCATCCAATGCATTTGTAAGATTTGGCCTTCACTGCCACTTCTTTGTATGTTTCTTAAAACAAATTATCCTCATTGATTCATCTTAAAATTACTTTTCCAGCATTAAAGAGATTATTTACTCAAGATATTCCTTGTTGCACAGTACTCCATGTTGAACTATTGGTAATGGGGTTAAAATTCCACAAAGTAAGAATAACACCTCTGACACAGCAAATAAACATATTGGGCAGAATTTTACGATCTTGCTCATCCCGAAACCGTAAAATCCTGCCCGAAGTCAATGGACCTTCCCATTGTCTACCCCTCACCCGCTCCAATTCCCGTAACGGGCGGGGCGGTAAGATTCCGGCAATTGTCACAATTATAAGGACAGCAGTGTTCATTAGAATGGTTCTGTGAGAGGCCTTTATTGAAGTAACCTCAAGATGTCTGCCTCCAGAGGCAGACACATGGCATGGTCACATAACTATAGAATCCTGAGGAGTCAATCAGGCTGGATACATTTCAAAGTCGAAACACATATTCTATCTGACTGCTCACTGGTCATATCAGATATATCGCTTGGTTACTTGGTACTTGACTTTTAAAATAAGATATAACATTTGAGCCTAATTGCTCAAATTCTGGTCTGGAGACAAGTTAGTTCACAAACCATGTTGCCTACAAATGAAATCAATGGACAGGAAATCACAAACAGTTTGCTTGAGATTTTTCCAGTATGCCCTGTTTATGGCTAAGGTTACTCAACAACAACATTAACTTGTTTTATATGGGGAAAAGCATTAGGCAGGAAATCAGAGACGTATGTGTTGAAGGAACATCTGTGATTAAAGTGACTTTAATCTGCATATAGATTGAGAGAGTCAAATTAGTTACAGTACAAGAGAGGAGGAACTTCTGGAGTGCATACGGGATGGTTTTCTGAGGAACCAACAAGGGGGCAGGCCATATTTGACTGGGTGTTGTGCAATGAGAAAGGATTAATTGCCAATCTAGTTGTGAGAGAGAACCCTTGGGGGTGAGTGACCATAATATGGTAAAGTTCTTTGTCAAGGTGGATAATGATGTGGTTGATTCTGAGACCAGGGTCCTGAATCTCAATATGATGGTCTGAGGCATGAATTGGCCATGATGCACTGAGAAACATTACTGAAAGACAGTGGACAGGCAATGGCAGGCATTTAAAGAACAAATAGGAAAACTCCAGAAGTTGTTTATTCCTGTTTGCCGAAAGAGTGGTAAGGGAATTGTGGCCAAACTATTGCTTACAAGAGAAATTAGAGAAAGTATCAGATTCAAGAAAGAAGCATACAAATTGGTAAGAAAAAGCAATAGGCCTGAGGATTGGGAGCAGTTTAAAATTTAGCAAAGGAGGACCAAGAGATTGATTCAGAAGGGTAAAATAGAGTATGAAAGTAAGTTAGCAGGAAACATTAAAAACTGTAAAAGTTTCTATACATATGTAAAGAGAAAAAGATTGACAAAAACAAATGTAGATCCTGAACAGTTAGAAACAGGAGAATTCATAACAGGGAATAAATAAATGGCTGAGGAATTAAATTTGTGCTTTGCTTCAGTCTTCACAAAGGAAGACATGAATAATGTACCAGAAGTGCTGAGAGAAACAAGTTTTAGTGAGGAGCTGAAGGAAACCAACATTAATAGAGAAATTGTTTTGGGGAAATTGATGGGATTGAAGGTGGATAAATCTCCAGGTCCTGATAATTTTCATCCCAGAGTACTTAAAGAAGTGACTCTGGAAATAATAGATTCATTGGTGGTTATTTTCCAAAATTCTTTGGACTCTGGAATAGTTCCAACAGATTGGAGGGTAGCTAATGTAAGCCCACTATTAAAAAAGGGGGGTAAAGAGTAAACAGGGAACTATAGACCAGTGAGCCGAACATTGGTACCGGAAAAGTTGCTAGAGTCTATTATCAAGAATTTCATAACTTGGCATTTGGAAGGTGTTAGTATAATCAGACAAAGTCAGCATGGATTTACAAAAGGGAAATCATGCTTGATGAATTTATTGGAATTTTTTGAGGATGTAACTAGTCGAGTTGACCAAGGAGAATTGGTGGATGTGGTTTATTTAGACTTTCAGAAGGCTGTCCACAAGGTCTCACATAACAGACTACTATGTAAAGATAAAGCACATGGGATTGCAGCTAATGTCTTGAGATGGATAGAAAGCTGGTTAGCAGATTGGAAGCAAAGAATTGGCATAACTGGGTCTTTTTCTGATTGGTCGTCAGTGACTAGTGGAGTTCCGCAGGGATCTGTGCCTAGGGCCCCAACCCCAATCATTATATATTAATGATTTGGAAGAGGTTACTGTATGCATTAACTTCAAATTTGCAGACGATGCAAAGTCGGGTGGGGAGTGAGCTGTGAGGAGGATGCAGAGATGCTTCAGTGTGATTTGGACAGGCTGAGTGTGAGGGCATCTGCATGACAGATGCATGATAATGTGGATAAATGTGAGGTTATCCACTTTGGTAGCAATAATAGGAACAAAGATTATTACTTGAATGGGTGTAAATTTAGAGAGATGGATACTCAATGAGAACTTGGTGTCCTCATGCATCAATCGCTGAAATTAAGCGCATAGGTACAGCAAGCAGTAAAGAAGGCAGATGGTATGTTGACCTTCATAGCAAGAGGATTTGCGTATAGGGAGAGGGATGTTTTGCTGCAATTGTAGAGAGCATTGATGAGGCCACACCTGGAACACTGTGTGCAGTTTTGGTGTCCTTATCTGAGGAAGGATGTCCTTGCTATAGAGGGCGTACAGCGAAGGTTTACCAGACGGATTACTGGGATGGCAGGTCTGTCATATGAGGACAGACTAAATAGGTTAGGATTATATTCACTAGAGTTTAGAAGAGTGAGAAGGGATCTCATAGAAACTTATAAAATTGTAACAGGGTTGGACAGGGTAGATTTGGAAAGAATGTTCCCAATGGTGAGGGAGTCCAGAACAAAGGGTCATAGTTTGAGGATAAGGGGTAAACCTTTTTGAACTAAGGTGAGGAGAAATTTCTTCACCCAGAAGGTGGTGAATGTGTGGAATTCACGACCACAGAATGTAGTTGAGGCCAAAACATTGTCTGATTTCAAGAAGAAATTAGATCTAACTCTTGGGGCTAAAGGGACCAAGGCATATGGGGGAAGAGGGAGATCAGGATATTGAATTCGATGATCAGCCATGATCAAAATGAATGGCCCACTCCTGCTTCTAGTTTCTATGTTTCTATATAATGCCTTGAAAGTAATAAACTGTCCCAAGACACTTCGCAAGGATGTTAGAAAGCAAAATTTAATATTGAATTGTATAGCACAATATTAGGGCAAATAGAATGTCTACAGTGCAGTAGGAGGTCATTCGGCCCATCGAGTTTACATCGATTCTCCATCAAAGCACCTTGCCCTGCATCTTACCACACATTTATCCTGCTAGTCCCCCTAACCTACACATCTTTGGACACATGGCAGCACAGTGGCACAATGATTAGCACTGCTGCCTCACACGTCAGGGACTCAGGTTCAATTCCAGTCTTGGCTCACTGCCTGTGTGGAGTCTGCACGTTCTCCCTGTGTCTGCGTGGGTTTCCTCCAGGTGCTCTGCGTTTCCTCCCACAGTCCAAAAGATGTGCAGGTTAGGTGGATGTGCCATGCTAAATTGCCCCTTAGTGTCCCAAGCTGTGCATGTTAGATGGACTAGCCATGGGAAATGTGGCGGGTTAGGGGGATAGGATGGGGAGAGGGCCTGGGTAAAATATTCTGTCAGAGATTCGGTGCAGACTTGATGGCCTGAATGGCCTCTTCAGCACTGTAGGGATTCTATGATTCTATGTTGCATTTCAGGAACAGAACTGTGTTGTATTGTGATATGATCCCTATTATGTTCAATTCACTTGCCAGATAACAGTTAAAATATACATTTTATTAATAAAATATAAACTCTAGACTATGTGCTGTAAAGAACAGCATACACTAGATTGGTGCTTGAGGGCGGTATTTGAACTTTAGGGTGCTGCTGATGTTCTGAAATTGCTTGCCAAGGTTTATGAAGCCATCAAACTCACCGGACTGAATTATTGGCTTGTAACTCACTAGTCAGCTATTATCCATGTGTAATTATAGACTTGACATGGTATTTGAGGACTATTTCCTTTATATAGTAAAACCTGTACTTCTGGTCATGTTGAATAATGTCCTGGTTGTATTGGTCTAAGTGGTGCAATTCCTGAAGCATTTCGAGAATGATCTGAATGGGCGGCAGAGATTATGCTGCTGACTTGCATCACTCAGATGATCACTGAATTCCACACGCGAGGACTGGAACATTTGCCCAGGGCTTTGCTTCTTACTCTCTGATTGCTGGTGGAATTTCCAGCATTGGATATGAGCTGAGAGGGTGAATTGGAATTCTCTGCTCATTACAAAATGCGAAATCGGCATCACAGGCACCTCGGTTCCTTTGGGAATGAGGTCCAGAAGGTTGGTTCCACACCGGATGGAGCTTACCTGGTGCCAAAGTTTTAGCATTCACTGCTGACATAAAATGACAGGTTCATACAATCATAGAATTCCTACCGTGCAGAACGAGGCGATTCAGCCCATCGATTCTGCATCGACTCTTCAGCAGAGCACCTTATCCAAGCCCATCCATGTAATCCAATGTGTATAACCCCGCTAATCCCCTAACCTACTCATGTTAGGACACTAAGGGGTAATTTAGCATGGCCAATGCACTTAACCTACACGTCTTTGAACTGCGGGATGAAACTGGAGCACTTGGAGGAAACCCACGCAGACATGGGGAGAATGTGCAAACTCCACACAGACAGTTACCCAAGACCGGAATTGAACCCAAGTCCCTGCAGCTGTGAGGCAGCAGTTACCTAGCTTGATGAACAAGCTGCAGATGCTGTGACCTCTTCCTACCTCCTTCCCTCATCCCAAACTTACCCTTTTGATTTTCTGCTTGGAGACACATATGAACTGCTGCTTGCCTAACCACAGCATGTAGGGAAGGAAGATAGAGAACAGCATCACAGCACATAGGAAGAGACACCATCACTTGATATGACACTCACTGACAGCGGCTCAGATACTGAGGATGATCTGAGCAAAAAAACTCGAAGTGCCAAACGAGGGTGAAAAAGAGAGAAATTCACGTCATTTTTGGGTGACTAAAAAGTCAAATCTTACCACACTCGGGCAAAAAAACTTGACAAACTTGAAATTCACCAGTAGGGGGAGTGAATCGGGGCCGTCTAAATTGCCCGAAAGCCGGTTGTTAGCAGCAGAGGGTGCCATTGCACATGTGTAGGTTTCTGTGCTCTGAGTGCAGCAGAAACCTGTCACTGCCTCTGCTGCTATAGTCAGCCAGCATTCGTAGCCTAAGTCTACCCTCCCTCCCACTATTGCAGGGCCTCGTGGCCAATTGCAAGTCCCACCCCCACCCGGAATGATCGCAAACCACCCTCCTCTTACCGATCGCTGTGCAGAGTGGAAATGACCCCCCCCCCCACCCCCCACCACCACCCTCGCGCCACCAATTGCTGTGCAGAATGGCAGCAGGTCCCCCCCACTTTCACTGAACAACCCACATCCGGACTGGCCCCTTCAGCCCTCGCTCTCTCACTGTCCTCTCAGGCTCCACCCCCTTGGCACTGTTGCATGCCTAGTGGGCACTGCCAGTATGCCAAGCTGGCAGTGTCAGGGTGCCAGTGGGCAGTGCCAGGCTGGCAGTGCCAGGTTGGCACTGCCCAAGGGGCATCCCCTGCCCCCGACCTCCCAAATGGGCCTCAATGGCCTCTGGTTCTATAGGCGAGGCCGTCACATCTGGTCCCGTCAATGGGGGACCATACGTGATCCTCACTGGAGAGAACCTCCCTCGGTGAGGCCACAGGGGCCACTGAGCCTGGACGATTCCACCCCGGGCTCGCTAATTCTGTTCAAATTAGAATTTGAATGCATTTGCATAATATATTCAGCCTTGTGCCTTTTTTGGGCACGAGGCTGAACGCACCAGGTATCTGGTGGCGGTAAGATTGCGAGAGGTGAGAAATCTTGTGAACTTACTGGTTTGCCTCTCCCATTGGCCATGACGGAGCTCTGACGAAGCGTCACCCTGACTTGAAACGTTGGCTCTATTCTCTCTCCACAGTTGCTGTCAATCTCTCTGAGATTTTCCAGCATTTTCTGTTTTTGTTTGCACCCCTTTGGCAGCTGAAAGCTGGATCTTTGGTGGGTGCTGTGCAAACTCACTGAATGGATCAGTGTGGTCCCAATTTGGAAAAGTGGGCATTACATCAGTTGTTAGGGTTGTGTGGGATCCTGACTTTGCCAGTTCAATTGCTTCTGTTGATTGGAGTGGACACCCTTCTGGAGATAGGTCACCTCTTGTGGCACCATGGATCTGAATTTTGCACTTAGTCTCTTTTTTAAGCAGTGTTTTAATGGAATGCTGATGTGAACAGTTCCAACTTAGAAAAAAAGTGGCCTTTTTTTGGGACATGATCCAATTGGCTGCAAAGTTTCATTAAAAATAGCACATTTTGACATCTAAAAAATATTCTGCTTTCACATCCGAACGATCCTTTGATATTTTTCTCACGTTAACAGAACTCGCCTTCACACATGAGTTGCAAGTAAACAGTTCACATCGGCTTTTCCCAATGATATCTCACTGCACCCCACAGATGTTTGCTGTGACATCTGTAGCACTTGTAAACCCGTTGATGAACTACAGATGTTGTGCATCCAGTGCGGACGCATATGTACATTTGTAGTTTGGGAACGCTTGTGTACTGCACAGTGTCAGCTTCATGGAGTTCTCATAAATGTTTTTATTGCACATGGAAGAAATAGTGGGGAAAGAATTGCTCTGCCTGATGCCCCTAGCAACAATGCACGTGTGGCCATGAAGAATTGCTTTGACTGATAGCTGAAAGTCGTAAATCTGTTCCTTTCTCTACCTATTGACATTGAAGTAACAATCCATACCGAGTGAATGATTTATTTGTGTCGCATTAACACTGCAATGAAGCGACTGCAATGAGGCGGCACGGTAGCACAGTGGTTAGCACTGCTGCTTCACAGCTCCAGGGTCCCGGGTTCGATTCCCGGCTCGGGTCACTGTCTGTGTGGAGTTTGCACATTCTCCTGATGTCTGCATGGGTTTCCTCCGGGTGCTCCGGTTTCCTCCCACAGTCCAAAGATGTGCGGGTTAGGTTGATTGGCCAGGTTAAAAATTGCCCCTTAGAGTCCTGAGATGCGTAGGTTAGTGGGATTAGCGGGTAAATATGTGGGGGTAGGGCCTGGGTGGGATTGTGGTCGGTGCAGACTCGATGGGCCGAATGGCCTCCTTCTGCACTGTAGGGTTTCTATGATTCTATGACTGTGAGATTTTATTCAGGATCTGAGCAAATTGAAGTCAAATTTTGCTGTCAACATACTGCAGGAATATTGGACTCCTGACAAATAGCCCTCACAATGAACACCAATCTTGTTTGGTATATTCATTTGGGGTTTAGAAGAGTGAGAGTGGACTACGTAGAAACTTATAACATTCTAGCAGGGTTAGATAGGGCAGATTCAGAAAGGATATTCCCGATGTTGGGGGAGTCCAGAATTAGGGCTCATAGTTTGAGGATAAGGGGTAAACCTTTTAGGACTGAGGTGAGGAGAAATTTCTTCACCCAGAGAGTGGTGAATGTGTGGAATTCACTCCCATAGAAAGTAGTTGAGGCCAAAACGTTGTGTGATTTTAAGAAGAAATTAGATATAGCTCTTGGGGCTAAAGGGACCAAAGGATATGTGACGGAGGAGAAATCAAGAATTTGATTTTGATGAACAGCCATGATCAAATCGAATGGCAGAGCAGACTCGAAGAACCAACTGGCCTACTCCTGCTTCTAGTTTCTATGCTTTGATGTTTCTTTACTTCCTCTGGGGGGAAAAAAATTCCTTTAGGATATATTAGATACAGTAACATCCTGGAAGAAATTGACTGGTGAGGAAAGGGACTGAGATGGAAAGGGATGTGGGGCGGGGGGCGGGGGATCTCTCCTTCATTGCTGAAGCATACTTCCTGATGGGTTCAACCGAGGAAGATTAGGGATGCGATCCTGGCAAATGACAATCCCCTCTTCACCTAAAAGGACCTCATGAATTCAGAGTGCTAACTAAAGGGGAGGGAGGGGAATTACTAAATGTTAACATTTTTTTGCACTGTGACTAGCACTGAAATGGATTTATGTTAATTGGATAGTTCAAGAATTCTGCTTTTAAAACACTCAGTTGTGCCTTGGCTGGATTGCTGTCCAAGGAACAATGATTCACTGTTGTTCCCAGTCTTTAGCTCCTCATCCAATTTTTAAAACCGTGGATGTGCTGAAGTTCCACATTTTTCCTTTCATGATCCACACTGTTATTCAGGATGAGGTCAAATTATCTCACAGTGTGGAACATATTTCTGCCGGAAATGATCCCAAAGGAAAAAGAGACCGCTGTACACATCTGAAGGCTTTTTTTTACTGATCTACAATGAAATGGGGATGTAGAAAAAGTGTAAGGAGTTCTCCAGAGCCCTCTTAATGTGCAGCCATTGCAATTATTTTCCAGTGACTATAGATGCAGCAAGCTGATAGATAGATAGAAAAAGACTTGTATTTGTGCCATGCCTTTCACAGCTTCAAGGCAACTTCAAGATTGAGGTTACAATGGGTTACTTTTCAACTGTAACCATTGTTCAGCAAATATGGCAACCAACTTGGACACAGCCACAATCCCACAAGCAGCCATGAGATAAATGGTCACATACATCTTGGCAAAGATTTATCAGCATCCACTGTGTTTCATTTCATTTTTAAAAATTCATTATGGGACATGGGCATTGCTGGCTGGCCAGCATTTATTGCCCATCCCTAGTTGCCAGAGGGCAGCTGAGAGTCAACCACATTGCTGTGGCTCTGGAGTCACACGTAGGCCAGACCGGATGGCAGATTTCCTTCCCTAAAGGACATTAGTGAACCAGATGGGTTTTTCCAACAATCGACAATGGTTTCGTGGTCATCAGAAGATTCTTAATTCCAGATATTTTTTATTGAATTCAATTCCACCATTTGCCATGGCGGGATTTGAACTCACGTCCCCAGAACGTTAGCTGAGTTTCCTGGATTAACAGTTTAGCGATAATACCACTGGGCCATCGCCTCCCCCTCGCATCTAAAATAATGACTGAAGATCCAGAAGGGAAGCTTTCTCAATGGCTCCATTTGAAATGGATTCCTTAAGGTAGAACCGATCTATGAGTGGGACCGGGGAGGTGGGGAGGCGGGGGGGGGGGGGGGGGGGGGGGGGGAGGGGGGAGATATTTGCTCTGATCTCTGTATTCACAAAATTGCAAACATCATGGCGAAAATGATGTATGAGCCCCATGCAAAGATGGCGTTGGAGGGAGGCGACTTCTTGTGAGCTGTCTCCAGCACACCCTCTAATTCCTTCTTTTACTCTCATTCAGTGCTCTTAAAACTTAACTCCTTTAAACTTTTTAATCATGTTCTGTAACTGTAATGCTATATTCTGCACCCTCTCCTTTCCTCCCCCCGATGTTTTGAAGTTTTTTTTGACGTTTTAAAGTTTATTTATTAATGTCGCAAGTAGGGTAGACCTCCTAGGTTTACTTGTCCGGGTACACTGAAGGAGAATTTAGCATGGCCAATGCACCTAACCAGCATGTCTTTCAGACTGTGGGAGGAAACCGGAGCACCCGGAGGAAACCAATGTAGACACGGGGAGAACGTGCAAACTCCGCACAGATAGTGACCCAAGCCTGGGTCCCTGGCGCTGTGAGGCAGCAGTGCTAACTATTGTGCTACACTAAGCTAACAGATACCCTTTTTGATTCGGATATTGTGAAAAGTATTGTTCCTTGCGCGCTATACAGAAAAAACATACCAATCATAGAATTCTACTCGTCAGAACTGACTTCCCCACCCTGTACTCACAGGTCCCCATCTCCATCTGGCTGGGGAAATTCTTCACATTTAGTCAATGGTTCTCATAGCACCTCAAGCTCAACTCTTCAGCTTGGGGTGAAACCCCATTGCTTGCTACATCCACTCCAGCCTCTTTCCCACCAATGGTGACAGGACCCACGGCAGACATTCAAGAGTCTGAGACCATGACTACCATCTAACTGAAGTTGGTGCTCCACCTCCCAGAATTACTGGCTCAGTCAGAGGGCTGACAGCACTGCAATGCCACCATTAGAGTGGCCATTAGAGTGGCCACAGCTGAGGCTGCAAGATGGCCACTCAATGGTGGGATGTCCTCAAGATGAAGTATGCCAGAGCCAGGCAGACCCCAGTGATCCAATGATCAGGAGGCTGGAGGGTGGCCAGAGGGCATTGCCACCGGGAGAATCACTGCTCAGTGCGACTGGGAGATAGGGGAGGGCATGGCCACTGGGGAAGGGCTCTGAGGGCCATGGAACAATTGCCTCCTGGGACCCCAAAGGGAGGCCTCCTGGGAACCCACTGGCAGACTTCCTAGCTTTACCTGGCAGTCTCTCTATGATACGGCAGCCCTTCCTGCTATCGGTAAAATGCCAACAGGAGATAGAACTAATTCCGAACAGGGCACTTTATTGTCATGATTGGCAACGAAGGTGCCTGCTTCAGTAAAATGCCATGGTGACAAGAAGACCTTCCACCAACATTTTACTTGACGTCCCATCTCTCAGCCGGTATCCAAAGGGCTGATAAAAACCAGTTCCTTATGTGGATCAGTGCCAGATATTGTTTCATAATGTGTTTGTGAAGCACCTTGGGATGTTTTATTACATTAGAAGCACTGTATAGATAAATGCTGTTGTGGTTTAATGGATGATGCATGGTGGCACAGTGGTTGGCACTGCTGCCTCACAGTTCCAGGGACCAAGGTTCAGTTCTTGGCTTGGGTCACTGTCTGTATGGAGTTTGCACATTCTCCCCGTGTCTGCGTGGGTTTCCCCCGGGTTCTCCGGTTTCCTCCCACAGTCCAAAGATGTACTGGTAAGGTGCATTGGCTATGCTGAATTGCCCCTTGTTGTCCCCGGATGCATAGGTAAGAGGGATTAACAGGGTAAATATGTGGATTTACGGGGATAGGACCTAGGTCGGATTGTTGTCGGTGGAGACTCGATGGGCCGAATGGAGTCCTTCTGCACTGTAGGGTTTCTATGATTTTGATGATAAATGGTGCAATACAGTAGAAATTTGAGCACGAGAATGGTATTCGGCTGAAGAATTTGACAAGAAACTGTTCACAAAACAGAGAGCAGTCTATATAACTTTTACAAGCCCACCCGCTTCGCTACCACACTGCTACCACCCTCCCCACCACCATGACCGCAAGATGATCGCAGCTCCTGAGTAATTACAGCCTGGCAGCTGTGGCCTCTTTTTATTTTTGAGTGATTAAAAAGGGGGCGCCCAGTCTTTCACCTGCCTGCAGCTTAATTGGATGGCGAGCAGGCAACCTGACCACCATTTAGCCTGATCATCAAAAATCACATCAGGGGCGGCACGGTAGCACAGTGGTTAGCACTGCTGCTTCACAGCTCCAGGATCCCGGGTTCGATTCCCGGCTCGGGTCACTGTCTGTGTGGAGTTTGCACATTCTCCTCGTGTCTGCGTGGGTTTCCTCCGGGTGCTCCGGTTTCCTCCCACAGTCCAAAGATGTGCGGGTTAGGTTGATTGGCCAGGTTAAAAATTGTCCCTTAGAGTCCTGGGATGTGTACGTTAGAGGGATTAGTGGGTAAAATATGTGGGGGGAGGGCCTGGGTGGGATTGTGGTCGGTGCAGACTCGATGGGCCGAATGGCCTCCTTCTGCACTGTAGGGTTTCTATGTTCTAAAAGGTGCCGATGCGATGCAGGGTCAGGATCGAGAAGGCACCTACCACCGGGGTTCCAACGCCAAAACACAGCCCATGGTATTTGAGATGAACAACATGCATTTAATGTGGAGTTAGATAAATACATGAGGGAGAATGGAGACAGAAATGATACTGACAGCTAGATGAAGGTAGGCAGGAGGAGGATCATGTGAAGCATAAAAAAACTGCCATTAGGCTCTGACAAAGGGTCATCCAGACTCAAAACGTTGGCTCTATTCTCTAGCCACAGATGCTGTCAAACCTGCTGAGATTTTCCAGCATTTTTGTTTCAGATTCCAGCACCCGCAGTATTTTGCATTTATCTTGCCGTTAGGCTGAAGGGTGGCACAGTGGTACAGTGGTTAGTGCTGCTGCCTCACAGCACTAGAGACCCAGGTTCAATTCCGGCCTCGGGTGACTGTCTGTACAAAGTCTGCACATTCTCCCCGTGTCTGCGTGGGTTCCTCCGGGTGCTCCAGTTTCCTTCCAGAGTCTGAAAGATGTGCCGGTAAGGCACATTGGCCATGCTAAATTCTCCCTCAGTGTACCCGAACAGGTGCCGGAGTGTGGCAACTGGGGGATTTTCACAGTAACTTCATTGCAGTGTTAATGTAAGCATACTTGTGATACAAATAAATAAAATGAATGGCCTGTTTCTGTCCTGTAGATTGTTAAACAATTCTATGCACTTAAGGAGGAATATACTTTCGTTAGAAGGATCATAGAATCCCTACAGTACAGAAGGAGGCCATTTGGCCCATCGAGTCTGCACCGACCACAATCCCACCCTATTCCCACAACCCCACACATTTACCTTGCTAAAACCCCCGACACTAGGGTCAATTTATCATGGCCAATCAAACTAACCCGCACATCTTTGGAGTGTGGGAGGAAACCCATGCAGACACGGGGGGAGCGTGCAAACTCCACACAGACAGTGACCCAAGGCTGCAATTGAACCTGGGACCCTGGCGATGTGAGACAGCAGTGCTAAGCACTGTGCCACCATGTCGCCCACCAGTAGTCCAGAAAAAATTCACCAGACCAATTCCTTGGATCAAGGAGTTGTCTTGTGAGGAAAGGTTGAGATGTTGGACATCAATCTATTGGAGTTTAGCAGAATGAGAAGTTATCTCATTAAAACATATGAGATTCTGAGGAGACTGGAGAGGTTAGATGCAGAGAGGATAGGCGGAATACTCTGGCCTCCCAGCCACGTGTTTCTCAGTGGCGGGAAGTGGCACGCTGTTCACTGGCGGCAGCGGGATCTTTTGGTCCCGGTTCTGTCAATGGGGTTTGACATTGATTCCACCCCACGATGCTGGGAATGCCAGAGCGGGGATGTGCCGTTAGCAGGACCGAAAGATCCCTTCTGGTGTGAACAGCCAGAGAATTTCTGGCCAATGCTTCCTCTCATGGGATAATCAAGAATGAGGGGGCACAATTCCAAGATAATGGGGATCCTGTAGATGTAGTATACCTGGACTTCCAGAAGGCATTTGATAAGGTGCCACACAAAAGGTTAGTTGGGATTCGGGATAATTTATTAGCTTAGATCGAGAGGATTGGCTAAGCAACAGAAACAGCGAGTCAGGATAAATCGGTCTTTTCCTAGTTGGTGAGATGTAACTAGTGGGGTGTCACAGGGTTCGTTCCCCAGGCCCCAACTATTTACAATCTATATTAACAACTTGGATGCAAGGATAGGAGGCACCATAACCAAATTTGCAGATGATGCTACAATAGGTGGGATAGTAAGTTGTTGATAATGAAATAAGAAATTTACAAATGGATACGGATAGATTAAGTGAATGGGGCAAAATTTGGCAGATGGAGTTTAACGTGGATAAGTGTGAAGTTAGCCATTTTGATAGGAAAAATGCAAAGGCAATTTATTATCGAAGTGGAGAGAAACTTCGGAGTGCTTCGGTGCAAAGGGATCTGGGTGCCCTCATGCATGAATCACAGAAAACTAGAATGCAGGTACAGCAGATGATAAGGAAGGCAAATGTAATCTTCGCACTTATTGCTAAAGGAATAGAATATAAAAGTAGTGAAGTCTTGAAGCTACTGTACAAAGCATTAGTGAGACCACACTTAGAATACTGTGTACAGTTTTGGTTCCCTTAAGGAGGGATGGAGTTGCATTGGAGGCGGTTCAGAGGAGGTTCACGAGATTGATTCCAGAGATGAGGGGTTTATTCTTACGAATAGAGTTTGGGCAGTTTAGGCATATACTTCCTGGAGTTTAGAAGAATGAGAGGAGAACTAATTGATGCGTACAAGATGATAAGGGGGATTGACAAAGTAGACGTGGAGAGGATATTTCCTCTTGTGGGGCAATCCAGAACAAGAGGTCACAATTTTAGGATAAAGGGTGGCAGATTTAAAACAGAGATGAGGAGAAACTACTTCTCTCAAAGGGTTGTGAGTTTTTGTGGTGAACCATCGTTGGTTACCACTGGGGGTTGTTCTTATGTTACTGTTGGGTTAGGGTGTTGTCACTGTGGGGGTTGTATAATGTTGTTGGGTTAGGGTGTTTACCTGTGGTAAATGTTATTATGGCACATCCCGGTGGGGCCCCGCCTCCGGAGGAGAGGTATAAGACCCTCTGCTCCGGCAGGACCCCTCCAGTCTGAACTGGTGTACTCGTGTTAGTTAGTTCCATTGTTTGATAATAAAAGCCTTCGATAACTGAAGCCTTGTTCCACGTGCTTGATTGTCGCGCATCAATTTTATTATCAAACAGAAAACTCTCAGCAGTAAAAAGAGAGTATGGAACAGATTTTGAAACCAGATCGTCTGGCGTTGGACCTACGTGCGGTCGGTGCCGCTAACACCTTCGACCACTGGTGGAAGTGTTTCGAAGACTACCTGGCAGCCTCTGTAGCTATTACTACAGACAGCGACAAACTCCACGTCCTCCACGCAAGGGTAAGCGACACGATTTATCTTGCGATTCGTGCGGCCACCATTTACCCGAGGGCCGTCGAGCTCTTGAAGAAACGATACACGAAACCACCCAACGAGATACACGCTCGTTACCTCCTCGCTACACGATGTCGGCAGTCGGGCGAAACCATGGAGGACTACACCAATGAGCTCCTGCAGCTTGCCAGGGGTTGCGATTGTAAAGACGTATCAGCCGAACAATACATGTACGACCTCGCCCGAGACGCGTTCGTAGCAGGGGTAGGGTCCTCGTACATCCGGTTTAAGTTACTGGAGAAAGGGAACCTCAACTTGACCCAAGCGATGGAGATGGCTGAGATGCTGGAAGCGGCGTCGAAAAGCTTGGCTCTGTACCCCGAGGACCACGTGGAGACAACGTGGCAAGAGCAAGCTCAAATCCCTCCTCGCCCCGCGGGCTCGCGCTCCCATATCGATCCGACGACGGCGGCAGCTCCAGGCGGCCAGCGATGCTATTTTTGCGGTGGGGCCAAGCATCCACGGCAACAGTGTCCGGCAAAAACGGCAATCTGCAGCCAGTGCGGTAAAAAGGGCCACTATGGTAAAGTTTGCAGGTCGAAGTCCAAAAACGGCAGTGCAGCTTGTAACCCTCCAGAGCGGAGACAATCTCCTTCGGCGTCGCAGTACCAACGAGGTCCGACCACGTGCGAATCCAGGACGGCGCCATCGTGGCTGACGGAGGAGGAGGAAGACCACCAGGAGTCGCTACGTTTGGCGCCCTCGCCCACGTGCGATTCATGGGGGCGGCCATCATGGTCCACGACGACTAGGAGCGACCAGCAGGGGTCCTCAGCATCAACATCGGCGGCATGCAGTGACGCCCAGGGGCCAACGGTGGCGTCGATCTCCCTGGACCAGACAAAGCACCACAGGCTTGAGAATTCCATGATGGATATCAAGGTAAATGGTCGTACTGTGAATTGTCTGTTTGACAGTGGGAGCACCGAGAGTTTCATACACCCTGACACTGCTAAAAGGTGTGGACTCCGGGTTCTACCTGCCAAGCAGACAATTTCCATGGCATCACGGTCCCGGTCTGTACCGATCCAAGGACGATGTATGGTAACTCTAGAGGTACAGGGCACAGTTTACGAGCAATACAGGCTCCTTGTGTTACCTTACCTTTGTGCGCCAATTCTCCTCGGACTAAATTTTATGGTCCACATGAAGAGTGTGATCCTACAGTATGGTGGGCCACTCCCTTCAGTGGCAGTAGGGAATCAGCCGCAGCCTCCAAATTGCCCAAAGCACCCCGCATGCAATCTTTCCACTCTGAAAATCACTACACCATCCTTATTTAAGAATCTGGTACCAGGCTGCAAGCCCATCACTACTAAGAGTAGGCGTTACAGCGCTGAAGACCGGATCTTTATTAGATCTGAGGTTCAGCGGCTCCTCAAGGAAGGGATCATACAGGCCAGTGCTAGTCCGTGGAGAGCGCAGGTCGTGGTAGTCAAAAGCGGGAACAAACCTCGGATGGTCATCGACTACAGTCAGACCATTAACCGTTATATGCAGCTGGATACGTATCCTCTCCCGCGCATTTCTGATATGGTCAATCAGATTGCGCAGTACCGAGTGTTCTCTACCATAGACCTTAAGTCCGCCTACCATCAACTCCCCATCCGCCCAGAGGACCGACAATATACGGCTTTTGAGGCGGATGGTCGTCTATACCATTTTCTCAGGGTTCCATTTGGTGTCACCAATGGGGTCTCGATCTTCCAGCGTGCTATGGACCGAATGGTGGACCAGAACGGGTTGCGGGCTACCTTCCCGTACCTGGATAACGTCACCATCTGCGGCCATGACCAGCAGGACCATGACACGAATCTCCAACACTTTCTGCGCACTGCATCTCGCCTGAATCTGACCTATAACAGGGAGAAGTGCGTATTCCGTACGCGCAGGTTAGCCATCCTTGGATACGTGGTGGAAAACAGCGTCATTGGCCCTGATCCAGACCGTATGCGCCCCCTTACTGAACTTCCCTTGCCCGCTAGCACGAAAGCATTGAGGAGATGCCTCGGGTTCTTTTCGTATTATGCGCAGTGGGTCCCCAACTACGCGGACAAAGCTCGTCCGCTCATCAAGTCCACGACCTTCCCACTCACGCCGGAGGCCCAATTGGCCTTCAAGGCTTTGAAAAGCGACATTTCGAAAGCCACGATGCACGCGGTGGATGAATCCATCCCTTTCCAGGTGGAGAGTGATGCATCTGATTTCGCCCTAGCCGCCACACTAAACCAGGCAGGCAGGCCCGTCGCGTTCTTTTCCCGCACCCTTCAAGGCCCCGAAATTCGGCACTCAGCGGTGGAGAAGGAGGCTCAGGCCATTGTGGAGGCAGTCAGACACTGGCGCCATTACCTGGCGGGGAAGCAGTTCACTCTGATCACGGATCAACGATCCGTGGCGTTTATGTTCAGTAACACGCAGAGGGGCAAGATCAAGAACGATAAGATCTTGCGGTGGAGAATTGAGCTCTCCACCTATAATTACGATATTATGTATCGTCCAGGGAAGCTCAATGAGCCCTCGGATGCCCTCTCGCGCGGAACATGCGCCATCATGCAGGAGGACCGCTTGAAGGCCCTCCACAATGACCTGTGTCATCCTGGAGTCACCCGACTCTACCACTTCGTCAAAGCCCGCAACCTGCCCTACTCGGTGGAGGATGTCAGGTCAGTGACGAGAAGCTGTCGGATTTGCGCAGAATGCAAACCGCACTTTTATCGACCAGACCGGCCACAATTGGTCAAGGCCACTCGCCCTTTCGAGAGGCTGAGTGTGGATTTTAAGGGCCCCCTTCCCTCAACAGACCGGAACATCTATTTCCTCAATATAATAGATGAGTACTCCCGGTTCCCGTTTGTTGTCCCCTGTGCAGACACGTCGACTGCCACCGTGATTAAGGCATTTAGTGAGCTTTTTACCCTGTTCGGGTACCCCTGCTACATTCATAGCGACAGGGGCTCGTCGTTCATGAGCAACGACTTGAGGCAATTCCTGCTCTCATTCGGGATTGCCTCTAGTAGAACCACGAGCTACAACCCTAGGGGTAACGGACAGGTGGAAAGGGAGAATGCTACAGTCTGGAAGGCTGTCCTACTGGCACTGAAATCCAGGGGCCTTCCAGTCTCCCGTTGGCAGGAGGTCCTTCCAAATGCGCTCCATTCTATCCGCTCCCTCCTGTGTACGGCAACCAATGCTACTCCCCACGAGAGGATGTTCTCATTCCCTCGGAAGTCGTCCTCGGGGATCTCATTACCAGCCTGGTTGACGTACCCAGGACCCGTCCTTCTGCGGCGACATGTGAGGGCTCGCAGGTCCGACCCCTTGGTCGAACCGGTCCAACTCCTCCACGCCAACCCTCAGTATGCCTATGTGGCATATCCTGACGGGCGAGAGGACACTGTCTCCATTCGAGACCTGGCGCCCGCAGGGGACGTAGCAACTCCTGTCGCTCCCATACCCCCTGTCACGAATCCCCTACTACTTATTTCTTCCCCAGACGTGGCGCGGTCAGCACCGGGACCAGTGCATAACAGTTATACTCCCATGTACAGCTTGCCTGAGACTCGGAGATCGGCGCCACCACAGAAGGTTCCTGGATCCCCTGCACCATCGCCTCACCAGGGCCAACCGGCCCGGGAGTCCTTGAGAGGACAGCCGGACGCTGTTTTGGAGAGAACGCCACCGCAAGCACCTGCTCCGGTTTCGCAACCGGTGTTGAGGAGATCACAGCGACGGTGCGGTCCTCCAGACCGTCTGGACTTTTGAATTTTGTACATATATGACCTGTTTTTTGCACCCCGCCGGCCTTTGTTTTTAAAGGAGGGGTGAATGTTGTGAACCATCGTTGGTTACCACTGGGGGTTGTTCTTATGTTACTGTTGGGTTAGGGTGTTGTCACTGTGGGGGTTGTATAATGTTGTTGGGTTAGGGTGTTTACCTGTGGTAAATGTTATTATGGCACATCCCGGTGGGGCCCCGCCTCCGGAGGAGAGGTATAAGACCCTCTGCTCCGGCAGGACCCCTCCAGTCTGAACTGGTGTACTCGTGTTAGTTAGTTCCGTTGTTTGATAATAAAAGCCTTCGATAACTGAAGCCTTGTTCCACGTGCTTGATTGTCGCGCATCAGTTTTGGAATTCATTACCCCAGAGCATGGTGGATGCTGGGACTTTGAGTAAATTTAAGGAAGAGGTGGACAGATTTTTAATTAGTAATGAGTTTGAAGGATTAATGTGAACGGTCAGGAAAGTGGAATTTAAGCCAAGATGAGATCAGCCATGATTGCATTAAATGGCGGAGCAAGCTCAAGGGGCTGAATTGTCCACTCCAGCTCTTAGTTCTCATGATCTTATAAGGGGTCACCCATTATTTTTTAAGTAAAAGTTTATTTATTAGTCACAATTAGGCTTACATTAACACTGCAAATGAAGTTACTGGAAAATCCCCTAGTCGCCACACTCTGGCGCCTGTTCGGGTACACTGAGGGAGAATTTAGCATGGCCAATTCACCTAACCTGCACATTTTTGAATTGTGGGAAGAAACCTGAGCACCCGGAGGAAACCCATGCAGACACGGGGAGAACGTGCAAACTCCACACAGGCAGTGACCCAAGCTGGGAATCGAACCCGAGTCCGAGGCATTCTGAGGCAGCAGTGCCACTGTGCCACCATGCCGCCCCCGCCCATTTAAGATGGGGACGTGGAGGGTTTTTTTCCCTGAGAGGATCATTAATGTTCGGAATTCTCGCCCCTAGTGGAAACTGGGTCATCGAATATGTTCAAGGCTGAGTTAAGCTGGTTTTTTGATTGACAAGTGAGTCAAGGGTACATAGGGCAGCTGGCAGGAATATGAAATTAAGGTCGCAATCAGAACACCCACGATTTTACTGAATGGCAGAGCAGGCTCAAGGGGCTAAATGGCCTATCCTTGCTCCTATTTCTTACGTTTTATGTTCATGGAACATAAGTGGAAAATAATTCTCGTACTGTCTCTGAGACAGGAAACATTTGATTTTAACATTTAAAAGTGAGTTTGCAGCCAAAACCAGAAAGCGAGTAATCCTAACAATCACTGTGGTGCCTATATGGAAATGACTCAAAAACCAATCTTGCAGGGCTGCCCACACTGCAGTTGGAAAGATTGACAGTATTGTTCCAGAGTGTTCTGTAGCTGTCCCTCTGCTGTGAATTCTTCTGAGCCTCGAGGGTGGGGGAGGGGGCAGGAAAAGAAGCAGCAAATCCCACAAGGAAATTTAAGTTATCTGATGAAAAATTTCAGGAGTCACTCTCCTGTCAGCAGAAGGACTTTTGAGAAACAGATTAGTGCAGGTCTGAACAGGAGATTTAATTTATGGAGAAGCCCTATAACCTTTGGTTAAAGTTTCAGTTGTTTGATCTTAAAATCAACATGCAGAACCGTGACCCCCTGAGCTTTAATGAAACATCACTACAATTTAGAAATCAAAGGTGTGAATCTCAGGGGGACTGCAGAGTTCAGCTGCCCCGTCCCCGCCTCACTCCCCCTGAAAATTATTCTACATTGTAACTTATCTTCTCCGCCCAAGAAACCAACTTAAGATATTTGCTGCATTCCCTGAACCATCAACAATATTTGATTTGATTTTGATTTGATTTATTATTGTCACATGTATTAGTATACAGTGAAAAGTATTGTTGCTTGCGCGCTATACAGACAAAGCATACCATTCATAGAGAAGGAAACAAGAGAGTGCAGAATGTAGTGTTACAGTCATAGCTAGGATGTAGAGAAAGATCAACTTCATGCAAGGTAGGCCCATTCAAAAGTCTGATAACAGCAGGGAAGAAGCTGTTCTTGAGTTGGTTGGTATGTGAGCTCAGACTTTTGTATCTTTTTCCCGATGGAAGAAGGTGGAAGAGAGAATGTCTGGAGTGCGTGGGGTCCTTAATAATGCTGGCTGCTTTGCCGAAGCAGCCGGAAGTGTAGACAGAGTCAATGGATGGGAGGCTGGTTTGCGTGATGGATTGGGCTACATTCATGATGTTTTGTAGTTCCTTGTGGTCTTGGGCAGAGCAAGAGCCATATCAAGCTGTGATACAACCAGAAAGAATGCTTTTTATGGTGCATCTGTAAAGAGAGTCGTAGCTGACATGCCAAATTTCCTTAGTCTTCTGAGAAAGTAGAGACATTGGTGTGGTTCGAAATCATTCATGTTTCATGTGTTTTTGCCAATTTTTCTATTTCAAAGCATTAATCCATTTAGTAACACGGTAGCATAGTGGTTAGCACTGCTGCCACACAGCGCCAGGGACCCAGGTTCGATCCCCAGCTTGGGTGACTATCTGTATGGAGTCTGCATGTTCTCCTCGTGTCTGCATGGGTTTCCACTGGGTGCTCCGGTTTCCTCCCACAGTCTGAAAGATGTGCTGATTAGGTGCATTGGCCATGCTCAATTCTCCCTTAGTGTATCCGAACAGACGTTGGAGTGTGGCGACTCGGGGACTTTCACAGTAACTTCATTGCGCTGTTAACGTAAGCCTACTTATGACTAATGAATAAGCTTTACTTTACCTTCAGCAGCCTGTTCAAACTGAATCAGCATCTTGAGTTGCAATGCTGTCGAGTTGAATTTCCACTTGTACTTAACCTCCTGATAGTTTAAGCATAGATGACAGTTATGCTACAACAAAGCTTTGAAAAAAAACCTGTCAACCCTGGCTCTTAAAGTAACAGGCTGTCACTTACACTGCTGATGTTGTGTAAGTAAAGCAATCAGCAGCCTCCGATAACATCTATAAAAGAAGCAAGGTGTAAGCTCAAGTTTCTAAAGTGTTGGTGGTGCAACATGACATCACCTCTGATACCAGCAGAGAGCTTTCAAGAGGGCGTATCCCTCTCAATTGTCCAGCTGACCGGGGTAACCTCAGAGTTTGATGACCCAAAATTAGTTCGAATATTTGGAACTGAGGAATAGTTCTGGCTGCATTCTGGAGATTGAAATGTTGCCAGATTCTGATGTTCTTACCTCATGAGCAGATATTTTCTTCTTGGGCACTCACACTGCAGATTGACTTGCCAATGCATGCCAAGGCTGCCTGCCCTAACAGCCTCTTGTAATTAATGGCTGACAGACACAATCTCACTTGGGATCTTATTCATACACCATTTTCCCAGGCTGCTCAGTACTGGAATTATATGCTTTCAGCGCTTTTTTAAGCAATGTATCGTTTTGATTTTTGCTAACCTCACAGTCTCTTACAAAGACTAGCTATAAGGGTCTTAGAAAAATTCCAGGGAAAAAGAGACATTTAAATAGGAAGGACCTGGATAGACAATAACAGAAAGACTGCCAAGGGCATTTTGCTAGATGGCAGTGTTGTAATGTTGATGGATTTGATCACTTGTTTATAGCACATAATCATGAGAACATGGACAGGAAAGCTGTACTTTATCACTGCACAGGTGCTAAAAAAAATTTAAATACTGCAGGTCAGATTCTGCATACGTAGATGATTTTGGCAATAATTTTACTTAGTGTTCATCAGATCATCGAAGCATACAGTTGGCAAGAAGCCAAACAGCCCATAAAGCCCTGTTCAATTAGCGCTACCCATGTAGAGCCATTGCCTTACCATTATTAATTGTGCTTGCACCATTCAGGTCATAACTGCTCTCTGCACAAATACAGGTAGGAAAGTAAGCTGTGAAGTGGACGTAAGGAGGTTACAAAGGGACATAGAGAAGTCAGGTGAGTGGGCAAAAATCTGGCAAAAGGAGCATAATGTGGGCAAATGTGAAATTGTCCATTTTGCAGGAGGAATAAAAAAGAAGCCGATTATCTAAACGATGAGAGATTACCGAGCTCCAAGGTGCAGAGGGATCTGGGTGTCCTAGTGCATAAGTCACATAAGCCTAGTATACTGGAACAGCAAGTAATTCGGAAAGCTAATAGAATGTTCTCATTATGAAGAGAACCGATTGCTAAAGTTGGAAGGTTGGTGAGACGATGGCCGGGATTCTCCAAAACAAATTCCAAGTGCCGAATTCGCATGAAAACTGGAGTAACTCCCGCTGAATTTTTTTAGCGGGATTTTCGGAATGCATCTCCCACGCTCTGTGCACTGCAGAGTGCCTCAGGGAGATTCACCCTGAAAATCAGGAGGGGGGCCTATTCCCGCTGGAGAGGCCAACAGCATAGCGCTGAGCGGGCCACTGTGCATTAGCCGAGCTTTCCGAGTGGAGATCGGCGTATGCGCAGTAGGCTCACACAGCCGGCCTCCTGATCGCTGGCCAGTCCCGTAACCCAGGCATTGCTGCCCCTCTGCCCCCCCCTCACCCCCCAATCGCTGGCTTCCCGAACCTCTCTGGGCAAGCCCTGATGTCCGTCCCCTCGGCCAGCCCTGATCTCCAACCCACCCCCCGACAGTCCTGAGCCCCCTCCCAGCAGCCCTGGCCATCCCCCATTCCACCCCCCCCCCCCCCCCCCCCCGCCCCCAGCAGCCCTGGCCTCCCACTCCCCCTCCACACCCGAATGGCCAGTCCCAATCACCCCTATCTCTCTCTCTCTCTCCCAGCAATCCTCTGGCAGAGTAGCAGCAGGACTGCCCACCCCCACCGATCCACACCCCAATAGGCTCTGACATCGCCCCCTTGGCACTGCCTGATGCCCGGTAGGTAGTGCCAAGGTACCTCTTGGGCATTAAATAAAAGCAAATTGCTGCGGATGCTGGAATCTGAAAGCATAAGAGAAAATGCTGGAAAATCTCAGCAGGCCTGGCAGCATCTGTAAGGAGAGAAAAGAAAGGCTTTGACAAAGGGTTGTCTGGACTCAAAACATCAGCTCTTTTCTCTGCTTACAGATGCTGCCAGACCTGCTGAGACTTTCCAGCATTTTCTCTTTTGGTGCCCCTTGGGCATTGTCCATTTGCCCTTGGGGGCCAGGCTGGCACTGCCCAGGGGCCATTCCCCTTACCTCCTGGGGGGGCCCTCAATGACCTCTGTTCCCTCTGATGGGGTCAGGCCGCCTGTTGCCTGTTAGTGGGGAGCGGTTGTAAACCTCGCTGGAGGGAACCACGCCTGGTGGGGGAGGGGGAGACGCTAATGGGATGTAAATCACGATTTAAATATTGTAATCAGCTCCGCGCTGATTTCCAGCATGGAGTTGATGACTCCAAATATCTTTGCCCCGGCGACGCACGGTGGCCATGACACCCACTGGGGAGCCTGCTAAGTGGCCTCTACTGATGCCTTTAGCAGTGCAATGGGCCAGGAGGATTGCCCCTGACATCTTAAGTATTGTATACAGTATTGGTCTCCTTATTTAAGGAAAGATGTAAATGTGTTAGAAGAATTTCAGAGCAGGTTTACGAGACTGATACCAGGAATGGGTACGGCTTCATGAGGAAAGGTTGGACAGGTTAGGTTTACATCCACGAGACTTTAGAAGAAGAAGAGGCGACTTGATCGAAACCTTTAAGATCCTGAGGGGTATTGACAGGGTGGATGTGAAGGGGATGTTTCCTCTTGTGGGAAAATCTTGAACCAGGGGTCACTGTTTAAAAATAGGTGACCACTCATTTAAGACAGAGATGAGAAGAAATTCTTTCTCTCAGAGGATGGTGAATCTCTGGAATTCTCTTTCTCAAAAGGCAGTGGAAGCAGAGTCTTTGAATATTTTAAGGCAGAGTTAAATAGATTCATGATCAACAAGGGGTGAAAGGTTGTTGGGGGGAGGCAGGAATTTGGAATTGAGGTTACAGTGAGATCTGCCATGATCTTATTGAATGCCGGAGCAGGCTCAAGGTGCCGATTGGCCTACTCCTGCCCCTAATTCATATGCATGAAAAATTATATCCTCATTTGCTCCCTGGATCAATTGCCTTAAACCTCTGCCCCTGGTATCTAACCCCCTGAACAGTGGAAACAGTTGTTTTCTTATCTATTCTATCAGAATGCCTCAATACTTTGAGCATCTGTATTAAATCGTCCTTTACTTTTCTCTGGTGTAAGGTGAAGAATCCCAGTTCCCTAGTCTCTTTCTGTAACAGAAGTCTGTCACCCTTGCTGCTGTTCAAGTAAATTTCTGCTGCACCCTTTCCAAGGCCTTGACATTCTACCTAAAGTGTGGCGCCCAGAATTGGACAGAATATTCCATGTGAGGTCTAACCAATGATTTATAAACCTTTAAAAATAATTTCCTTATCTTTGAACTTTGCTCCTCTACTTGCACCTCTATGGGCGGCACGGTGGCACAGTGGTTAGCACTGCTGCCTCACAGCGCCAGGACCCGGGTTCGATTCCTGGGTGCACACAGGGTGCCCTGAATGAGGCATGCATCTTCCTTCCTGCTTTTTCACCACAGATGGTGAAAAGCGGACTCCCCACTCTCGCCTGGCTGCCCACACCAATCGTATTATGGTACGGGCAGCTTAATATTCAGCTCAATTGGTTTGTTATAACAAGCTCAATTGCCCATTGACTCTTTTCAAAATAGTGGGCAGCAGGCCAATGTCCACCCTTGCCCACCCACCATATTGTGGGGACTGGGTCAGGAGTGGGAGAGAGGGAAGTGGGCTAGCCCCCTGTCATATTTGATGTGCACCCTCCCCGCACCCCCCCCCCCGCCCCCACAGAAAACAAGCTCATAAAATAGGGCAGCTCAAGAGGCAAAACAGCTTATTAAGCTTTCAGAGACTTCTTTGCAGAGTTATTTAAATTGTCCAATTCCCCCAAATATCAGCAATCTTTTTCTCTCCTTCAAATATTTATCCAATTCCCTTTCCAAAACTGCTCATGCAACTGTATCCACCTCCCATTCAGACAGTGCAATTGAAATCTTACACACATTACTTACAAGAGGTTTTCCTCATGTTAGTTCTGGTTCTCTTGCCAATTACATTAGATCTGTGCCCTCAGGTTATGAACTATTGAGCCATAGAATCAAATTCTCATTATTTACTCAATCTAAACCTTCCTGATTTTGCACAACTCCATTACATCTCCTCTTTCGCTCTTCGAAAGAGAATAACCACACCTTCTCCGCCCAATCCATGTAACTGTAATCCCTCACTCTAGTAAATCCCTTTTCTACTCTCTCCAAACATTTCAGGTAGGATTCTCCAATCTTGTCCATACCTGCACCACTGCATGTGAGAACGGAAAATTTGGCGTTCCGGCCAAAACTCCATTTCTTTCAGCGGCACTGGAGAACAAGAACGTAAGAACTAGGAGCAGGAATAGGCCATCTGGCCCCTCGAGCCTGCTCCACCATTCAGTACCTGAGCCTTTTATAAGGCAGGCCCAGGACTGGGCCTGCTGCACTGTAGTCCCGGGCAGGGTCAAGTTTGTGTACACCACTGTAGTGGTTTAGTTTGCATTCTATAATAAACTATGTTCCCTTCCAGTCGGGTTTCCTGAGTCATTACGACTTACATCCGGGCTTCTTCCAACATTGCTGTCCTGGGACTGCTGCAGTCTCAGCATTGGTTACTGCTACCAGTGGCACTTCTGGGATTAGAGAGCTGCTGGGATTGAGGAGCTGCTGGGATTAAGGAGCTGCAGGGATTAGAGAGCTGCTGGGATTAGAGAGCTGCTGGGATTAGAGACCTGCTGGGATTGAGGAGCTGCTGGGGTTAGAGAGCTGCTGGGATTAGAGAGCTGCTGGGATTGAGGACCGCCAGTTTTTGGGGTTGTCACATCTTTCCTTAAACTGGTGGGCCTGAACTTAAGCCTGAACTGCAGACCGTTAATTAGTTGCTGAGTATAAAATGGAACCGGAGCTTCCTTGACTAGCACAGGCGAGGTTACCCCTGACATTCCTGTTGATGGACAGGGCCACCGATGCCCTATAAGATCCCGGCCATGATACTGACATTATCCAAACAAACAGATTCAAACAACGTGTCATTTTACGGCTGTTCTTCTGGCCCATTTGAATTGGCAATAGTCATGTTTTCTGCTGTCTTGCTGACAGTAAAAGGGCACAGTAAGTAGTCTCACAACACCAGGTTAATGTCCAACAGGTTTATTTGGCAGCATACAGAGAAGGCAGTAGGTGAGCTGTTCGTTTGGAGAGCCTGTGCAGACACAACAGGCTGAATGGCCTCCCCATCTGCTGTGACAATATTGTGATTCTGTGGAATGTAGATCTCAGAGCTGCACCAGAGAATCCCTGCTGCAGAAGCTGTGTGGACATTCACATTTACATTTACAAGAATGTTGCCAGAGCTTTAAAATTGCAGCAATGGGAGAGATTGGATAGGCTCGAGTTGTTTCCCTTAAAACACAGGAAGGGAGAGGGTGACCTAACTGAGGTGTACAAAATGATGAGGGGCCTGGACAGATTAGTTTCCCCAAGCTGAGGTGTCAAACACCAGGGGGCATGGATTGAAGGTGATCGGTAGAAAGATTCGAGAAGGACATGGGGAAAGACTTTTTCACCCAGAGGATGTTGAAGGTTTGGGATTCACTGTCTAAATTGCTGGTTGAAGCTGAAATGCTCAACTCATTTAAGAGGTACCAGGATCTATATCTGAACTGCTGTAACCTGCAATAACCTGCAAGGCTACGGACCAGGTGCTGGAAAATAGGATTGAAATGAGCAGCTAGTTTATTTGTTCTCTTTGTCAGCTGGCACAGACACGATGGGTTGAATGGCCTCTTTCTGCACCATAACTTTTATAAGGTTCAATGATTTTATGATGTGTAACAGTTCCAATTCTTGTATCATGGAGCAGTGGGACGAGAGTTAAGACTCACAATCCAGCATCTCAAATTCCTGGACTCTGCTGTGGCAATGTGAAGAAACAGAAGATTGTCCACAAAGCCAAGGAGAAACAGATGGCTGCTTCACCCCTGAACAGACTCTGTGTGTCAGAACAACTGAGCAATCAGTGACAGTCTGGCCTCGTGGTTACCAACGATGTATAGTATTATGTGGGTAACCGCACAATTAAACACACACATATAGACACACACATGTACACACACGCACATTAACACACACACTCGTGTGCAAACTGTACACACACAAGTATACACACACATGCATGTATACACACATAGAAGCACACGCATACACACACACAGACAACTACACACACACACTTATACACGCAAACGCACGCAGACAACTACACACACAGACAACTACACACACACACATACACACAGACAACTACACACACACACACGCACATTAACACACACACACACGTGTGCAAACTGTCCACACACAGTTACATCTGCATACCATGCAGGCATACTCAGTCCCACAAATACAGACTCATACATACATAGAGCGACACATGCATGCAAGTGCATATGTATCACATATATGTATCACACACATATGTATACTCACACACACAGCTGCAAATACACATACAAACACCACAATAAGTACAGATTTTGGTTTCAAGGGTGTGACTGCACTAGCTGATCCATTTTACAATTACATTAGTGTATAGATATGGCTATGTGAGTGCTTGTTCCATAACTAGATTGATTGAGCTAAACTAGATTGTGTGTTTTCCCTTTATCTGTATTAGCCCTCGGGGTAATCCCTGAAAATAATAAATATCCACTCCGGTCCTGTATATTTAACACAATTCTCAGAACAGCCTGGCATAGGTATTGGAGCTCAAATGTAAATTTTGATAAGTGAAACATCTCTGCGTCATATATTTATTTATCCAAAAATGGTTAAGTATTTTTAGAATTTAAATCTAGTCTAAATTGTCTGCTTTGTGATTGGATTATATGAATCTGTGTTGACATTTCTCCCTTGCTGAGCAAGTTTATTATCACAGCAGATTAGACTATTACAGCTCACATGTGGGACTATAGCACTGTCTAGCATCGCACTAGTTCTGACTGTTTTATGACTCGATGCCATCTGTATCAAATACCGGTAGCTGTTTGTTGTTGTCTTTAGGGTCAACTGCTGAAAGCCTAGACTGGGCAAATGGATTACCATTTCTAACCACTGTCTGAAGCAGTAATAGATGAAATTACAAGGACTGTAATCGGAAGACAGTAGCTATTACCTTTGTAATTAATTACAGTATTGGGACTGGATTAGTTACTGAAAAACACAGGATAACATTGGATTTTATTGGATTTTGCTACTTTCTTTTTTTCCATCATGTTTTACCTCGGTTTCCCACCCGTTTTATCCTAAACGTACTGGCAGGTGCTTACGTAAGATTACATAGAATATAAGGCACAGAAACAGTCCATTTGGCCCAACAGTCCATGCTAGTGTTTAGGCTCCACTGCAGTATGGGTTTTATTAAGCCTCCTCCCATCTTTACTTACTTAAATCGATCACTGCCCAAAGATGTGCAGAATAGGTGGACTGGCCATGCTAAATTGCCACTTAGTATCCCAAGATGTGTAGGTTAGGGGGATTAGTGGTGTAAATACATGGGATTACGGGGATAGGGTCTGGGACGGAGTCAGTGCAGACTCGATGGGCCAAATGCATTGCACTGGCCTCTGGACTGTTCATTATTTGCTTCAGCCAGTCCCTGTGTTAGGGAGTTCCACATTCTTACCAGTCACGTTCCAAGTGCAATTGAATGTGTCATGACCTGCTCCTGATTCCAATGTCCGTACTTAGAGACAAAGACACAAGCTGTCTCAAAATCTCAAGGCATGAAAGCTGTCTGATCAGCCTAGCCACCCACCTCATTTAGAAAAGGATCTTGGACTTGTCTCATGTCACATGGTAAGACAGCTATGTTTTTTGCCTGCTTTTAAAAGTGAGGTTGAGGGGTGACTTGATAGAAGTCTACAAGATTATGAGGGACATGGACAGAGTGGATAGTCAGAAACTTTTTCCCAGGATGGAAGAGTCTATTACTTGGGGGGCATAGGTTTAAGGTGCGAGGGGCAAGGTTTAAAGGAAATGTACGGGGCAAGTTTTTTTACACAGAGGGTGGTGAGTGCCTGGAACTCACAACCGGAGGAGGTAGTGGAAGCAGATACAATAGTGACTTTTAAGGGGCATCTAGACAAATACATGAATAGGGTGGGAATAGAGGGATATGGTCCCCAGAAGGGTAAGGGATTTTAGTTCAGACAGCAGCATGGTCAGTGCAGGCTTGGAGGGCATAAGGGCCTGTGCCTGTGCTGTAATTTTCTTTGTTCTTTGTTCTAAAACCACTTGTTTTCATCTCCGTAATGGTACTCAACTTTGTCCATCTCATTTCATGCTTCTGAAACCCTCATTCATGCCTTTGTTTCCTCTAAGCTTGACTATTCCAATGCATTCCTGACTGGTTTCCGACATTCTACTCCCCCATAAACTTGAGGAAATTGAAAATGCTGATGCCCATGTTTGTATTCTCCCTGTCACCTCTGTGCTCACCGGCCTACATTGATTGCTGGTCAAACAATGTCTTCAGTTTAAAATTCTCATCCTTGTTTTAAAATCCAGGCCTTGCCTCTCCCTATCTCTGTAATGTTCTCCCGCCCTACAATCCTCTGAGATACCTGCACTCCACTAATTCTGGCCTCTTGTACATTCCCAATTAGAATTGCTCCAGTGTTGATGGCAATACTTCAGCTGCTTAGGCCACAAGCTCTTAAATACTTTCTCTAAAACTCTCCACCTCTCTCCCTTGCTTTCCTCCTTTAAGATACTGCTTAAAACCTACCTCTTTGACTAAGCTTTTGGTCATCTGACCACAACAAGCAAGATTTTACGGCCTCCCTCGTCCCGAAACCGTAAAATCCCACCCAATGTCAATGGATCTTTCTATGATCTGCCCCTCGCCCGCTCCGACTCCCGTGGTGGGTGGGGCGGTAAAATTTCAACCAATATCTCTTTATGCGGCTCAGCATCTTACTTTGTTTTATAATGCTCCTGTGAAGCATCTTGCAATATTTCATTACATTAATTCATTCGTGGAACATGGGCATCACTGGCTGGCCAGCATTTATTGCCCATCCTTAGTTGCTCTTGAGAAGGTGCAATTATTAATGGTGCAAAATAAAGTGTTGTTGATCTTTCTTGTAGTACATTTCAGTGCCACACCTGACAGCAAACTTATTCACCAGGCCAAAGAAACATCCAACATGATAGAAGTTTGTTATTCGCAACCAGGTACAAAACATCACCTGGATATAGCCCAGAGAGAAATGTCAGGTGCGGATGAGTGCACATCCACAATGGAGTTGACTCAAGTTTCCCTTCTGTGTTGCTGATGATTCATCCCCTGGCATGAGAGACAAAAATCTGCTCTTCAATTTTCTCTGCAACATTTTCTTGTGAATGCTTTAGGTTAATGGAAAACCCAATGGCGGCGGACCAAAACAGAAGGGCTCATGATCAACATGAGGAGACTGCAACAATCCTGCTGTGAAGGAAATGGGTCTCAAGGGATTCTCTTAGCAGCTGGCTTTTATTTCACCAAGCAAGTGGAAGGTTTGCGAGACTTGTGTGGGCAAGCTGGTGTGAACTTAAAATGTGAAGATACCAGAAAAACATGGAAAAATGCACTGCCTTAGCACGACACTGAAACCAGAATCTTCCTCATCTGAATCATTCAATCTTCTCTTCTCTGAGCCAATCTTACAAGTAATATAATTTCCCCCCCGATTGAAAAAGAGGATGAGATCAGCCAGTAGTTAGTTTAACATACATGATCGGGGCCGTCAATTGGGGGCAAGCATTGATAATGCTCATTTAAACCAAGTCTCCTGTCTCTCCTGCAAGATTGATGTTTAAGTGGCATGGTGGCAATTCCGCCTTGTGCTTTTAGTAATTGCCACCTTAAATTAGGCAAATAAATCTTTGTCAAGTAACACCTGAAGCATTTGAACTGACAAGTGACCCTTGGCACCTTGGCCTCACCAGAAAGATTCGGCTCCCTGAGGCTTGGCCATCTTGCAGCATGCTTGACCATTTTTATCAGAGCGGCCGCACTCCTCAGTTATCTCTCTTCCTATTTTTGACCTTTTCAGCTTTCTTCTGAAAGTAATTCTTCATTAAGGCCTTTGTCCCAGGCGACGTTATTTTATCTTTCTTCACTTCCTTCACCCATCCATTAAAAGTGATCATTTACTTTTTTACCCTCCTCATTCAATAGACAGTTTCACACACTCTGTTCACCCATAGATGTCCCTGTGCCCCTATGTTAAATCATTATTTGTGATATGATCTTCTTACTCCTTGTTTAAAACTCTCCAAAGTGATGTGATATGTGAGGCAATTAATTAAATTCTGAAAAAAAGTTGAACTTGCAACTCTTCACTTGATAATTAAAATCAGTTTTGCAAGTTCCATTTTCTAATGCTATCTACTTAGGCCCTCCTTCGAGATTCAGGCTGTACTTATATTATCATTGCAGCATTAGAATCGTATCATAGAATCCTGACAGTGCAGAAGAAACCATTTGGCCCATTGAGTATCCGACAGAGTATCCCACACAGGCCTTATCGCCATAAACCCACACATTTACCCTGCTAATCCACCTAACCATAGAACCATAGAAAATTACAGCTCAGAAACAGGCCTTTTGGCCCTTCCTGTCTGTGCCGAACCATTTTATGCCTAGTCCCACTGACCTGCACTTGGACCATATCCCTCCACACCCCTCTCATCCATGAACCCGTCCAAGTTTTTCTTAAATGTTAAAAGTGACCCCGCATTTACCACTTTATCCGGCAGCTCATTCCACACTCCCACCACTCTCTGCGTGAAGAAGCCCCCCCTAATATTCCCTTTAAACTTTTCTCCTTTCACCCTTAACCCATGCCCTCTGGTTTTTTTCTCCCCTCGCCTCAGCGGAAAAAGCCTGCTTGCATTCACTCTATCTATACCCATCAAAATCTTATACACCTCTATCAAACCTCCCCTCAATCTTCTACGCTCCAGGGAATAAAGTCCCAACCTATTCAATCTCTCTCTGTAACTCAGCTTCTCAAGTCCCGGCAACATCCTTGTGAACCTTCTCTGCACTCTTTCAATCTTATTTACATCCTTCCTGTAACTAGGTGACCAAAACTGTACACAATACTCCAAATTCGGCCTCACCAATGCCTTATATAACCTTACCATAACACTCCAACTTTTATACTCGATACTCCGATTTATAAAGGCCAATGTACCAAAGGCACTCTTTACGACCCTATCCACCTGTGACGTCACTTTTAGGGAATTCTGTACCTGTATTCCCAGATCCCTCTGTTCAACTGCACTCTTCAGAGTCCTACCATTTACCCTGTACGTTCTTCTTTGGTTTGTCCTTCCAAAGTGCAATATCTCACACTTGTCTGCGTTAAATTCCATTTGCCATTTTTTAGCCCATTTTTCTAGTTGGTCCAAATCCCTCTGCAAGCTTTGAAAACCTTCCTCACTGTCCACTACACCTCCAATCTTTGTATCATCAGCAAACTTGCTGATCCAATTGACCACATTATCATCCAGATCATTGATATAGATGACAAACAACAATGGACCCAACACCGATCCCTGCGACACACCACTAGTCACAGGCCTCCACTCAGAGAAGCAATCCTCCACAACCACTCTCTGGCTTCTTCCATTGAGCTAGTGTCTTATCCAATTTACTACCTCCCCATGTATACCTAGAGACTGAACCTTCCTAACTAACCTCCCATGAGGGACCTTGTCAAAGGCCTTGCTGAAATCCAGGTAGACAACATCCACCGCCTTCCCTTCATCCACTTTCCTGGTAACCTCCTCGAAAAACTCTAATAGATTGGTCAAACATGACCTACCACGCACAAATCCATGTTGACTCTCCCTAATAAGTCCCTGTCTATCCAAATATTTGTAGATCCTATCCCTTATCACACCTTCCAATAACTTGCCCACCACCGACGTCAAACTTACTGGCTGATAATTTCCCGGATTTCTTTTGGAACCTTTTTTAAACAACTAACCTACACATCATTGGACAATAAGGAGCAATTTAGCATGGCCAATCCACCCACATTATACATATTACATCAGTGGAAAGTAGATCTCCTTTGCGGGTGGCACAGTGGTTGGCACTGCTGCCTCACAGTACCAGAACCCCATGGTCAATTCCAGCCTTGGGTGACTGTGTGGAGTTTGCACCTTCTCCCTGTGTCTGCATGGGTTTCCTCCAGGTGCTCCAGTTTCCTCCCACAGTCCAAAGTTGTGCAGGTTAGATGGATTGGTCATGCTAAATTGCCCCTTAGTGTCCAAAGATGTGTAGATTCGGGAGATTAGCCATGGGAAACATGCGGGGTTACGGGGGTGGGCCTAGGTAACATGCTCTATCGGAGAGTCGGTGTAGACATGGTAGGCTGAATGGCCTCCTACATTGCAGGGATTCTATGCTTAATCAGCTCACATCCCACCCCGCTCATCGCCATAGTAGTTGGACGATCATATGGGTGGGAAACATATCCCCTAGAATCTTCCAGTTCCTGGTCATCTCGGATATGCTGAAAAATTGAGACCAAAATATTGGGATAAATCTTGCAAGTCTCCCAATCCATCCGGCAGAATCACATTATTTCTGCACCAGGTGCTGGACTCCTGAATGTTGCTGGGAAACCTTCCAACAACAATGCGTGAAGTCAGACGGTCAGGATATCTGCTTGGAACGTTGAGAATGGAAAGCTAGCGAAGTAATCGGGGAGTTCCCCAGGAGGTCTGTCCTGTATACATGCATCAGCATCCATTAATCCCTGAGTATGAATCTCATCACACATCAATGAAACTGAACATATTAACAGTCACCATCAGCACAACTTCGTAAAACTAATCGATCAAATTAATTGTATGTACATTATTAAAAATAATAGCCTGCAGTAATTTCAAGGCAGTAATTTAATCTAGGCTTAAAATGGCAGCTCAGAACTGTGGAAGCTTTATTTTTGCTGTATCATTTTATCCCCTCACTAACAGTCAGTGTGAGTTATGCTCCATGGAAGGATAATTAAGACAAGCAAAGAGGTGTAAGTAACCACAATTTGACAAAGTGTTGTCCTGTATGGGGTAACATCTTCAGTTATGCTTCTAAACAGTGGCTAGCCTGGTATGAACACATTAAGTTTGCTTAAGGTGTGACTCAACTATCATGGAGAGGGCCAAGGTGAAATACTCTGTGAGAGAGTCAGTGCAGACTCAATGGGCCGAATGGCCTCTTCTGCACTGTAGGGATTCTATGTCAGCCAGACCAGGTAAGGATGGCAAATTTCCTTCCCTAAAGGACATTAGTGAATCAAATGGAATCTTCTATGTAGACTCCACCCTATCTAAAAAGTTGGGGAAATAAGTGGCATATTGAACTTGCCTGCTAACCTTTCATCACTGGGACCTGGATTCTGTACTGCTGGGCTGAAATTCTTCTTGCCCAGCCAACTGTCTGAGCTTTAGGTAAAGCCTCCAGATTCAGCCCAACTTCTCTTGGATCACACAATTCTTCACTGAAATGGTCAAATGGCAGAAGTAATTTTATGCAATTACACTCCCCTTTAAAGAAAAGGATGAATAATGGTGGGTATGTGGCTGCTTTCTCACCATTGACTCCCGCTGGGGTGGCCAGGCAGTGGGATGATATTTTTATAAGGTCACTCCAAATGTGTCTCGTGTGAAAATGTACAGCTAGAGGTGTTATGCAGAAGCTAGGAGGAATGCATATCCTGGTCCCATCCTCATCTTCAATCCATAGGCATGGTTTTAGCTTCACACATAGACTGACAATAAACACCCTGTTGTCTTGTCTTGTTCACTCATCTGCTGCTGTTTTGTTTCTCTTCCTGCACCCGGTGATGCACAAGGCAGATTTTCACCTGTTCCCATAGAAAGGTTTTTTTTTTCCCGGAATAGGTCACTAGTCTGTTGTCAGGGGCTTATAGCTTGAGGGGCACCACTTCACATCAAGCATGGCTGACCAGGAGTCTCTCCCACTCTTACCGCCAGCCATTGGCCTGTTGAAAGGATTAACCGGCTATAAGTCAATCTGTCCGGCCGCATTATGAACACCCACCTTCTTTACATCAAGTCCTGGGGTGGGACTTGACCCAGAGCTTCTGGTTCAGAGGCAGGGGTGCTACGGTAGCACAGTGGTTAGCACTGCTGCTTCACAGCTCCAGGGACCGGGGTTCGATTCCTGGCTTAGGTCACTGTCTGTGTGGAGTTTGCACATTCTCCTCGTGTCTGCGTGGGTTTCCTCTGGGTGCTCCGGTTTCCTCCCACAGTCCAAAGATGTGCGGGTTAGGTTGATTGGCCATGCTAAAAATTGCCCCTTAGTGTCCTGAGGTGCGTAGGTTAGAGGGATTAGCGGGTAAATATGTAGGGATATGGGGGAAGGGCCTGGGTGGGGTTCTGGTCGGTGCAGACTCGATGGGCCAAATGGCCTCTTTCTGCACTGTAGGGTTTCTATGATGATACCCACTGTGCCAGTGTTGTCAGACTCAGTTTAGCAACAATTTACTCAAGGTAACATTGGAAAAACTAAAGCCATTGGGCAGAATCTTCCCAAAAATGCAGAGTGTTATCTCAGGTGAGAAAACCCGTGTGAAACTCGCGGGCTGCACAGGTGGTTTTTCTTGTCATATTCAACAGTAAGTAGTCTCACAACAGCAGGTTGAAGTCCAATAGGTTTATTTGGTAGCACGAGCTTTCAGAGTGTTGCCCCTTCATCAGTTGAGGGACAATGCTTCAAAAGCTCGTGCTACCAAATAAACCTGTTGGACTTTAACCTGGTGTTGTGAGACTACTTACTGTGCCCACCCCAGTCCAATGCCAGCATCGCCACATCATATTCAACAGCACAGTGCATTTTTGAAGGGAAGTCAGATTCAGACAGTCAGCTGGAAGGGCGGGTCCTAAAGACACTGGCAAGGCCAGGAATTCCGAGTTCAATCTCTGACTTAAATAAAATGACCCCCCGACAGGAAATTGGGACCCCTGCGCCCCCATTGGGTCTCTCCCATCTGCCACGCATCCACTACTCAAGTATCGGGGCTCTCACTCCCACAGGCATTAGGGTTCACCCTCTCACCACTCACGCAAATATGGGGGCTAAAGAGATCAAGGGATATGGGGGGAAGGCAGGATCAGGACATTGAATTTGATGATCAGCCACGATCAAAATGAATGGTGGAGCAGGCTCGAAGGGCCGAATGGCCTCCTCCTGCTTCTATTTGAGGATAAGGGGTAAACCTTTTAAGACTGAGGTGAGGAGAAATTTCTTTACCCAGAGTGTAGTGAATGTGTGGAATTCACTACCACAAAAAGTAGTTGAGGCCAAAACGTCGTGTGATTTCAGGAATAAATTACAAAGACCTCTTGGGACTAAAGGGATCAAGGGATGTGGTGGGAAGGTCGGATCAGAATATTGAATATGATGATTAGCCATGATCAAAATGAATGACGGAGCAAGCTCAAAGGGCTGAATGGCCTACCCCTGCTTCTAGTTTCTATGTTTCGTTGAGGGCGATTCTCCCAAAAGTGTTGAATTGGTGGGAAAGCTGGTCTAGATCACAACTGTTTTTTCAGTGCAACTTCAGACCTGAATCTCCGCACTCTGTGCACTGCAGAGGTCACAATCGTGAATATCATTAAAAGCCCGGGGGAGGGAGGGGGGGGCCTATTTGTGCCAGAGACTGACAGCTCCGGAACTCTGCGCATGCGCAGTGGTCCCGATCTGTCAGTCTCCCCGTTTGCTGGCCAGCGGTTGAGCTGGGGTTAGACCCCAGGGGACAGGCCCCTCCCAGGGGACAGGCCCCTCCCGGCAAACCACCACCCCCTCTCCAGCCCACCCCGATCGCTGGCCTCCCTCCAACCCCGACCGATCCCAATGCAGAGTGGCAGCGGGATCCGCCACCCCCACCAATTGTCCCGAGGCCCTGCCCGATGCCCAATGGATATGCCCAAAGGCATGGGCACTTTGCCCCTTGGGCAGTGCCAAGGGGCACAGGCTGGCACTGCCAGGGTGTCCATGCCCAGGGGGCACCATCCCCCCCCCCCAGCCTGACCCCCTGGGGGCCCCGATTGCCCTCCCTTCACTCCAGCAGGGTCTCTCATTAGTTCCTTGAATCTGGGGAGCTACTCTAAACCCCGCCGGAATGAAATACTTCTGGCAGGGTGGGAGATGCCATCGGGCCCGGCAAGTTCCGTGCCGGGCCCGATAATCACATTTAAAATGCATTTAAAATATATGTAAAACATATTCAAATGACTTACCTCACGTCCCACTGGTTTTCTGCGTGTTCCCGGCGGCGCCATTTTCTTCCGGTTGGGAGATGCACGCAGGTCGTAAATACTCGCGAGGAACCCGCGAAATGGCCGACACGCGCATCTCCCAACCCAACCCGCCAGAAAAGTTGCAGGTCGCAATGGGAGAATCGGGCCCTATGTCTCTATGTTCCCACCATGGAAGGTCAGGAACCCTATTAACAGACGCTTACGTCTATTTAGTGGGCTTCCACGCTCTATTATCTTCCAATATGAGATAATCATCCAGTTTAAAACAGGTTCTGGCAAACAGAGACCTGACAAGGAGAATCCGCTGTGGAGAGTGGGGCGGGGGGTGGGGGGAGGGGGTGGTGGGCACAGATAAGTCCAGCCCTAGAGGAGAGAAGGGCAAACCTGGGGAGTATTCTGGCAGTGCCAAGCGAGGGGGGCTTCCATTGGGGATGCTCACAAGATGGGGGGTGGGTTCCCCCATGTCCGTGGGGGAGGGGTTCCCTGTGTCCATGGTGGCGGCGGGGGGGAGGGCAGAGGGATCTTTTTCCACAATCTCTTGAAAGCCAAGGCTACTGCCGGGATGGGCTCGTGGGACTTGCCTCCTGAATATTTTTTGATTGAGTGTCTGGTGGATGTGATGAAAGAAGGCAGGAGGAGCTGGAATGGAGCCAGCTGAGTACTCACTGCTTTTTCCATCTAAATTGACAGTCAAAAAATGATAAAATTCTAGCCCATTATATGAATACAAGTCTTTTTTTTAATACTTTTCCAATTCAATCAAATCAAATCCAATTCAGAGTCTCAACAAGTAGAGACATTTCAGATCCAGGCTGACAAGACAGGGCGAGCAACCAAACCACCCTGTCCTGGGCCTGATCTACATGAGCCAAGCTGATTGGAGAAGGGGGAGGTTCCTCCTCCAAGACTTGAGCTCATTTGCATCTTAGCCAAAAGGCCGAGATGCCGCTTTAAAAAATTGCTTCATATGAAACATATGAAGCCTCAGCGTAACCTAATGACCTCAACCAAGTGCGGCCGACAATGGGGTGCCAACCATACACTTGATCTTAGCCAAAAGGCCGAGATGCCGCTTTTAAAAATTGCTTCATATGAAACATATGAAGCTTCAATGTAACCTAATGACCTCAACCAAGTGCAGCATCCTCTCCATACTACACTTGATCTTAGCCAAAAGGCCGAGAAGCGATACAAGTTACTGTTGGTGTAGATTGAAGGAACTTAATATCTAGGTTGTGCTTTCACTCAACTTGCCCAAGGGCAGTTGAGAGTCAACCACATTGCTGTGACTCTGGAGTCACATGTCGGCCAGACCGGGTAAGGATGGCAGATTTCCTTCCCTAAAGGGCATTAGTAAACCAGATGGGTTTTTCCAACAATGGTTTCATGGTCATCAGTAGATTCTTAATTCCAGATTGTTTTTTTTATTGAATTCAAATTCCACTATCTGCCGTGATGGAATTCGAACCCAGGTCCCCAGGTCATTAGCTGAGTTTCTGGATTAATAGTCTAGCAAGAATACCACTAGGCCATCACCTTCCCCTTTCACAGGGAAGCTAGTGTGAAACTGAAGAGTGGGATTCAAATTTTTTGATTGGGAACACAATGGCTGACTTTATCTGCTACAGCGTGTTCTGGTGGTGTTACGTTTAATTTCAATGGGATTTCAATGACCACCCTCATTGACACTTTATGATTAATGAACAACAAATATATTTTCTGTGCAATAGGAGTGTCTGCCTAGCTCACTCCTCCCTTGGCAATGGAGTGCTCTATTAATATGAAATGCTCCAATGAAAGCCTTGGCATGGAACTGTTGAAATCTCGCCATTGCAGGGAATTGAGACAAAATGACAAATAGGATTGGAATTCAATATTGGATCCTCGGAATGGGAGTTTACAGCTTTATTGGTAGAACTGCTGGGTCATCAGTAGATTTATTTCATACCTATCCAGGAGATCTGTGCCAAAAGCCAGCAAATATTGGATGCAAGCACATTTCCTGAATGTGGAAAGACTTGAATAATGGAATTTTATCATTTCATACAAATCGTCATTGGAATACTTGCTGTTTGAAAGCAGACAGTAACAATTCATTCATTGCTTATATGCTTCTATGGGATATATTATTCAAAAAAATATGACACAATTTTTCTGCCAGACAATGGTCAGATTGGTAAGTGTGCACACTGGGAATATGAGGTACTTAGTCATCGTGTGGAAAACAATGGGGGGGATTCTCCAGGACTACTAGCTCCTGTCAGGAATTGCGTTGGCCTGGAGAATCGGGAATTGGGCAGAAAATGGGTCTTGCCCCAGGTGCCAAATCCATTGCGATGCCCCCTTCCGCCACCCCAGCCCCGATCACACTCCCAGCCAGAGCGGGCGGGAAGCTGATAATTATTCAAATTCCCTCTTTTAAGCAGGCTTGAACTCAATTGAATTCCCTCCCACTATTCACCCTCCTCCCCAGCAGGATCTGAACCGGGCAGGCTTTGGTACTGGTCCTGATAAGCGTAGACTTGTTGCAAGGGGTCAAGGAGGTAAGTCCAATGCCCATATGGCCTCTGCCACTGCCAGGCTGCAGAGGAAGGGTCCCTCCGCTAAAGAATCCTGGCGGTTGGGTGGACTCGGGCTGGGGGCAAGGCTACACTCTATCCCACGATGGGGGTCTCATGGCTGGAGGCTGGACCTCCCCTACTTCTTTGGGCTCTAAGCATAATTCCCCACTTCTGTCACTGAGAGGTCCGATTTTTTCCCTGACAACCCTTTTGTTCCTAATGTATGAATAAAATGCCTTGGGATTCTCCTTAATCCTGTCTGCCAAGGACATTTCGTGACCCCTTTTGGCCCTTCTAATTCCTCATTTGAGTTCTTTCCTACTTTCTTTTGCTGTTTGTGATTTATATAAACGATCTGGAAGAAGGTGTAACTGGGGTGATCAGTAAGTTTGCGGACGACACGAAAATGGCTGGACTTGCAGATAGTGAGGAACATTGTCAGAAGCTACAGAAGGATATAGATAGGCTAGAAATTTGGGCAAAGAAATGGCAGATGGAGTTCAATCCAGATAAATGCGAAGTGATGCATTTTGGTAGAACTAACGTACGGGGGAGCTATACAATAAATGGCAGAACCATAAAGGGTGTAGATACGCAGAAGGACCTGGGTGTGCAAGTCCACAGATCCTTGAAGGTGATGTCACAGGTGGAGAAGGTAGTGAATAAGGCATATGGCATGCTTGCCTTTATAGGACGGGGCGTAGAGTATAAAAGTTGGGGTCTGATGTTGCAGTTGTATAGAACGTTGGTTCGGCCGCATTTGGAATACTGCGCCCAGTTCTGGTTGCCACACTACCGGAAGGATGTGGAGGCTTTGGAGAGAGTACAGAGGAGGTTTACCAGGATGATGCCTGGTATGGAAGGGCTTAGTTATGAGGAGAGATTGGGTAAACTGGGGTTGTTCTCACTGGAAAGACGGAGGATGAGGGGTGACCGAATAGAGGTGTATAAAATTATGAAAGGCATAGATAGGGTGAACACTGGGAAGCTTTTTCCCAAGTCGGTGGTGACGTTCACGAGGGGTCATAGGTTCAAGGTGAAGGGGGGGAGGTTTAACACGGATATCAGAAGGACGTATTTTACACAGAGGGTGGTGGGGGCCTGGAATGCGCTGTCGGGCAAGGTGGTGGAGGCGGACACACTGGGAACGTTTAAGACTTATCTAGATAGCCACATGAACGGAGTGGGAATGGAGGGATACAAAAGAATGGTCAAGTTTGGACCAGGGAGCGGCGCGGGCTTGGAGGGCCGAAGGGCCTGTTCCTGTGCTGTATTGTTCTTTGTTCTTTGTTCTTAAATGCTCTAAGTTGCGGGGCTATGGACCATGTCCAGGAAGATGGATTTAGAAAGGGCACCTAGGTGTCATAGAGCCATAGGCGTTTACAGGCTCTTCAGCCCAACTTGCTGCCTTTTTTTTAAACCATTACTCCAATTGCCCGGGTTTGGCTCATATCCCTCCATACCCATCTTACCCATGCAATTGTTTAAATGCTTTTTAAAAGACAAAATTGTACCCGCCTCTACTACTACCTGTTTTGGGTCAGCATGGACAAGATGGGCCAAATGGCCTTTTCTGTGCTGTATCATTCTATGGTTCTAACAGCACAGAAACAGCTTATTTGGCTCAACAGCTCTATTCCTGTGTTTCTGCTCCACATGAACCTCCTCCCACCTTACTGTGCCTAAGATAGCCTTGAATTCCATTCTTCCACATGTTTATCTAGCTTCCCCCAAAATATATCATCGAAGAATCATAGAATCCCTACAGTGCAGAAGGAGGCCACTCGGCCCATCGAGCCCAAACCGACAACATTTCCTATCCCCATAACTTCATACATGTACCCTGCTAATCGCCCTGACACTAAGGGGCAATTTAGCCTGGCCGATCCACCTAAACTGCACATCTTTGGACTGTGGGAGGAAACCGGAGCACCCGGAGGAAACCCACGCAGACACAGGGAGAATGTGCAAACTCCACACCGTGACCCAAGCCGGGAATCAAAGCTGGGTCCCTGGTGCTGTGAAGCAGCAGTGCTAACCATCGTGCCACCATGCCATCCTAAACCTTGAAAGCTTTTTGGCACAAATGGAGACCATTTGGTCCATCATGAATATTTATTATATTCTACCGCATAATATTTTCACTTTGCAAAGTAATGAAAACTTAACTTCATTTTCCTTACCAGAGGAAACCCATGCAGACACAGGGAGAACATGCAGACTCCACACAGACAGTGACCCGAGCTGGGAATCGAACCTGGGCCCCTGGCGCTGCGAGGCAGCAGTGCTAACTACTGTGCCACCGTGCCGCCATTTTGTACTGCGGCTTGGGTTCTATGATCATCACAAGGGTTACAATATCTTGCCAAGTGCCTATTCTTGTACTGGGGCCTGGAAGAGAAATGCCATGGGGCCTGTTGACTCAGCCAATCCTGACATCACCTAGTGTCCAGTTACGTGTGCTTTCCCGGGGGTGGGGGGGGGGGGAGTCACTCAATGGTTGATTTTTTCTTTCACCAACACAGAGACACTCAGACTAATTGTAATGCTTCAACTGTTGACCCAGTTGAAAGATTAGCTAACTCCTACTAGGGTTGAGGGGGTTGAGCATGAGGCATTAGTCTGTTTAGCTGAGTCACACACTGCGTTTTTATCACTAGGATACAAAATACACACTAAATCAAATACACATTTCATTGTTGCTGAACATGACTTTGATCTCCACTCATCATAACATTCCGACTCAACAGCAATACATTGAGTAGCCTGTGCGTATTTCTGCTGGTTACCTCTGATGTATTTATTATGCATATCAAGGTAGAGACTGATTTCCCAAGGATAGCATCAATGTAGTAACCCTCACCCCTGTGCAACAAGAGTGCCACATGAGTAGCACAATAAATGGGGACTTCTATCATATACTCCACTAAAGCCATTTATTAAAAAGGGTTGACATTCTAATGAAGAGTACATTTGAGAAAAAATAAATTATTTTAGGGTGTAAATAACACCCGCATAACAACCTGATTTCATTCAAATATGAGTGCTGCATTGATTGCTTGCTAAGTGTACTCATTTTCCTTCTCCTATTTAATAAAAATGTGGAACTGATTTATCTGCAAACTTTACAAAAACAGATTATTCTTTAATCGTGGCAAGATATAAAGGTGACCGGCTGACCTTGTATGAAATGTTTCTTTGTTACAATTTTTAAATGGTATATTTTTATAATTTATTATGTTCTGCCGTATAATATTTTCACTTTGCAAAGTAATGAAATCTTAACTCCGTTCTCCTTACCAAAAACCCTGCACATTATTGCTACCACACAAAATATTGGGGAATGGTATTTACAGAAAAGCTCACGGTATATTTAAAGTGTTGTGAGATTAGTAGATAAGGTTCAAAAAATTAATATAAAGGAGTTTGTTACTTTAACTCCCTATGGGATAATTCCTTCCCCCTAAAGCGTTCCTTGACAGAGAGAGATGATGATTGGCTTAAATCCTTCCATTCTGACCCTCTCACCTCCAGCACAGTGAACATATGATAACAAGCTGCAGCCAGGCCCCTGTGGGACTGTGCTAAGGTCTGCAGTGGATTAGGCATTCCAGAGGAACCCTCCAGAGAATAAATCAGTGGGTAAACTTAGAAGCAGCTGCGCAGCCTTTGCAAATCGGTGGTATATCCCACCCAGAAACTTCATACTCAGCTGTAGCAGAAACCTTCACCAAATGAACACAAACATAGAGATTTCAGCAAAGAATTTCGTTTGAAACCAAAAGCCACTGTCTGACAGAATCTGAACTCGCGTTTTCAGTGTCTGCTGCGTTACATGTCTGTGGTGAGTAACGTGGAGGAAGGGGCAGACATGCTGAATTAACCTCCTCAATCTCCCGTAAATTTGAAAAACCTTTGAAAATCATTCTCCGTCTCTGGTCCGAAAATTGCAGAAAACACTCAGGAAAAAATAAAATATGTCAAAGAAAACATTTAATCTGCAACGCAAAACATTGGGGAAAAAAATTCTCAGAATGGTGAAAGGTCGTACTGGAACAAAAAAAGAAATCTTGCCAGTTTTTGATTTTGAGCCACATCTTTATTAACGATGATGGCACTTTTACTTGGAATCCGAAAGCTTATTTTCAACTACATCAGCAGAAAATTGCTGCAGGGAAAAACAATACTGATGAGATTCCTAGTTGGGATTCAACCTTTAGACCAAAATGTCAATGTGTCAATTTAAAAACAAAGAACACTCACTATTAACACAAAGAGACTTATGTTACCAGGACTGACCCGAGAATTGCATTCACTCATCCTTTGGAACTGTCCAAAACAGTTATACTTCTTTTGTTGTTTTTCAGTTCCACTGATTGCTTGTTCCAAAAAAAAATCGGAGCTGTTTGACCCTCTTTTCTGGTACCTTCTAGGGTAATTTTAAGTTTTGCATGGTTTTGAGGATGGTTCTTTGTTTTGTGGAGGCATTCATCGCATTGAAAGATTACTCATTGCCTTCCAGTTGAGTAGTATTGCTGTAAATCACAGTGGGAACAACGTTCGGATATCGGGCCAACGTTTCGAGTCTGGATGACTCTTCATCAGAGCTCAAATGACCAACTCTGATGAAGGGTCATCCAGATTAGAAACGTTGGCTCTATTCTCTCCCCACAGATGCTGTCAGACCTGCTGAGATTTTCCAGCATTTTCTGTTCTTTTTCAGATTCCAGCATCTGCGGTATTTTGCTTTTATTATAAGATATTGGGCTCTGTGTTAGGAAAAGAAATCTCCAACTCCAGCATCAGTGGATTGCAAATAGTTTACTTTCATAGACTCATGAGGTCAACTTAAATCCCCAAATTAATTGTTGATTTAAGTTGACTTCAATAGGCCAAATTTCAAATATCCCAAGCCCAACTGCAATCCACCTCCAACACACCTGCTTGAAAGAAGGTAGGATGGGAAATCATAGAATCCCTACAGTGCAGAGGGAGGTCATCCAGCCCATCGATTCTCCAATACAGCATCTTATTCAGGACCCATCCCTGCAACCCCATGTACTTACCCCACTAATCCCCCAAAACTACACATCTTGGAACTCCAAGGGGCAATTTACCATGGCTAATCCGTCTAATCTGCACATCTTTGGAATGTCAGAGGAAACCAGAGCACCTTGGGGGAAACCCACCCAGACACGGGGAGAACGTGCAAACGCCACACAAACAGTTGCCCAAGGCCAGAATTGAACCCAGGTCCCTGGCGATGTAAGGCAGCAGTGCTAAGCACAGTGCCATTGTGTTGCCCATGGGAGCAGATGATCAAATTGCTCTCGAGGGGTGGACCCATTTTTTTCAATACGTTAACAGGCTGTACATCTCTCAATTTTTCACAGCCTCTTAGATTTAACAGCTGTGGACTGGGTTTCCTGGGGCTCCGGAAATTCAGCTGCTAAGAGGAAGGCAGGAAGAGCTGAATCTATCAAGTTAATGCCTTTGCAGCACTGCTTGTTGTCCCGGGGTGGTGGGGGTGGGCAAGCTTGCTTATTCCCTCCACCAAGCCACACTGCTTCTCTCTCCATGATTGGTCTCCCTCCTCACGATTCAAAATCCGATCTCCAACTCACTCACTTGCCCTTCTCCAACGCCTGACCTGCAACCTCTTCCTTCCTCCTCTCTGCTCCCCAGTTACAACCTTCTAGTGCAGGCTTTCCCACCGAACAACCAGGGAGCCTCTCAATCTGGAAGCTGCAGGTCAGGAAACAGAAGAAAAAGAGCAATTTAAACAATGTCATGAAACTCTGCTGTTAAATTCTGCAGGACTTCTACATTCCCGGCATTGCCATGTTTCCTCAGTGCTATAAGCAAGCTCTGATGCGCCTCCTTATAAATATAGAGCCTTTTTTTTATATCTGCTTCTGATCATGTATCTGCAGAGAGGTGAATATGGCTGGTGTGGTTCAGCTGTATAACTGCAACAGCTTTACGTAGAATTACACCAAATATACAACAAAGAAGCAGTCCATTTGGCCCACCTGATCTGTGCTGGTATTTATGCTACACCTGAGCCTCCCCCATTTGACTTTATGTAACTCCATTAACATGTCATAGAATCATAGAATCCCGACAGTGCAGAAGAAGGCCATTCAGCCCATCGAGCCAGCACCGACAACAATCCCATCGAGACCCTATCCCTGTAACCCCATGCATTTACCCAGCTGGTTCACCCTGACACTAAGGGGCAATTTAGCACGGCCAATCCACATAACACACACATCTTTGGACTGCGGGAGGAAACCGAAGCAACCGGAGGAAACCCATGTTGACACAGGGAGAATGTGCAAACTCCACACAGACTGTCACCCAAGGTCAGAATTGAACCTGGGTCCCTAGCGTTGTGAGGCAGCAGTGCTAAGCACTGTGCCACCTTATATTCCTTTCTCCCTCATATACTTTGCTGCCCTCCCAAAAAATGCATCTATGTTATTTGCTTCAGGTACGCCATGTGGTAGCAAGATCCACAATCTCACTAGTTTGTAAACATTGCCCTATTTATAAGAGAAGACTTCGCAGACATCATTTTGCACATGTTTTACCAGGAAGGGTGATTGTCAGGAAGGTTCGGTCATATATTAGAATGATATTCTAAGCATCTATTCTTTAGCATTGACAGTATAGCCACATATTGCAAATGATCTATACGGTACACTGCCTCAAGCACTCTATCCATTCACAATCATCTGGTTTCATGGCTGCCTAACGCGTAAATATAGCATGACATTGATGTCTGCTGCGTCTCATCAGGACAGATTTTAATCTTGGTTGTGTGTGAGAACGAAAAAAATGTCATTAACCATCTTGCCCTCATCAGAAAACGTGTTCTGCCAGTCAGTCATTAAGCAGCATTGATAATAGTCAGACAGGAATCTAGCGTCTGGGCGACTTTGGCCTTCAGGTTGAAGGAGCCAAACTGGAGATGAATGGTTATGTGAGAAAGTAAAATAAAATTAAATTGGGAGGAATACCATGTTTTCCTCTGTGGGGCTTGTTAATGTGGTTTGCATGTGTCTGAAACTTATCCATGGAGCAATCATTTTGGGCATTACGACATGATGCCAAGCCACAGATACTGATTTATTCACAGGAAATTCAGAGTGTAATAAGAAGTAGGCTTTATTTCATTTAACAGAATTTTTGGCCGTACAGCAAGGGAGGTTAACATTATTACTGCAAAATAGGCTGTGGCAAATATTGACATAAATTTACCTCAAAAACATGCGTCCATTAACTTATGTGAGAATAAAAGGTGCAATTCAATTCTCAACTATTTGACCAAACTATGATTAGTGTTGCCAATTCTCCAAGGGAAACAAAATATCCCCATTTGACTCTCCGGGGTTGGTCTTGACGCTTGGGTGACTGATCAGTGACTGGTTGGGCCATCTGTTCTGGCAGTGAAATGACTCCTTCGATTTTGATGCCTCGACATTATTTACGTTTGTCAGGCGGACTGCAGGGTGCCAAACAGGTGTCATCATGAAGCTCATCCGATTAAGGCCTCGAGATCAGTCCAGAGAAGCCACCAGAATGGTAAGTTGAAGAGGGAGGAATCATAGTCACAGAAAGTAGGGAAACTGGGACTTGCTCCTGCTCCCACGAAGCTCTCAATAATTATTTAATGCTTGCCTTTGGTGGTCTCTTCAATTTCATGGCCCATGTGCACAGCACAGGCTCTGACCAGTTCCAACCTAAAACAGCAATCAGGGTCTTACCACATAGTCCAGATTAAATATATATTATCTGTCCATATCATACATCATCTGAACCTGGTGGGCATTTTGGACAACTTTCAAAATGGAGTTGGTTGCAGTACCAGTATTAGTTGGGCAATAAGGCAATTAATACCATTTGAGACCCCATTACCACCCAATGACTGCCTGGTTGGTGCAGTGAAATACAGCAGCCGGGAATCTCCCAAAGAAAATTCTAAGTGCTGAATTCGCATGAACACTGGAGTAACTCCCATCAATTTTTTTTCGTGGGATTTTCAGAATGAATCTACACCACTCTGCAGAGTGCCCTAACGTGATTCACTCTGAAAATCAGGGGACAGGGCCTACTCCCGCTGGAGAGGCCAGCAGCATAGCGCTGAGCGGGCCACTGCGCATGCACCGATTTGTCAGAGCTGAGATCGGCGCCAAATGTCCTAGGGAACCTCCATCGGCCCCCTTCACTCCAGCAGGGTCAGGAAGCTGTTGTAAACCCCGCTGGAATGAAGCAGCCCTGGCGGGGATGGGAGACACTCACGGCCCAGAGACTTCTGCCCTGGGCCTGCTAATCAGAGGCAAATACTCCTTTAAATATTGTAATCAGTTCTGCGCCAATTTCCAACACGGAGCTGATGACTCCAAAAATGTTAGCCCCGAAATGTGTGGAGGCCATGGCACCTATTGGGGAGCCTGCTAAACTGCCTCCGCAACTGGGAGACATCAGCGCTGGGAGAATTGCCCCCAACATCTCTTAGGTTGCACTCTTCAAGTTTCCATTTTGAGTAAGGCAATGCAAGTAGATATGTGTCAGAGCCCTAGGTGACTGAATGGGTGGTTTCTTGGTTGACACTCCAGTGTCATACTGTGGGAGCGCTGCATGCTGAAGGTGCCGTCCATCAGACAAGACATTAAACCAAGGTCCCATGTGCACTTACAAGGCTTTGAATGTGATCAGGGGAGTTCTGCCTCGTGTTCCAGCCAATGTGAGTCTCTCAACAAGCATCACTTAAAACAATTGTCCTGGTCAATGCCACATTGCTGTTGTGAGATTTACTGTGTACAAATTGTAGCAATGTGTGAAATGTGACAACCAATCATTTCCATGAGTACCTCATTGACTGTAAAGCACTTTGGGATGCCCTGAGATCAGACAGGTACTAAATAAAAGCAATTCTTCCCTTTTTATTTCACTATCTATTCTGGTTATTATTCACAACCCTGTCCATGAGCTTCAAACACTGGCCTGTAGGAGAGGAGTAGAGAGAGACAACATTTGGTTTGCAATAACTGTTGGGATCCCTACTTCAGATTGCTATCCAGTGATCCTTATTGCAAGGTGGATGTGTGTGATGCACGTACATTTTAGGTCAAACTCAGCTATTATACCCACCCATGGGCGAGGTATTGGTGGCTGCCCAATTTCCAATAGCTCTTTTAAGGGAGAAGGCAATTAAGTGACTGAAAGGGGAAACGGTGCATACTCCATTACTGTGACCCATGAATGTTTGGTGGCACCCACACTGAGTCACAACATAAGAGAAAGAGAACGCTGAGAGATAATGGCATTTATTCAGCCAGTTACTTGGCAGTTCCAAGCAAGCCTGAAGTGACTGCTGAAGCAGGCAGCAAGATTGGATTTCAGTGATGAATGAGTTGCAGATAAGATTCCAGCATTTGAGTTGCTTAAGGGTTTCTATCGTCTCTTAACAATCAAAATAGCAGCCACACTTCCTATCAAACGTTTCCAGTTCCTTGTGCTTTGCAAAAAATTTAGAAGTCTGTAATACAAACACCTCTGGCTAAAACATGGACTAAAGCCCAGTGATCATTATCAAGAGGTTATCAGACACATTGGCATCTGTTGCATAGCTTAAGGAGAAGCTGCAAACTATTTGTGCTTTCATCACTTCACATTAGCTATGGGTGTGTTTCTTTTCTGAATTAGCATGCAGAGTAAATTAAGAATTGAATATAGTGGGTGTTTGCAATGTCGTGTAATTGTTTAGACGTACTTAAGTCCTCATATGTGTAACTTGAGAATGCAAGGCATCAAAATAATTGCTCCTCTGAGCATTTAACAGCCTGACAGTGGTTGCATAGCTCCCTGTTCACGAGAACAATATTATCATAGTTTTTTTTTCTGGATCCATTTAAGAAGTGCGCGTTCTAACCTGGCTTGCAGGCAGGAATTCAGAAGTAGTGCAAAAACAGCTAATCCCGCTCACCACAAGATTCAAAGTGCAGCGTTGCTAATAGATCAAGAATGCTCGTCATTTTAGGAGCATTGTGGTAACTCAATACATGCTTGTTCATGTATTCCTCAATGTATGAGAATATAGCCGAGCCACCTCATTATCATGCTTAGTTTTGACAGCTCGGTTTTATGCTGCAACCGTCTGTAGCATTGGGTGGGCATCTTAAAACAAAATGAGGCAAATAAAAACAGAATTTAATATCCTGATATCTCACCTACATAACACAACCTATCTGCCTGACAGTGAGATGTATAACATTAACTTCAAGAAACAAAATACCGGTCTCTCAAGGCTGATGTTGGATAAGCAAATTTTCATAGGGCTTTCCGTAAAAATGTTTGCAGAAAAGGATATGTCACAATCAATCTAATTCCTGCAAGTGCCTTTAACAATATGTTTTTGGCATAATATTACAAATGGGAATGACAATTAAACAACACTTTTGCTTCTCTGTAAGACATTTTACATGGAAAAACAGCTCAAGGCACCTCACAGAGGCCTAGTTGAAGAAGTGCAGGGGAATTCTCCCAATGTCCTGTCAAAAGATTATACCTCAGTAAATGTTATTAAAGCAGCTGTTTGTGGGAGCTTGCTGTGCACAAAATTGCCAGCGTGTACCCACCTGATGAGAACTGCACTTCAAAATGACCTCACTGGTGCTGAAATGCTTGGGGATGTCCTGAGATTGTGAAGTGTCATGTTTTTGATTTGATTTGATTTATTATTGTCACATGTATTAACATACAGTGAAAAGTATTGTTTCTTGTGCGCTACACAGACAAAGCATACCGTTCATAGAGAAGAAAACAAGAGAGTGCAGAATGTAGAGTTACAGTCATAGCTGGGGTGTAGAGAAAGATCAACTGAATTCAAGGTAGGTCCATGCAAAAGTCTGATTGCAGCAGGGAAGAAGCTGTTCTTGAATCGGTTGGTACGTGACCTCAGACTTTTGTATCATTTTCCCAGTGGAAAAAGATGGAAGAGAGAATGTCTGGGGTGCGTGGGATCCTTGATTATGCTGGCTGCTTTTCCGAGGTGGTTGAGTGTTAGTTCTTTCTTTCTTTAAATTGTGCGACTCAATGTGTGGTGATAATTGACAAGCATCAGCCCAGATACATTTAATAACAGTAACTTTATTTAACAATAGTATTGACCCCCCACTTGGGTGGGGTGCAGGATGTGGTGGGCGGGTGGGAGGGTAGTGTGGCTTGTAAGCAGTTAATAAAAGTGGAACAGTATCTACGCTAATAGCAAGATCAATGAAAATTATCAGTGACTTTCCCTCTCATAGTTTTCCACTTACCCATCCAAAGTGAAACTCCAACACCGAACTAAACACAGTACACCACCGACGAGGAAATTGAGTTAGAGAAATTAGGAGAGCCCCAGGCTCGAGCTCCAAACTGTGCAGAGTTAAAATGTCTCAAGCAGCAACGTCCTTTCAACTTGCAACACAGTGTGAAGGAAGGGGGAGAAAAAAGTCTCTTGATCACAACCCACTAACCCCTGCTGGAAAACCCACTTGTATGGTCCCCAGGGTTGGCTTTGATTGCTCTGTACTGGTCTGCGTGTTTGAAGAACACATTGAGGCACACTGGTGGAAACACTGTGGCCTCCCTTCAGGCAGAATGTGCTAGTAATATTCCAAATACATGAGGCAACAGGTTACATGTCCTACTGTCCCTGTGCTTTCTGTAAATCTCTGGCTCTACCCTGGGCTGTGGGAACACATTCACCACTTTACCCACAACAACCCCCCACCCCCACAACCCCAATTCAGATGACAATCCCGTTTAAAATGCTAGTTTTTAAAAAATGTTTAATTCATTCGTGGGACACGGGCATCGCTGGCTGACCAGCATTTATTGTTCATCCCTAGTTGCCCAAGGCAAGGCCGTTTCAGAGGGCAGTTGAGAGTCAACCACATTGCTGTGGTTCTGGAGTCACATCAAGGCCAGACCAGGTGAGGGTGGCAAATTTCCTTCCCTGAAGGACATTAGTGAACCAGATGAGTTTTCCAACAATTGACAATGGTTTCATGGTCATCAGTAGATTCTTAATTCCAGATATTTTTTCATTGATTTCAAATTCCACCATCTGCCGTGGCGGGATTCGAAGCCGAGTCCCCAGAACATTAGCTGAGTTTCTGTATTAATAGTATAGCGATAACACCACTAGGCCATCACCTCCCCAACAGACATAGCACCCTGACTGAGATTTCACAACTGGAATGGTTGGGGTACGCTCAGGATCAGGTGGGGGTCCAGCCATAAAGGAATTTTATTATTGTGGGGCTGAGAAGAGGAGGAATGCTCATCCACGCAACCAGACTGCAATGCAATTCTCCATCCACAACCCGTCCCACCCCAAGCTTGAACAAGTCCCAACACACCTCCAAATCCATGGATTTACCTGTTCTGTTCCGATCAGGTGAAATTTTCCTATTTTATGACTAAGTGTTGTGGTGGGTGCAGGAACATGGAGTGCTTCCAACGGCAGAGGCTGATGGGAAAACACGCCAAATCTTCCAGTCCTGACCTCATTAATTATGCACCTGGGTGTTTTACGCTGTAGCCAGTGACAGGGCAGGCCTGGGTGACTTGTAGTTCACCAGTGTGTCTGGGCACTGTGTTGAAAAGGCGCACAACATCTTTGACCCTTGATCAAAGTAAGAAGGTGGCCTCCTAACAATGAAGACAGGTCTTGGGGAGCACTCTGGAACCAGAAGGTGGACCTCCTGAGGACAACGATGGATCTCCGGGAGCATTGCTGGAAGATGGATCTCCTCCATGACATTGAATCTGCTCCCCCCACCCACTTCCCAGGTCCAGGGTTGGTGGTGGATTTCATCCCAAACTCCGGAGGTAGCCTGAGGTATTGTTCAGGTGAGTCCCAACATCTGCATGACACTTTTGTTCCAAACATGTTTCACACTGGCTTGTTTTCCGAGCGGCACATGGAGAATCTGGCATGTGGGGGAAGTGGGGGTGAGGCCGTCATTTCCATCCCAATAACAGGAATTCAAATGAGGTCCACGGTGGCCTCTGATGGGTTTTCCCACCTGCCATGGCGGACACTGGCGGAAGATCCGGCTGTAACTTCACGCCGGCATGAATCCGATTTCTGGGCCTTCCACCATAATCTCCCACTGTGTTCACCATCAAGCAAGAGCTTTGGGGAATTCTGCCTATGTTGCAGTAGCATTGAGCCAGCCACGTTTGTTTTTATTCATTCACAGGATGTGGGTGTCACTTGCTAGGCCAGCATTTATTGCCCGTCCCTGACAACCCTTGAGAAGGTGGTGATGATGTCCTAGAACTGAGATGATTGACCTCCAACATCCACAACCATCTATCTCCCTTTGTGCCAGGTATGACTCCAGCCAGCGGATGCGTCAAAACACTCAATTTCCTCTTGCCAGGCTGGCCCTTGTAAGCCGCTACCTTCAAAACAGGCTGGGCTTCTGTTGGTGTTTTACCAGTAGTTAGAATCTAATCCAGTGTTTTTGCCTCATTCTGTAGGAAAGACAATTCTCAGTCGGGGCAGAAAATGGTAGCTTCCAACAATAGAACTGTAACTATGGCATGAGTCATAGAATCACAGACTCCTACAGTGCAGAAGGAGGCCATTCGACCCATCGAGTCTACACCGACCACAATTCCACCCAGGCGTGATCCCCATAACCCCATGCATTTACCCCTAGCTAGTTCCCCTGACACGAAGGGGCAATTTAGCATGGCCAATCCACCTAATCCGCACATCTTTGGACAGTGGGAGGAAACCGGAACACCCGGAGGAAACTCATGCAGACATGGGGAGAATGTGCAAACTGTACATAGACAGTGACCCAAGCTGGGAATTGAACGCAGGGCGCTGTGAGGCAGCAGTGCTAACCACTGTGCCGCCCTCAACGAATTTAAAAAAGAGATGAGGAAATCGAGAAAAACAGTGTAAAGATTGGAACATGGGGCTCCAGCATGGTGATAGACAATAAGCGAAAGAAGCTGTGGAAATGTTTTAAACAGTTGATCTAGGATTAAAAGATTACGCCAAAGGTCAGGAACTTTTTCATGCTCGCCAAGCTCCTGTGTCAGTACTGAATACCTTCCCTTTTATTAGAGAAAGCAAATGGAGCTGTTTACCTACTCAATACTATTTCTGGAACTTTAGCTAGTGAAAAAGATTAAGTAATCAAAGAACAAAAGAACAAAGAACAAAGAAAATTACAGCACAGGAACAGGCCCTTCTGCCCTCCAAGCTGCAGCAACCATGCTGCCCGACTGAACTAAAATCCCCTACCCTTCCGGGGACCATATCCCTCTATTTCCATCCTATTCACGTATTTGTCAAGACACCCCTTAAAAGTCACTACTGTATCCGCTTCCATTACCTCCCCCGGCAACGAGTTCCAGGCACCCTCTGTGTAAAAGATCTGCCTCGTACATCTCCTTTAAACCTTGCCCCTCGCACCTTAAACCTGTGCCCCCTAGTAATTGACTCTTTCACCCTGGGAAAAAGTTTCCGACTATCCATTCTGTCCATGCCTCTCATAATCTTGTAGACTTCTATCTACAAGATTATGAGGGGCATAATCAGGTCGCCCCTCAACCTCCGTCGTTCCAGTGAAAACAAACCAAGTTTCTCCAACCTCTCCTCATAGCTAATGCCCTCCATACCAGGCAACATCCTGGTAAATCTTTTCTGTACCCTCTCCAAAGCCTCCACATCCTTTAAAAATCCTTTTTAAATAAGTACGCACACATAACGTAGAGATTTAACAATATGACTGAGGCTATTTTTACAGATTCAGATCCAGCTTGGTAGAAACTGATTTACACTGAAATCATATTCTCAGACCCAAGAGACAACTGAGAGCAAATGCAAATGACAGCGACCTTGGTCTTTGGAATAGTTAATTGGTGCAAATCACTGCTCATACAGTACTGGATGTCAGACAAGCAGTTTGATAATGTATCAACAGTAAAGGAGTTGAGAGAGGGGGAGTGGTGAGGTAGAACTGGATGTGTCAGCATGTAAGTGAAAACTACTGCTGTGTTTACGGCTGATGCCATGGAAGGGCAAGTTGCGGAGAAGTGGGAGGGGACCAAGCAGGAAGTGGGAGGGGACCAAGCAGGAAGAGAAACCATTGTAAATAACACACACAGAAAATGCTGGGAAATTTTAGCAGGCCTGACAGCATCTGTGGAAAGGGAATAGAGTCAACGTTTTGAGTCAGGATGACCCTTCTTTTCTTTGTTTTCTTTGTTCTTTGGCTCTATTCTCTCCCCACAGATGCTGTCAGACCTGCTGAGATTTTCCAGCATTTTCTGTTTTTGTTTCAGATTCCAGCATCCACAGTATTTTGCTTTTATCATTGTAAATGACACATTGGCTATGGTTAGATAGATTAAATAAATAAGAATGATCTACAATAATAAGTGACTTTGACTGTGCAGTGCTGAATGACAACTGGTTGGCGTCATCTGATTCTGAGTAATATATTTAGACATAAATTCCACATAAAGCAAGAAGCAGTACACATTAATGCCAACTTAGTATGTGCTGACTCATTCCATTGTAGATCATCGATAGAGCAAATTGTAAATACAGAATGTATTGAATGATACCTGCAGTAATCTGGTAAATAGTGGGTCAAAGAGGCATTGAGTCCAGTTTTATTATACAATTAATGCTAAGGCTGACAGTGTTCTCCGTTATTTATGGACAAATCAGATAGCAGTTAAATGACTGCACAGATGCAGTTAAATGCAGCAATTGAGAAGTGGTCGGCTAAGCATTTCTCAATAACCTTCCCGAAGGGAACACCTCGTCATCTGTCTGACCATACGGATACATTGAACAGTGTGACATTCCTTATGAATAAGTTCACCGGAAAACACCTGTTCATTTCATTATTACTGTTCTTTTAATAGTATGGTAACATTTAATTATCACGAAACAACATCCCTGGTACTGAAAATTAACTTTCAGAGGCATGGGATGGAACTTTCCCGCCCCGCCCGCCATGGGAATCGTAGCGGCTGGGACATGGACCATTCAAAGGTCCGTTGACATCAGGTGGGATTTTTTGGTGTTGGGGCAAGCATGGTTGGAAAATCCCATCCACGTACCGGAATTTTACTGCCTCATCCGTCCGTGGCTTGTAAGATCCCACCTGAGGCCAACAGGGAATGCCAATCTGCGAGCCTCGCCCGCCGCAATTCCGAGGCGCGCATGCCGGTAAAATTCCGGCCATGGAGTCTCATTCCTTCAACTTTTAATTATTGTTGGAAATTTGCATTTTTAAAAAATTATTTCTTTCTAGTTGCTCTCTCTCAGAAATAACTCTTTTTTTCACTTTCTGTACCTGATTTGACACTGAATTCATTACTCCAGATCACGATTCCTCACTGCTCATTAGCAACTCTTCAATCAGTTTGGTTACAGAGATATGCAGTTGCTCGCCCCATTCTCACAGGTGACAGATACCCTAAAGTAAAGTTTATTTATTAGTCACAATTAAGACTTACATTAACACTGCAATGAAGTTACTGTGAAATTCCCCTAGTTGCCACACTCCGGCACCTGTTCGGGGTCAATGCACCTAACCAGCATGTCTTTCAGACTGTGGGAGGAAATCGGAACACCCGGAGGAAACCCATGCAGACACGGGGAGAACATGCAAACTCCACACAGACAGTGACCCAAGCCAGGAATCGAACCCGGATCCCTGGCGCTGTGAGGCAGCAGTGCTAACCACTGTGCCACTGTGTTGCCCTGTAGAAAGCTCTGTGCTGTTTGAACTCGCTGTACACAAACTTGGGGAAAGTAGATAGATAAATGCAAGTTGTTTGCTGCTCACGACAAAATCTGGTCCGGTTAAGTTGCCAGGCATTTAAATCACTCAATAAAACAGAACCTGTTGAAAATCCAGACAAGTTGGCATTTCAGGTGCAGATCCTGTTTTCATTTCAGATTTCCAGCACCTGGAATATTTTATCTTTCATCTAAAACACTCAGAAGAGTTCAGTGCACTTTCTTTTACTAATCATGTAAAGCCTTTTATTGTATATCTTGAATTCTACATGTGGATCATTATAGTAAATATAAATTTTGCACAATAATGATGAATGCATTGTGAGGCTGGAATTCCCACCCACGAACACACTTTATTTCTCATAACCAATGGGTAATGCGTTGTTTTAAAGTTTATTTCACTGGTGTCACAAGTAGGCTTGCATTAACACTTCGGTGAAGTTACTGTGAAAATCCCCTAGTCGCCACACTCTGGCGCCTATTTGGGTACACTAAGGGAGGATTTAACATGGCCAATGCATCTTGCCAGCACATCTTTCAGACTATGGGAGGAAACCAGAGCATCCAAAGGAAACCCATGCAGTTACGGGGAGACCGTGCAGATTCCACGCAGGGAATCAAACCGGGGACCCTGGCGCTGTGAGGCAGCAGTGCTAACCACTGTGCCACTTTCGGGTTGTGGAAAAGCATATGATTCCCATCACCCCAAGGAAAAGGCTTGTTGTGGATGCAGAGATGTTCATGTGGCACAAATTCAGGAGGTTCATGCACATTCTTTAGAATAACATTCAGCATGCAAACAGCAACTGCTGAAAACAACTAGAAAACTCAGTGATTTCCACATATGACTTGCTTGCTGCTTGTGTCTAATTTTCTGCAAGCTTCCCATCATTTATCGTTCTCTTTAACCATTCAGTATTTTTAAATTGAACTCACTGAGGCAATCTGGACGATCCAACCTGTAATACACACATTCCACTGAAATCGATTAAATGGAAATTAGGCAGGTTCTAAGACAGGATGATGATCCATTCCATCGGACTACCCAGCCCGACGATGAAGGTGAATGTTCACCTCAATGTCCTTTTAGTATATCTGTAGATTTAGACAGGCCTTCATATGATGAAGTATAAGGCATAACGGCTACCAATGCCCTTCAAAAAAAAAATTCCAAGCCATAAGATTATGACTTTAGGGAGACAAAGAAAAGCTCTTCCCGGTAGCAGATGATACAAGGATGGGAGGAAACAGAATTAAGGTTTTGGACAAGAGATACAAGAAGGATGTAAGGAACAACTATTTTACACAGTGAGTGCTAATGACCTGGAATTCGCTGCCTTGGGAAGTGGTGGAAGCAGAAACAATGAACGATTTCAAAAAGAAATTGGATGGACCCTTGAGAGAAATAAACTTACATGGGTTTCGAGGATAGAGTAAGGGAATGGGACAGATTGGATTTCTCGGCAGCGGGTATGAACTCAATGAAGTGAATAGCTCTTTCTGTGCCGTTATGACTCTACAGAATTTGACTTTGATGCTTCACATCTTTTTTGGGCAATCTTTACAGTGACCCTATTCTCGGGTAGCATAGTGGTTAGCATTGCTGCCTCACAGCGCAGGGACCTGGGTTCGATTCCCGGTTTGGGTCACTGTCGGTGCGGAGTTTGCACGTTCCCCCCGTGTCTGCATGGGTTTTCTCTGTGTGCTCCGGTTTCCCCCCACAGTCCAAAAGACGTGCTGGTTAGGTGGATTGGCCATGCTAAATTCTCCCTCCGTGTGCCCGAACAGGCACTGGAGTGTGGCAGCTCAGGGATTTTCACAGTAACTTCATTGCAGTGTTAATGTAAGCCTACCTGTGACTCTAATAAATAAACTTTAAACTTGGAAAAGAGCATTGATGGACCCAACAAATGACACAGTAGGATGTAATGTTAGCCTTCATCACATAAATGAAATTGTTTTGTTAAATCTCTTCATTTGCAATAGGTGAGAATCGAGATTCATAATCTTTGATGAACCGTGTTAAGATTTAATAACTTAATTGGAAGGTTTGTTACCATGACTTCCTCTCGTGATGTAAATAGCCTGGTAAATGGCAATTAATGGGTACACTGATCGTGAGACTTGTTTAGGATCCTAAAAAAGAGAAAAAGATTTGAGCAGTGACAGGAATGTAATTCTGTCCGCAATTTTTGCCAAGACTGAGCGAGCACACAGGATGAAGAAGTGATAGAACAAAAGGAGAGAGATCTGTGGTTGAAACCTTGTGTCTGCAGATAACGGATGGTGCAGCTCAGCACTTGGCCTCCTCTTTGATGAATACTGAGATTGAGGTGATGATACGAATGCTTCCTCTGTGCCATTCCATCTCATCAAGCTATAGTCCAGCATTTTAGCTGCATATGAAAATAAAGTTTCAGGCTACGGTTGACAATTACTGATTACTACCACATTCCTCAGGCAGCCCCTTAACAATTTATGCCTCTGTTCTTCTGTTCACACATTCTGATCACCAAATGGACACTTTTAGTACCTTTCTCAGCTTTCTTCATCATCATTTACATTCCCTTTGTCCAATTACAGCCTCCCACCCCCACCCTCATAATACAAATCTGTTCTGATTTTGTTTGCTTTTAGCTCTGACAAAGAGTTATCCAGACTCAAAACATTGGTTCTATTCTCTCTCCACAGATGCTGCCAGAACTGCTGAAATTCTCCAGCATTTTCTGTTTTTGTTTCAGATTCCAGCATCCACAGTATTTGGTTTTATTTCATTATATAGTTGACCATTGCTGTTCATTAATACACATTAGGAATCTCTGAGATGCAAAATAATCATTGGTGCCCTTACAGAAGATGGGACAGCTTGGCATTTACTGATCTGTTAATCCAGACCCTAAGGAAATCAGTAACTAGTCATTTCTGAGCAGGTTAGAGAAGTCCCAGAGAAATAGTTGATGTGGTCATAGCAAGTGCAGTTAAACAGGTGATGCTGGCTTCTAATCACTCTGTCATGTCTGCTTCCATGCAATAACATGCAAAGGTAACCTGTGATTGGGGTGCTTCAGCATAAGGGTTAGACAGACACTGGCATCTCACCAAGTGAAATTTTTGAAATCTGCACCCCAAACTGGATTGAAATTATGATGACTGTGGTAAACCACTGTTATATGTTATCTGTAGTGGTTAACCACCGTAGTTAGTATTTCTCAGTACCTGTATATGTGGCACATCCGCGTCGGTTCCGCCCAAGTCTCCTCCCCCCTGGTCTGGGTATAAAGGCGGTGGCTCCTCCCCCCCTTGCTCTCAGTTCAGACCAGATCACCGACAGGGATGGCTCCAAGTTCTTGCCAATAAAAGCCTATTTGTCTTGCTCCCAACTAGTCTCGGCTCGATTGACAGTGCATCAATGAAATCGTCCCCATATGCTTATCTAACAGTGGTTAGCACTGCTGCCTCACAGCGCCAGGGACCACGGTTCAATTCCGGCCTTGGGTGAATGCCTGTGTGGAGTTTGCACATTCTCCCCGTGTCTGTGTGGGTTTCCTCTGAGTGCTCTGGTTTCCTCCCACATTCCAAAGATGTGCATGTTAGGTAGATTGGCCATGCTAATTGTCCCTTAGTGTCCAAAGATATGTAGGTTAGGGGGATTAGCGGGATAAATGCATGGGTTTACAAGTATAGGTGGGCCTGGGTAAGATGCGCTGTTGAAGAGTTGGTGCAGACTTGGTGGGCCAAATGGCCTCTTTCTGCACTGCACAGATTCTATGATCCCCTCCCCGAACTCTTTCACCTCAGGCACAGGGTTAATTTCTCCTTTAAAGTAGGAATTTCGGATGAACATAACATTCAATCATCAATATCCCGTAGATTAATTTCAGCTCCCCTTGAGCAGCTCCCCTAGCTATTAATGGATACTTACTACTAGAGGTGAAATGGGACCTTTAGATCTTGGCAGCTTATTAGACAGATTACTATTAATTGGGATCAATGTGCATTTAATCATTTCATTGCCTTTGATTTCATGGGTATCGAAAGTCTGCATTTGTTCACCACATCAGTATTCTAATTTTTCCAGATTGCTGTATAATTGTTTGTGCATGTATCCTTTCTTTTGAGAGAGTTTTGGAAACTTTTTCCACTCTGTTCACCCCACTTACCAATGTAAAATCAGTCAATTACATTATACTTACTTGCCTGGAGAGCTAAAGGATAACATTCTGATTCTCAATCAGTATGATGTGATGTGGCAAATCAGTCTGATTTAAGATTTTTCCCAGATCAGTATCATTTACCTCTTTCATACAATTCAAATTGTTACAAAAGCAAGTGCAGCCGTCACAAAAAATCATCAACCTAAAATCATCAACCTTGTTTCCCTCTCCATAGATACCGCCTGACCTGCCAAGTACTTTCCAGCGCTTATGACCGAAGATTTTTGTTTTCTTATCTCCATACTTTTCTCTTGGAGATGAATTTGCAGTCATAGTATTAATACTCCTTCTGTGACCCCAACCATCTTTGCATCCACGGTCGCTCATATAGGACTAACTTCCTTCAGAGTTTTATGGACTTCCCCAGCCTATATGGTAAAGGTAAAGTCACTGTAGTCCTAGATGACCATAGGCTGCTCTCCCCTTGGAGGGAAAGAACTGACTGGTTAACCTGAGAATCACCACATCTCAGGCAAGAGGCAAGGTTGAGAAGGATGAATAACCTCGGTATGGGAATTGAACCCGCGCTGTTAGCGTCCGGCTGCATCACGAACCAGCTATCCAGCCAACCAACCCATATGATGAGTGGCAGCGAAAGGGGACTCTACACTCAGGGTGGAATTTTCCACTCCAGCCAAAGTGAATGGACTTTTGAATGGCTTGCTGCATTTTCCAGTCCCGCCCCCTTCATGATAGGGTCACAAAATTCCACAAGTATCCCGCTGGAGGTCCATTCTTTATTATCAGGAAACTGTGGGTTTGAACCCTGCAACTTTTGACTCGGAAGCGATATGCCACCACTAAGCCATGGGCTTTCCCTTTGACTCATGTGAGACTTAGCAAATCATTACTTGTAAATGTGAACCTCAATGAAGACCAGGATTCAGCATTGGATCTTCTGACTGAGCATCCAGAACTCAAAAGTTACTTTTAGTTGTATACATGTGTAAAACACACTGGATTCCTCAGAATTTCTCAAAATAAATAAGGAAAGTGCCACAGGAGTGGTACGGTGGCACAATGGTTAGCACTGCTGCGTCACAGCGCCAGGGACCCCGATTCAATTCCGGCCTTGGGTTACTGTCTGTGTGGAATTTGCACATTCTCCCCATGTCTGGGTTTCCTCCCACAATCCAAAGATGTGCAGGTTAGGTTGATTGGCCATGCTAAATTAATTAGTGTCAGGGAGGTTAATAGGGTAAATATGTGGTGTTATGTGAATAGGGCCTGGGTGGGATTGTGGTCGGTGCAGATTCAATGGGCTGAATGGCCTCCTTCTGCACAGTAGGGATTCTATGATACACAGCCAAAATTTTTGTTACTTCCAATTTTCTGTAATTGCAAATCTACAGATTTAGCAAGGCCCATCTTGTCACAAGGACATTTCTGTAAGCTGATTATAGAGTGGCATCGGCAGGGGTTGCAGAACTGCTTCTGGCCTGAACCAGCCCACCCTAAAGCTGCACTTTAACCTTCAGGAGGTCATGAGGAGTCAAGAGGCCTTGTGGGAGACACCAGCGTTGGAAACACGAGGAGGAGGAATTTATTTTTAAAAATCCGTAAATGTATTCTTTATAACCTTTTGGAGTCTAATCTAAAAATGTTGTGGACAATGAATTAGTGGGAAAAAGACCTGATTTCACAGGTATCTTGGATTGTCAGTTTATTTTTTTGCCCCCATAGGGTCCATTTGGAAGGAATATTTTAGCTGTCTTGTTACCAGCTGTACCATTTCATAGCAGTATTAGCAAAAATGACAAAATGATGTGACAGACTTTTTAAAACACACAATTAATTAAGTATCGTGTCACTTAGGTATTATTTACAGTGCAATTTTAAGCTGGTACACTAACCTTCTCGTTTTAATCACTTGCCATAAATTATTTTGACAGCATCACTTAACTGTGTCAAAGGATTTTTCCTCCACCTTCTCAGTCAAAGCTGCGGACCCCGTTTTATTCCCACATTCAATCGACCCGTCTCCTGCCCAAGTGTTTTGCATCAGGTACCCTCATCAATCAGGGACCCCAGCAGCCAACTAAGAACAGAAATAGCAAGATATAATTGTATTTCTCCCTTCACCAGTTGATACATATGGGCGTGCTACACTCTAAAACATCCCAGTGTAAAAAAATAAGTAACCATCATTGGGTAGGTCCAGTGCCCACTTATTTCCCATTACCCAGAAGAGTTTCGCTTGAGAACATATATTCTGTCAGGCACTGAGTTCACTTTAGCCAGAAAAAAGCACCAGTTTTTCTCAATTTTTACTTGACTTATCTGCTATTTAGAATGTGTATCCCTGCGAATAAATTTATCGCTAATAATTCAAACTGTGACAGGGTAATCAAGAATAACATGTGGGCGGGTGAAATATACACAGAGCAGCAAATTAGGAGAGCTCTTGATCTAATAAAGTCATAAATAACGCTTCAAGCCTGGGGCTGTATGGGACCTGCTCGTATAACAGGGAAAGCGGAAAAAAACACAGGCTGACAGTATAGTGCTCATTGTCCAGTAATAGCTTGATTACCCCAGGAAAAAATGCAGGCGGTGGTTGCTTTTAGTGAACCGTGAAATTGCCACTGCTCACAGCGGCAATTTATCATGAGCATTTGGGGAGAGGGTTTTTTTTCTTGACCCGGTGGGGATAAACCTTCAGGTAACTCATCCGTAGCTTCAACCATTGGAATGCACAGTGGAAGAGGTCTCTCGGCCGGCCAGCTGGCGAAGCAAGTGAACCCTGTTAGAAATGCATGTTTGGGAATAAGGGGAGTTTAATGCCCGGTCATGAGGCGGGATGAGTGTCTAATCAAGGAATGCACCAAGAGGTTCCCCGGGACATACTGCGGGCATTGTCTGCTGAGCTTTATCGCGAGGGGTCTTTAACTTCCCACCGCAGCTGGCAAGAGTTAATTCAAACGGGAGCTGGTGGCTGAGGGACAGTCACAGACTGACTGAACAAGAGAAAAATAAGAGAGAGGGAGGGGAGAGAGGAGAACGGAGAGGGAGGAAAATAAGGGAGAGAGGAGAGGGAATAAAAAAAGGGAGGAGGAGAGGGAGGAAAAGAAAGGAGGAAGGAAGGAATAAAGGATGAGGGGAGAGGGATGAGGGAGGGATGAGGGGGGAGGGGGCAGGGATGAGGGGGGAGGGGGCAGGGATGAGGGGGGAGGGGGCAGGGATGAGGGGGGAGGGGGCAGGGATGAGGGGGGAGGGGGCAGGGATGAGGGGGGAGGGGGAGGGATGAGGGGGGAGGGATGAGGGGGGAGGGATGAGGGGGGAGGGGGGAGGGATGAGGGGGGAGGGGGGAGGGATGAGGGGGGAGGGGGGAGGGATGAGGGGGGAGGGATGAGGGGGGAGGGATGAGGGGGGAGGGGGGGAGGGATGAGGGGGGAGGGGGGAGGGGGGAGGGATGAGGGGGGAGGGATGAGGGGGGAGGGGGGAGGGATGAGGGGGGAGGGGGGAGGGATGAGGGGGGAGGGAGGGGGGAGGGATGAGGGGGGAGGGGGGGGGAGGGGGGGGAGGGGGGAGGGAGGGGGGAGGGGGGGGGAGGGAGGGGGGAGGGGGGGGGAGGGGGGGGGAGGGGGGGGGGAGGGGGGGGGGAGGGGGGGAGGGGGGGGAGGGGGGAGGGGGGAGGGATGAGGGGGGAGGGATGAGGGGGGGAGGGATGAGGGGGGAGGGGGGAGGGATGAGGGGGGAGGGATGAGGGATGAGGGGGGAGGGATGAGGGGGGAGGGATGAGGGATGAGGGGGGAGGGGGGAGGGATGAGGGGGGAGGGGGGAGGGATGAGGGGGGAGGGATGAGGGGGGAGGGGGGAGGGATGAGGGGGGAGGGATGAGGGGGGAGGGATGAGGGGGGAGGGGGGAGGGAGGGGGGAGGGAGGGGGGAGGGAGGGGGGAGGGATGAGGGGGGAGGGGGGAGGGAGGGGGGAGGGAGGGGGGAGGGGGGAGGGAGGGGGGGAGGGAGGAGGGAGGGGGGAGGGGGGAGGGGGGAGGGATGAGGGATGAGGGGGGAGGGAGGGGGGAGGGATGAGGGGGGAGGGAGGGGGGAGGGATGAGGGGGGGGGGGGGGGGGGGGGAGATGAGGGGGGAAGGGGGGAGGGGATGAGGGGGGAGGGGATGAGGGGGGAGGGGATGAGGGGGGAGGGGATGAGGGGGGAGGGGATGAGGGGATGGGGGGGAGGGGATGGGGGGGAGGGGATGAGGGGGGGAGGGAGGGATGAGGGGGGAGGAAGGGATGAGGGGGGAGGGAGGGGGGGAGGGAGGGGGGGAGGGATGAGAGGGGGGAGGGATGAGAGGGGGGAGGGATGAGGGGGGAGGGAAGAGGGGGGAGGGATGAGGGAGGGAGGGAGGGATGAGGGGGGAGGGAGGGATGACGGGAGAGGGAGGGAGGGATGAGGGGGGAGGGAGGGATGAGGGGGAGGGATGAGGGGGGAGGGAGGGATGAGGGAGGGATGAGGGAGGGATGGGGGAGGGAGGGGGGGATGAGGGAGGAGGGGATGAGGGGGGAGTATTCATACGTTAGGAACAAAAGAGTTGTCAGGGAGAAAATCGGACCTCTCAGGGACAAAGGAGGGAATTATGCTTAGAACCCAAGGGAATAGGGGAGATCCTAAATGAATACTTTGCATCGGTATTCACGAAGGAGAGGGGCGTGTTAACCGGGAGTGTCTCGGAGGGAGGTGTTGACCCGTTAGAGAAAATCTCCATTACAAGAGAGGAAGTGTTAGGTTTTTTAGGGAACATTAAAACTGACAAAGCCCCAGGGCCTGATGGCATCTATCCTCGACTGCTCAGGGAGACGAGAGGTGAAATTGCTGGGCCTCTGACGGAAATCTTTGTCGCTTCTTTGGACACGGGTGAGGTCCCTGAGGATTGGAGGATAGCGAATGTGGTCCCGTTGTTTAAGAAGGGTAGCAGGGATAACCCAGGAAATTATAGGTCGGTGAACTTGACGTCCGTGGTAGGGAAGTTGTTGGAGAGGATTCTTAGAGACAGGATGTATGTGCATTTAGAACGGAACAATCTCATTAGTGACAGACAGCATGGTTTTGTAAGAGGGAGGTCGTGCCTTACAAATTTGGTGGAGTTTTTTGAGGAAGTGACAAAAATGGTTGATGAAGGAAGGGCCGTGGATGTCGTCTATATGGATTTCAGTAAGGCATTTGACAAAGTCCCACATGGCAGGTTGGTTAAGAAGGTTAAGGCTCATGGGATACAAGGAGAAGTGGCGAGATGGGTGGAGAACTGGCTTGGCCATAGGAGACAGAGGGTAGTGGTCGAAGGGTCTTTTTCCGGCTGGAGGTCTGTGACCAGTGGTGTTCCGCAGGGCTCTGTACTGGGACCTCTGCTATTTGTGATATATATAAATGATTTGGAAGAAGGTGTAACTGGTGTAATCAGCAAGTTTGCGGATGACACGAAGATGGCTGGAATTGCGGATAGCGAAGAGCATTGTCGGGCAATACAGCAGGATATAGATAGGCTGGAAAATTGGGCGGAGAGGTGGCAGATGGAATTTAATCCGGATAAATGCGAAGTGATGCATTTTGGAAGAAATAATGTCAGGAGGAGTTATACAATAAATGGCAGAGTCATCAGGAGTATAGAAACACAGAGGGACCTAGGTGTGCAAGTCCACAAATCCTTGAAGGTGGCAACACAGGTGGAGAAGGTGGTGAAGAAGGCATATGGTATGCTTGCCTTTATAGGACGGGGTATAGAGTATAAAAGCTGGAGTCTGATGATGCAGCTGTATAGAACGCTGGTTAGGCCACATTTGGAGTACTGCATCCAGTTCTGGTCGCCGCACTACCAGAAGGACGTGGAGGCATTGGAGAGAGTGCAGAGAAGGTTTACCAGGATGTTGCCTGGTATGGAGGGTCTTAGCTATGAGGAGAGATTGGGTAGACTGGGGTTGTTCTCCTTGGAAAGACGGAGAATGAGGGGAGATCTAATAGAGGTATACAAGATTATGAAGGGTATAGATAGGGTGAACAGTGGGAAGCTTTTTCCCAGGTCGGAGGTGACGATCACGAGGGGTCACGGGCTCAAGCTGAGAGGGGCGAAGTATAACTCAGACATCAGAGGGACGTTTTTTACACAGAGGGTGGTGGGGGCCTGGAATGCGCTGCCAAGTAGGGTGGTGGAGGCAGGCACGCTGACATCGTTTAAGACTTACCTGGATAGTCACATGAGCAGCCTGGGAATGGAGGGATACAAACGATTGGTCTAGTTGGACCAAGGAGCGGCACAGGCTTGGAGGGCCGAAGGGCCTGTTTCCTGTGCTGTACTGTTCTTTGTTCTTTGTTCTTTGAGGGTGAGGGGAGAGGGAGGGAGGGGAGAGGGAGGGAGGGGTGAGGGGAGAGGGAGGGAGGGGTGAGGGGAGGAGGGAGGGAGGGGTGAGGGGGAGGGAGGGGTGAGGGGAGAGGGAGGGGGGGATGAGGGGGAGGGAGGGAGGGGAGGATGAGAGGGAGGGGGGGATGAGGGGAGAGGGAGGGGGGATGAGGGGAGAGGGAGGGGGGATGAGGGGAGAGGGAGGGAGGGATGAGGGGAGAGGGAGGGGGATGAGGGAGAGGGAGGGGGGATGAGGGGAGAGGGAGGGGGGATGAGGGGAGAGGGAGGGGGGATGAGGGGAGAGGGAGGGGGGGATGAGGGGAGAGGGAGGGGCGATGAGGGAGGGGGGATGAGGGGAGAGGGAGGGGGGATGAGGGGAGAGGGAGGGGGGGATGAGGGGAGAGGGAGGGGGGATGAGGGGAGAGGGAGGGGGGGATGAGGGGAGAGGGAGGGGGGGATGAGGGGAGAGGGAGGGGGGATGTGGGGATGAGGGGAGAGGGAGGTGGGGATGAGGGGAGAGGGAGGGGGGGATGTGGGCATGAGGGGAGAGGGAGGTGGGGATGAGGGGAGAGGGAGGGAGGATGAGGGGAGAGGGAAGGGGGATGAGAGGAGAGGGAGGGGGGGATGAGGGGAGAGGGAGAGGGGGGATGGGGAGAGGGAGGGGGGATGAGGGGAGAGGGAGGGGGATGAGGGGAGAGGGAGGGGGGGATGAGGGGAGAGGGAGGGGGGGATGAGGGGAGAGGGGAGAGGGGGGGATGTGGGGATGAGGGGAGAGGGGGGGATGTGGGGATGAGGGGAGAGGGAGGTGGGGATGAGGGGAGAGGGAGGGGGGGATGAGGGGAGAGGGAGGGGGGGGATGAGGGGAGAGGGAGGGGGGGATGAGGGGAGAGGGAGGGGGGGGATGAGGGGAGAGGGAGGGGGGATGGGGAGAGGGAGGGGGGGATGGGGGAGAGGGAGGGGGGATGGGGGAGAGGGAGGGGGGTATGGGGGAGAGGGAGGGAGGGATGAGGGGAGAGGGAGGGGGATGAGGGGAGAGGGAGGGGGATGAGGGAGAGGGAGGGGGGATGAGGGGAGAGGGAGGGGGGATGAGGGGAGAGGGAGGGGGGGATGAGGGGAGAGGGAGGGGGGATGAGGGGAGAGGGAGGGGGGATGAGGGGAGAGGGAGGGGGGATGAGGGGAGAGGGAGGGGGGGATGAGGGGAGAGGGAGGGGGGATGAGGGGAGAGGGAGGGGGGATGAGGGGAGAGGGAGGGGGGATGAGGGGAGAGGGAGGGAGGGATGAGGGGAGGGGGATGAGGGGAGAGGGAGGGGGGATGAGGGAGAGGGAGGGGGGATGAGGGGAGAGGGAGGGGGGGATGAGGGGAGAGGGAGGGGGGATGAGGGGAGAGGGATGGGGGATGAGGGGAGAGGGAGGGGGGATGAGGGGAGAGGGAGGGGGGATGAGGGGAGAGGGAGGGGGGATGAGGGGAGAGGGAGGGGGGGATGAGGGGAGAGGGAGGGGGGATGAGGGGAGAGGGAGGGGGGATGTGGGGATGAGGGGAGAGGGAGGTGGGGATGAGGGGAGAGGGAGGGGGGGATGTGGGCATGAGGGGAGAGGGAGATGGGGATGAGGGGAGAGGGAGGGAGGATGAGGGGAGAGGGAGGGGGGATGAGAGGAGAGGGAGGGGGGGATGAGGGGAGAGGGGGGATGGGGGAGAGGGAGGGGGGATGAGGGGAGAGGGAGGGGGATGAGGGGAGAGGGAGGGGGGGATGAGGGGAGAGGGAGGGGGGGATGAGGGGAGAGGGGGAGAGGGGAGAGGGGGGGGGATGTGGGGATGAGGGGAGAGGGGGGGGATGTGCGGATGAGGGGAGAGGGAGGTGGGGATGAGGGGAGAGGGAGGGGGGGATGAGGGGAGAGGGAGGGGGGGATGAGGGGAGAGGGAGGGGGGGGATGAGGGAGAGGGAGGGGGGGATGAGGGGAGAGGGAGGGGGGATGGGGAGAGGGAGGGGGGGATGGGGAGAGGGAGGGGGGGATGGGGGAGAGGGAGGGGGGATGAGGGTAGAGGGAGGGGGGATGAGGGTAGAGGGAGGGGGGATGAGGGGAGAGGGAGGGGGGGATGAGGGGGAGAGGGAGGGGGGATGAGGGGAGGGGGGGGGATGTGGGGATGAGGGGAGAGGGAGGTGGGGATGAGGGGAGAGGGAGGGGGGGATGAGGGGAGAGGGAGGGGGGGATGAGGGGAGAGGGGGGGGATGAGGGGAGAGGGAGGGGGGGATGAGGGGAGAGGGAGGGGGGATGGGGGAGAGGGAGGGGGGGATGAGGGGAGAGGGAGGGGGATTAGGGGAGAGGGAGGGAGGGATGAGGGGAGAGGGAGGGAGGGATGAGGGGAGAGGGAGGGGGGATGAGGGGAAAGGGAGGGGGGATGAGGGGAGAGGGAGGGGGGATGAGGGGAGAGGGAGGGGGGATGAGGGGGGAGAGAGGGAGGGAGGATGAGGGGAGAGGGAGGGGGGATGAGGGGAGAGGGAGGGGGGGATGGGGGAGAGGGAGGGGGGGGATGAGGGTAGAGGGAGGGGGGATGAGGGAGAGGGAGGGGGGATGAGGGGAGAGGGAGGGGGGGATGAGGGGAGAGGGAGGGGGGGATGGGGGAGAGGGAGGGGGGATGAGGGAGAGGGAGGGGGGATGAGGGGAGAGGGAGGGGGGATGAGGGGAGAGGGAGGGGGATGAGGGGAGAGGGAGGGGGGATGAGGGGAGAGGGAGGGGGATGAGGGGAGAGGGAGGGGGGAGATGAGGGGAGAGGGAGGGAGGGATGAGGGGAGAGGGAGGGGGGATGAGGGGGAGGAGGGGAGGATGAGGGAGGGGGGATGAGGGGAGAGGGAGGGGGGGATGAGGGGAGAGGGAGGGGGGGATGAGGGGAGAGGGAGGGGGGGATGAGGGGAGAGGGAGGGGGATGAGGGAGAGAGGAGGGGGGATGAGGGGAGAGGGAGGGGGGATGAGGGGAGAGGGAGGGGAATGAGGGGAGAGGAGGGGGGATGAGGGGAGAGGGAGGGGGGATGTGGGGATGAGGGGAGAGGGAGGTGGGGATGAGGGGAGAGGGAGGGGGGGATGAGGGGAGAGGGAGGGTGGGATGAAGGGAGAGGGAGGGGGAGGGGGGGATGAGGGGAGAGGGAGGGGGGATGAGGGGAGAGGGAGGGGGGATGAGGGGAGAGGGAGGGGGGATGAGGGGAGAGGGAATGATGAGGGGAGAGGGAGGGGGGATGAGGGGGGAGGGGGGATGAGGGGGGGGGAATGAGGGGGGGGATGGGGGGGATGAGGTGAGAGGGAAGGGGAGATGAGGGGAGAGGGGAGAGGGGAGGGGGGGAGTGGGATGAGGGGAGAGGGAGGGGGATGAAGGGAGAAGGAGGAAGAGAGGGGAAAAGGGGGGAAATGGAGGAGGGAGGAAAATAAGGATGAGGGTTGAGGGAGAGAGGAAAAAAGGGAGAGGGAGAAAAAAGGGGGAAGGGGAAAGAAAGAACCCCTTGACTGTCTTTTTGAGAGTTGTGGGACAGTTGTTTGTTAAAATTGCTATTTGCTGTAAGCTCAAATCCTTGTCCAAATCTCTGGGGTTAAAGGATTTATTCCTACTTGTGTGTATGTGTCATTTAATCGAGGCGAGTTCCTCCCCTGCCTACCCCTCTTCCCAACTGCTGAGGTTATTTTGACAGTTTAGCCGAAATTGCTGTCTGGCTTTGCCCCTGGAATGTGTCTGAAGTGAAGCAATAGAAACCACCTCTTTGTCGCTGGTACGCCACAAGTCAACTGACTGTTTCAGTCCAGCAGAAGCACTGTACCCATTTCACTCTGAACAAATTCTGACAGTGACCTGGACGACTTCACTCATTTCTCCACTGTCAGAATGTGAGCAGATACAAGTCAGCACGAATCAATGAGGAATGGGCGTGTTGTGTTGCACATTGGGAGACAGAATGGTTTAGAGCTGGCCTTTATACTTGTTTTTTATCTGTTGAAATAACTGCAACTTGTCAAGAACTGGGTTGGACAGTGACAATCACTGGTTCTGGTCCAAATTTTTAATACTGGATCCATGTGTATAAATTTTGATTTGTACGAGATATTGGTTTAAGCTGCTATCACAGCCCTTTACCATTAACTGTGGTAAGTTAATTTAGGATGGCAAATTCACATGAGACCCAAAGACAAAGGAAAACAGTCAGCAAAAAGCTGATTGTACAGTAAATCTGATTAAATGCTGGAAATTCACAGCAAATCCATCAGTATCAGAAATAAAATATGTATATTTAGAATAATAGAATCCCTGCAGTGCAGAAGGAGGCCATTTGGCCTATCAAGTCTGCACCAACAACAATCCCACCCAGACCCCATCCCTGTCCCCCCACATATTTAGACTGTTAAATCCCACTGACATTAAGGGGCAATTTAGCAGAAATGTTTCTTCCTTTAAGGACATTCAAAATGCAGGTTCAAATCTACCTACAAGGTTGAGGTGAAGAAGGTGGATAAGTTTGAGCTGGTGACACAGTGGTTAGCACTGTTGCTTCACAGCACCAGGGACCCGGGTTCGATTCCTAGATTGGGTGACTGGCTGTGCGGAGTCTGCACATGCTCGCCATGTCTGCATGGGTTTCCTCCGGGTGCTCTGGTTTCCTCTCACAGTCCGAAAGACATGCTGGTTAGGAGCATTGGCCATGCTAAAATTCTCCCTCAGTGTACCCGAACAGGTGCCGAATTGTTGTGACTAGGGGATTTTCACATAACTTCATTGTAGTGTTAATGTAAGCCTACTTGCGACATGAATAAATAAACTTAAACTTCTTTCTCATCCTTGTCAGTTGTGAAGGGAAGACCTCTTCAGCTTCAGCGGAAGAGAGAGAGTGCAGTTATTATTGCAGATCACAAATCATCCTTTACAGGTGACACTCAGAAGATTGTTAGCAGCCCTTCTAGTTCCTATATCAAAATTTGTGACATGTATAAAGCACTGAAACTTTAATTGAGATGCAAGTTATAATGTCACGGATAACAAGACTGTTTGGTGCAG